>NW_024429191.1:80676544-81276544 GCF_017639785.1 Mesocricetus auratus | reverse complement strand
TCTCTAACCACTGAGGTCTGCACTGACTCTTGTGAGCATGCTCTGTGCCTCATTCTCTAACCACTGAGGTCTGCACTGACTCTTAGGCTTCCTCCCACCTCCTCCCAGTGCAGCCTCCCATCAGACAACAACAGGTAGTTGCATCACTTGGGAAATTCCCTCTCCCCACCATCGTGTGTTGTCTATTCGTATGTGTACCTGTGAGATTTAGGGCAGTCGGAGCAGCCAGGCTGAACTCCCTCCTGCATCCTTTGCACACACCAGGGCGTCCGTGGATGCGGCGGCTGAGACTTGCTGACTTGCTGGCATCTTTCTATGACTCCAGTTCCACAGCACTCTCTTCTTGGACTCACATGGCTCCCATTGAGCTCCCTCTTCCTCTGAGCCTCCTTATGCCAGTTCCCAGGGTTTGGGGTGTGTGTGTGTGTGTGTGTGTGTGTGTGTGTGTCTTTGGGTTTGTTTGTTTGTTTGTTTTTTAGACAAGCCTTGGCTGTCCTAGAACTCTCTCTGTAGACCAGGCTGTCCTTGAACTCAGAGTCCTGCCTCTGACTCCGGAGTGCTTGGACCGTGTTACAAGTGATGAACCAGAGCTAGGCTCCACCAGCTTGCTGAGCTGATCATGTACTTGTCTTCACTATGCTGTCATAACTGGTGACCATAGTGATGGTGTAAAATCAGCCTGGGTGGGGACATTTACACCCACAGCCCAGAAATCAAGTCACAGAAACCACACACCCTTCGCTCATCCCCCAGGAGAGTTAACAGCAGCACCTGACTGGGCTCCTGCCTGCAGGCATTAACAACCCTGGTGTCCTCTCCACCTGACATCTCATCTGCATAGAAACCTTGTCAGTTATTTGTCATCTTTCCCATTTCACATCTGGAATTTGTAGTTCACATGATGGAATTCCAGATCCCTGAAGCCCTCACTGGACCTTGTAGCCTGGACAAATAGGACCACCAGGCTTGCTAGGACCACGGAGCTGTTGTCACGAAGGGTCATGTGGCTGCTGGGCTCTCCACAGTGAGCCAGCCCAGAGAGGCTCACTACAGCCGAGCTTCCTCTGGTGCCACTACTTGATGTCAGAACTGACTGACATAAATCTTCCTAATTCCAATCCCATCATGCTGATATCCACCCAAAAGCCATGGTCACTGTCACCCAGTGTTCTAACTCAACGTCTGGTCTCTTTCCTTGCCTTCCTTCCTTCCTTCCTTCCTTTCTTTGAAAATTGACACAAAGATTTGACATTCATTATAAGCTAGATTTTTTTTTTTTGCTTGATGTGGCAATGTTCAAGATTCCCAAAAATGTTTGAAAGCTCATTTGGTTGTATGTCTCCTTCCTAGACTGATGTCACCCCCTGCTTCACTCCAAGAATTGGAGCCAAACTTTTAAAACGAAGCAACAGGGAGCTTTGCTTTGCGGCCCAGCACTGGGGAGACTCATGTTTTAGCTATGGAGATCTGGCATCTACATGACTAAGGAGGACAGTACCTCCTTCCTCTGAGGCTCTACCCCACTCTCTAGACAATCTGAATTTCTGGCCACCGTTGTCAACACAGTCCTTAGCA
This sequence comes from Mesocricetus auratus, assembly GCF_017639785.1. NCBI lineage: Eukaryota > Metazoa > Chordata > Mammalia > Rodentia > Cricetidae > Mesocricetus > Mesocricetus auratus. The sequence continues at coordinate 81,274,969 of NW_024429191.1, read as the reverse complement.
CCTCGAAGATGACCACCAGCCTCGTGTTTAAGACCAGGTGCCCTCTGTATGCTGTCTTATGACCAATATTTCTCCTAGCCATTGGACGTGAGTTTCTCTCATTGTTGGAGAAGGGCTCACAGTCTTCTGAATCCCTGAGCAGAGAAAGCTGAACCTGCCTGGCAGGACCGCCATGACCACGAGATTTTGCGGTAGAGCCCAGGTAAGTCGCCCCATTTCCCACTGTCCAGCTCGGAGCACAGCTCATGTGCCCTTGCATCCCTTCGGGAGACGTGACATCTCCTTGGTCCCCAGAACCCCCATCCCTGCCTCTCCAGGCCCTGAGTCCTGAACGTCACGACCTCTGTCCTGGAGTGGGTGCAACTCCAGGTGAGCGCTCACCTGGGGTGGGGCGGGGTCTGCCACTGGCCTCTCCTACAACGAGGCGGGCCGAGCGCCGTGGGGCCAATGGGGCGCGCGCGCGGGGGAAGGGGGTTTGCTAGTCTGCCCCGCTGCTCCCTCCCACGGCGGCTTGCGCTCCGCCCCACCCGGGTTTAAAGCCCTACGGGCAGCTGGTGGCGGCGCTGCGAGCGCCCAGTGGCGCGAGGAGATGCAAGAGTGCGCCCGCAGTCGGCATCATGCGCCCCGCGCCCGCGCTGGCCCTGGCCGCTCTCTGCCTGCTGGCGCTGCCCGCCGCTGCCGCCGCCGCCGCCTACTTCGGGTCAGTGCCCGTCGCATCCCCGCTCTCCGCGTGCTCGGTCCCTGGCTCCAGTCCCTGCGAGGCCCTGAACTCAGCCCTTTGCCCAGACAGGACCCAGATTGGCTTGCGGACGCACTTCGCGTCTCGATCTCCGTCCCTGGCTCTCTGAGCTCAGACTTTACCTCCCTTTCCCGAATCCAAGTCTCGGTCCCCAGCCCTGCTCGGTTCCTCAGCCCCGCGGCTGTCAGACTCTAGCTTAAGCCAGGAGCTCTGCTCGCTCCTGGGATCCCAACCTGACACCCCGGTACGCGCTGTCCTTGCCGGTCTAAGTGTGGGCCCGGGTTCCCGTGTCCTCTTCAGATCCTTTCTCTGTGTCCCGTCTATCCCCATCCTGGGTTCGGTCTAGCCACACTTCTTGTCTGCGATTTCTGTATCCTTCGCTTTCTCCTGGCAGATCTGGAACCTGTACACCTGACTGGGTGGAGGGATTGGTGGTTAGGGGTGGGGGTGTATGTGCTGAGACTTTTGCTGATCCAAGGGCATGGCGGATTCCGGGACCGGAGGGGCATGTCAGTTGGAGGTATAGAGAACCGTTCTCTGAGGAAGTGCGATCAAATTAAACCCCAAGCTGGAGTGGGGATGTGAATTCTAGGGTTCATGGCAAAGAGAGGAAGAGAGGCGAAAATGATTATAGTTTGTGGGTGACACCTGGGGAGTGGGATAGGATCCTGAGGGAGATGGTTGGAAGGCAAGGATAATGACATTTGTCTGCAAATGTCTTTCCTGACCCTGAATTGCAGATATTTTGTGAGAGCTGGGGTGGCGGTGATGGCAGGGATCATGGGTTTTAAAGTCACCTTTCTGACCTCCACCCAAAGCAGGTTCCAAATACTTAACTTTAAACTTTGCCTTTTTCTGACAGCTTCACCCCTAGTCAGTCTCACACCTGAGCACAGCAAGCAACAGGCTGCTCTCAGGAAGCCGCCGTGCAGGGCAGGGCATGCAGGAGTCCAGGGGCAACCTCACAGACTGGAATGAGGGCTGTAGGTTAATTGCCAGGTCATGACCCCTAGCTAAAATGTGCCTGGGTTATAAGCAGGAACCTCCCCTGAAATATATGAGGAGGGATGGTCAGTCCCAATCCTAGTGCAGATCCTTAGTTAATGGTGACCTAGAAGACCACTCAGTTGCTGGGGACTCGGTATCTCCTTTTGACCCAGCCCCAGATCCCAGAGCAGCGGGACATAAGTTCAGCTGGAAAGACCTTCCCTCCGTGGGCATGAGGGGAGGGAGAGGACACAGCTCTGAGTTCAATCCTGCTACTTCAATGCACCACGCCATTGGCTGCCTCACTCCCCGCCACTGCTCCTTAGTGTCCGGTCTGTAGACCACGAATAACAGTGCCTGAGTTAGCGAATATAAAGCCTGTAGAACAGTGGCTAGCATGCAGTAAACATCCAACCAATGCTATTGAGGATGATGGTATAGGAAACCAAAAGGGTTCCAGGTATCTCAGACCCGACAGCTTCTGAGGAATAGAGGAGGAAGTGACATCAACCGCTTCCATAATCTTTTTGTTTCCTTGGATTTTACGGTTAGAGGCAGGAGTGAAGGTCAGATAAGGTTGGAGGAGAGGGGTCTCAGAAGGCCTGAACCACCCTGACTGGTGTGTTGAAAGGGAATGAATTTGAGGGACAGGGAAGCAAGGGACAGCCTTGGTAATAAGAGAGGAGATGGTTAGTTACGTCTAAAACAAGAGTTGGGGCTTGAGTAGCGGAACCCCTCCTCGGAAGAGCTGAAAAGGTACACATTAGCCTCCTGTTGTCAAATGTTTGGGCCCAGGGAATGGGCAGGACCCATTAGAGGCAAACTCTCTTGTGACTTAGTTGGACCAGGTTTCCTAGCTTCCCATCAGCATTTGCTCTCTGATATCAGCCATCACATGTTAGCGAGACTGTGAAGCAATGTGCTTATTCCTCCTTAGGTCAGTTGTCTTTGAAGTCTCATTTCTAAGTATAACATGAAATACTTCCCTTTATTTCCTGATGAAAGGGAACTCAACGACGAGGAGAGCAGGTGACAGCAATTTTGGAACCAATCTTTTTGGGATCTTTGCAGTCAAAGACTTCAGAGTGAGGAGTGACCAACCCCCTGCTTCAAAAAGGTCACATATTATCCCTGCTTTTCAGATCAGGTGTCCCCCCTCCCAAGCCACAGGGAGCAAGCAGTGGCTTTTTGTCACTGGTTCAGTGGTGGCAATGGTGATGTAACAAAGCAGAGTAGAAGTCTATAAATCACTTCTGCACAAAGCCCCTTCTCTTAGGACCCTCAAAGCAATTCATGGGCGGTAGAAAACAGCAAGAAAGGTCCAGGGAAGTCATCTGGTGTCACATGGAAAATTAGTGAGGGACAGGACAGAAACCTGCCTCCTGTTCGTTCTTTGTGCTGTGTAGGGGACAGTCTCATAAGTTGTCATTGTGTGATGCCCCAGGGGGACAGCAGCTGCAGAGGGTGGGGGTTGGAGTGTGGCTTCCCTCTCCTGCTTGATGAATTCTCTCAGACCCTCTTGGCCATAGTGGGAGAGGCCACACATTCCTCAAGAGTGAGACAGGCAGGGTGCCATGAACCTTCTAACCTGTCAGGTGGGATCTCAAAGGATAGCAATGGGACAGGAGGTGGCTGGAATGCCAAGAACAAGCCTGCACTGAGCACTTAGTGCCTGGTAGGCACCCTGTTGGACCATCATTGCCCAAGCTGCACGCCTGTCTTTAAAATGGGTGTTATCATCAATGATAACCCAGCAAGGTTAAAACATCTGCCTAGAGTCACACAGCCAGCAGCTGGCAAAGCTGGGGTTCAGACCCTGGACTCAAACAAAGGCTCGTGCTTTCACGGCCTTTTCTTTCTGTCCCTAGAGAAGAAAGGGATCCCACCAGTGCCGAGGCTACACACTTGCAAAGGACCACTGAAGTCAACTATGCTTAGAAAGTTGCATTTACAGGGTTGGGAGGCGGCTCATCAGTAAAGCACTTGCCTTGCATCATGAAAGCCTGGGTTCGGATCCCCAGCGCTCATGTAAAAGTGTAAATGGTCTAGATAGTAAAAACCAGATATAGAGGGAAATGCTGAGAGATCTGACTCGGGCTTTTATTATCTAGACCAATTAAGAATTCCATTTACAGCCGGGCGTTGGTGGCGCACGCCTTTAATCCCAGCACTCGGGAGGCAGAGGCAGGCGGATCTCTGTGTGTTCGAGGCCAGGCTGGACCGACAGCCTCCAAAACAGAGAAACCCTGTCTCATAAAACCAAAAAAAAAAAAAAAAGAACTCCATTTACATAAAAGGGCTACGTGCAGTGGCATATCTCAGCACTGGAAACAGGAGCATCCCTGGGTCTCACTGAGCAGCTGATTGGATAATTGATGAGTTCCAGCCCAATGAAAGACCCTATCTTAAAGACAGACAGCATTCTTAAGGATGATGCCTGTGGTTGTCTCTCTGGCCTCTGTAACTACGTACACACAGAGACAATGTCTAGTGCCAAAGCTCCTGGGGTGACTTTAGGACTGAGTTGGGTGACCGGATGTAGCATGGGCAGAGCCCATCACATAAGCTATATGCTTGTCTATTAATCCAGGCTATGTCACAACACCATTAGGAAACCACCCTGGACTTCCAGGTCTGTCAAATGCGGAGACATGGGATCTCTAGGGGTTAAGGATTCTGTCAAACAACACATTATAGGAATTTCAGAGCCCGGACAAACTTGGCCTCTGAGATCTGGCCTACTCCCTGTTGCCACTGTACCCTGGGAGAACCCAGCTGGCTGAGTAGTAGTGTGCCAGCTCACCAGGCCATTTCTCTGTGTGGCTGTTCAGGTGCTGTCCTTGTGGGTTTGTGGAAGAAACAAAACATCACTTGTATTTTCCCCAAGTTCTCATTGCATATAACATACCGCATTCATTTTCAGAACACTAGGTCTTTCAAATGGATATACCTTTATAATTCCTTAGAGGTGATCACAATTATTACACATTTATAGATAACGTTTATTGAGATTTATATCTGTGCATATTTCAATAGCTCTTTCCTCTTTATTCCTGAGTAGTATCCTTTTTTGTTTTGTTTTTCAGGACAGGGTTTCTCTGTGTAGCCCTGGTTGTCCTAGAACTTGCTCTGCAAACCAGGCTGTCCTTGAATGCATAGAGATCAACCTGCTTCTGCCTCCTGAGTGCTGGGATTAAAGGTGTACACCACTACCACCTGGCTCTCCTGGGTAGTATTCTATTATGTGAGCATACCACAAAGTTTTTATTGATTTCACAATTGATGGACATTTAAGTTAGTTCTAGTTTTTGGTTATTTACAACAAAATTGGTGTGAGCATCCATGAACACCTCTTTTTGTGGATGTATATTATTTCCATTTCTCTTTGGCAACTGTCTGGGGGACTGGATTGTTGGGTCACCTAGTAGGTATATGCTTAATTTATAGGGAATGGCCAAACAGTTTCCAACATGGCTATGCCATTTGCACAGGAATGTCTGAGCGTTCCGGCTGCTTCGTGAGACTCGACATCTTCAGCCTTAATTGTTGCTATTTTATTGGATGTGTATGGTGTGGCTTTAATTTGTATTGTCCCATTGGTGAATGGTGTGTTGAACATTTTTTATGGTTATTAGAATATCTTTTGGGAGGGTTGTCTTTCTATTAATCAAGCATAGGTGTTCTTTATATATTGGGCATAAGTCCTTTGTCAAAAAGTATTGGCAATATTTTACCCGTTTTTTGGTTTGATACTTTTAAAGATCAGACGTTTTAGGTAGGATTAGGAGTGCAGCCTGTGATTCCTGCTACCCGGGAGGCTAAGGCCCAGGAAACACAAGTTCAAGGCCTGGCAGAACAACTTAGTGAGGCACTGTGTCAATAAGAGGACTGGATTATAGCTTAGTGTTAGAGAACTTGCCTTGGATGTGAGAGTCCCTATGTTCAGTCCCCAGTCCTGAAAAAGAAAGAAGAGGAGGCAAAGGGAGGTGCAGGGCAGACAGAGCTTTTGAATTTTTATGATATCCAATGCACTGTCCACTTTTTCTCGTATGCTTTTTCTCCCTATGTTTCCTTCACTTTTACACTTACGTTTCTGATTTTGGGTGCATGATATGAGGTAGAGATCCAGGCATACTGTTTCCACATGGATATTTGTACTAAGTCAGAGATGGAGTGCTACAAATTCCTTAACTTGGTCCTTCTTTTCAAAAGTTGCTCTGGCTATGCAGGTCTTTTATGTTTCCACATAGATTTTAGCATCAGCTTTTGATTGTGATGGTACTGAATCTAGAAACCAATTCACAGAAGATAGAGTAGGCTGCTTCAAAAACAACCCACGTCCATCTACGTGGGGCTTTGTAAGTCACCCTCAACAATATTTTGTAGTTCCCATTGCATAGCTCTCTTGCAACATTCTTTATGTGTAGGACAGGGATATGCGGTCTCAGGAGCCTAGGCTGGCTTCAAATTTACTATAATCCTAAGTCTGGTGTTAAAATCCTGATCCTTTGCTCCCCATTCCCTTAGTCCCCAAGTGCTGGGATTGCAGGCCTGTACCACCACACGTGGCTTAGGTCTTACAAATATTTTTAAAGTGTCTTCCATGTTTAGAGAGTGTCACTTTTTATTTAATTCCACTCCCATACTTTTAAAAATGGAATCCAGTCTTGAGTAAGACAGGATACGAGGGAAAATGGTAAAGGAAACCTTGCAGCTTTGGAGTGATGGAGTAAAAGCAGTCTCCCTGATAAGAACCACCACGTCTGTGGAAAGGACTTTAGGCCACCAGCCCCAGGCTGAGCTGTGATCCCTGAAGACAAGTGCTATAGCCTTGAGCTCTGGGTCAAACCAGTCACCTTAGTGGATGGGGGTAGCTTTTCTTTGAGAGAAGTGGGTTGGGAGAAGGGAAGCTGAGCAGGCCTCCTCTCCTGCTGCAATCATCTAAGCATGAGGTATTGGTGCCTTTGGGAGTTGGCTGATTTCAGGAAATGGGTCAAATCATCCACTAGCGTTACTCCTATGCTGGTAGCAAACTGAGCAAGATGAAAACAGTCAAGGTTTGTCTCTAGTACAGTGGTTCTTACCCTATGGGCCCTGATCCCTTTGTGGATGAACTTTTATAAGGGTCACCTAAGACCATCAGAAAACACAGAAATTTACGTTACAATTCATAACAGCAGCAAGATTACAGTTATGAAGTAGCAATGAAAACAACTTTATGGTTGGGGGCAGTCACACAACACAAGGTACTGTGTTAAGTGTTGCTGCATTAGGAAGGTTGAGAGCCACTGCTCTAATGTAAGGGGCACTGGGCTAGCTGGATGTGGTGTGCACACCTTTGCTCCCAGTACCTGGGAGGCAGAAGCACACAAATCTCTGTGGGTTCAAGGTCAGTTTAGTCTGCATAGCTAGTTCCAGGTCAGCCAGGGTTACTGGACTCTGGGCCACACGTTCAGAGTTCAAATCCTCCACTGTGACTTACTGGATGATGCCGGGCAAGTCAGCCATTTTGACATCAGTATAGAAAACGGGCTAATCTTTCTCTCTCAAGGTTGTTGTGTGGCTTACATTACCGCACACAGGGATATAGGTAGCTCGGTGGTAGAGCACTTGCCAGGAGTACAGGCAAGGCCCTGGGTTCCATCCCCCTGCAATGCCTACTTTCAAAAGAGCATATAAAGTACTGAAATGCTACCTACACCTCATACCTTCCAGAAAACCTGCGAGAAGTCTGATGGGAGACCTCACACCCCACTAAGGAATGTTTGTGGCAACATCTGTTCCTTCCTAGTCACCTCTTTCTCCCGACTGTCCTATAGCTGGGAGCAAACTGAGTTTTTCCCATGCTCGTCACTTTCTACGCAAGATGTGATTTTGCCATTATGATGCCTCGGGAGGTTGGGGCTGGTATGTTGCGATCTTATATAGCCAGGTGGAGAAAGCTTACACGGACCAAGTGCTCCGCCCACAGTCACACAGCGAGTGGCTAGCTGTGCCAGTGTTGAGCTCTGTCTAGCTTGTGGGAATCCGGAGTGACTCCTTGGCCCCGCTGCCTTGTTCTCCCCGTCGAGCAGGCCTGCTCCACCTGGCAGCTGGGGCCCTCTGATTCTTGCACCACTGCTCTCGTCCTTACATGTGCAGAGCCTCCCGCACAGTGTGCCCTCAACCCTTGTTATCCAATTCTTCCTGTGCTCATTTCTCTAGTTTCCTCAAGCTCCCTGTGGCCAGAGGTCTTGGGGGTCCATTGTTAGCTGGGACCTGTCCTTATAGCCTTTGATGTCACCCCTGCCCTTGAGTGAATATCTGGGTGAACAGTGTTCATTGTCTCTTGCTGGCCCTCCCCTTCCCTCGTGCCCCCTCTATGCCCGTTGCAAGTGCTCGTTTGCAGATCTTCGGTTTCTTGCATGTCATCCAAACCTGTACCGTTCCCTGACCTGTCAGCGTGGGATGTGAGGAAGAGCATGTGGGAAGCCACCCAAGCTCCTGGAGCCGGCCACTCCGGGCATTTCATGGGCAGCAGGAATGAACTGGAGGAGGATGAAACTTAGGTCATGTGGCTGCCTCCCTTTGGGACCCCTCATTAGAGAGATGAAGACTGAAGGGAGGAATGAAGGGGCTGAAGGAGCCAGGATAGACTTTAGCCAGTACATTCTGGTCAATGCTGCAAGCTCTGGAGACTGGAGGTAGGGCAAGATCAGAGGGTCTGCTTTGATGTCACAATAGCTTCCAGAACAAGTACGGTTTACAATTCAAGATGCTGCTGAGCTTAGAGAGGTCATTTGGTGTTCTTACCCCCACAGAGCACAGCACCTAGAGATAGACACTTGGTTAACTTTCATGGAGCACATTGATAGGCTGGGATAAATAAAGACCATAACACTCTTTGGTCTGAACTCTGGGTGGGTCAGTTCATCCCAGTTGTGCCAAAGCCCTAGGGTTCACTGAGCCTTCCGGAGTTTGGATTACTGATAAAGGTTTGTGAACTCATGGTACCATGTCATCATGAGAGGTTGTGCAAGCTGCTTTGAAGAAAGACATGGGTCAGTCTCTCAGCTGGTCCTCAGCAGGTTTTAAAGGGCGCTCAAGCATATGTGAACCCCAAGATGTAAAGTTAAGAGGGACCTAGCCTAGCTCTCTGAGATCTCACAAGGGTTGTGTAGCTAGAGCCAGATGCCCCTGAAGTCTGGTTTCGGGAAGAGGGCAGGGAGAGTATGGCCCCAGATAGGCTCCTGCAGGGCACTGCTCCTTCCCAGTGTCTTCCCTAAAGGTTTGAGTGTTTGAAGATGGTGTCCCTGAAGCCTATGAGCAAGACTAAGGGGGAAGCCATCAGAGTGAGTCCTGGGGAGGCTGAGGGGGAGCACAGAATACTGAACAACAGGGGATGATGTAGGTGTCTGAGAAACATCTGTCCGGGGGGAATGGCAAGCTAGGGATGGCCACTAAGGTTCTGAGAAGTCATGCCAGCCCCCACCAAGAAGTTCATCTATGACTTGGAGAAACTATGCAGTCAATCATGTAGAACTTAAGGCATTATATGCACCAAGGTGGCACGGAACTGACAAACAAGGACTTCCTGGATGAGGTGGGTTATTGACTTCCTGAATTATTGATTCAAGGGTTTTCAAAGGCAGTGACTAGAAACGTTTCTAGGGGACACCAGGGCTTTGAACCCAGGAAAAGACCTTGCAGGCAGGAGTGACAGCATGAAAAGGGGTGTGGAGGTTGGCCTGAGATAGACCTGACAGGAGGATGGGAAGAGCCTATCCTCCCAGCCTGGCCCGAAGGGAGCAGCTCTCTGCTTCAGCCCTGGCTGGAGTCAGTACAGGCCAAGGTGGGAAGCTGGAGTCCTGATCCACTCCCAAGGGAATATCTTGGACTCCCCAACTCTCCAGGCTGCCCTGGGTTACTCTGGCTCTGCTTGAGTATTTAGAGGTGGCTATCTGCTACCCCTCCTCTCCTTGGAAAAGAGGGAAGAGGGTAGTAGCCGTAGCCATCCCTGGGACCCACAGGAAGAAAGTGACACCTCTGTCTGAGCCCTTGCCAACGGACCATGGACTGTTGTTGACCCAGAGTGAGCATGTGCAGGCCTGGATCTTCTAGTTGTGGGAAGAGGACACCAGCCAGAATCAGAGAATCAGCATGCCCTAGCTGAGCCACTTAGCCTAGGAGCCAGGATCCTATAGTTAGGGTGGAGCTGGGGGAAGGGCATGTATTCCTTGCCCCTCACCCCTGTGCAGTGCCTGCCCTGTGTGTCCCTGACGCTACCCTTCTCAGCGTTACTTGAGCCTGTGAACCCAAGAAGCTGGGGGAGCTTGTCTTCAGATATAGGCCAAAGACTGAGTTTAGTTTCTCTCCCTCCCCCCTTCCCCCTTCCCCCTTTCATCTCTCTCTCTCTCTCTCTCTCTCTCTCTCTCTCTCTCTCTCTCTCTCTCTCTCTCTCTCTCTCTCTCTCTCCTCAAAATTTAATTCTTATGCACTGGTGCTACACTCTTACACTTTAGTATGAATAGACAGGCCACTTCTGCTAAAGGGACTGAATTTCAGACCAGGAAAATAGCCTTTTAAATGGAAGGTCTTCCCCTTCCTAATCAAAGTCCCAGTCTTTGAGGAAAGTACTGAGAGGCCCCTTCCTGAACATCTAGAACCTTATGTTTTTTGTCTCCAGTACCTCAGGCACTGGCCACAACAATGGCTGGTTTTGTTTCCTAGAAACTTTCTTATGACGAGGCAGAAACTTCCAGGAAATGTGGAGCACATCCCACCCCTACCATGGTCACCCTGGATAACAAATCTTATATGAATTTCATGGGCATCAGACCTTCCTTCCCCATCAGCCTCTGCAATACTCCCAAAACCTTTGGCCCACATGAGAAGGCATCTCCCGACATGTCCTGGTCCCAGGGATGTCTATCTGTACCCAGCCAAAACTCTGCGAGATGCTTGCAATTCCAGATGTTCAGAGGCCAAGAATCCCTCTGCCAGGAGTGACTTTGGGGACCCTCTAAGGCCACTATGCCACCTGAGCAATGCCTGCCAGGAACATAGGCCTCCCTTCATAGCTTCTGTCTGTGCAGAGGGAAGGGTAGGGCGTCGGGGAGTTTCCTCTGCAGATGTTGAACCAGCGGCTTTCAATCAGGAGACTGTTGAGATGTAAAATGCTATCTGTATGGCTAGCTGCCACTGCCCACTCAGCTCCCCAGCAGCTCCCTAATACCATACTCAGCTCACAGCCAGGGAGACAGGAAGCTGGAGACAAAGCCCACAGCTGGGCCAGGCTCTTTTCTCTCTGAGGAGGGACCAGAGTGGGGTATCAGATTCAGCATGAGTTCCAGGTAGGAGGATGTGGCCAACTCCATTCCATAAGGTTGTGCCTCTGGGCTATGAGGTTAAAGTTATGGAGGGAGCAGAGAATGGAGCCAGGGAGAGACATAACAAGTGGTGCTGTGCCTGTGGATGGACCCTCCATGAAGGATGCTTGGTGACGGAAGGAATAAGACATCATGGGAGGAAAGGCTAGCTGTAGCACAGATGGGAAGGGTACCCACCAATTAGGCTTCCAAGTACAAATGTCTTCATGAGGGAATTGCAAGCTGACCCAGGAGCCTCAGAAAAGGGGGTCCAAAGATGAAGATGCCCAGGAGGGCATGATAGAGTCGGAGAGAAGTCTGAGGTGGCTGTTGGATGCTCTCTCTTAAGAAAGACTGGCCACCGTCCAGGCAGGTACTGCCCCCACGGAGCTGCCCCCTGTGGGGGAGAGAATAGAGACAGGGGGATAGTGTGCAGAGACGTGGGTGTGTACACATGGGCGTGGGAGTGTGCCGAGGCTCAGACAGGGCCAGGATGAGGTCCCAAGATGCTCAAGATGAATGCACAAAGGGAGCACTGACCATGCAAACGGCCCCCGCAGCGGAAGCTGTTATCAGGAGCATCTAATGGGGCTCTGAAGGCCCCAGGCAGCGCGGGCTTTCCTGCTCCTCAGCGGCAGCCTGTACTTGGCATGGGCTCTGGTACCAGGCTCAGCTCCTTGTCCCTCCAGCCAAGAGTCCAGATCCCTTGCATTAATCTAATGCCATGGGTCCCCCCTGCGTCTCCCCATCCCACCTAGCCACCCACAGATCCCCTGGAGCAGAAACAGCTGGAAGAACAGCTGTCTTCCCTAGCCTGGAGTGTTCCTGCCTCCCTCTGCAGCTGGCAAGGTGAACCTGGCCAAGGTCAGGCTGTCACCTAGATACGGAGCTCCTCAGCTACTTTTTGTTGCTCGGGCAGCCAGGCTGATTCAAAGCTTTCTTCTTTTTTCTGGGTCTTTGGGCTGTTAGAGAGTTTAGATGACTCTTTAGTCCAACCGAGTTCCCTCTAGGTTGTGAGTTTCTGGAAGGCAGGACCATATTTCTTATATCCAGCACCATGTACACAGTTGGTGCTTAATAACAAAACACTTACCTGGGGCATACTGTGTGCCAGGCGGGGACCATTCTAGGATCTCCCCAGACATTAGCTGGCAGGATGTCATCAACAATCCTAAGAGACAAAGGATGCTACTGTCTCCATCTCATAGACCAGGTACTCAGAGGCACAGGGCCTTGCCAGCGTGTACACTTGCCTATGAAATGGAATGAGTCCAGGTGTGACATCCCTGAGGTCACCTCTGAATGAGAAGAAAGCCTGGGATCAGACTACTCAGGGAGAATGGATGGGGGACATGAGGTCCTCTAGTTCTCCACACTGGAATACTGGTTAGTGTTACGTTTCTTCTGGGGGCTGTTGAGTGGCCCCTGGGGCTCATCACTAGCTTTCTGTTGCTTCCCGAAGGGATGTCATGATGGAGCAACTTTAACCAAACCCGTGGATGGGAGAGGTGTAAAAGGAGGAGGGACAGGAAGGGCTTCAATGGACAGAGGAGGTCTGGGGTAGGGCATGTGTGAGAAAAATCCCCAAGGGCAACTTTTGGGGGTAGGAACAGTTGGTCTTGCCTACGAGTCAAAGCCAGAGGATGTCTCAGCATGCCGGCTTCTTATCTATCCCCAGCCTGAGTACTAGGAACCGTGGACCCAGGCTGTGACCCAAGGGACACAGCACACTGGCAACGAGTGGAAGGAAGCTGGTCACATGGGCTGGTGTTTTGTAAGGAAAAAGAGAGGTCAGGAGTGTGTGTGGGGGGGGTAGGAGATGGGAGTAGGGAGCCTCGTTGGGCCAGAGCACGGGTTGTGGTTGCAGTGACTCAGGGGTGTGGAGTCAGGCAGAAGATCCTAAGGAACTTCTGTCCCACCATCCTAAAGGCCACTTAGCAAGCTCATAAGCTCCACCCCCTCTGTCATCTCTATCCTGGTCACAGGTGACACCTCGACCTGTGTGTGAGTTCCTGATTGGCACAGAGCAGTGTCTTCCTTACACACCCCTTTAGTCTTTGTTTCTTCGGTTATCTGTTTCACTACCAAGTGTCTCGGCTAACATGTGGTGGGGTCCTTGAACTTGGGGTGACAGATGCCACACCCGCTGGCCACTGAAAAGGCTGTGATCTGCAATGCTCAGGAGTCTGATGAGTCAGTCAGAAGAACTTCCCACACTTGATGCGTTTATCTAATTATCCTTTATCAATAAAAAATTGGGAGTCAGATATCAGGGTAAGAACCTGAATGACCAGAGAAGTGGCAGAGAAGCCACCAGTGACCTCCTCTCCTGTTCCTCCATCCAAAAGGCTGAGATCCTCTCTCAGCCCCACCTTACTACTTCCTGTCTCCTGTCTATCCTCAGTCCTCCAAAACCTCTATGGTTAATTTTGGTCAGCTAGTGGCTAGCTCCACCCTCTGACTCAAAGCAAACTTTATTGTCAGAATTCAGTCAAAATATCACACAACTCATGTCAGGTGCCATGGAACATGTGAGCAGAGGGGATTTTGCTAGTCCTGGTAAGGAAATAGCCAAGTTGTTCTCCATTTGCTGTGGTGGTGCCATTTCTTCAAACAGCAACACAGAACACACATAAAAACAACACTGAGTCCCAGGAGCTCTCCCAGACCCTGTGGGAACCCCATTAAAATTCTGGGGAACCCTTTCTTAGAGCAGGTCTGGACAGACTGGGGCCCAGTGGGGCCGGAGGCCTCTATGTGCTTGGCTGCCTTTCCTGACCATTAATCACTACTAAGTGTCATTACCGCTAATAAAATTAACGGACTTTATACTGGACTTCTGGAGCCATCAATCTCAGGGCCTATTACATGAAATTAAAAAGGCAGGTGCCTGCTGATGAGTGAGTGTTTGCAGAACCACAATTGCAGCCTGGAGAATTCTGTTACTTTATAGCCAGGCACAGCATGCACTAACAAAGGACAATGACCTTAGGGAGACCAAGTAACTCCCAGCCATGACTCCACAGTGTAAGTGTATCAGGCAAGAGCAGAGTGATCCTTGGGAAGACTCTGGGATCAGGGCCAGAAGTATCCCCTGCATCAACTGGGCTACATCCCCAGACCTAACTCTCTTGCACAGCCTCCTCTGCCATTTTCAAAGCATTTGGTTCCTTCTTCTCCCGCCTCGACGCAGCATCTTCTGTTTCTTTTCTGGGTTTCAGGCCCAGTCGTGCAAGGAGAGAAAGGAAGGAAAACAAGAGTGTGCTCTCATTATCCAAATTCTAAATTCACAGAGAAAAGACTGATTGGTTCCACTAGGATCATCAATTCATCACCAACCCAATCATCCAAGCAGCTGAGTTTGAGGCAAGCCTGGTCATGTGAAACACAGTTACAGACAGGGACCATATGACAACCGTGATAGAAGGAATGCGTGGCAGAAAACAATCACATGTTCATAATATTTGGATAATCACGTGTCTATACTATTTTGAAGTCCTAAGTAGCAGTAGTAGTAGGAGGCACTCAAAAAGTGGCATGTACATATGTATATGCATATAATGAATGCATTTTTTTGTTGTTTTTTTTCCGAGATAGGGTGTCTCTGTGTAATAGCCCTAGCTGTCCTGGAATTAGCTCTGTAGACCAGGTTGGCCTGGAATTCACTGTGATCCACCTGCCTCTGCCTCCCAAGTGCTGGGATTAAAGACATGTGCCACTACCGTCCAACTGAATGCAATATTTTAATATATTATATATTATAGCATATAATAGTATCATAATGGTAAGATAATATCTGTCCCTTTAATTAATTGTTTTAAATATTGATAATCAAGCCTAGCTCATGTTAGGTAAGCGCTCTACCACTGGGCTGAGCTGCACACCAGTCTCGCAACTTGTTCTGTACTTTAGGATGGCTGTGGACCATGCCCAGGTTTAAAATGGTTTTTTGCTCAGGGTGGTGGTGGTGCACACTTTTAATCCTGGTGCTCAGGAGGCAGAGGCAGGTGTATTTCTGAGTTCAAGGCCAGCCTTGTCTACAAAGCAAGCTCTAGGACATCTAGGGCTACACAGAAAACCTGTCCTTTTTTTTTTTTTTTTTTTTTTTGAGACAGGGTTTCTCTCTGTAGTTTTGTAGACCAGGCTGGCCTCAAACTCACAGAGATCTGCCTGCCTCTGCCTCTGCCTCTCAAGTACTGTGATTAAAGGTGTGTGCTGCCACTGCCTGGCTAGAAAACTTGTCTTGAAAAACAAAAGCAAAAAGACCCAGGGCTAAATGCAGGCAAGCACCGTATCAACTGGGATATATTCCCAGACCTAACTCCTGCCTTCACCTCCCATTTCACTGTAAGGAACACTGGGGTTACAGATGTGTGGGGCCATGCCTGGCTTTACATGGGTTCAAGAGATTTGAACTCAGATCCTCATGCCTCCACTGAACCACTTCCCTAGCCCTCTATTACCATTATTTTTAATGAATATTAAACAGGCTTTAAAGAATGTGTAGCCCCATTGGCCAAAATGCCCATCACTGGCATTTTCTTCTCTGGTGTGTCAATCTGCTTCTATAAGGGAAGCTCCAGTGTCTGAAACAGGAACTGTGTGAGCCAGTTATGCCTCACACCAGTCCCCGATGGAGTCAACACGATCTGTGTTCCTAATAGCCCTGGAAACTGAAAACCATTCAAGGTGGGGCCTGGCCAGCAGGACCTGACCTGGGGCTCTGCTCCTTGCCTGCCCAGGGTCAAGCTCCGAGGGTTTCCTGCCAGGCTGCGGGGAGAGGTCTGGGTATAGGCCTGATGGACTGGAAACTTACCCATTTGCCCCGATTTAATGTTTAACGGGCCCCTTCCCTCACAGTGTCTGGGAGGGGAGCCGGGTCCAGGCTGGGCTTGGGGCAGCAGATAGTATCTGTCTGTGCTCAATGTTTCGGAGATATGCTCCATGCCGGGTTGGGCACACCTGATAGACTTGGAATCTACAGGGGCACCTGGGACCTTGCCAGGACCCCCACCTCCCAATGAGGCTTCCTATTTCTCAGGCAGACAGAGGCTGTGGCATCCAGCCAAATGTTCTGGCTGAGGCAGGCGACTCCAGGGGTAGAGCCGTGCCCTGGACTCTGTGGGATAAGGGCCTCTCTGACTGCTCAGGGCTTGGCCACAGGACTTACCTTAGTGGCAAGTGCCACATCCAGGTGGGACTGTTGATAGACCGTGTCTGGTCCCACTTTGCTGCCGTGGCTGAGAGCCTGCTGTTTCAAGAAGGGAGCTGCTTTCTCTAGCTCAGGTCTGACAATGATGTCTATTTCATCCACATGGCGTACGCCAGGGTGAGGGACAACAAACATCTATCACTGGCACATCAAGATTCAGGAAGAGGGAATGGTTCCAATTCTGGATCACAGCTCTGTCATCCCCCGTCGTCCCCCCCCCCCCCCCAGCTCAACTGGTCATGCCTGCTATCTGAGCCACTTGTCACCTCCACACAAAGCTGACAATACCTGTCAGGACAAAGGGAGACACTGCCTACTTAGAATGTAAGGCACCTTGCAAGAGGAGAGAAAGAAGTACCAGGCAGCCAGCAGGAAGGCAAGCCTGCCTGGCTAGCCTGTACTTTCTTTGTAATCCCCACAGCACCATTGGGAGGTCAGAGTATTAGTGTTCATGTATGTCAAGGAGGGGGCCAAGTTTTCAAGGTTGCAGTTAGGATGTGGCAGGATGCAGCTTAGAATTTGGCAGTCTGACTCTAGGATTGATGACTTTGGATATACATCATGAAGTCTGGGATTTGGGACTCCCTCCCTCCCTTCCCCTTCCCTTCCTTCATCCCCTCTCCCTCTTTTCCTCCCTCCCCTCCCTCCTTCCTTTCCTCCTACTCCTTTTTCCTTTTCCCAAGCTCCTATTTGTATCAGGCACCAAATGGCCAGATGGTGATCTACCTGGGATTCAGGAAACAAGCTAGACTGGCATGGGCTTACTTGGGCAGCAATAGAACACAGGGGACAGAGGGATACAGGGACCTCAGCTGGGTATTCATTCTGCACCCCCCTGTGCTTAACCCTGGTAGCATGGTGGCACTCCCCTCCAGGAAGTGACTAATGCTACAGTAACATCTCCCATACTTGCCTGAGCACAACAGCTGCCCAGGGGATATGGTAAAAGTACACATTTCCAGGCCCTACTATAGAGCTATAGAAACAGTCAAGTGCAGGTTTTGGAAATCTGTGTTTGTCTGAGACAGATCTTGCTGTGTAGCCCAGGCTGGCACTGCACACATAGTTTTCTCTTGCCTTAGACCCCCCAAGTGCAGGGATTACAGGCATGCACCGCCATGCTCAGCCTGCCTGTGTGTTTCTATGCACCCAGGATTTTCCCAATTAGGCAAGTTGGTGAACTAGGATGGATAAGAAGAGACTAGGATCTGGAGAACTTGGGTTTGAGGTTCAATTCTAATCCTTGCTACATAGTACCTTCGTCTTCTATTCTATAAAATGAGGACATAACCCTTTTGGGATTGGCCTGCCATCCAAGGGGATAAAAAATGAAGACAGCCTCTTTCCATCCCCATGGGATGAGTTTTTGCCCTCCACGGGCAGAAACCCCAAGCTTACCATCTCCCTTCTCACCCTCTCCAGCCTTACAGGGCGTGATGTCCTGACACCCTTCCCAGGCCTGGGCACAGCGGCAGCCCCGGCACAGGCTGGTGCCCACCTGAAGCAGTGTGATCTGCTGAAGCTGTCTCGGCGGCAGAAGCAGCTCTGCAGAAGGGAGCCTGGGCTGGCCGAGACCCTGAGGGATGCAGCACACCTGGGGCTGCTGGAATGCCAGTTCCAGTTCAGACAGGAGCGCTGGAACTGCAGCCTGGAGGGGAGGACTGGCCTGCTGCAGAGAGGTGAGGAGGACAGCGGGGAGGACGTTGAGGGAGGAGAACAAGGAAAGCCAGCATGAAAGGAGGGAGGAAGAGGGCTGGCGGGAGGTTGTAGGTGGTGAGGTGGCTATACCCAGCCCTCATTGTGCTGACTGTCCGGGCACAGTCCCAAGTGAGAAGAGAGCTGGGGAGTTAGTAAGGTCTGTTAAAGGCCAGTGGTTTGAGAGGACAGAGGAGCAAAGATAACACAAGAGAGGAAAAGACACGGCATTCCTGGAAGAGATGATAGAGGAGGTGGGTGGCCCCAACCACCTACTAAGTGGTCCAGATGTGCAAGTCAGGCAGATTCCTTTGTCCACAGGCTCATGTGTCACCCTTCATCATGTCCGTTGATGCGTCATTCCCTACTTCCCTTCCCACCTGCCTCCCCCTGCTTCCTCATCCTTCTCCAGCCCTGTCCATCTACTGAGTATCCTCAGAGGCTCACAATAAGCCAGGCACTACCAAGGGCCAGAGGCACAGGCTGAGTGTGGCCAAGTTGCCCTTGGAAAGTGCAACTTCTAGAAAGAGAAAACAGATCGTAGTATGACTCCATGTCATGCAGAAGGAACATAGGCACTTTTACTTGTTGGTGTTATTTGTTTTGGAAGACTATGTCTCTGTAGCCCAGGCTGACTTGGAACTCACTATTTGACTTATTTCAAATGCTCAACAATCATCCTGCCTCAATCTCCCAATGCTGGAATTGTAGGTGTGAGCCACTCACCTTGCTTAGATTTCCAGTGGGGAATTTTACAAAAATGTAGTGGCCAGCCCCACTGTAGGCCAGCTGCTCTCTATCGAAGGGAGGGTCTGAGACAGAGCTGGTGGCCTGCTTCCCTTTCTTTTCAGCTGTCACCAGTGCCCCAGATACACCGAGAGCAGAGGACTTGGGGAGGCATGATTGGATCACCCTCCAATGTGAGCACAGTGGTTGTTCCAGCACTGGGTGGTTGTCAGACAGGACCCCCAAGACCATTCTGTCTTTGGGTCACCTACAGATGGTGGCAGAGGACATTTGAGAGACATTAGACAGCTTAGGAATCCATAGAAACAGATTGTCCAACTTGTCACAAAAGTACTTCGAGTCAGGATGTCTATTTAGCTTTAGCCTGGTCCTGTCCCAGGTGCCCAAGTCCCTTTTTGCATAAGTTACTGACATTAGCAGTCCTGTCCTGATGCCCTCTGAGATCTGGGCACACATACTTCACAGTAAATCTAGAGGTTGCTTAAGGGGCAGCTTTTAGTCTGAGCCTGAGGGCAGGTAACAGGGGAAGGCCTTCCACAGCTGTGTCCCTAGGTTCCCAGTCCCTTACCCTACCCACTATCTGCCCCACGTACCTCCTACCTTCAAAGGGCTGCAGATGGTTTCTGAGCTTCCTCTCCTCCTACACAGGCTTCAAGGAGACAGCTTTCCTGTATGCTGTGTCTGCAGCTGCCCTCACACATGCGCTGGCCCGGGCCTGCAGTGCAGGGCGCATGGAGCGTTGCACCTGCGATGACTCTCCAGGCCTGGAGAGCAGGCAGGCCTGGCAATGGGGTGTGTGTGGTGATAACCTGAAGTACAGCACCAAGTTCCTAAGCAACTTCCTGGGGCCCAAGAGAGGAAGCAAGGACCTACGAGCCCGAGCTGATGCCCACAACACCCATGTGGGCATCAAGGTGAGTGAATCCCCTCCCTATTGTCCGAAGTGCCATGCTAGGCATGGTACAGAGGTAGGGAGCAAGATGTTCGGGAGGTCAGTGCCCTAGCCCTAACACACAGATGTTCCAAGATGAGCTTCAGACCCCTAAGTGAACCTTCTCTGCACATTACTGGGCACTGAGGGCACACACTCCTAGGCATCATGACAACAGAGCCAGGCTTGGCACCATACTCTGATAAAGAGGTGTTTGGAAAGAAGTCTCCATTCCAGCAACAAGGCTAGCATCGTTTGATGACTTCGATATGACAACCCCCAGGTCTCCTCTGTTTTGTAAGTAGAAGAGAAAGGAGGCCCAGAGAGGGGAGGGACTTAGCCTGGGACACCCAGTCATGAGAGAGCTGAGAGCAGCGAGTCTCTATGTCTACTGGAGCAAGAAGGCAGGGGGATCAAGAGCTTCAGTTCTCTTAGGAAACCAGGATGCTGTGTTCAGTTGTGCAGACTGTACACTCCACAAGGACTCTGGGCCAAGTGGAGGAGCTGCCGGGTGAGATCTGGCCCATACTGCCTTCGCCCAGGAGTGCATTGCCTAGAGGAAGGGAAACTTTTTCCTAGTACACACAAAGGTACTTTGAGGGTCTTAGATCACTGTGACTCTGGTCCTGTTTGTCACCTTCACATACGTCTTCCTGCTTTTTCATTCTCTTGACACTCCTTGGCAGAACCGGCATGGTGGGGCAGACTTAGACCACTGACAGGCCTCTGCTCTGACCTTCTCTGCAGGCTGTGAAGAGTGGCCTGAGAACAACCTGTAAGTGCCATGGTGTGTCAGGCTCCTGTGCTGTGCGTACCTGTTGGAAGCAGCTCTCCCCATTTCGAGAGACTGGCCAGGTGCTGAAGCTACGCTATGACACGGCCGTCAAGGTATCCAGTGCCACCAATGAGGCTTTGGGCCGTCTGGAGCTGTGGGTGCCCGCTAAGCCAGGTGGGCCTGCCAAGGGCCTAACACCTCGCCCTGGGGACCTGGTCTACATGGAAGATTCTCCCAGCTTCTGCCGGCCCAGCAAGTACTCTCCGGGCACGGCAGGCAGAGTGTGTTCTCGGGATGCAAGCTGCAGCAGCCTGTGCTGTGGGCGAGGCTATGACACCCAGAGCCGCATGGTGGCTTTCTCCTGCCACTGCCAGGTGCAGTGGTGCTGCTATGTGGAGTGCCAGCAGTGTGCGCAGCAAGAGCTTGTGTATACCTGCAAGCGCTAGGCCTCGGCCGGATGGGACTGTGGTACTGCCAGGACTCCCGTGGCACAGGACTCCGGCAAGCACCTATCTGCAAATGCATGTGCCATGCACAAGAGCGTGCCACTCATCTCTCACCCCCAACTGATCGCTGGCCCTCCTTCTGCCTTCATCATCATTCAGCAGAGAGAAACAAAGCCCCGTCTCTGAGTCCCATGATCACCAACCTGGCTGAGGACTTGGGGCAGATCAGACTGAGAAGAGAAGACCAGGGGAGGGCAGGGATGATGCTATGCCAGAGATGCTTCCCATCCCAAGGCCAACAAAAGCTGGGAGGATATGGAGGAGGAAGGCAGAGCCAGCTGGAGTGGGGCGGGGGGCATCCAACTGAGCATGGCCAACCTGTTGTGGTATCCCCACTCTGGTGGCAGAGAGCTCTGGGTGCCACATGCCTGCCCTGCTTTGGGAGGGGGTGTGCTTTGCACACTGGAGACTGTCCGAGATGTTTATTGGGAGCAAGGAAAGCTTTTTAGGCTTGGGTGGATCAGGTCACCTGAAGTCTTGTGTCCTGGTACTCAAGGCTGCCTCCTTGTCTCCTTGTCTTGAGAGCTGCCATCCAGCTCTGCTCAGTGAGACCCCCTAATGCATCTAAGAAGGGTGCAGGAGCCAGTCTTCATGGTTGAGTGGTGGAGACAGGGGCCCTTTCTCTTTTCCTTGGTGGCCAAAGGAATCTTTAATCACAGCCCAGAGGAGGAGAGGCAGTGTCCTGATGCATGGAAGAGATATGGCAGGCTGTATTAAAACACCGCTCTGGAGTGTGTTCTGCCAGTTCCCTTTGACCGGGGTCTCCCTGAGCTGCGAGGCCCGCACGCATGTTAGTAACACTTGTGAAGAATGGTTGGCTCATGAGCCATGTGTCTGCTTACTTCCCTGCTCTCAGGATGCAGACGCTGGCTTTTGCCCTGGCTGAGTCTTTGCTAAGCCTCTCTCCTCAGTGACCCCATTCCTTTACTAATGGCCCCTTCACTTGGGCTCCTACCGGGAGGAGTAGAATGACTGCTGATGGACCAAGTAGGCATTTTTAATGTCTCCTGACAAGGCCCCTGAAAAAGGAGAGAAGCCAGTGCCCAGGTACAGGCCCACACAGATGCACACACACACACAGCCTAGCCAGGCATAGGCTTCCCATGGAGCAGTGCACATCTCTCCAGCCTAGGACACTGGGGTCACTCTGCTGGAGTTCTGCATGCTTCCCCAGGGCAGGACCCAAGACCAGCAGGGAGGAAATGACCTCCTTTGGGAAGCCTTTGGCCACTTGGCTGGCTGTGCGGCTCCCTCCTACCCCCACCCGCCCGCTCCTTCCTCTCTGAACCCTGTCAGGGTTACTATCCTTCTGCAGGAACAGGAAGCTTTGGAATCAGTGGGTGCTCAGCAAACACTGACCATGACAGCTCCAGGAAGGAGGCTCTATGGGCCAGAAGGGGCCACCCTATCTTCAGTGGCTCAGGGCAGCATGAGGATACTGGAAGGATCTTTGATGGTAGGAGCTCCAAGAAGAGCCACAGTGACCTGAGACCCTCCCCTGGAATGACTTTGCTGACCAAAGAAGCCCACCGCTAGCTTCCTATTTTCCTGCTGAAGGTTGACTTGTTCCTTGGTAGCCTAAGGCATCCTTCTCCTGTGTGACCTTGTTCCTTGGTTACCTACTCTCTGTGACCACTACTCTGCCTGGAGGCTATACAGGCAAGAAGGGAGCCGGAAACAACTTGGGGACTAGGACACTCTGACCTACAACCATACCACCTGTACCCTGACTCTATGGTCAGGAGGGCAGGGGTGCAGAAGGGTCAAAGTCGGACTTGAAGCCTAGGCTGTGGCTGGCTGTTAACACTGATGCCCTAGCCCCCAGTCTGACCCTCTCCCTCCCTTCTTTCTTTCTCCAAGGCCCCTTTCTTTCTGTTCCCCTAACATCCCACCCCAGTTATGCTGGGGCCCCTCAGACTGGAACTTTAAGGGAGATGTTCACAGGGTATTTCTGCCTACCTCATACATATAGTTTTTAGAAAATAATTTATATAGCTAAGATATATGGGAAAGTATTTATGTTATTTATATAGCTTCTCTATTTCTTGGGCACCACATGTGGGGTTCAACGTGTTTACCCAGAAGCCTCTGGGGAAACACAACTGAGTCTTCCAGGGGCGCTCACGGAGCTGGATACCAGGTAGCTGAGGGAGGTCACAGTTCCTGTGTCTCATGGAAGACTGTCTTGGAGCTTGGGAGTACACATCCGTCCTGAGATGAGCTCTGTGAAACTGAGCAGGGTCTTTCTTGTGAGGTCTGTGGATTCCCTGTCTCTGGGCCCCAGGAGGCCTTTCTGCTCTGTCCAAAGGGTTTTGCTCATAAAGGACAAAAAGAATGGGCACTTTCCAATTTTAGAAACACTCTTCTCTTCACTCTCCCTTGATTTCTCCATTTTCCCTGTAAGGTTAGGTTAGATGAGGCCAAAGTACTCTATCCATTTTCCAAATTTGGCCCAGAGATAGAGGCCTGTGCTCAAAGTCACATGAAGAGAACAATGAGTGAATATTGACTTGAACATGCCCCAATAACTGGGGGAGTGGACCTCCTCCAAACCTAAGAGCCAAAGCCACTAATCTCACCCTGAACCTAGAAACTAAGGGAGGTCCTTGCTATGTGTGACCTTTGTCTTCCCCCCTGGACAACATGCTAGTTTCTCCAGCAAGCTGAGTCTCATATCTCAGGACTGGGACTTCCTGAGAAGCCTGGAGAGACAAAGACTCCATGGAGGTCATTTTTGGGGGGTCCTGCAGCACACATCACCCAAGATATAGTTTCCAGCCCCTTCCAGCCCAGAGATGAGTTTTGTTTGCTTTCTTTCATGTTTTTGCCTTTGAAAATGAATTATTTCCCACTGGGCTTTGAAAATCAGTTGCACTGGCAAATGGGACTGGCATCCTGATAGGCTGCCAGCATTGGGAGCCACACCAGACAGAATGCATGGGACCCCCTCTTATCCCAGAGTCCCCTGCCCTTCCTCAAGTCATACATGCTCCCATCTGGCTTTCATGGGCATGCAGAACCTGTCTCCTGGCCTGCATATAGCCAGATGTTCTGACACCCGCTGTTGGCAGATGGATGACCACACAGACTGTGCCAGCCCTGAAGATCATGTCTTTCTTTCCAGTGTCATCTCAACAGCCACGAACTGCCAGTACTTCCCCTCTGAGCACATTTGAGAACGACAATGGAAGCCCTACTTTTTTAATGCTGTCACACACTTAAGAGCCAGTCCCAGCTTCATGAGGCTGACGTGCTGGAGAGAAGAAAGCTAACAAACCAATAAACTATGCACTGGGTATTTGTGCTTCCTTTTTCATTGGTGTGTGTGTGTGTGTGTGTGTGTGTGTGTGTGTGTGTGTGAGAGAGAGAGAGAGAGAGAGAGAGAGAGAGAGAGAGAGAGAGAGAGAGAGAGAGAGAGAGAGAGAGAACACTCATGCATGCATGCAAACACATGTGGAGATTCTAGAAGATATCCTTCCCTTTTGTTTTGTTTGATAGGTTCTTTCACTGGCCTGGGGCTCACCAAGTAGTCCGGGCTTGCTGGCCTCCCCAATGCTGGAATTACCAGTGTGCACCACCACCAAGCCTGGCTTTTTAATGTGGGTTCTGGTAGTTGAATTCAGGTCTTGGATTTGCAAGACAAACACTGTACTGACTGGACCATCTCCCCAGTCCCAATTGTATTCTTTTTGTCTTGGTTTGCTGCAGTATCTTGCCCAGGAGATGCTGTCGCCTGCCCTGGCTAAGGAATAAAGGTTGAGAGATAGGAATGCTCATGGCCACCAGCAGGCAGCAATGCCAGGCTGGACACAGATCTGCCAGGCTCCAGGGGTCTTTTCCTCCTAACATTTCCATGTCTCCTCTGGGGTAGGTAGTGCAGGAACACACCCCTTGTTGTGAATTCTGGGTAAACTGAGACTTAGAGTAAGGCCATCATCCAACGAAGGTTGCCCATCAAATCAGACCAGGCTGAACACATTTGCAGAGGCCCCAGCTCTGCGGCCTGGGCCACGAGGAGGATAGAGTGTAAAGCGAAGTGGGAGCCTTCAGGAAGCATAGCCAGGAACAAACAAGAAGTAAGGCCACGCAATGGGCTGGGCCCTTTCTGCATCAGCTCCATACGCCCAGCTTCAGGTGCACTGCTCTCTGCACACGCTGCAACGCCATCACCTCCTGGGGATCCGGTACAAGGGAGGTGGAAGCAGCTAGTAGGGGCAAGGGGAGCAAACAGTCCTCTTCTCCCAGCTCAGACCTGCCCTGTCCCAGCTCTTCAGCCCCGCTGAAGGCTACATTGTCTCACCTGGGGTCCTCAGGGAGGGAGACAGCCCTGAGGGTACCCGTGTTTCCCCCTGTATCCCGTTCTAACATGTTTGAGGCCCTGTGCTCTTGGGCATGGATTCCAGCTGGTTCTGAGCAAATGACAGAAGGCTCCTCACACGGTAGCAGGCTTCAGTTTGTGCAGGGCTTTATCGTCTTTCTCACTTGAGCCCCACCTGACACACGGCCTCTTCCCTTCTCAACAGCCAGGGGAAGCGAGGCTGGAATGGTTACCGGGTGTACAGAGATCTGGCCCTTCTGCCAACAGGCAGACCCAAGCCTCTTTGTCAACTGTATCCTTTCTGCCCCACGTTGTGGAATTGGGGTGCATGATGTGAAATTCCCAAAGCTTCAATAAAGAAATTATGTTAAATATAAAACAAAGCACTTAGTCTTGGCTGGGGAGATGGCTCAGTGAGTAACAGCATTTGCTGTGCAAGCATGAGGACCCAAGCTCTAATCCTTAGATTCTACTTGAAAACTAGACATGGCTGCATGTGCCTGAAACCCCAGTACTGGGGGTTGGGGTGGGAACAGGAGATAGGCAGATCCTGGAGTTTGCCGTCCAGCTAGCCTAGCTGAATGGTGATTCTGTTTCAGCAAAAGACCTATCTTAAAACAACAAGCTGAAGAGAGTGATAAAGAAAGACTGCCAATGTTCCCCTATGATCTACACACACACACACACACACACACACACACACACACACACACACACCCCAAAACAAATAAATACACAGATAAACACACGCATACCCCTTTGTGTGCGCTTGTGTATGTGTGTCTGTTTGCATATTATTTGTGAATTTACAATGATACTCCCCTAAAACCAACAACAGAAGCCCAAGCCATCATCACATCTGAGAGTTGTGATGCCATCTGGGATACCATCTATGCTCACTCATTTTTTAGCTGGACCTCAAATGCCCCATTCCTGGGTACACTCACGACTCAGGCATTGCACTGAGAGTGGTGCTTCTGCAGCCTTGTACTCTAGAATACACTCCCTGCCTGCTTCTCAGTGACACTGGTAATTCATTCACGTCTCAACACTCAAGCTGCGTGTCTCCATCGCTCAACTGCGGTTTGTGATTGTCTCCTAAACCATGATCCAGGCTAACATTTTCCATGAAGCTGTGCGGGTGGTGTGTGCCCTTCCCTGTCCGCGTTGTCAGTGACTACACGCAGATCCATGACTGGCGACGTTCACTCTCGTCCCTTGACTATGTGGCTTCTGCCAGAGCTCCCTGTGAGAAGCCACTATTTTCCCTTTGAAGTTTACAGCTCCTCTGTGGAGAGGCAGATCAAGACTGTGGGACTATTTGGTTGCCTCGTAACATTTTTCAAAAATTACATTATTGTGGATGGAGAGATAGCGTAGTGATTAAAAGCACTTGCTTTTACAGAGGACCTGGGTTTGGTTCCCAGCAGTCATATAGAACAGTTCACACCAACCTTTAACCCCAGCTCCAGGGGATCCAACACATCTCTGGCCTCGGAGGGTACTGGCATGCATATCGTGCACATACATACAAGCAAGCACACATGCATACATATAAATAAACATAAATCATTAGGATTACACATATGTATCTGTGTGTAGTGTGACAGATATATGTGTAGGCCAGAAGGCCACTTGCCTTAGGAATGCAGAGATGGCTGAGCTAAAGCCTGGAGCACCAGAAAGGGCACCGGGGAGCTGCAAGCACTCAACATGGTTGATAGCACCTTCCTCTCTCCTCTGCACACTTGCAGAGCCCAGGCTGACTCCCTCCTAAGTGTCTTAGTCCACGCACCTCTCATCCTCCCTAAATGCCCAGAGGCTATGAGGCCCATGTTCCTCCCCAGCTTTCTCAGGCCCGTTAGTTCGTTTATGCTGGAGCTGGCACAGGGGAACGAAGCCAGACCCCCATACACACACCAGCTTTCACCCCAAAGAGTGGCTGGTTGAGAGGTAAGGGCTAGTCAGATGCATGGCAGATCGGGCCCAGTGTCGGGATTCCTGCCTCGCTGTCTGAACAAGTCCAGGACGGCCAAGGCCCTGGAGAGTAACGGTAGCCCCAGGTCTCACCAGCCTTCCTCAGCAACCCCTCCCATGGCTGACAGCCTCTAATCTCAGCTGTCTTCATGCAGCCACGCAGCCAGCCCGCTGAGCCTGGGGTCACCTGACGCCGACACATTTTAATTCACAAACTGATTTCTGCTTGTTGGCAACATGTCATTTCTGAAATTGCTTTCTCTGCCCAGAGGCGGGACTGTCAGAGCAGGGCAGGTGTGGCAGTGGTGCCGCCCCCACCCCGCCCCCACCCCAAGTTCAGGAAGGATTAAGTGGGGGACATACATAAGATCCCCAAGCTCAGCTTCTCATGTTTCTCCAAGAACGGAGGGGGGCGAGGGAGTGGGGATGGGGGACGCTGGGGACCGGCCTCTGCTTGGCTCGGCTCTCCAGCTGGAAGACAGAGGCCTGTAGTTCTGCCCGTGAAGAAGCTTGGTGGCTCCTGCTGCTGTTAGCAGCAACAGGAGGTGACTTTGCGCATGCTCTGCACAGATACCAAGCACCTCGCAAGGTTCCTCGCTGGTGCATTATCATGTTTGCATAGTGTGGTAACCCTCCAAGTTGGTACCATCCCTACCTCGAAGCTGAGAAAACTGGTCTCCGATCATTCGCCTGAGGTCACCCAGCAAGATTGTGACAAGGAGGCCAGGTAGTAGTGGCGAACACCTTTAATCTCAGCACTCAGGAGGCAGAGGCAGGCGGATCTCTGTGAGTTCAAGGCCAGCCTGGTCTACAAAGTGAGTTCCAGGACACCCAGGGCTACACAGAGTAATTCTGTCTCAAAAAACAAAACAAAAAAGAAAAAGGGTGGTGGGGAGAGGGAGAGAGAGAAAAGAGGAAACTAGAGGAACACTAGAGGCCACCTGCTTCTGTATTCGACTCACGTCTTGGCTTAAGGGTCTCCAGTGAAATGTACCTACTTCCATGACAGTCCCCATCTCTGCAGCCTGTCTTTTAAAAAAATTATTATTATCATTTATTTGTATGCATGCTTTATGAATATGCACATGTGTGATGATGCATGTGAAGGTCGGAGGTCAACATCTTATCTTCCTCAGTTGTCCTCCGTTTTATTTTTTTCATTTTCATGTGTGTGTGAGGGGGCGTGTGCGTGAGAGGGCATGTATGTGGATGAGCATGCACAGATATTCACTTGCACGTGGAGGCCCAAACCTCGCTGATTCCACTGGGCTGACTGGAATCCTCCTGTCTCCATTTCCCCAGAGCTGAAGCCTATCTTTTATTTTATTTTTAAAATTTATTTATTTATCTTGTTTTTTTTGAGACAGGGTTTCTCTGTGTAGTCCTGTCTGTCCTGGAACTCACGCTGTAGACCAGGTTGACCTCGAACTCACAGAGATCCATCTGCCTCTGCCTCCTGAGTAGCTGGGATTAAAGGCGTGTGCCACCACTGCCTGTCTGCAGCCTATCTTTTATATTTCCTTAGCATTCTGCACATGTCTCCATTAGAATTTGTCTCTCTGGCATTCTTTGTTGCAATGGATGAACGACTGGAAAGACAAACGCACAGGTGAAGGTGTATGACACTTCTCCATGCTGTCCTCCTCCCCATTTCTTCTCCATGCTGTCCTCCTCCCCATTTCTCCATGCTGTCCTCCCCATTTCTCCATGCTGTCCTCCTCCCCATTTCTCCATGCTGTCCTCCTCCCCATTTCTCCTCCATACTGTCCTCCTCCCCATTTCTCCATGCTGTCCTCCTCCCCATTTCTTCTCCATGCTGTCCTCCTCCCCATTTCTCCTCCATGCTGTCCTCCTCCCCATTTCTCCATGCTGTCCTCCTCCCCATTTCTCCATGCTGTCCTCCTCCCCATTTCTCCTCCATGCTGTCCTCCTCCCCATTTCTCCATGCTGTCCTCCTCCCCATTTCTTCTCCATGCTGTCCTCCCCATTTTTTCTCCATGCTGTCCTCCTCCCCATTTCTCCATGCTGTCCTCCTCCCCATTTCTCCTCCATGCTGTCCTCCTCCCCATTTCTCCATGCTGTCCTCCTCCCCATTTTTTTCTCCATGCTGTCCTCCTCCCCATTTCTCCATGCTGTCCTCCTCCCCATTTCTCCATGCTGTCCTCCTCCCCATTTCTCCATGCTGTCCTCCTCCCCATTTCTCCTCCATGCTGTCCTCCTCCCCATTTCTCCATGCTGTCCTCCTCCCCATTTCTTCTCCATGCTGTCCTCCTCCCCATTTCTCCATGCTGTCCTCCTCCCCATTTTTTCTCCATGCTGTCCTCCTCCCCATTTCTCCATGCTGTCCTCCTCCCCATTTCTCCATGCTGTCCTCCTCCCCATTTTTTCTCCATGCTGTCCTCCTCCCCATTTCTCCATGCTGTCCTCCTCCCCATTTCTCCATGCTGTCCTCCTCCCCATTTCTTCTCCATGCTGTCCTCCTCCCCATTTCTTCTCTATGCTGTCCTCCTCCCCATTTCTCCATGCTGTCCTCCTCCCCATTTTTTTCTCCATGCTGTCCTCCTCCCCATTTCTCCATGCTGTCCTCCTCCCCATTTCTCCATGCTGTCCTCCTCCCCATTTCTCCTCCATGCTGTCCTCCTCCCCATTTCTCCCTCAGCAGCACCCAGGCCAAGCAGACTTCCTGTTATAGCTGACACCTTGTCCCAGCCTGACATGCTGGCTCCTCACTGCCCATGTTCCCTGCCCTACTGTCTCCTCCCTTTCCTTCCCTTCGCTCCCTCTTGCCTCCTTCTCCAGCACCAGGAGCAAGGCCAGGCCAAAGCTTGAGTTGGGAGTTCCCACACTGGGGTGCGGGTGGCACTGTGGAAAATATCTTGCTGGGCCCCTGGCAGGGATGGCACACAGGCGAAGGCATCTTCCCAGGTTATCTCTGCTTCTCAGCATTTCTGCCTCCCTAGGACTATCAGCTCCTTGCTGCCACTTCCTTCAGTCCTTCAGAGGACCCACAGAAAGGTGTACTTACTACATGGCTCAGGACAGAGCTAATCTGGAGGCTAGAGGAAGAGGTTGCCTTCATCCCATTGCTTACCTGCTTACCCGAACTGGTATTGAGTCTTAGTATTAATCCCGAGCTTTGGCAGCTGTGTCTCCATGCACACAGACCTGGCCAGGAAGTGGTTAAGCTAGAGAAGGCGTCACAGATTCATAGACCACCACATAGCCGGAAAGGGAGGCCCTGAGGGTGCTTGGCTGCAGCAATGGCATCTTTAGTGCCATGTTGGGTTGCTGCTGAAATGGGATGTGGACTGGGGGGCCCAGAGGCCTTTGGTGACATGATTTTCTATTTCTTGACACATGGCTCTTCGCATTACAGTAATTAACGAAGGGCACTGTGGATGTTCCCAATTTAAAAGTCACTCTTGACAAATGGAATCAGAGGGGCTGGAGAGATGGCTCAGAAGTTGAGAGCATTGACTGCTCTTCCAGAGAACCCGGGTTCAACTCCCAGCACCCACATGGAGGCTCACAATTGCTTGTACCTCCAGTTTCAGGTGATCTTCTGACACCTTCACACAGATGTATATGCAGGCTAATGAGTGCACATGAAATAAAATTAATTAATTAAAAAAAGAAAAATGAAATCAGAGTCCAGTTCACACAGGATGATCAAATGTCCCAGAAGAAGGGACAGGGTTTTTTTGTTTGTTTGTTTTTTTTTTTTTGAGACATGGTTTCTCTGTGTAACAGGCTGTCCTGGAGTTCACTCTGTAGACCAGACTGGCCTTGAATTTAGTGATCTGCCTGTCTCTGCCTCCCGAGCGCTGGGACTATAGGTGTGCTCCACCACACCCAGCTGGTAGGTTTAATGATCAGATAAGTAGTCCCCAGCGAACAGAGACTTGGAAGTTAGACGGAGTGAGGCACATAAGTTACTTTCTCACATCTTCAGATCTCTCCCACATCTCAGGAAGCCAGGCTAGTTTTGAATAGGCATTACAGCTGAGGCTAGACTTACAGGGATGCTCTGTAGTCCCTACCCTCGATACTTCTCTACGTGGGTCTATCAGATAGGTGGCTGAGTAAGTGGATGGAAACATGACACACGGTATGTTTATTGTGTGCTGGGTATGAGGGATGAGGCTGTTAATGAGACGGTCACAATTCCTTCTCATGAAGGGCAGAGACGATAAACAAGTCATGGCTATCCAGTGTAATCAAACTGACAGCCTGCCACCTGGGGCAACAGAGCTCTGGCTGGGGAAGAGGTAGGCAGATCCTCGGCTTTTGCTGTGCTCCTTGTCATTGCATTTGAATCACAAGCTATGTGAATGTATTGCATACCATACCATAAAATAAAGTAATAAAAACAAAGTTTGAGCCGGGTGTTGGTGGCGCACGCCTTTAATCCCAGCACTCGGGAGGCAGAGGCAGGTGGATCTCTGTGAGTTCGAGGCCAACCTGGTCTACAGAGTGAGTTCCAGGACAGGCTCCAAAACAATACAGAGAAACCCTGTCTCGAAAAACCCCAAAATACAACAAAAAAACCCCGAAGTTTGATGAGTTGTTTTTTCTCATTCTGTCCTTGAACTCATGATCTTTCTGCCTCAGCCTGCTGAGTTCTGGGGTTAGAGGCATGTACGGTGAATTATAGCCAAGGGAGAAAAGAGGGGGCTACGGGAACACTGCTGGGGAATTGGGATGCAGACTTGGCCTAGGGATGTCAGAATAGGATCCCAGAGGTTCAAGGGCCCAGGTGCTGCCTGAAGCTGTAGGAGCTACTGGCTTGACAGGAAGCTAGCTGGGGGGGGGGGGGGGGGGGGGAGAAGCGGGAGGCTGTGGAAGGTCATGGCACAGGGGGTCGCCAGGGGATTAGAGAGCTTTCCTCAAAAGTGTCCAGCACAGAGAATGTCCTTCATGTATGGCCGGTGCTGTTGTGATTCACCAGTTACAGCTTCTGTCATTGGCAGTGGCTGGGGGGAAGCTGCAGGGGGCCCAAATGCTGTGGGGTCAATTCCACTGACACATTTCTGGTGCCAGATCTCCCATCGCAGTGTAGCATGGACACTTTCCACCCATGTACCCCTTGCTCAGGGAGGCAGAGAGGAGGTCAGGCTGTCCTTGTCAGGGAACTTCCAGTCGATCTAAAACAGTGGTCCATCAAACAAGAGACCAAAACCTTAGTCATGTGATTGCCCATCTGCTGTCATAGACATGAAACCTCCCCATGCCAGGTAGGAGCAGAACCACGCTGCTGCAGGCCTGACAAGTAGCCATGAATATCAGTTTCTGGGTAGAGGAAAGGCTCTTGGCACCGTGAAAAATGCTTTCCATGAACTAATTCTGCCAGTCACCTACCGGGAGCACCATACTACAGTCATCTCCAGGAGCACCATATTACAATCACTATCTCCACTTTACAGATAAGGAAACCGAGGCATGTAAAAGTGGAGGGATCACCATGAGCTCACACTTTCAGGCTTTGGCTTTCCCAGCTCCCTCATGGAGCGTTCCCTACAGCAGGAAGGGAAGCATTCCTTTTCCCCCAGTAGAGAGCTAAGCGTCACAAGAGTTAATCAGGGTCCTGGGCTTAGAGCCCCCCAGCTTTGCGAAGTCAGTAAGAAGTCAGCCAGATGGTTAGGAGGTCCTGTTGGGTCCCTGTGTCTTGATGTCTCTGACATTTATAAAACATGGGAGTGGACACTCACACCTACAGCATTCACATTGCATCGGCTAGTGCAATGCCTTCAAACAGAGCTAGGCACATGGTCCTCTGTAGCCAAGCATCTCAGCTGCTATTATTTGTATCATCGCTGGACGTCTAGAAGTGTGATGGGTGGGAGAGTGCCATTCCTTACAGAGTAGGGTCCCTTCCCCTCTTGGATCACTATCTCTAGGCTGTGACCATGTTCGTGCAGTTGGTAAACATGTACACTCCCTTCTTGGAATCAAGTGAATGTCGTGTCTTAACCTACAATTCCATCCTAGCC
Organism: Mesocricetus auratus; assembly: GCF_017639785.1. Classification (NCBI taxonomy): domain Eukaryota; kingdom Metazoa; phylum Chordata; class Mammalia; order Rodentia; family Cricetidae; genus Mesocricetus; species Mesocricetus auratus. The sequence goes on along the minus strand of NW_024429191.1, from coordinate 81,241,745 downwards.
TTTAGGAGTCAGCCAACTCTCAGTGACCATGGCCTCTAGATCCTGGTGGTTAGATGGAATTCTGATCCCTAAATGACTAAATGAGACTTCTGACCTCTGCCTTCCAAAAGGTTAATTGAGACCTCTGACCCCTATGTTCCTGACCCCAGGAGTCATACTTAGCTGTGGCTTGGAAGGGCATCTTTTCTTTCCTTCTAGTACCTGAGGTAGGGGCTCCATCTAGCCCTTCTTTCAGCCCATCTTGGTTCTGAATGAGTGCACTGCTTGGGGTTGGGGAAATGGCTCAGTGAGAAAAAGACGTGCTATGTGCAGGAAGATTGGAGTTTGGTTCCAAAGCACTCATGTGAGAACTGGGCAGGGTGTTTGTTCGTAACTCCAGTGCTGGGCACAGGAGAGACGTGGATCCCTGAAGTGACCATCCGGCCACTTCCAGCTGAATGGATGCGCCCCAAGTTCAAAGAGAGACTCTGTTGAAAATAAGGTGGAGACAGATTGAAGAGAAAGATACTGGCAGTGACTTCCCACACAGACATGTGCACCGCCCCCCCCAGCGCATTTCCTTGAGTCCCGAGAGGGACCTTTGTTTTTGACTGTGTGTGAGCAGCCAGCCCACAGCCTTGACACCTGAGTCGTCATTCTTTATTGTTGGGTCCCTCTGTCTTGATTTCTCTGCCATTTATAAAACATGGGAGTGGACACTAACACCTACAGCATTCACATTGTATCCCTAGTGCAGCGACTTCAAACAAAGCCAGACACACATCTTCGCTAGCCAAGCATCTCAGCTGCTATTATTTCCATTGTCGCTGGGATCACCAGATGTAGTAGCCACAGCCCTGCCTGCATTTCCACACCCCGAGGCCTTGCCTCGTCCCCAAGGCTGCTGTTGTGTCTCTTTGTCCCTCATCCCTCCTCCATCTTTCTCCCCCTCCCTCCCTGCCTATCCCTGCTGCTCCTGCGGCCTTTTGCTGGCTAATAATGCCGCTGTCAGTTCAGATTAGAGCCCATTACGTTCCTTCATCTCAGCTTAACATTTTTGTGGTTTCCTATCTTTGCCTAAAGAGCTCCACGAGGAGCAGGGGCTGCCCAGCTGGAGGGTGATCCGAGAGGAAGAATGCAGATCTGTGAGTTCCCCTAGTGTAGAGGCCCCCAGCCTTCCTAGAGCTGTGACCCTTTAATACAGTTGTGGTGACCTCCAACCATAAAACTATTTTTTTGCTGCTACTTTATTACTGTAATTTTGCTACTGTTATGAATCACAATGTAAATATTTTTGGAGATAGAGGGTTGGCAAAGGGGTTGTGACCCACAGGTTGAGAACCACGGCAATGATGGGCTTCCCAATGCTAGCAGGGACTGTCCTGGGGGAGAAGGAGAGCAGACCCTCCACAGAAGGCAAACAACAAGTAGGCTGACCACAGGAAGCGAGAGCCCCTGGGACTGCAGCATCGTGGCCCAGAGTCCCAGGCAGTACCCTACTGGGGACCATGTTTGGAACATTCAGTCTGAAAGGAGTCACAGGTTGTGGAATTCTGCCTTAGAGAGACTCTCGGCACAGCCAGTCCCTGAGCTGAGGCTGTTTCTTGAAGACACAGATGTGACATCTCTGTTGGACAATTTCTCCTCCCCTCAGTGAGTCCTGCCACAAGTCTGCCTTCCTCAGGTCCAAGCTTCAAGAATCTTGCTATGGGATCCAGGGCAAATAGACCAGTTGGCAAAGTACTTGCTTCATAAGTGTGATTCCCAGAAACCACACGAGAAGCCAGGCACAGTGGCACAAGCTTGTAATCCCAGTGATGGGGAGGTAGACACAGGAGGGTCCCAGGACTTGCTAGTCACCGGTCTATCTGAATTAGATAGACTCTTTCTCAGAAACAAACAGATAAAAAGACACGTGGTAGCCAAGTAATGGAAGAGATTGCACTCTGGCCTCCACGGGCACATAGACGCGTGTGTACACGAACATGTATAGAGGCACACAGCTTTGCTAGCCTTAGCTTCCCTAAGTAGCCCTGGGAAAGAGCTCAGAGGAAGAGATGAAAGTGGAAGAATAGCAGTGAGGGCAGGGGAAGACAAGTTATCATTGCCGCAAACGCTCCAGGGGGTCACCGGCCTCTTCTTAAAATGTATGTCCTGACACAAGAGTTCCTCTGTGTGTACGTAGACCAGCCTGGTCTTGAACTCACAGACGTCTTCCTGCCTCTGCCTCCCCAGTGCTGGGATTAAAGGTGTGTACCACCACTGCCTGACTTAAAAAACATGTCTTTAAGATGTATGTGAATGAGTGTTTTATCTATGTGTATGTTCGTGGCTCTCAGAGATTGATCTGTGTATCACCATTTTTACAGGTTTAGGAAATGTAACACAGAAAAATGCCACACCCTGCCCAAAGTCGCAAGCTAGAAAGGGAAGTGGGTACTCCATGTAGGCCTCTCAAATCTCTCCCGTCTCAAGACATCCGTTCAGTTGAGCTTCCATGTACAGAGAACAAAGAAATGACCTGCTTGAGATGTGTCCTCTGCCACCCACCCTGATGGCCATGCATCCAGAAACATCATTGGAAAGGCGGAGTCTAACCCTATCACAAGAGGTACTCTTTCTCTGTGCCCTGATCATGTGATCCGGAGGACTCCTCTCTGCAGGGACTTCAGAGAACCCAGAGTTCGGTTGCAAACCAAATAACACCTGTTTCTACTGACGTTCCCACCAGGCCTCAGAGTCTCAAAGTCCCCTTCTACTCTCCTTTCTGAGGAGCTATTGGCAACCAGTAGCTGTTGGGGAAGGGAGGATCCTTCTTATTTGAGGGTGTGGCCACTGATAGGTGTCTCATGCTCTAGTGGACAGTCTCACACCCATGTACATATGGGCAATACTACTTAGTGGTGGGGTTTTTGTTTTTTGTTTGTTTCCTTTGTTTTGTAAAGAAGAGAGCATGAAGCTAGGAGAGATGGGTGGAGAAGAAAACCCCAGAGTAGCCAGACGAAGACGAGAGAGGGTGTGGGGGGATAGATATGTGTACGAAATTCTCAAAGAATGAGCTAATTTTTTCTTTTTAAGTTCTGGCCTGTGGTTGGAAGCCCCAAATCATCAACTGGTGCAGAAGCCCAGGCTTCTTCCAGAGGCTCCGAGAGAGGTTGACCCAATGGTCAGCAAGACAACAGCAGAGCTTTCAAAAGAGCTGGGTTGGCCAGGCAGGACTTGGGTTCCCAGCAGAGTCAACATTAAGAGCCTCTATAGATGTAGAAATGTCTTAATCTCTCTGGTGCTCTCTTTCTTTCTCCCTCTCCCTCTCTCAAATCTCAGGCTGGCCTTGAACTGTCTGTTTAGCACGGATGACCCTGAACTTCTTAGTCTCTGCTTCTACCTCCCAGACTCTGGGATTATAGGCAAGTACCACTACTCCTGGTCCATTGTGAAGTGGAGCAGCAAATCCAGAACTTTGTTATGACAGGTAGGCCCGCTACCAACTGAACTACACCCCAGCCCTTGGTGGACATCTTCACTGAGTACACAACGAAGACTAATTCAGTTGGGCTATCATATCCATCAGCCTTCCATGGACAGCCCAGTGTCCACCTCCACACTGAAAGCTTAAAATAATACCCACCCTCATGCATTCTCTTGTTTTGTTTTCATTTAAAAAAATGAAACAGGGTCTCACTTGTAGATTTGGCTAGTCTGAAATTTGCTATGGAGACCAGGCTAGCCTCAGATTCACAGAGATCTTTCTTCCCCTGACTCCCTGAGTGCTGGGACCAAAGGAGAACTGACTGTCACTCATCATGGCTGGTAAGCCCTCATAAGGTGGAGAAGGCTTGCCCTGCCCTCTTAACCATCTCATCCACACAAACAACACTCACTGAGAGGCTAGTGTCCACAAACAATGCTGGGTTGTAATGGTATAACAACATCTCCTGGCCTTGACCACTCTAATTCCATCACCTTAGTTCACTGAAGTGCTGTATGAAGATGCATCCCTATCCTGAAGTGACTAAGTCACTACTGTTTGTCCCAGGGCCCTTCTCTCTCTGGATCACAGTTCTCTATAATAACAAGGAAGGTCAGACCACCTGTTCACGGGTCCTTTTCAGGCCCCATACAATTCTGATGTAGGTTTGACACACGAGGTCACTAGATGATGTGCAGGAGTCATTAAGTCCCCCAAGACAAGTGCCGGGAAACCTACCAATTGGGTAATTAGGCTTGCCCCGACCCTGCATCCCTTGAGGGAGCAGACATGGACTTCAGCTGCCCTTCTCACAGTGGCGGAAGCACTGAGCGCCGTGGGGGTCCACAATGGAATGTGGAGGTGGTGGGCGCTGGGACAGAGGGCTCGGCTGACAGATCTAAGGCTGCCGAAAGCCACCAGGTCTCCGTGGGGCAGCCTACTGGCCTCCCTCCTGTGGAATGACAGCCCTGCTTCCCCCCTCACCTGGGGTTTAATCTTTAATGCAGCTCCAGCTGCCCTCGGGCAGGACCCATCAACCCACCGCTCTGATAAAAGCGATAATTAGCTCTTTTTCAACTTTTCCCTTTCCCCCCCCTCCACTCAGATGTGTGAGCATTGGGAGGATTCCAGCTAATGGCTCTGCCCTCAGCCAATTCCCGGGCCATGCAGTCCGGAATGCACAGGGTCATTAGCGGGGCCTCCCGGGCAGGGGCCTGGGCTCAGGACGTGCTTGCCTGCCTTCTCTGGGACGTCCCAGCCACCAGGAGCACTGGGCCTCAGCACGGTAGACCTGTCTGGACCTGCTGGATCCTACCTCCGTTGTAGCAACCCCTGTCTGTATCATAGTGCTGTACTACTGGAAGGTGGCCTTAGGCTTCCGCAGGACCAGGCCGAGAGGACATGGGGCCATCCATCTCCAGGCACCGCCCTGCTCCCAGGGCAGGGCGCCCAGACTGGGTTCAGTCATCGGTCAATTCAGAGGCTGCTGACTGGGATACCCTGCTCCCCAGCCCATCAACAACTTGTAATAACTAACTTCTACACACAGTCTATGCCTTACAAAGTGCTAGGCGCTGCCTGGGGATCCACCAGCACAGGCTGGCTAGATGGACTAACCCCAAGCAAATAGATTATTACAAGAAATAGAGCCACTCTGTACTATGGTCATGAGGTAGGGATGGTCACAACTGTGCCCATCTTGCAGTTTGCAGTAAGAACCTGGCCTGGCAATACTCTTGGAGGTGTGCTTGATTCCCTTACTAGGCCTCTGTATTTGTATTGAAGCTGTTGTGATTTTCCTAGATAGCTTCTTCTTCTTCTTCTTCTTCTTCTTCTTCTTCTTCTTCTTCTTCTTCTTCTTCTTCTTCTTCTTCTTCTTCTTCTTCTTCTTCTTCCTCCTCCTCCTCCTCCTCCTTCTTCCTCCTTCTCTTCCTCCTCCTCCTCCTCCTCCCCCTCCTCCTCCTTCTCTTCATTCTCATTCTTGGACAGGGTCTCACTATGTAGACCTGGCTAGTCTGGACCTTGCTATGTAGGCCAGGCTGTCTTGAACTCAAAGCTCTGCCTGGCTCTGCTTCCCAAGTGATGACTTTGAAGGCACTTGCCATCATGCCCAATTCTTATTAGCATTTAAATTTCTCTTCTCTCAGCCAGGGTGGCGGTGGCTCACACCTTTAATCTCAGAATTTAAGAGGCAGAGGCAGAGGCAGGCAGATCTCTGTGATTTTGAGGCCAGTCTGGTCTACAAAGTTACACAGAAAAACCCTGTCTTGAAAACAACAACAAAATTTCTCTTCTCTCTCTTCTTCCCCAACCTCATGTGTGTAATGTGAGCGTATGATGCACACGTATGGAGGTCAGAGGACAACTTCAGGGAGTTGGTTCTCTCTATCTTTAGGTGGGTTCTGGGTATTGAATTCGGATCAGGTTACCAGGCTTACATGGCAAGTGCCTTTACCCAATGAACCATCTGACTGGCCCCAGATCTTGTTTTAATAGTAAATCGATGTATCAAGCAGGTTTCATTGTTTGCCTCTGGCACAGGAACCTCTACGACATGACACAGTTGATGTTTAATGTTACTCCCTGACACTTGCCTTTTTAGAAGGCGCAGGTGCCTGAAGAAGAGTGTGGGGAACGGAGCAAGGGTAGGGGCATCCAGCAATCTGGTCTCCATTATGCCTTAGTAATTGTGCAAACACAAAAAAGCCAGATTGCTGTCCAGGTTATGGGTTCCTATTCTACCTCTGCCACTCCACCCTCAGACTTGGTGATGCCTTCTAACATCCTGCCCAATGCAAAGCAGTCCTGGACACGCACTGCTCCTTATTCTTCCTAGATTTCAGGGCCCATTTGCGAATATGTGGAGAGACAGATAGATGTACAGCAATGGCTGACCACCCCTGTCAGATCCTACATAGCTCAGGAATTGGGTGATGCCCAATTGGGTAGGGATGCCCTGGACCCAAACTCTTGGCCTCACTTGACTTTGCAGCTTCAAGTAAAATGCTCCAGACTGACTCCCAGACAAGTTCCTGAGGAGACTAGAGAGCACCCATGGCTGCTTGGTGTAGAAGGGAGGAGATCCACAGACAAAGAACTCCAAAGACGCATGAGCAGAGCTGAGCCAGCTTCAGGTTCAGGAAAACTCAGGTCAGCTAGGAGCCCAGAGACAAGTCAGCCTCCTCCTCCCTCTCATGTCCAGCTCTAGTGTCTGCCCTGTGCCAGGTAACTGGCATCATCGGGCTAGTCCTTAATGCTACAAACTCACCAGCATCCACAATTCCCATAGAGACAGACACGTGACTGCCCAGGACTTGGGAAGGAAGGAATGGAGGGCCGCGAATAAGTATGGGGGTTTTGAAAAGGGGATGATGTAGATAGTGGTGGTGGTGGTTGTAGAGCTCTCTGGATACAATGAAAATTACTGAATTGCATATTTCAAGAGTGACCGTGCATGTGTGTGCATGCACACACATGAGTGCATGCGTGTGCCTGTGTGTTATCTATAGAGTGGTATTTATTGAATGCTAGGAAGCTGTTTAGTGGGTAGATTCTTAGTGCATTTATTTCTTGCATTAACCCGACACTGGGGTAAGAAGTAGTTTAAAGAGATGGTTAAAAGGCATTACTTTCCTATGAGAGTATGAGTGTGCAGTCTTGGCTACATCCTGCTAAGGCAGGGACTGTTCATAAGTTATTTAACCCCCAGGAGACTCTGCATTCTCATCTGTAAAGTGGGCTCAGTGATCTGCACGTCACCCACACAGCTCAGTATCTGGTACACAGAGAAGCTCAAGTAGCACTACTGTTTGGCGTGATTGTAATATAATAGGGTTATGATTTCACAACTTCTTCCCATCCTCTTCCGTTTCCCAAGCTCCTGGAAGCACTATCACCTTGGAGAACATGATGGAGAAGAGGAAGAAGTATCTACAAGATCATCAGTTTCTGCTTCTCCTGGCATGTTTGGCTTCTTGCGGAGTGAAGATGACCTCAAAGATAATCTCCAGTAGGTACTTTCTATATAACCCTTCTTCCTAATTCATCCTAGAAAAGTGGCCTGGACTAGAAATTCAATAACTTATTTATAACTGAACACAATCTACAAACCAAACTCTGTCTTCTTGGCCCTGAGATCTACCAAGGACAAAGACAGTCCAAAGTATCAATAGGCTTGCATTCTTGGGGAAGGAGCTTGTAACAATGTATTTTCTGATCAGGTATGATGCAATGAAAAGACATCAAATAAAGATGGAAGGATAGCTCCAGGCCTCAGAGAAGGGTTTACAAAACAAACTGACGTCTGAGATAAGACAAGAGGAAGGGGTGAAGTAGTTAGGGGTCTGCAGAATAAGGTCAGCCCACTTACACCACAACAAGCAGACAGTGGGGCTCTGCCCCAAGGACTTAATTCTGGCTCTGGTGCAGATGTCTTACAAGAAAGAAGCTGTTCCCAGAATCCTAAGGGGTATGACCAATAGTGGTGGCTCTGCATGTAGAAGCATTTGAGTGAGGCTGAGTCATTTCTCACAGGTCCTTTTGTTCCCTCTGTGTGTCCAGCTGTAAGCCTCTGTACCTGGGACGGCAAGGACAGGAGAGTGGGAGCTTGGGCATGCTGAGGTCAAACCTGGTCTCTGTTGTAATTCATCTAGGAAGAGATTCCCAGACTCCTGCTCTGACAAACACTGTGTGGAGTGGATCTGGAGATCTGTGGTGGGAAGGGCCAATGTAACAGAAATTATTTTCCCTAGAATGTATAGGGCTCATAGTAACGCAGTGGAAATCTAGAGGAGAGAAATGTATGGTGTGTGTGTGTGTGTGTGAAAATGTGATAGCAGGAAGTTTTCACTTGGCCAAGTTTTAACAACAAACACTCAGAAGTTTGTGGCCAAGCAGAACTTCCAGGACAAAAAACAAACATGAAGAGTAGGAGGTTCAGAAAGTGAGGGATGTATTAGCCATGCTGCTTCTGGGGAAGGGAAGAAATAACACAAAACACATCAATCTTGTGTCTGGATGCCAACAGACACCATGAGCTGCCAACCCAATAGTTAGTCCCTGCTCTTGGTAAAAAGAATCCCAGTTTTGGCCACATACCTAACTACTCACTTAGGCCAGGTGTGGTCATTCCCTTTTCTTTCAAGGAAATGAATTTAAGTATGGCAGATGGAGCATGCTAGCAAAGAGAGCTAATGAAGGACCTGCAGGGGACTGTGAGAGAGCCTCTTCTCCCAAAGGGGTCACATGAAGAAACTACTGGCTATTTACAGCATTGGCATACAGTCTCCAAATGTGTGGCAGTCATCTCAACATCATGACATATCACTATATATGACTAGGAGGCTAGTCAGGCAAAAAAAGACAGAAGGATGTTTTTCTTATTTTTAAGCCATCTCAGGCATTGCATCCTAAGCAATATTGTCTATCTCTGGGAAACCATCGGAAAGTAAGGACTATAGGTCTCTTCTCTTTGGATCTCCAGCACTCAACAACAGGCCAGGTTGTCTGTGGGTACTCCAGGGATGGATGGATGGATGGGGAGTGAATGAATGGGTAGATGGATGGATGGATGGATGGGATGAGTGGGTAGATGGATGGGTGGGTAGGTGGAAGGATGAATAGTTGGATGGATTGGGGTAGATGGATGTGTGTGTGTGTGTGTGTGTGTGTGTGTGTATGTGTGTGTTGGTGGATGAATGCATATATGGATGGATGGAAGAGTGAATAGGACTCACCAGCTCTCACAGCAACTTAGTTCTACCATCTGCTCTTCAAGTTCTCACTACATCCCTGAGCAAAGTTGGAGTGGACTGGAGGATATTTAGTTCCAAACTCAATGCCTGAAGCTTTCACGTGAATGTAGGAATGCTCCCACTTGGATCTGCTGGGAAAAACTTGATCCCAGCAAATATCTCATAGAGTACCCTTGCTCCAGGTCTCCTGCAGAACTTTGCCTCCTGCTTGGTGATAAGATTGTCTGTTGCCTTGGAGAGCCTCTCCATGAACCTTCTCTTCCTGACACACAAAGCAGACACTGCCCAACACCACCATAAAAAGATTTAGAGCAGTTCTACACTGTACCACAGTCTGCTTTTATATAGGATAAGAGGGATACCTCATTTGCCTTAGCCAGCCAGTGTTACAGATTCCAGAGGTCCCCTATGAAGATAGTGCTTCAAGTAACTGATCCCATCAAGGCTGGACAACATCTAGAAGTCCCAGCATTGTCCTGCAGGGTGATTTCACACATGTCAAGCACAAAGAGAGAGTGACCCTGGACCTTGACTCTTGAACAGTGAACACTGGCAGCTAAGCATCATTCCAGCAGCCCTGAGCTTCCAGATAGTGAAGCTCTACAGCCTAGTTCAGCCAAGTCATTAATCAATTGCTTCATCCTGCAGCCCCTGTGCTGTGTTCCTGTGTATGCGTGTGCGTGCTAGCAAGAGGGAGGGCAGGATCTGAACCTGTGAGTGTATGCCTCAGCCTGTCCACAAGGGTCTTCCAAGGGACCTGCCCCAGTGTGAAGGAAAGCCCCGCCCAGCAGTGACTGGAGCAGCCAGGCCATCTTTCCACAGATTCAGGGAGGAACAGGCAGGGCCGGATGTGGGTCCCGACCTTCTCCCTTCCTCCTGCAGAGGAAGCTCCTCCTGCGCCACCTTTGTGCTGCCACTGGGCGTTAAAAATCCTTCCCTGCTTGTCGTACCCTTCCTGAGCAGTGCTATTCACCCAGCCCAGCCCCCACTCCTGAGAGGGCCAGTCTGGGCCTGGCGTGGGCCCAGGGCTAATGGGTGGGGTAGGAGATCAGGTCCAGAGGCTGAGCAAAAGACCTTCTTCATATTGGCCCCCTCTGGAGTGTGGTTCCTTTGCTTCTCCCATAAGAATACAGACACAGGATCAGTCAGCAAGGACTTCCGTGCCCTAACAAGACAGGGTAGGCAAAAGCCTGCCAGGATAATGAGATCTGTGGTATCCTTCATTGTCATGTATGAATGACTATACAGCTCCTGACAGCCTTCTCAGGAAGGTGCAATCATTGAGTCCAGGGTACAAATGAGGAGGCTGAAGTACACACACGGAGGTTAAGCAGCTTGTCTGATGTCATCTATCCAGGAAGTGGAAGTGGAAGTGGGAGGTCCAGGTTTGTATGTACAGAAACTAGCACTGATGCTCTAGGTAGCCTGGAGCTAGAGTAATGAATTTCATCTCATAGTCTAATCAACCTTGTATTAAGATAAGTACTGTTAAATACTTGGTTTTATTCAGGACACACACACACACACACACACACGAAAGAGAAAAGGAAAAAAAGAAGAAAGGAAGGAAAGAAGGAAGAAGAGAAAGAAAGAAAAGGAAAAAAATTCCTTGAGCTTAGTCATCAGGGCCTGAAGATGGCTTAGTGGTTAAAAGCAATTTCTGTTCTTCCAGAGGACACAATCTCAGTTCTCTGCCCCCATGTTGGATGGCTTACAACCTCCTGCAACTCCAGCTCCAGGGAATCCCAATCCTCTTCTGCACACACATACAAATACAAAATAAAAACCAATCTTTAAGAGTAATCATGAGACTTGCTTAAGAATGCCCCAACAACCACTGGTCCAAACCAGGTCTCTCTAGTGGCAAGGCAAGGTGGCTTTCCACTATACAGGAATAGACTAGAAACCCTTGCCAACTGAGGGTGATTCAGATAATCCAAGTAGCCTGTCAAGGTCAACTAACAGCAGTAGGCTGAGCCAGGATTTGAACCCAAGACCTTTCTGATGTCAGTGAGCAAGTGTCAGGCCTGGTCCCACTGTTCTCAGGATGGCATACTCCCCATCAAGGCTCCTCTTGTCCCACCTGGCAGGGAGGGTTCTCCATGGGAGCCTGAAACAGAGTACCAAAACATACACATGCTGCATTTTCCCTATTCATAAAGTTCAATTTATAACTGCCTTTTGGCTGAGACCAAGTGAAGTTTAATTTATAAAATCAGTCTAGGAAGATATGAACATCAATAACCAAAAGCAGAGTAGAGCGATTATATATAAAATAAAGCAAACTAAAGCATAAATTATCCCTGGAAACTTCCATTTAATACTTGGTGGCCGTGGCTATCTATGTGTAACTGAAGTCAGGGCAGATGAAACAGCATATAAAACAGGACTGTATTCATGCACCTGTGGCTGGCTGACCACAAGCTTCAGGAAGACTGGCAGATGCTGGGCTGGGAGGGAAGGACGCCCTAGCTGGTCCTCTGTCCTCTATTCCCCTGTAAGGGAATCTTCCTGTTTCCCATCCCGGCTCTTGGCATAAACAAGGTTTTAAAGGCCCTCAGTAGAATTCAGCTTCCCTGATTTCAACAACAGAAAAAGGTAATAAAGATTACCTTTCAAAGTATGCTATTTTCCTTAACACAGGGGCAGACAGAAAGGCCCCATCAATTTCTATTTTGCCCTGGGCTCCGTAACCACAGCTCCATTTGAGGGTGGGGGAATAGGGATGCTTGGTCCTAGCGCTGTGGGAGAGCAGGCTGGGGGCCAGTCCGGGTTGCCGACCCTCTAATCCCCCCTTAGTGGAATGTGCTTGATTCCAGGAGACTAAGGTGCTGGGGGTGGGTCAGATGCATGAGGCTCCTTTAAGAAGGCAGGCCTCGGCCCTGCTGTTTGACGGTTCTTGATGGATGAGTCCAGATCCTCCTGTCGAGCTTCATGTCCCCCTCCTCATGTGTCCCCCTCACTCTGTGAGGTCTGACTTGTGCAAGGAAGCCTGACAGTGTTGGGACATGTTGGCCTCATGGCCTGCAGCAAGGAGGAGGCCTCTGAGGGATGGCTGCCGTCTGGCCCTCTCCTCAGAGGGTTTCTCTGGGGCCTCATGCCTCGGGGTCCAGGGTACATCCTTCAAAGTTGCAAGATTACCACCATTAGTGCAGCTTGTCTCCTGGAGGGACATCAGGGAAGGAAGACGACTTCACTCATGACCAGCATAGCCAGGGCTCGAGCTGCCTTATTTGGGGTTGAGTGTTTGGGGGGCACGGACTGTCTCCGTGGGTGTTGAAAAGGGGTTGCCTCAGAAGCAGACGTTTTAGATCCCACTGGAACTGCTGGGACATTAGCTCTGGACCTCTGCAGCCATGCAGCTGCCCCTGTAAGCACCATGTTGAGATCTAAGCACCTGGGAGAGGCAAGCCTGGTTCCCATGCCTGTGCCACCTGTGCACCCCAGCTGAGACCATTCTTAACTTTTATGCACTTGCCCTCCTCTGGGTCTTGCCCTGAAGCCTCATTCATGCTCAACAGGAAACCCTTTCTGATTGTCCACACACCCCACCCTGATCTCAGAGGAGCCTGCTGTAGAGATTACAGTGTCTGTAGAACTCAGGGCAGAGTCTGTGACTCAGTGATCTGGAAGGGAGGGAGCAGGAGAGGAGGAAGACAGATAGCATTATGCCTTCAAGGAGCCAAAGGTGGGGCTGAAGAGTTGGCTCAGTCGTTTCAAGAGAAACTGCTGTTCTTGCAGAAGAGCAGGGTTCGGTTCCCAGTGCTGGCATGGTGGTTGACAACCGCTAACTTCAGGTCCAGGGGACCTGATGCCCTCTTCTGGCCTCCGTGGGCACCAGGCATGCATGTGGCGTGCAGCCACACATGCAGGCAAAACACCCATGCACATAAAACGAAAATAAGTGAATCTTAGGAAAGAAAAAGTGTGCTCTAAGCCAGTGGAGACTGGCTGACAGAAGCAGCAGGAGCTGCAAATACGGCCTGTGTACTTAAATTTCTAGGAGATACACAAAAGAAAGAAAAGAAAATCAGAAAGAGCAAGGGCTGAGATGCTGGAGCTCAGTAGTAGATCCTGTCTGTACTCACTGGTACGAACAAGGCTTTGGGTGAGCATTGATTCTTGGGGGACAGGGAAGGGGGCAGGGGGTAGGGGAGCAGGACACATCTCAGTTTGTGATTTGTACTGGTCCCCTGTGGCTATTGGCTAGAGTGCTAGGCAGTGCGCTTTAGACCGTGACAGCAACAATTTTGAATCTCTTACTCAGGTCCTTTGAGCCTGTTTCCTTCTTTATTAAGATGCAATCACTAGCAGCAAAGATTTGTGATGAATGAATTGATAGTGCGCTCCCTCCCCACCACCACCAGTGCTAGGGATCAAATGCAGGGCCTTGTGTCTGCGAGCACTACCATCAAGACACCCCCAGGCCCTGGCGATGACCTAGTAAGAATATTAAGATTAATGTTCTTAAGCACATTTCTCATTCAGTCCCCCAAGTCTAAGTCAAGCAAGCCTGCTTCCTTCAGACTTGCACTCCTTCCAAGAACGACATATAGACAGCAACCTGCTCCAGAAGACACCAAAGGCCGTTTCTCTGGTGAGGAGAGAGCTCTTCCTAAAAGCTGTGCTGTGGTCCCTCTGAATGCCAAAGGACTATGGGAATTGTTTAGAAAAATAAGAAGCAAGACCTTTGCCCTGGCCCTGTGCACAGGTGAAGGGGTTACTCAGGAATTTTCTTTCCCTCACTCAGGGCTGCTGGTAGGGCATCCAGCTCTGATGACCTGGGGACACATTAGCCTGTGGTAAGTGGGGCTTCCCAGTGCCTTTTATTCTGTTTACAACACACTGGCTTTCCTTAGACAGGGGCCCTTCTCTCTCTGCCTTGCTCCTGGCTGTTATGGCTACGTGAGACAATTTGGGGAAAGACTCTTCATAGAGGGCAGTTTCCTTGGAGACTGAGTTCCCCCTCCACAACACCTGGGGCAACATCTCCTCCACCTGGTGGGTCCTAGGTTTGGGAGAGGATGCATGTTTTCTTAGCTCACTGCAGTCCCTGAATTCAGACCTGTCAACCCCGCCGTCTGCTCAGCTTCAATCCAAGGGGTCAGAGCAAACCCAGAGGTGGCCAGGCAATGTCTCCCAGGCTTAGGTGGGGGGTGATGAAAGCTATTGTCTAAAGCAGACCCAATCCAGAGGTGTCCTGTTTATCTGTGACAAGCACTTTGAGTCAATAAGGCAGGCTGGTGATACAGCAACTGCCTGGAGGGTGGCATGTGACTCTAGTCTGGTCCTTGTCCTCGTCCTTCTTTAGTCAGCGTGGGCCATGATGTTAAGTCCTCTTCAGCTCGGTGTCTCTGCACAGACAAGCAGGGTGATGCTGCTGGTCCTGCCTCCCAGCAGGAGAGGAGAGCACAGAATGAGAAGGGGCTGTGTTTAAAGTCAAAGGAGGCGTATTTTACCCATCACTGAACCCACTTTAAGTTTAGACTTTTCACAGAGGATGGCTCTCCTGATGTGGGTTGATTTTTGTTGTTGACTTTGTTTTATTCTTCCTTGGCGCTGGTCAGAGCCAAGTGATGTGGGCAATTTTTAAACACCTAAAAGCCAGTTTTCAAGTAATTTGGTTTCTGGGATACAGGGCCATGAAACATACTTGGGAGAATGAGTTATTACATAAAATCTATTTAAGATGGCTGTTTTGTGATACTGGGGATTGAATCTAGGAATTCCTAGGGAAATATTCTACCACTGTGCTACATCCCCACCCCAGGAGGACTAATATTTAATAAGCACCTGCCTGTTATGAGGCTCTGAGCTATGTAAAGACAAAAGGCACATCTCCTGCCCCCAGGATGGTGGACAGAGGGCTGAGACATCTTTTCTGAGAGTCAAGGAGGAGCACAATGTGCAAAGGGAAACAGCAAGTTGTTGAGCATCCACAGCCTAGGCCTCTAAGGTGCTCCCCAGGGGAGATGACATCACAGCTGGAGTTTGCAGGTAAGTGGGGATCAGCCAGGCCTGAGGCAGAGGGAAAGGCATCAGAGGCACAGGGAATAGTAGATGCCAAAGCCAGAAGACACAGCGGTCCTTGGGGAGATTGCTGAGGTTACTACAGCTGGGATGGGAGCATGGCCAGAGATGAGACTAGTAAGATGGGCTCTGAGTGACAAGAGGAGGATGTAGTCCTGTATCTGGGTTTTAGAAAGGTTTTCTGAGAAACACTGAAGATTTGCAGAAAATGGAGGGGGAAGAGGTGTTGGCGACTTGAAGGGATAACAGAATTATTCTATGAAGGCTGATTAAGACAGAAACACAAACTAATGTGGTTTCAGAGGTAAAAATGAATCTTCATCATGATGCACAGGCAGATGGATTTTTTTGACACAGGATCTCACTATGAAGCTCTAGCTAACCTTGAGCTCACAGGATCTTCCTGCCCCTGCCTCTTGAATGTGTACTGGAATTAAAAGGTGTATGCCACCATGCCTGGCCAGAACTCTTTTTTGTTTTTGTTTTTCAAAGCAGGATCACTCTGTGCAGCCCAAGCTGACACAACTCATGCTTCTTCTGCCACTGCCTCCTAAGTCATGGGGATTGCTGGCATACACAACCAAACTGAATCATTTTTCATAGTTGTGTTTTAAGTTTGCT
This sequence comes from Mesocricetus auratus, assembly GCF_017639785.1. Taxonomy (NCBI): domain Eukaryota; kingdom Metazoa; phylum Chordata; class Mammalia; order Rodentia; family Cricetidae; genus Mesocricetus; species Mesocricetus auratus. The sequence goes on along the minus strand of NW_024429191.1, from coordinate 81,225,893 downwards.
ACCCCACAAATGAAAATAAACAGGCTAAGTGTGAGGTGGTGTTCCAAATCCTGAAGCCCTAGAACTGTGAGTGTCTAAACACTCAAACAGAGGGAGGAAGCATGAAGATCACCCATCCTGTCTGAGGCGCAACAGCCTTCAGAAGTCCCAGGTCAGAAGGTAGAGGCAACCCTCTGCTCCAGTCAAGGGGAACCACACAGACCATCACCGAAACAGGCCATCCCTACTTTACCTCTCCACTTGCCTGGAGACCTTGGCCTGCCTCACCATACATTGTCTGTGCACTTTAAGGTCCTGTCTCTCTGGAAAGCCTCTCCCATCATGGTTCAAGAACATCTCCTCCCTACCTGTCTCTCACCACCTCTCCCTCTGTAGTAGTGGATATCAAGTCTAGGCAGGTGCTCATCAGCCTTCCCCCATGGCAGATTTATATGCTATCATGCATTTTTGGTTTTTCATAAGCTCCGATCTTTATCACCCTGACTTGATAATGAACTCTTTCAGGTCAACTATCTGTTTTGCTACATATCAAACCACTTAAATAGTGTCTTATGGCAGACATGACGACTCACATTTAATCCCAGCATATAGGATGATGGTGAGTTAGAGGCCATCCTGAGCACGAAGGCACTGTCTCAGTGCCCCACTCAAGGATTCAGTAGCTTAAACATCATCTGTTCTACTGTGTCCTTTAGAGTCACAGGACAGGAACTTGGGCCTCTACAGCTTTACACCACATGGTGGCAGTCCTCCAGCAGTGGCCGTGTCTATTTCCATTTAATAGTATTACTTTGTAAGGCCAATTGGCCTTTGCAGTCAGTCTCCTCTGTTCCTTATGATCAATGTGATGACTTCATGGTCAATCTCAAGCTGTGTCAGATAAGAGTCAAACGTGCCTTGCACATGGGACTTCTCTTCCAGAGCCATACTAACCAGTCTTCTCCCTGCCTCTACCAATGGGTTTCAGTGTGTGGAAGCCAGGGTGCAGTAAACCCTGAAAAAAATTACATCCCAGGAACGCAGTAGAAGCTACATTGTTGCACACTAATCCTACAAAATTCCTAGCAGAATTTGATGTGTTTATGAATACTTGCTATGGCAATCAAATTTGCCAACTTGATTGCATTAAGAAACACTCAGAGGAACTAGAGAGATGTCTTAGCACTCAATACCACTTGTTGCTCTTCCAGAGGACCTGAGTTCAGTTCCCAGCACCTATATCAGATGGCTCACAACCACCAGTAACTCCAATTCCAGAGGATCCTATGCCCTCTTCTGGCCTCTTAAGGCATCTGCACTCACACACACATATAGGCACATAAATAACAACAACAAAAAAAAGGACTAAGGGGAGAATACTCCCGTGAATATGAGCATCACTATCACATGGGTTGGTGTCCCAAACTAAATAGAAGAAAGAAAGAAAGAGAGAGAAAAAAAGGACAAACTCAACAGAGTGGTAGCCCTTTCCTTTCTCTGTTTTCTGGTCTGCTGAGCTGTAGCAAGTAGCAGCCTCCCATCCCCAGCACCGTAAAGCTGCCTGCCAGTATGACTTTCTTGACAAAATGGATGGTACCTTTTCACACTGTGAACCAAAATTAACCTTCCCTCTCCTAAGTAGCTTCTCAGCGATGACAGAAGTAACTAGCAAACACAGGACTCTAGGCAATCCTGCGACTCCTGCCACCACTAGCAAAGCACAGTAGTGGACCGAGCCGGTAATCACCAGCAGACGGAAGGGAACAAAGCACCACGAGTGACGTCACATCAAATGGCACAAGGAACTGGAAAGGCACAAGAGCTACCAATGAAGACAGAAGAGCCATGACATTGTAAGTAACAGCTTTGTTCTCCTTTAATTTTTTCATGGTGGCCAGAAATAGAACATTCAAAAATAAAGGACAAGAACACATATATAGTTACTGGGTCCAAACAGGAACCTATGATGTATGAATACTGTAAGGAGTCCTTGCTGTATTTATTACAAAACAATTGAATATGAAGGTTCCTCTTTTCTGTTATTTATTCTTACTGTTCTTCATATGGGGCCATGGATTTTGTGATACAGTTTAAAACCAAAAGGCCTAAATAACAAGGCCCACAAAAATATTTGCTTAGGGCCCCACACAACCCAAAGACAATTTTACTGATACATACAAGTATACATATTTCCCTGCACATTCCTCGCCACTGAAGTACTAAAAATCTAATAAAGTAGCCCTTTATCTAATCCTCCCCAATCATAGCTGAAATGCAGCCGTTCCCTCCCCAAACCTTCTATTGATTTTTGAGTGTCCCATACCCAGGCTTCTTTCTTCTTCTTCTTCTTTTTTTTTTTTTTTTGTTTGCTTGTTTTTACGAGACAGGGCTTCTCTGTATTGTTTTGGAGGCTGTCGGTCCAGCCGGGCCTCGAACTCACAGCGATCCGCCTGCCTCTGCCTCCCGAGTGCTGGGATTAAAGGCATGCGCCACCACCGCCCGGCACCCAGGCTTCTTGATTCTGAATCCCTCTTGCTCTTCTCCAGAGAAATGGTCCTTGTATCCGTGATAACCTAAATGTTGCTGCTTGCTACGTGGCCTCAAGGCACGAACCTTCTCAATAGACAGTGAGAAAGGGAAACTTCAGGAATGTGTTTTGTTTGTGTTCCTACCCCACACATCTGTGCATGGTACCCAGTAGATGTTCAGTAAATGTGAGAGGAAGCGGGAAATTTAATGTTAGGGAAAGAATGAATATGGGCAGGCAGTCTCTTGGGACACAAAACTGGGAGGGATGCAGGATACAGGAAAATAGAAGGTTCAACTCACTAAAGGAAGAGGAACAACTCCTCCCTTGGGAGGAACTGTAGATAAGCACCTAGATGGATGGAAATGAGATGGGCCTAGGTGAAGACAAGTGTTTGAGCCCTTCCAAATCCTAATCCAAACGTCACCCGCCCTGCACGTCTTTTAAAAATTTCCCACTGACGACAACCCCAGTTCAGTTCATTATCTTTGCATTTATTGGGATTTTTCTACCTTTTGGAATGCTTATTTGTATACAGATCGTATTTCCTTGTCTAGTCCAACTTCTTGAAGACCAGGAGGAATTTGGTTGTTCCACGTCACACAGGACAAGAAGTTAAACACGCACGCGCTGTGGGCTTAACGGAAATCAACAGGAGATGGGACGGACAAGTTCGTGACAGGAAAAGCATTCGTGTCGAGGAGAGAAATCCCCAGGCCCAAAATTACACAGGGAAGCCAAGCCGGAAAGCGCGGCGAAGAGCGAGGGAGAAAGTCGCCAGCGACTTCTCCCTAAGGCTCTGACGTCAGTACCCCGCGACCGTCCTCTCCGATACCTGATTCAAACCTGAAGCTAGGCTCCAGCAAAAACCTTCCCCTTGGCTCCCCGCTGGGCCAAGCCTCGAGCCACACCCACCCCTCGCGTACTGCTTTCCTTTCTCGCAACCCCTTCTGCAACCTCACAACCACCACGGGACAGGCGCACTAGCGGGCGCCCTACTCACAAGGGCGGGTCCTGAGACCGGAAGTCGGAAGCCGGAAGTGGGGCTGTGAGGACGTGTTCCGAGGAAGCCGCAGGCCGGCTCGGCCGGCGTCATGGAGCCGCTGTACCAACAAACGCACAAGTGAGGGCTGCGTCGGGGAGCGGGCTGGGCTCGGCCCGGGCGGCGACTCCCGGGGCTCGGGGCTTTGGCGACTGCCATTGTGGAGGCCGAGCGTTTCCGCCGGGGCTGCTCCGCATTGCTCAGTCCCTAGCGGGATGTCCTCGGCCGCGAGAGGGGGCCGGTGTGGGTGCGAAGGCTCGGGCCGGGTAGCCCCTGCTGCAGACTGCAAACCGTGACGGCCTATTGGGAAGGAAAAGTAGCAACACCCCCCCCCCACCCGCCGCAGGTTATAGTACATTGTCCAGCACCTGCCAGCGTAGTCCTCCGGATTGGTAGAGCTTCGAGAACAGAGAAGCAGTTGACGAAGATTGTGTCCATGAGTTCATTGCTTAGTGGGAGTGTCAGGGGTTGTACGAAAAAAGCGTTTTGTATTCTTGACTGGTTATTAAAGAACATATTTTTGTGATTTAAAGAAATACAGGTGACATAGACTATTATTGTTAGTCACATTGGGTAAGTTAGCTTTAAGGAAATTGAGTTTAAGACTGTCTATTCATAACTAAATTAGTTTCCTTGATGTGTCCTTTATTCATGTTGGCCTGTGTTTTGGGAACTTGCTGTGTTATGTAGCTGGGCGTGATAAGGGCTCATACTTATGCCATTTTAAGGCCTTTCTGTTGATTTTACAACACTGAACTGTCATATTCCCTGGGTCTGAAAATGAAATAAAGTAGTCATCCGGCCTCCTTAGTAAACTCATTACAAAGGATTGGAAATAAGATGGTGGCTACTCTTTTTCTATCTTATATTCTAAGTTTATGGTTTTCTTTTTACTTTGGCAACAAAGTGATTTTGGAGAGGGGAAAATATGGAAACTACATTATAATGACAATTTACATATTATATAAAAAGTGTAGTAAGAGATTAAAAAATAGCCTGTGAGTCACTTGGAAAAGGAATGAAACAGAAAATCAAACTTGCATGACTAAGAACCGATCCTTTACATGGGCCTAGTCGTGCATTGAGGTTAATATGCTGTTTGCTGAATTGACAAAACATACATCAGAACATACTCTCTGGAACATCTCTCTAGAACGTTGGACCTAATCTGTGATTATCTCTTACTGTGAAAGTACACTGACATTAAATCATTTAAAGTCCTGAGCACCAAATGAATGAAAAAAAAAAAGATGAAAAACAGGACATTTTATACTTCAGTAATTGTTCACTAAAGTGAGCTTCATGGAGAAGCTAATAGCCAGGCTTCCATTTTTGAGATACTTGTGTTTGTAAAGATGGTTATATTTGTTCCTTGTGTTGTCCAGTCTGCAATTCTGGGTCTCATCTCTAGACAATGCAGGTTAAGTAGGTCTTAGATACAAACAAGTCTGTAGTGAACAGGCTTTCCAGGTGGTTTTAATGAGTAGTTTGTTTTAAGAACTATTATCTCAAGACCAATTTGTTAATTTGCCTTATGAGGTGTAAAGACTAACTATAGAGGAAGAGTGGAAGATGTGGAGAGAGAGAGAGAGAGACACAGAGAGAGAGAGAGATTATATGTGTGTTCAAGACAGGATTTCCCTATATAGCTGAGATTAGCCTGTAACTTGCTTTGTGGCTCAGACTGGCCTTGAACTTATAGCCTGCTTGCCTCTGTCCCAAGTGCTAAGACGACAGGTGAGCACCGCCACACCCAGGTTAACCCACTACTTGTTTGTTTCAGATAGAATCTCACTGTGTAGCCCCTGCTGACCTAGAACTCACTATGAAAATCAGGCTGGCCTGAAACTTACAAAGATCCACCTGCCTCTGCTACTTGTGTGCTGGGATTAAAGATGTACACCATCACACTCATTACTTTAAAAGCAACAGCAGTTTAACTTGATGCTATTTAGGTTACACACAACCATTGGTTTCTGTAATCTCTCAAATTATTGTTGCCATTAGAAGCTCAGTTGCATAGTTAAGACAGAGGCACCAGGGAGTTAAATGACTTGCAAAGAGTCTGTCATCTTGCATAATTGAACTAGATTTGCAACTGAGATCTTTTTAACTCCCAAGCACTATCTTGCTCATGGTGGTCAGAGGCAGTAAGCACATATAGTCACCGTGTATCGTGGAGGTGGGTAGGTAGTTTCATGACATTCCCCCTCCCCCTCACTTGCTGTTGTCCCGGCTCCTGCTGGGATTATAGTTGTTACCACTATTGGGCCCAACAGATTCATTGACTTTCTTTTTGTTTGTTTGTTTGTTTTTTTGTTTTGTTTTGTTTTTTTGAGACAGGGTTTCTCTGTGGCTTTTGGAAACTGTCCTGGAACTAGCTCTTCTAGACCAGGCTGGTCTCGAACTCACGGAGATCTGCCTGCCTCTGTTTCCTGAGTGCTGGGATTAAAGGTGTGCGCCATCACCTCCCGGCTGTGACTTCTTTTTTTAAAATTATTTATTTGTTTTTATGTGCATTGGTATTTTGCCTGTATTTATGTGTTAGGGTGTCAAATCCCCTGCAGCTGGAGTGGGTCCTCTGGAAGAGCAGACAGTGCTACAGCAATGCCTCCTGCTTAATGTGTACTAACTCTTTGCTTGCCTATATTATCACTCAAGTCCATGGTGGACCCCATGATAGAAAAGCCTGAAACTTCTTTTGTTCTCATGTCTACACCCTCATGTTTGTCCTATTTGGGTATCTGTCACTTGGCTGTGTGGGTGTTGTCTGGATCCCAGCTGAATGGAAATGGATTCTCCAAGTGCTGTATTAGGTAGGAACTTCCACCATGCCAGTCACACCAGCCATGTTTGCATTTATTTCCTAGCATGGAATGTAGAGGCTGGACCTACTTTATTGGTTATATCTTTTCTCATTCATTTATCGCCAAACAGAACTTATAAATAGAAATTAAATGGGGAAAGTCGTTAATGTTTCTCTGAAATTTCTTAAAATTCTTCTTTTTATCTGGCCAAAGAGTGATTTTAAGGTAGTGTTGTCTCACCTGTCCTTAAGAATCTCAGACTTGAAAGGGACTGACAAGAGCTTCCATTCCAGTTCTGTCTTTGGTCATGAAGATCCTTGTAAGACCCCAGACAGTCATGGGCCTGATGTTGCTGCTGCCGCTGCTGTTGCTGCTGCTGCTTCTTCCTCCTCCTCCTCCTTCCTCTTCCCCTTTCTCTTCTTCCTCTTCCTCCTCCTCCTCTCTTCTTCCCCCCAAGATGTGTTTATTGGGGTGGTCCCCACTCATCTTGAATCGGGTGCTTTTCAGTGCTGCTTCCCCCTGAAGGAGCATCCTTCAGTCAGCCTTGCTTTTCCGCCTGTAGGCTGACAGAGGACAGTGGAGAACCCAACACACAAGCCACACACAACTTGTCCCAGGACTAGGGAAACAAAAGGCAGGTGGATCTCTGAGTTTGAAGCCAGTCTGGTCTATATAGTGAGTTCTAGGATAGCCAAGGCTACATAATAAAGCAACCGCTGTGTTTGTTTGTTTCTTTTTGTCTCCAAAAAAATAAAAGAAAGAGCCGGGCGGTGGTGGCGCATGCCTTTAATCCCAGCACTCGGGAGGCAGAGGCAGGTGGATCTCTATTGAGTTCGAGGCCAGGCTGGTCTACAAGAGCTAGTTCCAGGACAGCCTCCAAAGCCACAGAGAAACCTTGTCTTGAAAAACAAAAACCAAACAAAATCACCATAAGGACAGCACAGGACCCATGAAAAGGGCAATAGAATGTCACACTTTGTGGAATAAACAAACCATAGCTTCAAGTCTCATCAATTTTTACCACATAATTGGTTTGCCAAAAACTTACAAGTTTTTATTATAGATGTGTGGCTGTGGGTTATAGATCTGTACAAAATGCTTTGATGAACATCTGTTACAAGTCCTTGATATAAGCAGAATCTCTGTAAACCTTGCTGCTAAAAGTGTGGTACTGGGTCATGCAGTGTGTGTGATGCTACCAGGTGTTGTCAGAATGCACTTGAAGGGTCTCGTCAGACAGGTATGAGACTATCATGTATGGTTTCCCTACTTATGTCCATGTTCTCAAGTTCTGATGGGAGGCATATGATACCATTGGTTTTAATGTGTTTTCAGAGTTATCATTGAAGTTGATCTTTTTAAAATGTGTCTACTCTCTGTGTTTCCTTTTCTGTCATTTGCCCTTTGGTCTTTTTGTTTCGTTTTTTGTTTGTTTTTCAATGAAGGCAGTGTTTCTTTGTGTAGCCCTGGCTGTTCTGCAACTTGTTCTGTAGACCTGGGTGGCCTCAAACTTAGAGATCTGCCTGCTTCTACCCTCTGAGTGCTAGGATTAAAGGTGTGTGCCACCACGTCCAGCTCTTTGGCTATTTTAAAAATTGCTCTGTTGAGCCGGGCGGTGGTGGCGCACGCCTTTAATCCCAGCACTCGGGAGGCAGAGGCAGGCAGATCTCTGTGAGTTCGAGGCTGGGCTGGACCGATAGCCTCCGAAACAATACAGAGAAACCCTGTCTCGAAAAACCAAAAAAAAAAAAAATTGCTCTGTTGAACTTTTCCTGTTGATTTGTAGGGGTTCTTTACATATTTTGGACATCAACCCTTTTGTTATCTGCAACCCTTTTGTTATCGCTATTTATTGAGTCAACTTCCATATATTTCTTCAGAATTGAGTTGGTTATGTTTTTGCTGCCTCTGTTCTCTCTCTCTCTCTCTCTTCTTCTTCTTCTTCTTCTTCTTCTTCTTCTTCTTCTTCTTCTTCTTCTTCTTTCCTCCTCCTCCTCCTCTTCTTTTTTGTCATTCCTATTCCTGTGGATAATAACATGAACTTTCTGATTTGCTTTAAGTCACCATTACAAGTTTATTTCATTGCCGGTGTCCTACTTCTACTAATAGGTATCCTAATTTTCCTGCCCATCAACTCACCAGCCCCTGGTGTTGTCCTCATCCAAGTGTTCCATATATCAATTACCTCCATCTGCATCCCTGCATCAGTCTCTGTACCTCCACTGCCTCTGCCCCGCCCCATCCCTTCCAAAGCTCCCTTCCTGAAACAGCTGACAGGTTGCTTCTCATGGTTACAAGGCTTGCCTTGAAGCATTCAGGAAGTCTTAGACAGCTGGATTGGCTTCTGGTGCCATAGGTCACACTTAGAAGTTACCAGAAAGCTGTGAAAAAGCCAGAGACGGCCGGGCGTTGGTGGTGCATGCCTTTAATCCCAGCACTCGGGAGGCAAGGCAGGCGGATCTCTGTGAGTTTGAGGCCAGCCTGGTCTCCAGAGCAAGTTCCAGGACAGCCTCCAAAACAATACAGAGAAACCCTGTCTTGAACCCCCCCCCAAAAAAAAAAAGAAAAGAAAAAGCCAGAGACACACGGAAGCAAGATGGTGCTCCTGGCTGGCCGTGGTAAAATTTGAGTTCATGGTATATAAAGTTCACAGTGGAGAAAAGTTGTTTTGCTTTCTGTTATGGACTGGAGATGAGGTCTCCTTCACACTGGCTCTGTGCGTAGTGCCTGTATAAGCACAGAAGGCATTGGGACTAACATAAGCAGCATTCCAAGAGCTGACAAGTGATGGGGAACCACTAGGAAGGGTTCGAAGGTGATGTTGACCTGGAGAGTCTCCAGAGAGTGCCCTGGGCCTAATGTCTGGGACCTGTTGCTTTTCCAAATGAGATGGCAGTCACCCTCCTATTGTCAGAGAGAGATGTTTACCAAACAAGAGATACCCATCTTTCAGGGCTTTCCTCCTAAATGGTCCTTCCACTGTGTGCTCCCCGCTGCTCTTTCTCTCAGTGTCTTTCAGGCACTCCAAGCCTGCCTTTACCCCATGTGAAATGCCTTGTGAGCCTTCTGCATAGCATTTTCTATGGTGGCATGCACAATAGTAATCCCAGCACTGTGGAGACTGAGGCAGGAGGATCACAAGCTCAAGGTGAGCCTCAGCTTCATAAATGCAATCTTGTCTCAAAAACAAGCGAACACAACTCCTTCCATCTACCAAATGCCATGGTTTACACTTTCTTAGCCCAGCCTTTCTGTTCCTTTGCCCCACTGTACACAGCTCCCTCCTCAACTTTCTGTTTGTTTCTGCTTCTGTGTGTTGGTTTTCCCGTAATTCTTCTCGGGGATTTTTCATGTCCATCTGGCCTGTCAGTTCCTAATTACATTGTTTCTCAGGGGCAAGGATTGTATCTCCCTTGCCCTTTGACTCTTGGTAGACAGACCAGTGCTCAGCACATTGGGTCACAGAACAGAGAGTGGGATTGGCTGGATCCTGGTGGAGGTTTATCGCCTGCTGTGTGGCCTGGAGCAACTTGCATGACCTTTCTGGGTTCCAGTTTTTATTTATAAAATGAGAACGGTGATAGTGCTTTTCCTTTCAGGGTTATTGACTTAGCAGTGTTTCAGATACAGTAAGCACTCATTGAATGCTAGCAGTATTATTATTAGCATTAGGATCTTAGAAATGATGCCAAAATGGGTGGCCCGAAAGCACCACATATAAATTTTACAGTTCAGCAGCACTGTCAGTTTAAATCAGTTGTAAGATGGCATTAGAACAAGTTGTCTTTCCTGACTGAAGTGCGAGTGATTATTCCTGTCTCACTCATTTCCTCCCTCTTCCTTTGATAGGCAGGTTCACGAGACCCAGTCTCACATGGGACGCCTGGAGACTGCAGACAGGCAGTCTGTGCACTGTGAGTAATTAACCAGGGAGAGCAGAGTCCTTTCTCTGATGACATGGGGCTGCTGGGCTGGGTTTCCTGGCTGTGTTCTGCCTTGGGGGCTTAATGACTCAGCATGGAATGAGCTGTTAGGATGAACAGAAAAACCTTATGGCCAAGTTGCAGAGCTCCCTGATTGTGCCCTCTGGAGTCCCACAAGTTTTATCCCCCATTACCCTTCCACTCAACCTGACATGGCCCTATGGGAATGGGAGTTCTCTCTCCATCTGTCTTAATCTAATTACCTAGTCTGAAAATTCAGACATGTTGACCTGGAACTGGCCATCTCTTCTGAGCTGAGAACTCTGGCTTCTTAGTAGGATTATTCAAACAACTAGCAATATTAATTAGTTCCCACACCAGTTTCTTTTGAGAGGCATGTGGGGTTGTGGTTTGGAGTTTCATTTCTGCTCCAAAGTGCCCCTTTCAGAGCCAGCCTCGGGGACTTCCCACGGAAGCTCTTGTCACCTCACTGCCCAGCTCTCGCTAGGCCTGTTTCCGTTTCCTCTTTTTCCGTCGCTCCCCTTAGCTTTGCGCCCTGCAGTGTGCCCTAATCTAAACTGCGTTTGCTGCAGGTGCGGGCGGAGTCCTAGGAAAGGCTGGTGCCAGGGTTGTCATTTCTTGCCTGGATACTTGATCTGTGCAGTTTAGTTTCTGCCCACTGGCCTTTGTTTGCCTTCCCAACAATCTCATGGTTGCCTGATTAGAAATGGAAAGAGGTCTTTTTGACAGCCTTATCAAAGGGGATAAGGAAAGTGACTATCACACCCTCTACCTCTGCGGGCTCTTTCCTGGGTCTTTCCTATTGATATGTGGTCTATTCTGAGGGCTCCAACACATGCCAGCTACCCCTGCTTTCAGAATTCCTCTGGTGTTTTCATACTAACCGTCCCGTTTCTTTGTTTCTTGCTTTTCTTTTAGCCTCATCTATGAGGAGTTCAGTTGGTCACCTTTTTACTAGGGGTTTATTAACCATATCTGTTAAGCTATATCAAAACATTTAGCTTAACAGAGCTATTTAGGCAATTTTTAAATGTTTATTTTCAAAAGGTGGAGAGTTTATGTCTTCAGACATGCCTTCTTTAAAAACAGAACAGCTAACAACTATGTGTAGCTATAAGTATATACATGCTTTGAAACACAGTATGCCTTGAATTGATTCATCTTTATATGCATTGTGCTCCTTTTGAAATACATATGTTTTGTTTGTGTTATGGAAAAATGTTTGGTTTATCACTTTTCTGAGGGTGGGAGTTGACACAGGGTTTCTCTGTGTAGTCCTGGCTGTCCTGGAATTTGCTCTGTAGAACAGGGCTGCTTCTAACTCAGATCTGCCTGCTTCTGCCTCCTGAGTGCTGGGATTAAAGGCGTGTGCCACCACCACCCGGCACAAGTTATCACTCTTATTTCGATTTATTATCTCTTCCAGTAATTATTTTTTTCTCCCTCTCTCTTTTGTGCAGTAGTAGAAAATGAAATCCAAGCAAGCATAGACCAGATATTCAGCCATCTAGAGCGTCTGGAGATTTTGTCCAGCAAGGAGCCCCCTAATAAAAGGCAGAGTGCCAAACTGTGAGTGTTGACCCCTGACATGGCTCAGATACTGCAGGCCCACCGAGGCTGCCCTTTCTCCCATTAGAAGCTGTAGGATATACTGAAAACTTGGGTACATACTAAAGAAATGTAGACAATGCAAAGATAAGTCTGCCTAAAATACAGAGTTCTACCTAAGCAGTATACCCTCCAGATTAAAAGTATGAGGTTTGTTTCTCAGAAGCCTGTGATCATGGTCCCATGTTTCTTTTGGGGATGATTATGATCTCTTATTTCTTTGAGGTCATTTTGAAAGTATGCATTTTCTGACCAGACCCCTAGCCACTGAAAGCTTAATGCTTCTGGGGATTTTGGCTCTGCTGTTTAGTTCCCACTGGCTTCTGTTGGGCTGACATGCCCTGGTCCTAATCGCCTCAATCAGTCTGTTTATAATGAAGTACTGATCTCATGTTTGATACTCCACCATGAAAGTCAAAGGAAACTCCCTCACCAACACTCCAACCCCTGCTCCTAAAAGTTCCACGAAACTCATTGCTGCTCTACCTCAAAGCTGCCCTTGGGCTTCTTCCAGGAGTGTGGAATAACTCGTGCAAGGTCAGGAAGGGGTCATCAAGCCTGCTTCCTGTCACCTGTTCCCTGAAGCGGTGCAGTCCAGCAGACATTTAAGCAAAGCTGCTGGAATTGTGTGTGATTCCACCCACCTAAACCACAAGCTGCTGCTTGACTCGGCATCTTTGCTTGTCAGTTTAGGCACTGGTGCGGGCGTTGTGGGGAGAAATGAAGCAAGGTCTTCTCCCCTGAGTACCAAGCCAGGCTGCCTCAAAGTGTGCCACCTTTGGTCCCTGGAATTTAATCTCTGTGTCATTAATTCCAGCCGTGTCGACCAACTCAAGTATGATGTCCAGCACCTGCAGACAGCCCTCAGGAACTTCCGGCACCGGCGCCATGCCAGGGAGCAGCAGGAGAGACAGCGAGATGAGCTTCTGTCTCGAACCTTCACCACTAACGTAAGCCAGACACTGGGGGTGTCAGAACTGAGAGCAGGTCACCAGGCATCACCTCTTAGGGGGTTGCTTGAAGCAGACGCAGGAGGAGGAGAACAAGTGGACTGACAGGAAATTTTATGCATTGCCACTAAGACCATACCTAGATGGGGAATTTCTCTCCAACGCAAAACCCTGAAGAGGAAGCGGTTAAATTGGAGAAGTGGGCAGAGGCTGGTCCACTGCAGAGGTGGAAGATCACACAGTTGAGGTGTTTTTGTGATCAGATGGAGACAGACGGCTAGAACTTAGCCCATCTGTAGAGATGCAGATGACAGCATTTGTAAGCTGCCTCCAGGCACCGCCATGGTACTGTGTGTGCATGTGTGCGTGTGTGGTACTGCCATTGTGCTATGTATATGTTTAGTTCAGGCACTGTCATGGTGGTGTGTGTGTGTGTGTGTGTATATGTGTGTGTGGTACTGCCATTGTGCTGTGTATATGTTTTGTTCAGGCACTGTCATGGTGTGTGTTTGTGTGTGTGTTTCTAGCCTCAGATGCATTGAAATGTTTTTACTCCTGAAGAAATTTGTTAACAGATGTTTACTGTTGTGGATTGCTTAGCTTCAGTCTTTTGGAATAACCTGTTGGTTTGCATGTTTGATTTCTTAGAAGCCCCACCCCTGCCCTGTAGCTTCAGTAGGATTATTCTCTGAATGTGCAATGTACTGACCTTTCTCAGCCCCCATTCCCACTGGCAGGAGGATAAACCCATGGCCCCATCCCCCTGCTGCAGTGCATTTCTCCAGGTGCCTCAGGACATGGCTTCATAGTTTTGTTTTTCCAGAGTAGGTGGGCAGGCAGATTGTGGTGGTTAACACCACAACATGTTTTAAGATGCTAAATAGGATAGCATACTGAAAAATATGTCACATTCAGGCATTTTTAGGCCAGAGATGACCTCTCAGGATTACTTTGTTGATTGCCAGCCTGATGTGGCACCACATTCACTAGGCTACTCAGAAACATTGACCCACCAAGTGAAGCTTATTTCTTAGTCATTTTACCTATTCTAAAAGAGAGTCTCTAGCACCCGTCCCTTTTCAGATGGGAATGAATGTGAGACAGATTTGTGTGAAGTCAATAAGTGCTTGTCAGGTAAGGGGAGTCATTAATTCTCTTAAATACTAGAGTCAACACCAAGGTACCAAGTAAAACATTTGAGAAAATTACTAAACATGGGTCCTCCCTTTGAGGAGTTCTCATGTTAGTGGGAAATTCAGAATGTCCATCTGAAGGTAGGTTCTGAACTTGAGCAGCAGAGCAAATGCTTTATCCTCCTGACTGGGAATTGGGGCTTCTGTGGTAGAAGGGGCATTGCCTGGCAGGAGGTTGTTAGTCAGGCAGCAGAAAGGAGAGCACTCACAACTGGTGACCACCTGGTCCTCTCCCCAGCCCAGACTGTGAGACTAGAGCCACCAGAATTGTTCTTAGTGTTTCTGTCTACAGTGTGGTTACAACTGAGAGTTGGCTGTGCACTCTGCCCTGGGATCCTGCCTATCTGGATAAGTTATTCTGTCTCTCTGGGCTTCACTTTCTTCATCTGTAAAATGGGGAGAACAGAAATAACTCCCAGCATGCCGAGAGAGTTTAGGGAAATGGACCTGTGAAGTAAAAGGACTTGGTTTATACTGATAGGGCATCTTCCGTCTGGAAGTCCAGCATCCAAAGGAACTGCTCAGTAGGTAAACTCCAATCCAAAGTCTGCAGAGTCCTAGAATCTGAAACATGGGTCCCAAGCCTTTCGGATAGCCTGTACTCAGTCTGTGGTCTTTGTCCTTCTTCCCGCTGCCTTCCTTTCTTTAGCAACCTTTTTCTGCTTCCTCAGAAGTGTGTTCCTATCCTGAACACCCTTAAGCCTTCATTTGAAAGCACTGCTTCTTTGATCTGTAGTCTCAGTCTATCCAAAGGGACAACTTTAGATAAAATAGCTAAAGAACAAAAGCAAACTTGTAATAGCACATGAGCAAGAAGGAACGTTTGAGCAGCTATCTTTGGGAGGAGCCAGAGAAAACCTTTAGGAGAAATGAATGAAGTCTTGAAGGCATAGCTAGCTTTTCCTCAGTGGGGAAATGTGACAGATACAGAACGCAACACGGTAGCAGGACTCGTATGGAGAGTAATGGGCCTGACACCTCCTCTGCTGTTGTGTAAGCAGACCCCTGCCCTCATACACACACCTCTGATTGCTTTTTCTTCGGTTTGCTGATTCTTGCCTTGTTCCCTCTGGCTCTTCTGGCTTGACCTCGGCCAAAAGGCAGAGTAGTAAGATGCCACCAGCCCCTAGGCGCGGACTAGCAAGGGAAGTTAATCAAGTGCCTGCGTTTCTTTCACAGGACTCTGACACCACCATACCCATGGATGAATCACTGCAGTTTAATTCCTCCCTCCAGAACATTCACCACGGCATGGATGACCTCATTGGAGGCGGGCACAGTATTCTGGAGGGACTGAGGGCCCAGAGACTGACCTTGAAGGTGGGGTCCCTGTTGGAGAATAGAGAGAAGGCCTCTTATTCTGACCTTGTCCTATAGTTTAGCATCTGTGTTTGTATTTTGCTTCTGTGTCCCCAGCTCATGATGTTGCAACAGTAAGCCCAAGCCCTTGAGCTTGCAAGTTTGCCAGTGCTTATAATGAAACCCAGTGGCATTTCTTGGTAGCTAGGGCTTTCTTTGTCTTTTTACTGACCCTGCATGAAATTGAGGTTGCTACAGAGGGACCAGTGAGAGACTGAGAGATGCTTCTTTGGATTTTCTCGTTTAAGAATGAAGGCATGGCAATCTTCTAAGGTGGTTTTCTTTGAGATTGCAGCTGTAGAGTGTGTTATGATGGAGGCTTTGTTTTGTATTTATCCCAGGGATTGTGCCTTCAGGCTACCCAAGCCTGCAGTAGGTGGTTTCCAGAGCACATGGTGGTCTGCATGCATCTCTTCCTCTTGCAACCACATGTCCAAGAAGTCTGCCCTGTTGGCACTGTTGACCCAGACCCCGGGGAGTGGTTTACAGAAACATCACACAGATTGATGTCAGTCTTGGTGTTTCAGATGGCTTGGGGGTATGGGCTCTGCCTGTTATCAGAGTGTGATCCCCCAGAATAAGGCATTGCCAGACATTGAGTTGTGAGAAAGTCACTTGGAAGTGTGCCTATTATCTTAGTTTTTATTGTAGCACATTGAGCCGTCTGCTCTATAGGCCTCCAGTGTGTGTATCTGATCAGCTCCCGCCATCTTTACCAGGGAGAGGAATAGATAGGCCTGCTGATGCTCACCTCCTGCTGACAGTTACAGCATTTCCAGTGGCCCAGGAGGGTGCTCCCCTTTCAAAACAGCCACTAAAGAAGTCTGCACAGATACCAGTTGGCTCTCCTGCTTTTTTTTTTTTTTTTTTTTTTTTTTTGGTACAGAACATCCCTCTTTTGTACAGCTCAGGAGAAGTTCAGACTTATAAAACACATCCATGTGGCATCAATGCAAGCTAGTGGGGTTGAGGTTATTGATGGAGTATTAGCTTCGTCCTGCAGCCGCACTGAGGAGTCCATGTGCACTGTAGCAGGGGTGGCCTGCCAGGACACCTGTCCAGGTGGTGGGTCTTGAACCTTGTGACTCTGACTCACTTTCTCAGTGTCCCTCCTTTGCTTGTCTTTTTTTCTTGATCTCTTCCACCTGAACCAAGCAATTTTCTTCCAAACCATTTAAGGGGAGCATGAAAGAACGGGGATAATTGCTTTGGTGTTATCTTGGGAAGAGGGACTTTTTGAGATTAATGGTCACTTTTAGGTGTTTCTAGAAGGCATGGCCACAAAGTAGTCTGCACTTTCACTCTAAGGCAGGATCTTTAACAGAGCACCCATTTCCTCACTATTGGGAATACTTTTTCTAGTCTCCCCTGACAGCTGACCAGTTTGGCTTGAGACCACCATTTTATTTTTATTTGCAATATAAAGAATCAAATATAAGGCTCTCATGTATAGCATGCTCTCAGGCATTCTACCAGTGGGCCACATCCCCAGCCCAAGATTCCTTTGTTTGGTTTTTTGAAACAGTGTCTCATTACATAGCATTGGCTGTCTTGGAGCTTGCTGTATAGACCAGGCTGACCTCAAACTCAGAGAGATCTGCTGCCTCTGCATCTTGGGTGCTGAGATTAAAGGTGTGCGCCACCACTCCTGGCTCAAGATCCTTCTTGATGAGGCTTGTTGCCTTGTTGATCCTTGTCTAGGCAGACCATAGGCTCTGAATTCTGTTCATGTTACCGTGCGTCTCTTTCACCTGGCCCCTTCTCTCAGTTGCTTATTAATGGGTGTTCCTTTCAGAAAACAAATGTGGGACTAGAGGCTAGAGCGTCCATGTGAGCACAGTGGGCGCTGTGTGTCATGACACATGCTGAGTTTTGTTATTTCATAAGAAGCTGTAAATACAATAAACATTAAGGAACAGTGAGGAGGACCAGGCCATGTGGTTTAGGCAGTTTATTGTGGTGGGTGGCAGCATTTATATAGAAGAGGTTTTATGTCTTCTCTCTCTCCCTCTCTCTCTCTCTCTCTCTCTCTCTCTCTCTCTCTCTCTCTCTCTCTCTCTCTCTCTCTCTCTCTCTCTCTCTCTCTCTCTCTCTCTCTCTCTCTCTCTCTCTCTCTCTCTCTCTCTCTCTACCTCTCTCCCTCTCTCCCTCTCTCCTCTCTCCCTCTCTCCTCTCTCCCTCTCTCCCTCTCTCCTCTCTCCTCTCTCCTCTCTCCTCTCTCCTCTCTCCTCTCTCCCTCTCTCCTCTCTCCTCTCTCCTCTCTCCTCTCCTCTCTCCTCTCTCCTCTCTCCCTCTCTCTCTCTCTCCTCTCTCCCTCTCTCCTCTCTCCTCTCTCCTCTCTCCTCTCCTCTCCTCTCTCCTCTCTCCTCTCTCCCCCTCTCTCTCCTCTCTCCTCTCTCTCTCTCTCCTCTCTCCTCTCTCCTCTCTCCTCTCTCCTCTCTCCTCTCTCCTCTCTCCTCTCCTCTCTCCTCTCTCCTCTCTCCTCTCTCCTCTCTCTATGTATCCCTGGCTAGCCTTGGATCTCACAGATATCTGCCTGCTTCTGCCTCCCAACTGCTGGGATTAAATGCCCAGCCTTTGCTTCTTTTCCCACTTCAAACTTACTTGTTAATAACAACTGTAACTACTTACTCAGTAGAAGCCCTAAAGATTTCTACTCTATGAAGTGAATGGGTCATTATCAAGGATTGCTGGAGCTGAGGAAGTTTTTCAGATAGCTTTTAAAAATATAAAGTCTAGAAGTGTCCACAGGAATATGGCTGAGCACGAACCCAGTCTGTGGTGCTTATGTGTCTGGGTAGTGTTTGTCTGTCACCCATTGTAGAAGTTTTCAGAAAACTGGTAATAATGGAACATTTTGGGTAATTAGGCCATTGACAGCAGTGCTGCTTCCAGCTAGATCATAGGCTGGGCACTGGATGCAAGGGCTGTTAGCTGACAAGAAATCATGGCACTAGCACAAGGCAAGAGTGTTACCAAAGAAGACTTTGCACATTTGATCATATACTGTATATAAATGAAAGCAGCCTGAGAATTAAAAACTGAAAAGCTAAACTGGAGCTACTTGGGAGCTGCGATCCACAGAAACTGTTCAGTGTTGATGATTCCTATTGTGGCCCCTTCTGCTAAGAGTTGGTGTGTATCTGTTCTCAGGCTGTATGTAAGCCTTCTTGGAGAAGACCTACTAGCTGTCCTTGCCCACCACTGTCCAGCATCTCATCCACCAGTCCTGTGCCCAAGAGCAATAGCAATCCTTGGCCCCAGGTCCAGCCTGTCTTTTCAGCTGCTTTAAGGTTCATCTTAGGAAATAATGGTATTTATGGTAGAGCAGAAGGTCTGTTAGCACATGAGAGATGTTCTTCTGGGGACCCATGTTAGATTATCACTACCCACACATTGTGGCTAACTGTCTGTAACTCCAGTTCCAAGGCATCAATGCCTCTTCTGACTCCTGCATGCACGTGGTGCACACACATAAATAGAGGCACACATATAAATGCAGGCATACATACATACACATAAATAAATGTTTTTAAAGTTGTTTGTAGAAATTAGATGTATTTAGGCCTGGCAGTGGTGGTATGCCTTAAATCCCAGCACTTGGGAGCCAGAGACGGGTGGATCTCTGTGAGTTCAAGGCCAGCCTGGTTTACAGAGTGAGTTCCAGGATAACCAGGACTGTTTCACTGAGAAAAAAAAAATAAACAAACAAAAAAGACAAAACCAAAAAAAAAAAGAGAGAAGAAGAAGAAGAAATTAGATGTATTTTCAGAAGAGTAAGAATATTTGAGTAAGACACTCTGATGTGTGGTTCACAATACTTAGACTAGTTGAACCCCTTTGCCTTAATTACAAAATAGTGGAACAAGCAAATAAGGAACAAAACAGGACACGATAAAGTATAAGTGACCAGTAGGCAGGCCAGCCCCTGATCCTAGCAAGACTTGACTAGTCTGCCTTGAGTCTATCCTCCGCTCGCCTTACACTCTGCCAAGGCTCTTCCACTCATAGTGGCTCTGCCTGCAGCAGCTCTCCACTTAATATTGCAAAAATTTTAGCTTGAATGCACACAGTGCATACTTGTGTATTCAAAGGGTAGGAAAGGCTGGATGTGGTAGCACATGCCTTGAATTCTAGCATTGGAGAGGGTGAGGAAGGGGGACTGTGAGTTGTAGACCAGCCTGGGTTATTTAGGGAGACCCTATTTCGAAAACAAATAAAAATAATATTAAAAGATAGGTGCAGCAGATCGGTGTAACTAATCTTGACCACTCTTATGTATTTTTTTATTTTTTCTCTAGTTTTCTGAGTTTATTTGTTCCCATTTGAGCTACTTTGCCTCTAAAAATTGAATGAGCTTCAGCAAAGACACTCATATATAGTTTACCTGTGATTAGTAGAGGGATATGTCTGCTTGTGTATATATGTGATACAATTGTCATGAATTGATGTAGGTATGACATAGTAGTTTAAAAAGCTGGGAAGTGGTGGCACACACAGAGGCATATAGGCAGATCTCTATGAGTTTGAGGCCAGCCTGGTCTATATAGTGAGTTCCAGGAGAGACATGGCTACATAGAGAAAGCCTGTCTCGAAAGACAAAACAAACAACAACAAAAGTACCTTAAAAGGTTGGGGGAGGTCCAATGTCCATTGGTGTACTGGCTACTGAACTAAACATAACTATTCATACTGTTGTGTGTGGCTTCTTCCTCTGGTTTTAAGGTTTACTCGTGTTATGACATATTTGATTACATGTGCTAATTAGGTCTTTTTTATTTCTGAGCCATGTGTATCTATGCCATAGTGTGTTTATTTATCCTCTGGTTGATACATAAACTGGATTGCCTCTCAGTTTTCAGACCTTATTCTGATTTTCTGTTTTCTTTTGTCTTTTTTAAAGAAGCTTTCTTGTAGTTTCCGTCTTTGTGTTTATTTGGAGATCCGCCTTGAATGAGTGTTACTCAAATGCTCAGGTGCCCTTCTCTAGGGCTCTTGACAGTGCCTCCCACTGAATCTGGAGCTAGACTGGTGGCCAGCAAGCCCTAGAAATTCTCCTTCCTCAGCCACCTACAGCACTGAAGGCTATAGGCTAACCACATCTAGCTTTTTACATGGATCCTGGGGTTCCAAACGCAAGTCTTTGTGCTCGCACAGCAAACATTCTGACTGAGCCATTTCCCAGCCCCAAGTTTTGTATGTAATGTGAATCACAGTTCACTTTTTTGTTTTACTTATACATGAAGTGTACATATATACATGATATGTAGCCAGTTCCAGCACCATTTGAGGGAAAGGCTTCTTTTCCTTTGACCAAACACAAGTGAATCTATCTCTGGTGAGTGTTGCCTTTCGTATCTGGGCATGACCAAGAGGACACTTAGTAAAACCCTGACTTGTGGTGCTCTTTAACTACCCTTGGCAATTATGTTGATCCTTGTTTTTCTTTCTCTTCTCATCTCCCCAGGGGACTCAGAAAAAGATCCTTGACATTGCCAACATGCTCGGCTTGTCTAACACAGTGATGAGGCTAATTGAGAAGCGGGCCTTCCAAGACAAGTACTTCATGATCGGAGGGATGCTGCTCACTTGTGCAGTCATGTTCCTTGTGGTACAGTACCTGACATGAGCCAGCTGTACCCAGCACGGAATAGCCTTCCCACTGTGTGCACATGTGCAAGCAGGAAGTGGGCTGGGAGGCCACCTTTTGAAATGTATGCCTTAACTGTGAAGACACCCCTCCCCCCAGGACTAATTGTGGCTTAGTATCAAACCTGCTTTGTTTTCTGTGACATCTGGGGAGTGGGAACTGGGGTCACCAAGATGTGTGGTGCTTAGGAAGTGGGTCAAGATCCTATTATCTGGTTCTCACTGGGGGAGGGATGGGTGGGTTTTGTGGTCTGTCCATACAGTTAATGCTTGCCCTGGAAAGCCTGCATGGTGACGCTTGCACACAGGACTGTCCACACTGGTCATTCCTTGTCATCACCCGCCCTCTGTGGCTCCTGATGGGTGGGCTGGGACACAAGTGAGAAGATGAGGAAAGAAGTCTTTCCTTGTGCCTTCTGGGATAGATCAGTTCTCACATCCTCTAGCCACTCCCTAGTCCCAACCCCTAAGAAAACATGACACGTAGGTGACTAACTGCTAACACCAGCACACTTCCCTGGAAGCAGCTACTCCAGGGAAGTGGAGACATTGGAGTTGCTGCTGATAGTGTAAGCTTTTCCATGCCACGGTTACTGGGTGTTTGTCCTTCCTGAGGTGAGGCCAGCAGTGTTCCTGGGGAGTGTTCAGTCTGGACACAAGTCCTGAGTCACCAGTGTTTTTCCAGTTAATACAGCAATTGACTCTTACAGTTGAGAGACAGTAGCTTGGCACCTCCACCCAGACTTCAGTGGGTGGGCCTTTGCCCCTTTGAAAGTAGCCATGAGCAAAGGGTGATTTATAAGCTGCAGACTTATCTAGTTTTGCCATCTCAAATTCCTGTGACTAGCTCTCCTCTCCCTTGAAATATATTAGCAATATATCAATCCACTAACCCTCCCTGTTCCCCAGCCCTTGTAGGCCACCCTGGAGATGTCCCTGGTAAGTATATCTTTATGAGACTGTTTCAGGGACCAGGTCATTTTTACTTTGCCCAGCCATGATTAAGGCTATATCAATACCTGGTGTATTGTAGAATTTTTTTTTTGAAAAATAATATATCTTGAGCACACTTATTGTGCTTAGTCTCTGAAAGTACCAGAAAGATCTAGTGATTTTATTTGTTCTCTAGTCACAGACCCACCCAAACAATCCTAAACTTAGTAGCCTCATGGTGGGACAATCAGACACCCAGAATTCCTCAGAACTGGAAACCTGGTCAGTATTAACCCTACCTTTGATTGCCCTGCTTATCTTTGCTTAAGTGCCCTCTGTGCCATGTCCCTCTTCACAGTGTGTGTTACATACCACCTCTCTCCTATTGAGTAGCAGCGTTGGTCTCTTGGGTACATCTGTGGGATCCCTTTGGGGAACTTTATCAGCAGTCACACTTTTAACCTGTCTTTCCTGGGTACTAATTTCAGATTCTGGTCAGATTCAGCGTCTGTTGCTCCTTCCGCTCTAGGCTAAATGGGCCCTCAGTGGCCAGGAAGTAAGGATCTGTGACTCCTCTAGGGAGAATTGATAATTCTGTGGAGTGAAAACAATGGCCCCGAGAGGAGAGAGGAAGCTTGTAGCATCTTCAGACCTAGGTCTCACTTTGGGGACACAAATTGGCATGAGCTACTGGCTGGCCATAAAATGGAGTTTAGACTGCATAGACCTGACTGCCCTGCCCCCTGGGCACCCCACAATCCCATCAGACAACGTGCTTTGGAAGATGCACAAGTTAAAACTTGAGCCATTTGGACTCAAAATGTGGGCAGCAAAAGCTCCCTGCCCTTTGCCCTTCAGTGATGGTTGGGACAGTGTTCCCACACTTGTCTTTGTAGTGCTCCTTGGCTTTGATAAACCTGATGTTCTGCCTTCGCAGCCAGGTCTCCCTAACTTTGGAATAAAAGTTGCAGTGGGTGGGCGTCTTCACTACCTGGGAGTAGAGAACAGTAGTAGCCAGAGGATCTGGATGCTGAGGGCATTGAGCTGGCTGCCTCACGGCTGCCCTCCCTTGCATTCCCATGCAGTACCTTGTGAGATCACCCCGACCTGACTGGGTACAACTGTCCTCAGTGGTGGAAAGGGCCAGAGCCGGAATGGATGCCCTCTAGTGGGGTAAGACTGAGTTCTAGCTGCAGCCCAGCAGGTGGTGTGTGCAGCTTGGTGCCGCTGTGTAATAGTATACATCTACTTAATACAGGCGTGATGTAAAGCAGGTAGGGCACCTGTATTAAATAGATGTATAATCCATGTGTGGCCACTTTAAGGAAAGCAGAGCCCAGGGACCAAGTAAGTAGTCTAGGTTTTACAGGTGTGCTCCAAGCTTTCTTGAAAGCCAGCTTGCCCTGTTGAATTTAAATCGCTTTAATTGGCAAATTATACTTACACCCCTTGTTTTCAGAACATGTCAGCTGAATAAAGTTGAGGTTTATTTAGAAAACTTTAAGAAGGCACTTGGCATTCTTTGTCATGACTACCCCTTTGTTTCCAGGCCAGAAACTTTCATGCACAGTGTTTGAGAGCTGCGGGCTGGGTGGCTGCCTCAGAAGCAGCTGGGAACATGAAAGTGGAGGCTCTTGGGATATCCTCAGACCTTCTGATTCAGAACAGTGCTTAAGGTTCCCGGGTAATCCTGCCATGTGTGTGTGTACCGCTGCCTCCTAGACAGAGAGCTGTTCTCTTAAGGATGATAGCACGGGAAAGAATGTGGAACCAGATCTGCATGTGTGTGTAAAGAGTAAACCCTGACGAGTCCCAGCTGAAGTCTCATTGTGGCCTGCCTCATCCAGGAGAGTTGAGGACCCCCAGAAACAAGTGGGGCCTGGGCTGTCACTCTGACACAGTGCTTGCCTGGCATTCACTCTGCACGGAGTTCTGCCCTCAGCACTGCGGGCGTTCATAATAAAAAACAAGGAGACAGGGCCTGGGGGGATGGCTCAGCAGCTAAGAGCACTGACTGCTCTCCCAGAGGATAGTTACAACCATCTTAACTATAGTTCCAGGTGATCCAAAGCCGCTTTCTGACTTACAAAGGTCAAGGCACACGTGGTGCACAGAAATAAACACAGGCAATTACTCACCCACATAAAAGGAAATAGATAAAACTGAAATACAAAGTTAGGACCACAAACAAATGAAAGCAGAGGCATGTCAAGTCAGGAAAACAAGCACAGCAGAGAAGCAGGATACTGGCTGAATAGGACAGGGTGACACCTGTCCTCAGGCCAAGACCAGACTTCCGTACTGCCAGCTTCCCCATAGCTTTTTGTGTAGGTGAGGCAAACTGTTCTTCACCTTCAGTCTTCCCAACCCTCAGAGTTAGAGCTTGTGTTGTCCCTGCTGTGCAGACAATGGGCTGTCTTAGTGGTTTTCCAGAGAAGCTGGTTCCTTATGTAGCTATACTCCCAACTCTACCAACCTGCCTCTTGCATCCCCTGAAAGATACTCTGCTAGCATCTAGTGATGAATGGCATACTAGGTCTTATATGGCTAGTTCTACTTCTAAACTAAAAGGGAGAAGGATTTGCATGTAAGTCCAAAAGCAAGGTGGTGTCATACCCACAGCTTGCCACTAGGGGGTGACAATTCTCCACTCTTGGCTGGTCTGTCCAGAGACGCTTGCTTGGTGCATTGAGCAGTTCTGGTCCAGTTCTCTTAGGGTGCTAATGACTCTGCAGAGCTGTGGCTCTGGGCTGCTTTAGGACTCTAGGAGTCTGACAAAAGATGACCAGGTTTCAAGACTGCATTCCCTCCCGTCCTTCCCTCGCCACTCTGAGCAAACAGACATGGGAAGCATTTCCCAAGGTGTCATTACTCCCCTCTGCTCTTTCACCTCATGGCACTAAGGGAACGAGCAAGCAGGATGGGAACAGGCTTGAGGCTCTGGCAGGGCTTGCCCCATCCAATGCAGCAGAACCTGTGCTGCAGTGTACTCCCCATCCAATGCAGCAGAACCTGTGCTGCAGTGTACTCCCCATCCAATGCAGCAGGACCTGTGCTGCAGTGTACTCCCCACCTCGTTCATGGGCTCTAGCAGTTGGCTCTACATCATGCTCCTCTGGGAGCTTTTAGAAATGGCTGTGTGGAGGCATTGTACTTTGACTAGTTTATCGGTGTGGATGCAGACAGGACATTGCGCATTGCCCAGATGGCTAGCGTGTGCAGGCATGGCTTCAACTGTAGATAGGAATGTCGTTCCAAGACTAGATGGTCCCCATGGACTTCACCGTCTCCATTGGTTACACTACATTAGACCACCAGGAAGAACCTAAAATGGTCCTTGGCCAGTGGTGTCATTATTAACTGATACCACTCTGTCTCTGAGTAAATTACTTATGTGTGAGAGGCTAGCCCTTCCCTGTTTCTTCAGGAGACTTCTCAATCTTTCTCTCACTCCACACCTGGCTCAGGGCTCCATGCTCCCTGCCTGCTGGGCTTCTGGGCACACCATGTCTGCTGTGTGGGAAATGGTAATTGTTCCTCACTCCGAGTGGTAACCTGCACACAGAAGGTGGTCACTGGTCACAGGCTATCAAGTTAGTGGCCCACAGGAGGTGTCTCAGGCCAGTAATAGATTTAGAGCTCAATGTTCTGAGAAGCTGCTGTGGCCACACCCTAAAGCAAAAAAAAAATCATAACCACTTATGCTGTGGCCCACATGCTCATAGGCCCTCAACAACAGAAATGGATAAAGTAAGGGGGAGAAAAGCTTAGGTCACACAATGAAAAAAAATGTGCCAACCAGGCAGGAAGTAAAAAGGTCTGCAGGAGCAGCCTTCCCTGTTCCTGGTAATAGTGGTTGGTTATCGCAGATAAGCTAATGGAGACAATGAGGACCTATTCAGAGTGCCCGAGTGAGAGCTCACACTGGCTCAGCCTTCCTGCAGTGGTGTCTTAGAGCCCCTCCTTCCGGCTGCTAATGACAACTCTGCTGGACAGTTGCTAAGGTCACTCTAGTCCAGGGGGAAAGAAGAGAGAGGACCACAGTGACAAGCTCAGTGCTTGTCACTAAAATGGTGCTTCTCAGCCTTGGCTACTTCCTGGAGGTTTTTAAAAGCCTAGGCTTAAGGGGTCAGCCCCAAGAGGCTCTGCACTACCGATGTGGGGCAGAGCCTGGGAAGGTTCACAGTGCCTTCCAGCTGTGGTGCCCTGCTAATCCTGTTTAGCTTCAGAGATTCACCCTGCTCATCCAAAACAGCCAGAGGAAAAGGAAACAGAGTTCCCAACCTAAGGGACCATGGCTCTGAATTGCTGTATCAGTGGGGCATTGACCAGGAGGGGCTTTTCCAGAGACTGGGAGGTAATGAGCAATGACTGGGTTTTGGGGGGAGAGGGACAAGGTGACCCATGGCGTTAATAAGCTCTAACTGCCCTTTGGCTGCAGGAGGCAGTGAGACAGCTGCTGAGAGGGTTGATGCCCATCACAACGTGGCTTATGGCCGCCTGGAGCCAGCTCAGAGCCCATAAAGAACTGGTTGCCCTTCAGAGGCAGAGAAGCTCGAGGCAAAGCTGAGTGCATGGTGGGTGTTAAAAGTGTGGGCTATGCAGGAAGACACAGATTCCTCTCTCGTTTCCAACATGGCAACAGGTGCCCCATGGGCAGAGCCCATCCCGGAGACTTCCCACACTTCTTTTAAGAGCAGTTTTCTGTTTCCAGGATGTGTGGAGACACAGGTGAGAGGTGACAGGTACCTCTGCAGGAGAGCAGAGATCGCAGAGCCCCAAGACCGCTGCAGATGTGAACTTGGGAATATAAGGCTTTAGAGATGAAGTGGAGTGTGCACCCAGAGTCCATAGCAATTTAGTACAAGAAACCATTTCTTTCCGCTTGTGGCAGAAGGTAGCCTTTTACCACAGTCTAGGGATTCTGGAAGACCCTCAGCTGGCAGCCCCCAAATGGGGAATGGGAACTGTGGCCACCACCTGGATGGGGAGACATTGGAATAAAAGTGTTATGGTCATTCTTACCTGCACTTGGTTAGAGATGTGGATACCTGGGAAACTCACCGAAGGGAGGAAAATAGCACAAACCCGGCATTGCCACCTTTTAGCATAAAGTCTACTTAAGGGGCTGAAGAGTTGGCTCCTCAGTAAAGAGAACTTGCTGCTCTTGTACCCATATTGCTCCTCCCAACCTCTGTAGCTCCAGGTCAGGGGATCTAATGCCCTCTCCTGGCTTCAGTACACCCCCCACACACACCCATGGCAAAACATTCATCCGCATAAAACCCAGTAAGTGAAAGCTGTGAGTGGTAAGCCATACCTGGAATCTCAGCACTTGGGAGGCAGAGGCGGAAGGACCATCAGTAAATCGGTAACCAGCCTGGCCTGCCAAGAAAAAGAAGGCCAATTTAATAACTGGATATCATAGGATAGCAATTAGATGCCAGACACATGGGGCAGAGATCATAGATCCCGAGAGACAGGAGAGGGTACTATAGTGGGCTGAAGATTGACTCAGGAACCTAAGCCCATAGGAGGAGTGGGCTTAGTGTTCAGTGGATTGGGTTTAGGGAGGGAAGCTGGGGAGGGAGACAAAGGCCGGGAGTAGATGCAGATGGAGGTAACCACGTCATTCTGAAACCTGAAAACGCTGGGGTAGAGCCTAACTAATGCCTGAATTTCAAGTTCCCAGGAGCCACGCTCGGGAAGGAGTGTACTAGGGCTCTGCACATCTCCTCAGGAGCACCCAGTAGCCTACTCTCCCCATCTCCAACCTAGTAATGTCACCAACTGGTCCAAGACATGGGGAAACAGTACCTTCAGCTATTGAAGCGCCCTCAGAGCTTCCCATAGCCTGTGGTCATGATGCTGACACCGGTGAGACCTAGTAGAAAAACTTGGTCTGGTGTCAGGTGTGGGCAAGCTTTGCTCCGTTTGAGGACTCTGACATCATTGGCCTTGGACATGATCTTTTGAGGTACTACATGGTGTAGTGGGGGTGGCAGTGATAGCTTTGGTTCTTAACTTGTCAGCAACCCCGACCTTGGGTTTCATCTGTTGAATCTGTTTCCTGTCTATATAACAGGGGTAACAACAGCACTTCCCAAGGATGGCTCACATGGCTGTGTTTGAGAGCGTGCTCAGTGGAAGTGATCCTTGTAAGAAGGTGGAAGAATCTGCATGATCTGATTGTGAAGATCAGCTCTTCCCTTTATTGTGTGAGCTTGAGCAGATCACATCCTCTGTCCCATGTCTCTCTCCTCTTAATTGGCTCAGTGTTCCCTCTGACATGGGGTGTCTGCCACCAGGGCTTAGGTTTAGACATTCAGTCAAACTTTCCTGTTGTTAACTAGCATTGTGTAACTTTGGCATTGGAAGAGCTGCATTCAAGTGCCCACTTTGTCATTATCAGTCCCCACTCATCCTCGGCACCTTCATGAGTGTGTAGGTGTTAGTAATGTCCTACAGGACAGAGAGAACACAAATTTTTTTGAAGCAGAGACATCAAGATGGCTTAGTAGGTAATGTACTCAACATCCTAGCCTGGTGATCCATGTTCAAGCCTGTAAAGGTAGAAGGAGAAAACCAACTACAAAGTTGTCCTCTGACACACATGCTCTGGTGTGTGTGTGTGTGTGTGTGTGTATACACACACACACGCAACAAAAACAAAAGAATGATAATTTTTTTAAAATGTCAAGGCTTGTGAATCTGAGGCTGACCTGGTAGTCAGTTCTGGAAAAGCCAATCCAAGCATCTACAGCAGTAGGAACTGGTGTGTCTGGGAAAGCTTATGGGGTGTAAGACTCAGTGACATTATTGAGGCCGACTTGGGCTGCCCTGTGAGCAGCGGATCTCTGCAGAGAGAATGAAGGAAGGGTGACCCATAATGGAAAGGCCAGACTGGAATCATCACCTGCTGTATGCATCATTTTTCTCCTTGCTGCGACAAGTTCCTTGACAAAGCAACCTAGGGAGAGAAGAGTTTGTTCCAGCTCACAGTGAATGTAGGGTTCAGTTCCTTATGGTGGGGAAGGCATGGCAGCCAGAGAGGGAGGTGACCGATCACACTGTGTTGGCAGCCAGGAAGCACAGCTCACTTTCTCCTTTTTATTCGGTCTCTTCTGGGACTGGCATACCCATATTCAGGTTGACACCCTCATAGAAATACTCAGAGCTTTGTCTCCTGGGAGATTCAGGTTGACAGTCAAGATTAATTCTATTTGCTGGGCTTCAACCATTCATTCCATGATTACTAAAAAGCACCTACTGGGTGCCAGCTACAGGGCTTGGTTTCAGAGTGCAAGAAGGATAAACCACTACAAGCCACACTTCACAGTTCCTAAGGATCAGGATTTGGAACAAGACATGCTTAGTATAGTGTGTCACTGTTGTATGACATCTGAAGCCTCAGTTGGACCACCCCAAGAGGAAAGACTCCCGAATGCTCCAGCTGAGTGGTGTTTGCTGTCTGCTGAGCCCTGGCCTGGAGCTGGCCACCCAGTACACTTCTCCACGTGGCCTGGCTTCCTCACAGCAGGGCTCGGGTTCAGGAGTGGGCATCCCAAGGGCAAGGGCCAACAGAACCTGTTCCTTTCCCGAACAGGCCTTTGCAGGGCATCATTCTGCCATACCCATCTTAACTGTGGCAGTCAAGTCCAGCCACTTCTTTCTCATTAGGAAGAGCAGATGGTATGGATTGAACACATGGGAACATCTGTCTCTGGGGACTCTGGTAGGCTATACTCCCCTGAATCATGTCCATATGCGTAAGTAATTTACACTGATACAATTCACACGCTCCCTCATCCAGGTTACAGGGTACTTAGCAGTGTGACAGAACTAACCTCCACTCACCCTGGGACACTGCGGGCAGGCTCTAGCTGTATCCTGAGCCTTGCCCGGGAAACCTAAGAGGAAGGGCCGAGCTGACTGGTATACTCTGGGAATTGCTGGAGACACTGCAGCAGGCACTTAGACTTGGAGTTGAAAGCAGAGAGAGGCGTGCTATGCTCTCCACAGGGTGCCATTCCCCATGCCTCTGCACACACCAGGCACTCAATGTATATTAACTGAAACTGAAGTAAGCGGCAAATGTTGAAGAAGAAACTGGGGGCTGGAGAGGTGACTCCATAGGCAGCTATTAAGAGGCCCCAGGTTAAATTCCCAGCACCCACATCATGACTCACAACTGTAACTCCAGTCCTAGGCATCCAGTCTGAAGGCATCAGGCACTCATGTGATACATAGAAATGCATGCAAGGAAAACACTTGTACGAAAAAGTGAGGGAGAGAGAGAGAATATATATACTGCAAGGCTGTCATGAGACAAAGGCTAGATATTTCGTGTTTTTTTTTAAAATGGGTGTGTGTAAGGAGAGAGAGACAGAGACAGACATGTGCAGGTAGTTCTCTTTTCAGAAGCCTCTAGAAGAGCAGCAAGTGCCCTTAATCTCTGAGCCGCCTCTCCAGCCCCTCACTTTCTTGCTACAGGTCCTCTTTTTCAGCTGTCGCCTTTCCAATATCTCTGAGAATCCATAGGAACTGGCACAGCCCCACCCCCTCCCCAGTCACTTGTCTTTCCTATCCATGCCCCGCAACCCCTTGCAGGACTTTTGGATTGGTTTTTCTTCCCCCTGGACTATATAGCAATGCTCTCTGGTGCTCTTTGTAGGGTGAGCAGGAGACCAGTGCTTGGAGAAATGCTAAGGGTGGGTGAGCAACAGGGCCAGGAAGGGAAAGGAGAGGAGAGGGAATTAAGGAGAGGGAGTACAGAGAAATTGAAACTGTTAAGTGTGCGCTCAGTGCCAGGGCCAAAAGCCTGTGCTGCAAATTGCTTTTTCCTTCATGCCTGTCCCAGGAAAAGGCCCAATTAAAATAGCGCCTATTGAAAATGGAAGTGTAATTACAACAGGCTGCTTATTAGGCCCATCTCCACAGGCAGTAAGGGCTAGCTGTGAGCTTGAGGAGCCTCCCTGTG
This sequence comes from Mesocricetus auratus, assembly GCF_017639785.1. Classification (NCBI taxonomy): domain Eukaryota; kingdom Metazoa; phylum Chordata; class Mammalia; order Rodentia; family Cricetidae; genus Mesocricetus; species Mesocricetus auratus. The sequence goes on along the minus strand of NW_024429191.1, from coordinate 81,194,922 downwards.
TGAATGCGCCCCGAGCTCTGCAAAGACAAGTGGGAAGGGGCTGCCCCGGTATCTGGCCCAAAAAGAACCCAGACTTGATACACTGAGAGGACTCTGTTCTGCGGTGGGATGGTTCAGAGTGCTGAGACCCAAGGCTGACGAGACCAAAACTATCCAGTCCTAAGTCTAAGAACAGGAGCAGCATGATTGAAAGGAGACTCGTGGGGGGAAGACAGGGTGTCAAGGGCCACCCAGCCAACTAGAGGTGGCAGAGCTGGAAGCAGAGAGGAGACTACGTATTTGACATTCATGGCTTCTACTACTTTATCCTATGGCTTTGGACATCCCATTCTAGTCTTAGCCTGAGATCCTGGTCCTGGTTGTAGTGTCTGCATCCTGGCTCTGTGTGGTATTCCTGCTGATTGTAACTCAGGGAAGTAGGAGCCATGCCAAAGGCCATTCTGGTTTCAAAGCATCTCTTCAGACCCCTCAGAGACCGATCTAAGCTCTCACTCATATGGCCAGACTGACGTGTCCCTAGGAGGCAGTCAGAGATGGACACAACCCCTAAGCTAGCCAGAACAGCAGGCTCTGGGGGTGCCTGCTGGCCGCCCACAGTGAAGCCTAGTAGTGGGTGGTATTCTCTCCACAGTTGCCCATTGGGCCATGTCTCATCTATCCAGACTTCGTTTCCATGACAACAGCAAGATCCTTACCCATCCTGTTCATCCTTAAAAGATTCCCACCCCAGCTGTCTGAGCCTGGGCTCCTCGCCCAGCTGCCATACCAGCCTACAGCTCCAGAGCCCAGGTTTAGCAGTGAACTGTCAAGCTGCCAGATAGAGTCTCCTGGGAGGTGCCTGGTAACTGGCTAGCCTTTGAAAACGTCCACATGATTGCTTCTTAATTGGATTAGGAACTCGCTCTCAGGGGCTCTCTGCTCTCCATGTTAGAGCTATGTCCCTCCTTTTTTCTGGAGTTCACCATAAGAGATCTTCCCCGTTCCCCGCTAAATGTCCCCAGCTATAAGAGTGTTAACTAGGGCTAGTGCACAGCCAGTCATAGATCCAATGAGAAGAGAAAGCCTCTGATACCTTCAGAAAAGAGAAATAGCCCCCATGTGGGGATGCTCAGAGGCCACCACCCCTCTCTCCTCCAGATAACCCTATTTCTGCCTTCTTCACGTCGTTGGTGCCTCTCTGCCCTTCCTCTGTAATACCACCTCCTTCACAACCCTGCTCCAAGTTCCCACCCACCAGAAGTCTTCCTGCCTAAATAACTTCTCCTCTGTCTTCTCACAGTGACTATATTTAGTCCCTGTAACATGACTTGCCTTATGGTATGTTGTTTCAGGGAGTGGGGGAGATCCCTGAAGCTATTTATTTCCTGAAGTTATTTTTTTGTTATGTTTTCTTTCTCTGCTGAAAAATTCTTCTACTGAGCATATGTTGTTTATCTGCCCAGCATGCAAGTCCTGATCTTCTTCTGCTGATGGCACTGTCTCTTTCTTACGGAAATCCTATTTCACAGGCCAGCTAGAGTTGCCTCCTCCAATGGTAAGAGTCTGGTCAGTCAATTGAAAGGGCATAGAGGTTGGTTTAAAGATGACCACATGAACATGTAGAGCCAATTAGAATTTCTTCTGGTATTCCTGTGAACACTGCTGGCTCTCTGACAACTATCAGTTCTCCCTGATATACTTAACAAAAACAGTTGGAGATGCTTGCAGCTAAGAATTGTCAATTCTTAGTTCTGGTCAATAAAATATGGGCAGAAGTTGCTGAGAGAGACACATGAAAACAAACTCAGTTGCCATAGCCTCTTTTACCCTAACCTTAGCTGATGCCGCTGAGATTCATGGCATCCCAACCTGAATAGTTTTATCACAGTCGTACAAGAGGGTGCCTGATAATGAAGCTCCCCAAGGACTTCAGTGGAACCAGAATGGTGTGTGTGTGTGCGCTCTCTCTCTCTCTCTCTCTCTCTCTCTCTCTCTCTCTCTCTCTCTCTCTCTCTCTCTCTCTCTCTCTCTCTCTCTCTCTCTCTCTCTCTCTCTGCAGGGACAACATCAGCTACACCCTTGCATCAAGCCTTGATGGGTGCTTGTCTCACAAGACCCAAACCACATGTTTGCCCAGTCTGCCCTCTGCACTCTGAGCTAATCCATACAATAAGATGCTAAAATGTGACAGGCCACAAATGTGCTCAGCAAATTCTTAGTAAAAGTCAGGTAAGAATTTGAAAGACTTTTCTATGTAAACTAAACCAATATAAGAACAAACTCTCCAATCACCTGCGTAGGTCTCAGGCCACGAACATCTCTGTAGCAGTGCAGGGGCCAGACTTCCTGGCAACACACCCTTCCTTCAGCACTCACACCTCCGGGAAGCTGGCCACATCACATCTGACTCCACCATCCTGTCCCTGTGGTCGCTCTGATCTGACTTTCTCCTTGTGCTGCTGGACCCAGCCCAGGAACTTACACATGCTAAGCAGGTGCTCTTCTACTGAGCTACACCCCCAATGATGACTCACTCCTTTTCAAAGTTTAACCCAGTTGTGCCTGGTTCTATGAGCCATTTGAGCACTGTGTGTGTCTCCCTTGCCAGTCCTACCCACCAGTGAGTGAAGATCTCTCTAGACAAGGGCATTAGAGGTGTTAGTACCTTCAGACTAGGCACTTCCTGTGGTAGGTCTCCCCCATTAGATTGGGGTCCAGATACTGCATCTATTCATAGAAGGCGAGATATTCTAGAATCATCTGTCCCTGTCTCATGCCAAGATAAGAAAACATGGAGTCTGAACTACATGCCTGCAGAGAGAGAGTAGGAAGAAAGGGAAGGAGTGAGCAATTAACATCATGGGTCATTTTCTCCTTTAGATGAAAATTATCAACAGCCCATAAGGACTATTTGTAAGTCAGCATTCATTATCCAGTGGTTCCTGCAATATTAAACGCAGGTCCTGTCCCCTCCTAGGCAGCAATATATGCAAAAATCCCCTCCCTACATGTGGCCAGAATTCCTTAAAAATTACTTTTGTTTGTTTTTACACGTGTGTGTGCACATGTGCGTGCATGGTTGGGGGGAGCTGCTGGATACCTTGAATACAGTTCAAGTCTGTATTTAGTACAAAAATCGATGGGGAGATGGGCCAGACCTTTGACACGAGAGTCACTTGATAAAAATAATGCTGATGATTCAGACATCGGTCCGTGGGAGGAAGAGCATGTGGGGAGACAAGCGCTGCTCATCCGGGTAATGCCTCAGAGATCTGGTATGGGGTGTGCCTATGGAAACAGGAGGAATCAGGATTCAGTCGAACAACTCAACTTTTACAAAGGCTTTGTTCCCTTAGAGAAAGGTGACCAGTAGGTGGGGAGGGGCTGATCACCCAGGAGACAGTTTTACCAAGGGTTATTTCCTTTGGGATGCCCCATCCATAACCCACAGAGAGCAGGCACTTCAGCTGCCCAGGACTCTTTCCATTGTCACTAACCAATCACAAGGCTCAGAGATGAGCATTGGGATCAGGGTGCCCTGAGGCTTTGGCCCAGGTTAAACAAGCTGGAGAACAAGGGAGAACCAACCACAAAGAGTTTTCAACCTCCACATTTTCCAGGCATCCATGTCCTGAACCAAATAAGGAGAAAGATGGGATACATTTGCACAATAATTCAAGACGGGATCTCCATAGCAACAATTACCCAAAACTCCGCTCCTGACAGTCGCAACAGCAGGAGCTAGTGGAGAAGATACGGGGGTGGGAGGCATGTGTGGGGGCTCAGAGAATGGCTTCCTTTACTCTTAAATGGAAGAAAGGCTGGGCTGGTGGCAGGGCTCAAGGCATCCCAGAGCCTGCCTAAGCCAAAAGCAGGCATCAACAAAGGATGAGCGACTCGAGGGAAGGTAGAGGGAACCTCAAGTGTGGCCAGCAACAGTAGACTAGGCACAGGGAATCCCTTCCATGACCCACTCCCATGACCCACCCTGTCCTCTAAAGGTGTTTGGGTGGGCTGAGGATGGAACCCGGCTTCCTGGGACCTTAAAGACCTTGACCAATTTGAGCCTGCCTGGAAACCGAGTGTAGCCTACTAAAGGCTCACACCAGATGAGGTAGGGAGACCTGAACTCTAGCCAGCTCTACCCCATCTCCAGACCCCCTGTATCAGGTTCCCCCACAGTTAGGTGTGTGACTGACTCCAAGATCTGCTATAGAGTTGGATGACTAGCAAGAGAGAGGAAATGTTTGGGTTTTGTTTTGTTTTGTTTTGTTTTTGTTTTTATAATAGAAGTAGAACTCGGTGCAGACACACGATGTCTGTACAGCCGAGCTGAAGCAGCTTGACAAGATGAACCACACCCAAGGCTGCCTTCACCAGGCAGAGCCAGGTGGGCAAGAGTCGGTGTAAGGAAGGTAGAGGGAACCTCAAGTGTGGCCAGAGAGGAACCAGGAAGACTGGGCCAGGTGGAGGCGGGTGGCCGAGTGGCTGGATCGTCATCTGCTTCCCAGCCGCAGACAGATGGTTAGACTGGCAGAGTCAGCTCATAGGCAGGCGGCTATGTGCAGCCTCCGCTGTTTATTTTAATTTTTAAAAAGAAGTTTGGCTCAAAAAGGAAAAGCATTCTGTTTTCCTTTTGGTAAGCCATAAGTGTAGCCCTTGCAGGACCCTACACACAGTCTTTGGGTTTTCTATGCCTAGCGGCGCTTGGGAGTCACTATTTTTCTGAACCTAGAGTTCAGTTTGCTTTAGTGTCTCTGGGGAAAGGAGAGGGGTTTTGTTCGTCTAAATCTTCATTTGGGGCACAAGGCAAAAAGTAGAAAGATGCTCCACTGTGTCTAACCAGCAGTTGGAAGGTTTTGGAAAGAAAACTGCTCTCAGATACTTAGAAATATGGTAAGTGTCTCAGCCATGAAGCTGTCCTTCAGAATATGCAGCACCCATGATGGTCTATACTGAGTCCCCTGGCCAGCAATACCTTCCACTGGCGTATGGTGAGAAGGGGCTAAGTTAGAGCATAGCTTTATCACATTTCCTACTCTCAGCATTCCTCTCTCCAACTCACAACATTCCCCTCTCTCTTTCTCTTTCTTTTTGTCTCCCTCCCATCTCCATAACCATTCTCCCCAGGCTCACAATCGACTTTCTTCCTTTCTCTTCTGAGTAGGAAGAGGCAGGTGTAAGAGAGGCCATCAGAGGAAATGTGGCTAAGCCCTTAGGTGAGACTTCTTGGAGTAGGCTTCGGAGTGGCTACCACAGGCCATGTCTGTCCTCAACAGAAGGGTTCAGAAATCCATTTGGATCAGGATATCTAGAAGGGGTCAGCTTCCCAGGACAGACTCCTCCTGTTGACCAAACTCAGATGGATCACCAGAATGTATCTTCCAAAATCGTATATAGATGGAAAGACCCATGTCCAGAGATTGGCGAGATGACTCTATGGTAAAAACACCAGGCAAACCTGATGACCTCAGTTTGATCCCCAGAATGCACATTTAAAAAAAATATCAAAGCTGGATACAATTGTGTGCATTGGTGATCCCAACACTTCTGCAGAGAGATGGGAGATGGAGAGAGGAGAATCACCCAGAAGTATCCAGGCAAACAGGGTTGGAGTATTCATCACAGCAGAAACAGTAAGAGAGAGCCTGCCACAACTGGGTACAAGGAGAGAGCCAACTCCTGAAAGTTGCCCTCAGATTTCCACATGCACTTTGGTGCGTACATGCCCCCTCAATACTAATGATGACCTGCATCCAAGAACTCTCAGACTCAACAATGTGAAGAAAAACATCTCAACTTTAGAAAGGAGCAAAATCAGTACCTGAAAAGATGCGCAATGCCACCATTTGTTAGTTAGTTGTTTGGTCCACCCTGTGGTACCACCACACACACACACACACACACACACACACACACACACACACACACACACACACACGAAACAAACACAAGCACTGGCAATACTGGGGGCAAAGAGGTACAAAGAAACCCAAACACCTCTCACTGCTGCTGAGAATGCAATTGCATTAAATAGTCACCATGGAAAATAGTCTGCAGTTTTTCATGTAGTCAAGCTTAAGCTTGCATATGACCCAGCAACCTCCCCTGTAGGTATTTGCCCAAGAGAAATGAAAATTTTATTCATACATACATAAATGTCTATGCATGAATATTTATGTTGGATTTATTCAGTCTCCCCAAATTGGATACAACCCAAATATACCTCAACTACAGACAAAAATAAGAATTCAAAATTTAAAACTTAGGCTACAGCTCAGCATGGTGGCATGTACCCATGCTCCCATCACTCAGAAAACTGAGGCAAACATTCACTCGAGTAGTCTGGACAACATAATGAGACCATGTCTCAACAAAAACAAACCAAACCTGTGGTTTAATAATTCATCTGAGGGAATAGTACCTATTTTGCAATGAAAGAAAATGAATTACGGTCAGATGAAATAACACTGGGTGCATTAAGCTGAGTGTGAGAAACCAGGTTGAATTGTATGGTCCTATTATATGACATTCAGAAAAGGACAAACCATAGGGAGAGAGAACAGATCTGAAATCATCAGAGGTCAAGGGTAATAATGGAAGGTTGGACTACAAAGAGGCTGCCTAGGAAGTCTGTCCATGTACTCTTAAGCATTTGTCAAAATTCATAAGGCTATACACCCTGTCCTAGTCAGGGTTACTATTGCTGTGAAAAACATCATGACCAAAATCAAGTTAAAGAGAAAAGGGTTTATTTGGCTTATGCTTCCACATCACTGCTCATCATTGAAGGAAGTCAGGACAGGAACCAAAACAGGCAGGAACCTCGAGTCAGAAACTGATGTAGAGGCCATGAAGGGGTGCTGCATACTGACTTGCTCATTATAACTTGCCCAGTCTGCTTTCTTATAGAACCCAAGACCACCAGCACAGGGGTGGCTCCACCTACAATTGTCTGGGACCTCCCCCATCAATCACTAATTAAGAAAATGCTATACAGGATTACATAAAGCCCGACCTTATGGAAGCATTTTTTTAAATCAAAGTTCCCTCCTTTCAAATGACTCTAGCTTGTGTCAAGTTGGCATAAAACTAGCAAGCAAATATCCAAAAGTTAATTTTACTGTATATTTAAAATAGAACTCAAAAGATATATTCATAGTGAATACTTTGGAGACAGATTTTTTAAAAAAAGCTAGGGGGTAAAAATGAGACAAAAATAACATGATAGCTAGACACAGTGATAATCAACTGTAATCCCAGCATTCCAGAGGCTGAGGTAGGAGGGTGATATGTTTCAGTCCAGCCTGGGATACATAGTTTAAAATGTCTCAAAAATAAAACAAAGCAGTAATAAACTCAATTTTATCTATGGAGGAGATAATCAGAATTTAAACATTTTATTATGGTCATCTTGGTCTATATAGTGAGTTTGAGGCCACCCTGTGTTATATGAGTCTTTGCTTCCAAATGATATTATATATAATACATATTATATATATATGTAAAAAAATCTATAGTCCCATTTTTTCCAGGATAAAGGGAGATACTAACTTCAAACTTTTCCAACAATGATGCTGTCGAAACTTGAAAGGTAACTGCTAAAAGAATCAATATAAAGTGCTTAATTTCCAAGCCAATAGAAGGCATAAGAAAAAGAAGAAAATCAAATAAAATGATAGTTTTATAAAAATCTCACTAAATAAAATGGTAGAGATGAATCCAAATATATTCACTATCACAATTAAGGAAAATTCACGAAACACAAATAAAAAGGTTATACTTTAATAACATCCAGCTATGTGCTATGTTCTAAAATGGAGGATGTGGGAAATCTGTGAGGGGAATGGCCTGAAGGGAATACATACAAAGAAAAACAAAGCTGGCCTAGAAACATTAACATACCACAGGAAAGTGCAACTTGTATTAATGCTGATGACACACAAAGCCCATTGCTAAGCCTGCAGGGTGTTAAGGGGGAAACACAGCCTAGGATGGTAGCTAAAGTGATCATTACATGAATTTGAATTTCTCCAGTCAGCAAACCCAAATTTCTTTATGTGTGTGGGGTGGTACCTGTGGGTGTATCTGTATGTTTTTGCATGTGGAAGCCACAGGTTGGCATCATATGTCTTCACTGATGACCCTTCTCTTTATTTCCCAAGGCAGGGTCTCTTCACTTGGGTACAGAATCTGCTGCTTTTACCAATCTAACTAGCCAGCTTGCCCTGGGGATCCATTTCTGCTTCCAGAGGCTGGGCCACAGAACCCTGCCTCAGGCTTCTGTGCGGGTGCTGAAGGTCTCAGTTATGGTCCTTAAGTTTGTACAACAAATACCATATCCACTGAGCCATGTCTCCAACCTCCAAAACTATTTCTAAGAATGGATAAGGGAGTGGAACCTCCCTTAAACTCTAGTAATAAAAATATTTACTAATCCACATAAGAGCTGATTTCAAAAGATACCCGTAATGAACCATGCTTCCCAGTATTCATGTCCTTGTGCCTTTTCCTGCCACTTGGATCTGGACTCAGTGGTGACTTGTTTTTAATACATAAGCTGTGGCAGGGGAGAAAAGATACCAACTGTGTGCTGTTGTGGAATGTTACTTCAACTGGGCGAAGATGTGTCACATTTGTTTATGCTGCGGAATGTTCCTTTAGCTATGTAAACGTGTGTTACATTTGTTTATGCTGCATGTGTTTAGTTACGCAAAGATGTGTTGCTGTTTCACCTGGCCTGCCTAAGGCACCCGATTGGTCTAATAAAAAGCTGAACAGCCAGTAGCTAGGCAGTAGGGGGATAGGCAGGACTGGCAGGCAGAGAGAATAAATAGGAAGAGGAATATAGGCTTGGGGAAGAAAAAAGAAGGGAGTGAGGGAAAATGAGAGGGAGGTACCTGGGGCCAGACAGACAGACACAGAACAAGCAAGAAGGTAGGACATACAGAATGAAATAAAGGTAAAAATCCCCAAGGCAAAATGTAGATAAGAGAAACAGGTCAATTTAGGTCATAAGAGCTAGTGGGACAAGCGTGAGGTAAGTCTCTGGGAGCTGATTGGTGGCCCAGAAGAAGGCCTGCTACAATGTGCCTTTCTGAAGGTCCAGAAGCTGTCCTAAGTGCAGCTCTTCTCCTGTGAAGACTGGAGAAGGCAATTTCATGGGACTGAGGAGCAGATAGAGGCCCATTATCCCTGACACACTCACCCTCCTAACTGACCCCACCAATATTCCAGATACAGATACTGGAGCCAGTGTGTCACCTCTGGATGACTCAGTTACTGCTGTCATCCGAAGCATCAAGAGTGCCCACCTAGGCCCACCTGGCCCACAGAACCATCAATTAAAAGCCTAGGGGCCAGTTTGTAGCACAGCTAAGGAGAACCAAACAGTTACTTTCCATGTGTCCAGACCCTGGACTTGCTAAAGGTTCCCCCATTTAATCTTCCAACAACACTTAAAATATGTGCAACTATAATTTTCATTTTCCAAATGAGGACTCAGAAAGAATGTCGCACAGCTATTCAGGATAGAAGTAGGCTTGAGTCAAGGCTTTCTTGATCGTGGGCTCTGCATTTCCACCCATTGCATTACGTAGCAAGATGGGGACAATCAGATGGAAAACACATGATGTCCCCGAGCAAATCCCTGTGTCCTCCAGTATGAGCTCCTCTCTCTCTCTCTCTCTCTCTCTCTCTCTCTCTCTCTCTCTCTCTCTCTCTCTCTCTCTCTCTCTTCCTGTGTTCCAGGGGAGGGAAGTAGATTATAGAAAGATGGTCAGGTAATTAGGTAGAGACATAGTTGGGCTATTGTGGTTTTGACACATTTCATAACAAGCACAAGCCAGTGCTCAGCTTTTGTTTGAGGACATGTAAATGCTGCCTCAATTTCCTTTCAGTTGAAGTGAGTCCCTGACAGGGAGTGTGTCTTGATCTCTGTCCACTGTTACCAGTGGGGAAACTAAGCTTCATGTAATAGGGGAAGGACTGAGTTTTGGGGGTCCTCCTTTCCCCATAGCCCAGGCAATCTTCTGGACTGTCACACAAGTTTCACAGTTAAGGGAGGAAATGGCTCCTGGGAGAGATCATCCAGTTAGAATACATCACCAGATCCCTCCTCTATGGTTCTCTGAACACCAAGGTCCCATAAAGTCTTAGCCTCTGGCTGAGATGTTCTGAGCCCACCCAGCAGGCTCTATGAGTGCTGAGATCACAGAGATCAATCTGTTGAGAATACAGCTTGGCCCAGGTGTTCAGCATGCAGGACTTCAGAACCATGGACAGCTCAACGTTCGGCTGCCTAGGGACAGGAAGGAGGTGGGAGGCTGGGTCCTCAGGCCAACCAGTGGAAATATTACAAGAATCCGTAAGTCTGGCCTCGTATTTTGCATGAGAGGAAACTCAGGAAGGGAGAGACACAATTTTTCCAGGGTCACACATTAGGTCAACAGGGAGCCTACTCTCTTTCACCTCTTCAAGGTTCTCACATATTTGACCCCTCCAGTGACCAAGCCTGAACTTGAATCAAAGTCTCCCAAATAAAAAATCTCATGCTTTTGGGATTGATCATGATAAGCAGGAAATAAGAAAAAAGGAGAAATAAGAGAAACCAAAAGAGCACCCGGCCCTGATGGGAAGGTCTGTGATTTAGCCTCTAACTGCAAATTCTTGACAGGAGCTTCCTACTTTGCCAAGGTGATGTGGCCTTTCAGAAACATTTCCGTTACTATGGCAACCTCATCCCAAGTTTTATCTCCATGGAAATTCATTAGAGTTCTTCACCGCTGGTGTGTATACATATAAATGCCTATACATGTACCACTCCCCAAATTAATGCAAAATCACATTTGTTTTTGAAGTGGAGTCTCTAATTATTCAAATCTGCAAGTCAGGAGAACAATAAGACACATTTGAGGGTGAGCAGGGCTCAGGACATAGAGAAAGGTCCCCCGTGCTCTTTTAGGCCACCATCATTTCATAAAGAAAAACCCTTCTTTCCTTGTGTCTGCCCCCCCCCCCACTAGTGCCCTGCTCATAGCAGAGGCTTGGGGTAGCCAGTGCCGGGAAAGGAGAGAGAAGCCTGGGGCCCCTGCCTGCCACCTCTCAGAACACAGAGGTGTCCCTCCTGCTGCATTTACCACTGCACCCCACTTTGAAGCAATCCTGGGGCTAGTGGGCTAGGTGATGAGTGTCCAGAAAGGAGGTGTCCGACCATCCAAGTGCTGTTTCCTCTTTCTTCTGTCCCTGCCCTCGCCTTGCTTGACTCTATTTCATGATGGAAGTACTATGTAGCAACCTCAGTGGCACCCTGCAAAGGAGCAGAGCTATGCCACAGAGGTGCTGTGTCCAGGCTCTGTCCTGATAGCCAGAGCTACCTTCTGACAGTTCCGTCCTACAAGAAGCAGCATGCCCCGGGGGGAAGGGGAGTGCGGAAGTGGAATTTTTTTTTTAAACAGGAACCAATGATGAAAGAGGCTTGCAGATGAGTGATCGGAAACCAGAGAGAAGGGTGCCATTCTGTGGGCGTTTCCAGGCCTGGCCTAAGTCTCTGAATTCTAGAATGACATGATCAGCCTCCTTTCCCATGGTAAGAGAGAGCTTGCCACTTTCCCCAAGTTCTCGGTACACCTCCACTCCAGCTTTGTCCCGTTGCACCGCTCTCCTCTCACCCTATGCCAGTCCCCAGTGCTGGGTAGTTATACAGATACACTGGAGCAGGAGACAGTGTGTGGAGGCCAGAGCAAAGACGCCGGATCCTGGCTCTACCACTGCTAGGCCAAACCTGGTGTTTCATTCGTTCGTTCGCTCATTTGTTTGTTTGTTTGGAGCATGCATGGTCTCATCTGTGAGTGCAAACATCCAAGGTTGCTACGAACATTAAATGTGAGATGTTTTAAAATCTGGACTTATATATGGGATTCAGCGAGTGAGTGCAGATTCCATCCGGGAACATGGAGACTCCTCCTGGAGAGATAGTCCCAAGAGAGTGATGGGAGAGAGGCTGGGACAAGGGCACTTCAGCTACCATGAGTCATCCGCTAAGCTTTCCCATTTATGTCCATCTGCAGGGTGGGGTGGAGCACAGCTGGAACCTTTCCACTCACTTGGAAACAGAGTGATACCCAACTTCTGGGGATCTGTTAGCTGGAGGGGTGATGGGGCCTGTAATGTGAGTTCCCAACATGAACCTATCCCTGTACACTGCTAAGTGAAAACTGTTCAAATCATGTTCAAAATGGCATACATTCTATAAGGACATTTTTTAAATGAAAAAGCCCAGTTTTTGCTGTTTTGATCTTAAACTTAAAAAGGAATTATAGAAAGAATCCATGGCGATCCTTCCTGGATGAAGGACTGGGACAACTTTTTGCCCATTCTCTTTTTTGTTGTTGCTGCTGTAAATGTAAAATTCCTAATCGAGTAATTTTATGAGGAAAACCACACTGAGTGTGACCTCTACAGATTGTAGGCACTGGTCTGAGCTGACAGTCAAGGACCTAGCGTGGCCGTGTGGCTCTTATGGTTCAGTGTTTCAACGCCTCCTTGACTAACTCCATCCTCTGCTGTCCTTAACCTCATACAGATCAGGGCAGAGACGCCTGGACACTTTAAATGTTTCTTTTCACTTAATTCACAGTGTTATTGAGCGCTTTCAGACGTATTATCACTTAACTTCTCAACCACTCCAAGGTCAGCTAATGTGCTTAGGAATGAGGGGACTGAAGCTTTGACAGGCTCTCTTTGGCTGCAGGGAAATCTGAGGCTTGTTTCTTCAGTCCCAAGCCCTGTGTCTCTGTACATCCCTGCCTATCCTCCACCCACTGCCCAGCCTTTGCTCCTTTTTTTTTTTTTCCTATGAACTGAACTATACCCCTTAGGGTGCCTGCCCTGGAGTAGGAATGACACATTATGGAGTGTTCCAGGCCTGACATTGAGGAAGGGTCACCTCCACGGGGAGGTTATGTGGTTGTCAGAGGACACAGATCCCATGAGGTAGGGATGGGACCACCCCAGCGATCCCCCTCAGTGCTTTTGCTTCTCCTCTTTATTTTCAGCAGACTTGGAAGAGGCTGTGGTTGGCCAACCCTGTATATAGACAGAACCTTGTGGGGCATTGGCGGAGGGGTGGGGGAGTGGGGGGTGGGGGGAGGGAGACCTTAGCTTCCTGCTGGGCCTCTACCCTCCTTTCTCTCCTCTATCCCCTCTTTTCTCCACTCCCCCTCATATCCTCTCTCCACCCTGTTCCTTTTCTCTCCTACTCCTGTTCTCATTCTTGCTTCCTGCTCTAGCTAGGATAGGAAGATACTCTTGCATGGATTCTGGCTCTGGGTCAAGACAAGAGAAGTGGGGGCCGAAAAGGACCCCAGGATGAGGGTCCCAGTTGCTGGAGCCCTTGGATGAATGGCAGTGGCAGCTTGGAGCAAAAGGTGGTGGTGTGACGTGTCTCTGCCCCCCAGCCCCCCATCCTCCACCCTCCCATCCCCCCATCCCCCTACCCTGCCACTGGATAGCCCATTTCTGCTCAGCCAAGAACCTCAGTTGGGCAGTGAGGCTACTGGTGGCAGACACTGGGCTTTTTGCCCCTTTCTTTCCTTCTGAAACCAGCTCTGTCACCCTAGGCTTACTGCTCATCTGATGTGGTGCCTGTCTGTGGAGGGCGGGGCTTGACCACAGCTGTGCACTCCTCTGTGGGAATTTGGACAGGCAAGTGGGGAGGGAGTGGAGGTGTGGGTATTAGCACTCCCAACTGTCCCCTGCTTCAGGATCAGAGTACAGGCACAGAAGACATGATTGAGTTCCAGCTGCTCTATCCCAGGACTGGTGCTTCAGGGATGGCATGCTAGGACTGGACCATTGCAGACCCCTGGCCCAGGACATGACCCACAGATTTGTTGTTGATGCTGGTTGAGAGAATGAACTTGGACAAGTCCATTAAATCAAATGTCAGTTTCCTTTCCCAAAAAAGCAACTGAAAGAGGGTGTCTGCTCCTCTTATTCAGCAAGATCCTAGTGTGTGACTTGGGAAGCTTCTTTGGGCCTTAATTTCCTCATCTGTACAATGGGAGTGTTAATGAAGCCTTTCTTAGTAGGCTAGGAAGTCAGTGCTTCACAAATTAGGGACTTAATAAAGTGTTCCCAGGTTCCCATCCTGCTTATGAATGTACTTTGAAAACAGCAAAATGTGACATGAATATGATTTTTTTTTTCTTTTCAGGGCTCTCATTTCAGAAAGCCAGTTCCATTTTACTGGGGAAGGAGCTCATACATTAAATAAAACTAATGGTGATACTGGTAGTTTTCTTTATTGGCAGTCCCTCAAGTGCTAGGCCCTGTGCTGGTCACATCACACGCATATCACAGGAACCCTGAGTTCTACCACTCCTGTTGTGCAAAGGAGGAAACTGAGGCACAGAAAGGCTAAGCTACTTCTTTGAAGTCACAGAGCAGGGAAACCGAACAGTGAAGATTTCTCAGACAAGGATCCTGCATTTCTCCTTGCTGACTCTGGGAATCTCTGAGATTTGGCCACTGTATCATGAGTCAGCCTCATACAGGGGAAAATTCTTGCTGCACAAGGCTTGGAGACAGAGGAAGAGTTTTTCCCAGAGTTCCAAGGTTCAAGATTCTGATCTTGGGTTGCTTTTCTCCTGCAGCATCAAGCCTCGCTGGTTTCTACCTCACATAACCCTTCCTCCTGTGTCTGAGATTTACATACTTAACCAGTACCACCCCCCTTCTGGGCTGTAGGAATAAGAATGGTTACAGTGTGACTGTCCTCCTTCCCTCTTCCCAGAACCTGTGCCTGTCGTTTTTTCCCTTGAGCCTGGCTTTTGCTTGTACCTGCATGTGTGAACAAGCTCCTATGCACATTTGCCTATGAATGAATGCATGCTTGAACATTGTGGAATGGATCTTGAATTCGAGGCCAATCTGGGCTACATAGGAAGACCTTAGAATTTGTATCTCAAAAACCTCGTGATACTTCACGGACAGGTCCTTGTTTACAGTGAGACAAACCCTGTGAGGCTTCTCCACTACGACTTTCCTTTGTTGGCAATTTTAGAAACTGCCCTCTCGAATCGCTTCCCTGTCGGCACTTTAGCAACAGGCCATTTTGCTTCAGGAAGTACTCAGTGTTCTTTAGAACCTGGTCAGGCACACATCTGAAGTCCTCATTCTCCCCGTCCCATTTCCCTCTTTGGGGGGAGTTAAAGAGAACTCTTTGCAGTCCTCTGAGTGGCATTCTCCTGACCACTAGGTGGCCCAGACTCCGGGTACTTGTGCTAACTCAGGCCAAGAGTCCAGAATCAGTGTCCCAGCTGTTCCAAGCCTCTCTCCACCCATCAGACAGGCTACCACAGACAATGCTAATCATCCACATCCCAACATTCATTCCATGCTGGGGAGGGTGTCTCATGGATATTTAACAAGGGCTCTGTGATTGTCCATCCTATGGATGAATCCCCAGATATGTGACTGAATGGCAGGATGGTGGATGGAACAGATTTCCATATCTATGATTCCACAGAACTGTGTGGGAGCTAGGAAGCGTCTGCATCCTTCAGACTCAATCACTTAATTTTTGGTGTTGTCGTTAAGAAACTCCCCGCCACCTTCTCGCCCCAACTGTTGCCGAAGAGAGAAGGTCCCTCCTGCTTCCCATGCTAACGCCAGGGAAGGCTTCAGCCATCTTCCCTCCCGTTCGCCCTCATTTCCACCAAGCTGAAGAGGAGAGGGAGGGACCTGAGCTCTTTTCCCTAGAAACCTCCCCAAGTACTACATGCCTGAACTGGCTAAGAGGGTACCTATAGGTCAAAAGGCTTTCTCCCTGAGGTGGCCTGGGCCCAGTTGTCCCTCAGAGCAAAGACTTGCTGCAAATGGCCCCCTTCCCTTCCTTCTGGCCTGTAAGCACCAAGTCCCCTCCAGAATTGGGTTTCAGGTCAACAGAGAGTGAAGGGTGCATTTCTTAATGGGAGGATTGAGTGCCGGAAGAAATGGCATTCGCAATCCATTTAAGGGGCTTGTTTGAGTCTATCCATCTACCTCCTAAAAGGGCGGGGCAAAACAAGCCCTTGAACGGGGCTTCTGGGCTCAGCCTGGAATTTTTACTAGATCCAATTCCTACCTGCCCAGATTAATTTATCTGATATGTTTATTTTATTCACAGCCCTCCCCCTTTTGGATTCTATTCACTTTCTTTTTCCATTTCTACTTTATGAAGAAGGCTAAAATTCCCAGCGATTTAATTAATCTCACCAACTGTCTGGCTGCCCCAAAGGGCCTCCTCTACTGTAGTAGAAGAAAACAGTTCTTTGTGAGAAGGGGGAAAAGCCAACCCCCCCCAAATTCCTTTTTCTCTTGCCATGGAGCTCCAGAGCTGCCTGCTGCACAGCTCCTTAAGTCGACCAAATTGGGGCCAGAAGTAGGACATGTTCCCCTTTCTCGCCCCCCCCCCCACAAGCACTGGGAACAACTAGAATGTATAAGAAAACCCGACAGCTATGGTTTTATTACAAAATTTATTTTCAGATGCAATGCGAGATCAGCTGCAAAATCTCAGAGATTCTTCCCGCGCCCTTCTTGGAACTGGCCCCCACCAACATGCCCGAAATCCCGACGCCAGTGACCTCAACCCTGCATTGCATCTCCCTCTCCCCTCCCTCCCACCCTGACCCGAACTTCTCTTTGTAAAAAACCTGTGACGAACCCTGTGCCCCGGCCCTCGCTGGAGCGCACACGAGAGAGCCCGGGGTGACAGTCCCTTCTTGCACCGCCACCGCCGATGTCCAGGTTGGAGCCTTCCAAGTCACGTCGCGGTGGCTAAAGCCTTGAGGCAGAGGCTCTGCGGTCCCTTCCTCGCGGTGCTGCGACGCTTGCCAGGGCGGCCGGAGCTCAGTACAGTCCCAGGATGGCGGCGCCCACGTCCTTGGAGGGTCTGCGCTCCTGCATCAGAAAGTTGATCATGCTCTCGGACTTGATGAGCAGGTTGCAGCCCAGGAAGAAAACACCGAAGACCACGGTGAGCGACAGCACACAGAGTACGGCGATCTGCGCCACACGCGACACCCACAGGCTGCGTTCGTCGTGTTCCAGCCCTGCAGGGACCCCGTCACTGGCGGTCAGCTGTGCGCCCCCGGGGCAGCAGTCTAGCCACGTGCCCAGCCCGTGGCTGCGGTTCCCCAGGGCGGCCCGGGCGTCACCACCCGCCTCTTCCAGGCCGCTGTGGTTCAGAAAGCTCGCGTTCATCGCGGCGCGGCGCCCGGAGTCCGGGCGCGCGGTCCAGGGCGCGCCGGGAGCTGGCAGCGTCCGAGCTGTCGGGGACTCCCGGGGGGGCCCTCGATCACCCTTAAGCAGGGAGGAGAGGAAGGGGGGAGTCGGCCCACGCGCTGGCACTCTCGGACCGCCTACCTTCCCGGCGGGAAACCGGCGGCCGGGAGCAGAGAGCAACAGGCAGCGCGCGAGCCGGAGAGAGCCAACAAACAGTGCGTGGCAGTCGCCCACGGAGATCCACGCCAGCCATGCTGCTCCGCCCCTGGCAACCGCCGAGCTCCGCCCCGCCCTACCCCTCCTTGCCCCAGCCTACTCGTGGTGCCCAAACTGTGAGGACATGAATCCCTCCCAGCATACAGTCTGAGCAAATATGGTTGGCAAGGGTCAGAACGTCCAGGCAGCTCTGTCCTCGGACCAAGTAACCTTGACTTGTCCTGTCTCCCCCCCCCCCCCGAACTGTGACTCCAGAGGTGGTCTGGAACCCTTCTCTATTTAAGGTGCGCACGCGGGGAGGGGCGTAGCTGTGGCCCCCCGCGTT
Source organism: Mesocricetus auratus (assembly GCF_017639785.1). Lineage (NCBI taxonomy): Eukaryota > Metazoa > Chordata > Mammalia > Rodentia > Cricetidae > Mesocricetus > Mesocricetus auratus. Next base: position 81,177,134 of record NW_024429191.1, on the reverse strand, counting down.
GCCCACTCCACTGGGCTTGGTTCTGGGTGACTAAGTCGTGCTACACTGTCCCTGCTGGGCCCTCTCCGCTTTTTCCTGACTGAAGGCTGTCACAGCCAGGAGACCTCTTGGCCTCCTATTTGTCTGGCCCCACACACCACTCCTACTTAATATATTCATCAAAATTAAATCATTTGAGGTAATTTTTATTTATTTTTTGTTTTATAGAAAGCTATTGTAGACGACTTAGAAAGCATGATTTAGCAAGAGTGAGGAAAACCCTCTAAAACTACAAAACCCTTCAGTCTGGGGTGGGTCAATTATTCTTAACCTAGGCACAAACTCTTCCCGGGTGCCTTTTTGTGTTCCACACTGCAAACGGGAATGTCTTGTCTACTGTAGTGAACATGCTGTTTTGTACCGCAAGTATCTGGCCCAGACAGTCTGTGCTATGTTTTTGGCAGCAGGATTTCTTCCGAGAAATGCTTGATTATATTCTTTGCTCATTCTTCTGATTCGACGACAGTTTAACCTGGACTTGGAGCCCGTGTCCTTGACTCCATTCAGCTGAAGCCGGGCTGTCTGATACAAAGGGTGGGAGTAGGAAGTGGGCTCCTTTCAGGGCAATGCCTTGTTCCAGTGAGCATGATCACCATACACGGGCCAATGCCCTGTTCCGTAAGCTTTCAACGATTCCTGCCTGCCCCTGCTCCCTTCCACCATCCTGGGTAGATTTCTCTGGATAACTTAGTGTGGAAGGAGGGACCAGAGATGTTTGCCTTGACCTGGAGTGTGAAGGGAAAAAGAGTTTGGGCTTGTGGACATGAACAAAGATCACCTGACTGAGAACATGCCTAGGCCATTCACTGGGATCTCACGGGACAATGCAGTCTGGGCAGGAAGCTTTCCAGTGGAGGGAGGAAAGCCCTGGGGTGGGGGTGGGGGTGTCTCAGCAGAAGAGGGACTTAGTTTGGAGAGACATATTGCTTCCCCTACCATATCCTTTAGGATTTAGGAACAAAATTAGGGAAGCTGTGGGCTGCTGTTCAAGCTCAGACCTGCTTGCCCCAGGCGCTTTGTTTGGCTTCCTGACTACTGGTTTTGTTTTCACATTGTCTGGTCACTGTGCAGATGGGGGCCTCTCAGGCTCCTCCAGTTCAGGGACAGGGGTCCTGCCTGACCTGAACACAGGCCATTGCTCACTACCTGTCTGCAACCATGAGTCCTGGCAAGGCTGTTCACAGTTTGATGTGTATGAACCCTTCATTTTTATCCTTCTCTCTCCCCGCCCCCTCTCTGTACATGTTTGGTGTCTCCCTCAACCATTCCTCCATCTCCCCCACTGCCAGGACTAAGGGTCGAATCTAGTGTGATTGAACACAAGTAAGGCAAGCATTCTATCATGGAGCTATAGCTCTAGTTCCTTCTATTTTATTTTTGAAACAGGGTCACTGAGTCTGGAGCTCACAGATTCAGCAGGGGATCTGGCCAGCAAGCTCCAGGGACCTTCCTGTCCCCCTCGGTTAGCACTGGAGTTACATGGGCACTGCCTTTTCACACAGGTGCTGGGGATCCAATTCAAGTCCCTGTGCACTTTACAGTCTGAGCCATCTTCCCGGCCTCTGAACTATTAATGTTTGTGGGAACCCTGACAAGCCAAGGCCTTCCTTATTAATGACTGCATCACAAATCCCTCCACAGTACCTGAGGGACAGTGGCTAGGCTGGGTGACTCTGGCACAGAGTCCCTTACAAGATGGTACTCCAGGTTGTGGCTAAGGCCATCTGAAAGTTAGGTTGAGGGCAGAGGACTAGCTTCCCAGATCTCTCCATCTTAGGATTTCTATTGCTGTGAAGAGACACCATGACCACAGCTCTCTCTCTTTTTTTTTAAGATTTGTTGTTCATTTATTACATATACAGTGTTCTGCCTATATGCCAGAAGAGGACACCGGATTGAATTGTAGATGGTTGTGAGCCACCATGTGGTTGCTGGGAATTGAACTCAGGACCCCTGGAAGAGCAGTCAGTGCTCTTAACCTCTCAGCCATCTCTCCAGCCCCCCACAGCTCTCTTATAAAGGAAAACATTTAATTGGAGCTGGCTTACAGTTCAGAGGTTTAGTCCATTATCATCATGGCGGGAAACACAGTGGCGCCCAGACAGACACGGTGCTGGAGGGGTAGCTGAAAGTTCTACATCTGGATCAGCAGGCAGCAGGAAGAGAGATTGAGCCACTAGGCCTGGCTTGAGCCTCCAAAACCTCAAAGTCCACCCCCAGCGACATTCTTCCTCCAACAAGGTCATACCTTCCATGGTGCCACTCCCTATGGGCCCATGGGGGCCATTCTCATTCAGACTACCAGACTCCCTCAGTGGGCTGTTGGCAGGCGGGAACCTCAGTCCCTCTCATTGGCCTTTCTATGGGGCTGTTTGACCTTCCTCAGGGCCAAACTTGGAGAATGTTCTAGAATGTGAACAACTGGCAGAAGGGAGAGGGAAGAAAAACCAAGGCTGCAAAATGAAACGCATCAGCAAGCTCACTGTTGTTCAGCTCTCACGGCAAGCCCTGGGGAGAGAAGCCCTGACCCCATGGGCACTTGGAGAAACAGCTTGTGAAGCCATGGCCGGCAGTGTAGCACAGACAGTGTATAAGCCCACAAAGCTTACAACCAAGTCCACACTCTGCAGCTCTTGATGCATGTGGATAGGCAGGTGTGGTAGATTTACGTGACTACGAATCAGTGTATTTTTCTGTGAAGGAAAGATGGGAAGTCCAAGTTGTAGGGTGGGGCCTCAGGAACACAGGAGCTGTTTGTCACCTGGGTTGCCACCATCCTCCACAGAGAAGGAAGCAGGTGCCTCTGGGCCCAGCTGCCACCCACATGGGACTATTTTTACCCTGTACCTCAGCCACAGTCTGCATCTCTCAGATCTGGAAGGGCCATGTGGACAATCTGGTCCCCAAGAGGAAGTGCCAGGGGCCACCCAGAGGCTGTAATGTCCTGTCCCTGCAGCTGTTTGGGTTAACCTTTAGCCCTCTGTCATGTGTGGGCCATCAGGGTTGGCAAGAAATGCTCTCCTCTCAGGCAAAAAGGTTAATAAAACCTCTCTTATTAGTGCTGCTGGCTAGCTGAACCCTGGGGACTAAAATGTCCTGGTGAGCAGACCTTAGAAACTATCTACACTGTAAACAGGATATAGTGTTCTGTGCACACGTGAGTTACTCTAACAGAGGTAAGACCAAGTTAACTTGTGTATCCAACTGTACCTTCTCTCCCCCTTGAAAATGTAAATAGTTGACTGGAACGATGGTGCACTTTGAGAGCCCTTGAGTGGAATGTATTCCGTGAAGCACTGCAAGCAACCCGAGTCATTAGCAAGCTCTTCCTGAAGTAGGAAAATTTGCCTTCTGCCCAGTTCCTGCCCACATGGTCTCACGTTCCCAGCTGGCAGACAGGAGGGAAGCCAATGACATTTTTACCGCATTGGGTACAGAGTTAAACACCAGTTGCTTTGTCCACCCCTTGTTCACATGATGTTGCCCCTAGGGTGCCAGCCCTATTCTGCTGCGGTAAGTGGGTAGAGGGAGGCCCTCAGACCGTATGAGCCACGATGGCCTTCCCTAAGTGGGTGGGAGAAGGGCCTGGGGGTGACGTCTATAGCTATGGAAAGGGGCAGTGCCAAAATCAGCAATGCACAGTGGAGAGCAGATACATTTGTCATAGGTATCAGGAACTTCTATGCCTCGCCCTCTTCCACCTCTCTGATTTAGGTTTGATTGACAAGGTCTTGGTATAGTGTCCAGGCTAACATGGAAGTCAAGGTGCTCCTGCCTCAATTCCTGGGTGCAGGATAACAGGTGAAACTCTATGACCAGTTGGTTCATGCTTTAGAGAATATTAGAGTTGCAGAGATCTAGAATATGTTTCTGCTGGGCTCCTGGTTGGTTGTGTGTTTTTGGACAAAGCAACCCTCTTCTCTGCGGTTTTGATTGGTTCATCCATTAATCAAGGAAGCTGGGGAGACAGCACAGCAAAGTGCTTGCCTGGCAAGCATGAGGGCCTGAGTTTGATCCTTATAAACCATGTTTTTAAAAAGGTGGGGACATATCGGCACAAACTTGTAAAACCCAGAGCTCAGGAGGCCAAGACAGGAGAATTCCTGAGACTCACTGACCACATGGCCTAGCCGACTTGGTGGGTTCCTACAAGCAAAGACGCTATCTCAAAAAAGTGGGGTTGACAGTGCCTGAGGAACAAGCCCTGAGGTTGATCCCTGACCTGCACATGAGTGTGCATGTACAGACACACACACACACACACACACACACACACACACACACACACACACGGGGGGGGGGGAGGGGGAGAATCTCCATTAAAACTTTACTTACAAGAACAGATTAGTGGACCAGGCAAGCTGCTGTCTGCTTTCCTATGCTCTGTGTATGGGTGTATGGAGAAGCATGAAGCCCAAGACCTTTGTCTGGTCTGTCCCCAAAGTGCCTGAGCTTCATGACCCCATCTGTAGGTGAGGAGGTTGGTCATTTTCTGCAGTCCTCAAACTGTCCTCTCAGGAGCAGTAGTTCTGTGAAGTCTGACACATAAGAGACACGGACCCAAACAGGTTTCTTTGCTGCAAGACTTCTCTGGGTTGTAAGCATGTGGTAAGTTTTGGGAGCTCCCCATGGGGAATCGGGATGTGGCATTTGAAAATGGGACCCTCCCATATCAACTGCTATTTTGTGCTACAAAGTACCACCTAGAATACTTTGGGAAATACTCTGAAGCTTCCCTTAAGCCTCAGTTTCTTTGTGCAGAACATTGACGATGCTTCAAAAGTTAGATAAGGCCATGCCTGGAAACAGGCCCGGCACAGCACCTGGCACAGAGTAAATGCTCAATAAACGTTGGTAGCTATTATCTGTAACGAGGTCCTTCCTTTCCAGCGCTGACATTCTGTACTTCCAACTGCAGCATGTAATTAAACCGTAAAGCATCTGGCTTCCCGAGCACAAAGAACAAGCCTGGAGGAAGGAAAAGCGAGCAGGAGACGGCTCCTTCTGGGCTGCCCATTTGTGCACCAGCCTCCCCACCAGCAAGTACAACAGGGAATGGAGCAAGATGCCAGCCTTAATGACAGGGCTTGAGGAGCCTGCGGTTCCCTGTTAGCGTGGACCCTTGGGGGATATTTGCCAGCGCAGACAGCTGGAGGGAAAATCAGGGCTGCTTTATGGTTGTTGAAGTTTGAATAGGGTTGGAATGTCCCCCAAGGGTTCATGTGTTGATGACTTTGTTCCTGGTGTGGTGGCACTAGGAGATGGTGGAACCTTAAAGACTAGGCGTGGTGGCTCACGCCTGTATTACCAGCACAGGGAGGGGTGGGCTAGCAGGCTCAGGCAGGTGAACTCCCATGTGTTCCAGTAAAGCCTCGGCTACAGAACGAGGCTTTGTTTCACTAAAACAAAAGGAAGGGCTTTGGGATATAGCTCAGCTGGTAGAGCACTTGAATAAGGCCCTGGGCTTGACCTCCAGCATGGTATAAACCAAGCGTGGTGTTGCAGGCCTGTGACTCCAGACCTGGGGAAACAGAGGCAGGTGGATCAGAAGTTCAAGGTCATCCTCTCTCTGCCACCTGTGAAGTTTGAGGCTCACTTGGGATATCAGTGCCCCGTCTCAAAACAGAGAAAAGGGCGTCACCTCTGCGAAATCACTGTGTGCAGAACAGTCCCTGCCACAAGGAGCCCAGGCCAGAGGGGAGGACAGAGAAACTTGGTAAGGGCAAGCTGGTTAAAAATTATACCTAGGGGCAGACAATGCATGTTGGGCACCCAGAGGAGAGGCCAACGCCACAGGCTAATGGAACACAGGAGGAGAAGCTCCAGTTGATCTCCCACGTGGCTTAGAGACGCCAACTCTGGCTTAAGCATGGGAAACCATTCCCGGGCTTTGTGAACACATGCAAGGGCTCAGCACTGGGTCTCCAAGGTAACAGGATGGTGATCAGATGCTGGCCCGAGGAAGGACCAGGCATGCAGTGTCTCTCATCATTTGTATCAGGACCTGTGAAGACAGGAAGTGATTTCACATTCAGTAGTTTAGGGAAAGAGTTTGAATCCTGAGCATCAAACAAGTTTTTGTGGCACAGGCATGGGGACTTGCTCTGGCCGAGTGTACTCAGTCTTGTTAAGAAAGCATGACCTGGGGAAAATGGGTGATAATTGCTTTGTCTGCCTGAAACACCACCCACTGTCTTGCGGAATTTCTTTTCTCCAATGCAGCCAGTTACAGTATGAATTGCCAATGATCCATTCTTTCTTTTCCGGAAACAAAGGGCCCATGAGTGCCTGGGCTAATCCCAGGCCCTCTTCCACCTGAGCTGTTCAGGTGCAGGGATCCATTCGCCTGTGACCTATTAGGTAACCACAGATGAATCAGGAATTCACATTTTCCACAAACTAGCCATATGACTTCTTCTGGCCAATGAGACAACTGAAAAGGTAAAGCAAGGGGCAGGCTTGAGAAATGCTTGTTTCTGGGACTGGTTGTCTTGGTGCACTCACTTTATGATCTTAACTGCTATAGTTAAGATTTCAATGATATGGGGCCTTTGCTTGCAGTACCCATGGAGGCCAGAAGTGGGCGACGGACCTTTGGGAACTGGAGTTACTGCCCAGTGGTCATGTGGGTGCTGAGAAGTGAACCTGGGTCCTCTGGAAGAGCAGCCAGTGCTCTTAATTGCTGAGTCATCTCTGCAGCTCTTGGCTGGATGAATTTTATAATGTTTCATTTGAAAAATGATCCTGCTTCTGAAAATAACTTAAAACCACCATCACAAGAAAATGATTGCTTAATACTACAAGGGTTAGTTTTAAAGGAGACACACCATACATTGTTGTTTATACAACAGATCAGTGATGAGCTGGTGGACCACATCTAGTCACCACCTATTTTTGCAAAGGAAGTTTACTGCATCACAGACTCATTCATGGGTGCATTATCTATGGCTGCACTTGTGCCATGGTGACCGTTCCCACAGGGACCTTATGGACTACAAGGGCTAAAATAATACTATGTAGAACTTTATTTAAAAACTGGTTGCTACCTCGTGCTCCATAAGCATTTTAAAAAGGGAACTGGGTTGGAGAGATGGCTCAGCTGTTAAGAGCATGTATTGCTTGAAGTAACATTGAACATCAGCCATACCGGCATTGCTAAAGGAAGACATTATATGCTTGTGATAGTTATCTGTAATTGCTAATATAACCTAGAATCATCTAGGAAGGAGTCTCAGCAAGAGATTATCTGCCTTAGATTGCCCGTGGGCATGTCTGTTGAGGGTTATCTTAACCAAGTCAACCGATAAGGGAAGAGACTGCCCAGTGTCGGCAGTGCTGTTTCTTAGGCTAGAGACCCTGAACTGTTTAAGAGTGGAGAAACCAAGCTGATAACAAGGCAATCGGACAGCATGCATGATTCACTGGGTTGTGATATGACCAGCTGTCTCAAGCTCTTTTTGTGGTGACTTCCCAGTAGCAATGGGCTGTAACCTGGAATTGCAATGATGATGTCCCAGTAGCAATGGGCTGTAACCTGGAATTGCAATGGTGATGTCCCAGTAGCAATGGGCTGTAACCTGGAATTGCAATGGTGATGTCCCAGTAGCAATGGGCTGTAACCTGCAATTGCAATGGTGATGTCCCAGTAGCAATGGGCTGTAACCTGCAATTGCAATGGTGATGTCCCAATAGCAATGGGCTGTAACCTGCAATTGCAATGGTGATGTCCCAGTAGCAATGGGCTATAACCTGGAATTGCAATGGTGATGTCCCAGTAGCAATGGGCTGTAACCTGCAATTGCAATGGTGATGTCCCAGTAGCAATGGGCTGTAACCTGCAATTGCAATGGTGATGTCCCAGTAGCAATGGGCTGTAACCTGGAATTGCAATGATGATGTCCCAGTAGTGACTTGACTGTAACCTGGAATTGCAAGCTAAAGCAAGTCTTCTCTCCTAAGCTGTTTGTTGTCAGGGTATTTAGCCACAGCAACATAAATAAACTAGGAAAATACCTTTGGGGAGATAACTAGACCCGACAAACTTTTAAACTTTCATCTGATTAGGCATCTAGACTCGACTATCACTGAACAGAAAATGAAAACTTATTAAGCCACCTCACAGATTTGCAACATGTGATGTGGCTACTTCAAATAGCAAACTGTAGAGCTGGACATTGGTGCTCAACGGTAAGCCCACCAACACTTGGGAGGTGAAGGCAGAAAAAGAACCGTGAGGTTTGGGACTAGCCTGGGTTACAGAGGGAGTTCTTGTCTCAAAAAGATAAAAACAATTCTATCCATGTGAGTGCCCTTGAGAAGCAGCTTAGCCCACATGTTCAAATCCTGTTTGGCTTTAGGCTGCCTCCTACCAGCTTGGAGAGTTTGGGCATGATGTGAGCCTCTCTGAAGCTCATTCTTAGGAGCACTCTGAAGATAAATGGGTTCCCCTGTGGTGGTGCGGAGCATTGCATCCCTGCTAGCAGGGTTCACTCAGGGTCAGTGTCTGTTCTCGGAAGGCTCCTCTGCCTCATCCCACGGGCACTCCACCATCTCTTCCCATCTGCATTAACTCTCTTTCCCTTCTCCTTTACTGAGTCATTCATTCCAGTGCCACACTGTTTACCATGTGCTAACCAGACTAGCTAAGCCTGTGATGCTGCAGCAACTGGCCCCATAAATCACTCTGCTTCCTAACCATGGGGCTCCAGGCAAAGTGAATGGGAGATTTCTCTAAAGATGCCCTGAGAATCACAAGCCTCTGATACCATCGCCAGCTCTACAACCCAAAAAATTGTGACTACCCTTGCTGGAGTCAGGACCCTCTTTTTACCGAGATCTGGGGATGCAGGGAGGTCTCCTGGTGCTGATGGACTGGCAAGGTAGAATCAGAACCAGAGACCAAGGCTGAAATCCAAAGGTGTAGCACAAATAAAGGGAATGGTAGCAGCCAACAGGGGGAGGTTAGGGCATCTAAGGGAAGGCACTTCTGAAAACAAACTCTGAAACCTTGCACACAGGCTGCTTCTGCCCTCTAGTGGCTGCTGGTTAGCATAACAAGTATGAGCTTCGAGATGGTGGACATGGTTTCCTGACTTCTAAACAATGCTGTGTTTCTCAATCATGCCTGACCCACAATCTCCTTTCCACAAATGTATTTTGTTTAATGACAGTAATTTATAAATATTTTCTTCAGAGTCCATCTGAAGTACTGCCATGCTATAACAGGAAGTTCTTCTTTGTTAGCACACAACAGAGACACAATTCAAAAAATTTTTTTTATGGAAGAAGGGATACTACTGAGCCCCAGATAGCAGAAGGAAGGTGTATGTGGGTCCCTGGAGGGTTGCCTCTGGAACTGGATCCTGGTCCAGACTTCACAAAGGCTGTGCCCACAGAAATTCAAAACGCAGTCTCTGGGTCCTGTGCAAAGCCCCACAGATCTGCAGAGTTCCAATTCAGAATACAAACATAAACACACACCCCTGCAGCCCAGGGGCAGAGGCCTGTGACTGGCAGGTCCTCCTAAGAAGCCAAGGTGGTCCTGTTCCCAGAAAGGAAGGTAGGTAGCAGGGTTTTGCCTGTTGGTGTCCCTTACGTGGGACACCTTGCCTTCCAGACCCATCTGCCATTTATTTCTACCTAAAGCTTGGACAGTTTGCACAGTTCAAACCAACATATTTATGAGAGTGATGACATCACAGAACCAGGGTTCCAGAAGGCTGGGGTGACCAAGAACACGTGCCTTCTTGAGAAGAAGGAGAACTATTAGCCAGATGGGGCTGGAGAGTGCTTGGTGAGGAAGAGGAGGCTCTTGCCACAAACCAGCTTGTCCTATAGATCCTCCCAGAAGGCCCTGGGCCAGAGAGGTAGGTAGACTTGGAATCTGAATAGGGCCACATGCTGGGACCACTGTCACCCCAAGGGGGAATTCCTGGGGGGTTTAACGGACTGAAGCAGACCTTTCAGCAATCCATGCTCTGAGAAAACTATCTCTGAGGGACATTCTGAATCAGAATGGGGAGGATTGCATGACACATCTATCAGTTAAACAGGATTTACCTGAAATCCTAATTGGACAGGGCCATTTGTTCTATTTGCAACAATAGAGCGGGGTAGTGAGAACAGCCAAAGAATGTCCTCAGTGCATGCTGTATGGCAAAGACAGACAGAACAAGAGACTAGGAGGCAAGTGAGGCCACCAGAGAAGCCATCTTGCCCCAGTAGACGCTGAAGGGAAGGTGGAGGGATCCTGGCCTTTGCCCTCAGTCTCATACACCTGGGTTAAAGGGAAAGACACACATCCTATGACGGGACTAGCCCCCATGTGCTCTCATGGAATGAGCATTTTGAAGGAGAGAACCCAGTTATAGATATTCCCTTCTTCATTTCTTCATGATTAGACTCAGGCTTCCCATCCTTGGCCAGAATACCTCATAAGAGTTTATGTATCTAGAGGTACAGAGTGTCCCTCTGTCCCTCCCTGACAATGCTAATTTTAGTTGCAAGGTCAAACCATTGTCTGGATTTTGCTAAGTAATATGGGAGGACCAAGGCCATGTACACAAGCCCTGCTATTTCTCTAGCTCCCACCATCTCAGACTAGGTGCCCATGGTAGCTCTTGTTCAAGCCAATTATTATGCCCACACCATGTTCCTATTGTAGCCTAGAAATCTGCCACATTCCTAGGAGTCCTGGTTCCACTTTGTAAGGAATGAAAACCAACATCTTGGATGTTTATTATTTATCTTAATCATTACATCATTTTGATTGAGTAGGTATTAATAAATAAATCTTCATTTTACACCTGGGTCCAGAGAAGTAAGTATGTTGTTAAAAGTCACACAACAGCCCACCCTTTGATAGCTGGCAGTGGGTAGGAATTCAGAGACCTTGATCTGCAAACACACTGGTGCTCGCTAGCACGCGCGCGCACACACACACACACACACACACACACACACACACACACACAGAGAGAGAGAGAGAGAGAGAGAGAGAGAGAGAGAGAGAGAGAGAGAGAGAGAAGCAAGCAGAGAAGCGCAGGTAATTTCTATAACAAGATCACTTTTACTTGCTTTCTGATATGCATCTTGAACAGAAACAAACCAATGGAACCTACAAGTAGCCCACCAGGAATTGCACCAGGCATGGTCTCATGTGTCTAGAGTATGGGTTGGGGGAGTTTGGTACTCAGTGTTCCAGTCCTTCCTCTGAATACACACCACAAATGCTGGTGAAGCATAATCTGCTCTACTCTCCTTTGCCAACCTCACTTGCCATCCTGGCACCCAAGCTCTGCCTGTGCCTCTAACTACTCAATACCCATTACAGGAGGACCTGCAGACGAAGGCAGAGTGGTCTTGATTTTGAGCTGTTGAATCTGGGCAATGGGTATATGGAGGATCACAAGATTACTCTCTCCTTTTGTGTTTCAATTTTCTGTGGCCAAAAACATGAGGAAAAAGTGAGCTGAATGTGGTGGCTCTTGCCTGTGACACTAAGGTTCTGGAAGCAGAGGCAGGAGGATGGCTGAAGGCCAGCCTGGTTACATCCTGAGTTCCAGGATAGGCTTGGGTTGTAAAGTGAGATTGGGGTGGGGGACACTGAAACTCACCAGGCCTTGGGCATTGAGTGAGCAGGAAATGTGGTTTCTCTCTTCAGATTCCCCAGGCTCTCAGAGACTGGCAGCCTCCTTGTTCCTTTTGGTGATGATGAGGGTGCTGTTTATCTGCATGGCAAGTTGCCTCCTGGTGGTGAATGGTGGAAACACCATCAATCGCTGTGCCTTGGCCAAGATACTGCACGAGGAGGACTTGGATGGGTTTGAGGGCTACTCCCTGCCGGACTGTGAGTGCCACAGTCTCAGCCTCTCTTCACCCCTCCTCTAGTTTTCTTACCCACCTTCCTGTCTTTGCCATTTGCCTTTCAAAGTCAAGTTCACAGAACCGTCTCCCCCCACCAAGATGCCTTTCCCAACATACCACATTTAAATCAACGGCTATTAACTGAACACTTATTATGCATGTGTATAAATGTGTAAATCAAATCCTTTCCCTCACAGTGATCACATTCTAGGAGGGCAGCAACAAGCACGCACACAGATGTAAGGTATTGACTGGTGGTGACAAATGCATTGCGTACATGAAATAGGCTTATGATAGAGTCGAAAGCAAGAGGGCTGCTATGAGGCCAACCAGGGCTAGGCAGCAAGTTCTTGTCTCAAAAAAAAAAAAACACAGACGAAAATGACTTAAGCAGTCAGCAGGAGGCTCAGCAGGAAAAACACATTCCTTGTATGTCTGAGAATTGAGTTTGTTCCCTAAAGCCAACGTTTTCTAAGTGGGAGCTGGAGAGATGGCTCAGCAGTTAAGAGTGTGTTCTGCTCCTCCAGAAGACCTGAGCCTGAGTCCCAGCACCCATGTCAAACAGCTCACAAGCATCTGCAACTCCGTCTCCAGGGGACTTGACGTCTCTGGCCTCACGGGTACTCTGAAGTCACATGCACACAGACACCCATGTGCTCACACACATAATTAAGCATGAATCTTTTTGTCCACACCTATAATCCCAGCACTCTACGGTAAAATGAGTGGCAGAGAAAGGGAAAGCACCAGAAGCTCACTGGCCAGCCAGCATGGAGTCCACAGTGCAGCTACAGAAGCAAGAAAGGCCTTGACCCAACAGGGAGAAGGGGAGAACTGACTCTCAAACGTTGTCTTCTGACTTCAACACGCATTCTCATTTTCTCTCTGCCTCTCTGTCTCTGCCTGCCTACCTGTCTCTGGCCCCCTCTACACACTTAAAAAAAACCTTAAAAAATAACTACATGCACAAAGGAACCATTTAAATGAGGAAGTCAGGGGCTTCTGAGGAAGTGACACTGAATGAAATGGCCCCAGATGTCTAGAGGGCAGGCATTCCAGGCCAAAGGAACAGCCAGTACAACGCTTCATCCTTGATTCTGCATGGAAGGGATCTCTCCTTTGTACCCAAAATTTGTGCTCACCTGCCCTGTGACACATTCTCCACATAACCTGGTGTGTGTGTGTGTGTGTGTGTGAAGCCCATACTTTTGTTCTATCTGTACTTGAAGTCAACACCAGTCTATTAGGCTGTGCATAGTTCCTGGCACACAGTAGGTACTCAGCAAGGGCAGAAAACCTAAGTGGGTGGAAAGATGGGGGATGGCTACACATATGGATAGGGAAATGGCCTGAAGCCTGTGGGTATTTCTAGCTCTTGGGGACTATCTAGCCTCTTGGGCCTCGTTCTCTCTCCTGATTCCTTGCCTCCCCACCGCCCCTTTTTTTCCAGTCAACTCCTTCCCATTCAGTTTGTATTCTCCCTAAAGCCCGAGCCTCTTCTCTTTTCCAAGGGCTGTGCCTGGCTTTTGTGGAAAGCAACTTCAACATCTCAAAGGTGAATGAGAATGTAGATGGCAGCTTCGACTATGGGATCTTCCAGATCAACAGCCATTACTGGTGCAACGACTATCAGAGTCACTCGGAGAACTTCTGCCACACAGACTGTCAAGGTCTGGCTGGGAGCCCTAGGGTGGGAGAGGTGAGAGAGGAGACCAGGCTCTACTCTTAATGGCTGGGAGTGGCACTGCAGCCACACTGTTATATATTGAGCATTATCACATGCATAGATCATTTTATCCACCCTTCTACACAGTAGAAACTGCTTATGATCCCTGCTTCCCAATGAGCAAATTCAGGCTCAGAGAACAGAGCCAGGTACACTGTCATTAGTGCCACCTACAAGCCTGGCCTGGGGCCATTCAGTGAGATGCTGTCTGAGGAAGGGAGGGAGGGAGAGAGAGGGGAAAGAAAGGAAAGAGGGAGGGGAGGAGGGAAGGAGGGGCAGGATGAAGGGATGGAGGGAGGGAAGGAGGGAAGGAGGGAAGGAGGGAGGCAGTTTTGAAAAGAATGTGACTTGTGTCCTTGGGTGCTCAGGTATAACCATTCACTTGTACCCAGGTTAATGGCCACAACGAAGGCCAGGTACAAATTTCTTGCCTCAAAGCTAATCCAGGAGGCTTGACAGGGCTGGTGACTCCTTCCTACCCTAACATCCCTGGGCTTCTCACCTACAGACCCCCCCTATAAACAGGACTTTTTCTTGGTCTGCGTGTTGTCTGTTTTTATACCCCCTTTTCCCCAGAAATCCTGAAAACTTTGGGTGAAAACTAGAGGAATAGTGGTGGGCAGGCTCAAATCTCCTCCTGGCCTCACTTCCTATTTCTGGCAGCCACTGTAGGGTATCTAAATGTGTCCCTAGGATGGAGGCCTGGCCTAATCTGGAAGTGCTCTCAGGCCCTTAGTTGACAAGTCCTCTATCTGGTCTTTGGGATTAGCCTTTGTGCACATCACAGGTGACCTCCTCTTTCTTTTCAGAACTACTGAATCCCAACCTCCTTTCATCCATCCACTGTGCGAAAAAGATTGTGTCTGGATCAGGAGGGATGAAGAACTGGTGAGGGGGATGGGTGGGATTGAGTTAGTGGGCACTGCCTCAAGAAAGAGCATGACAGAGTAAGGGGCAGTGGACAGGGGCTCGTGGTCAATCCCATACAGAGGTTTAGAACAGTATGGAGCTGGAGAGATTGCTCAGTGGTTAATACTTTCAGAGGACCCACAGCGAGACAGATCACAACCATCAGCAACTCCAAAGCTAGGGGAACCAATGCCCTCTTCTGGCCTACATTGGCATTGCATGCATGTGATACACAGACATAAATCCAGGTAAACACTCTTACATACAAAATAAAAATAAAAATCTCAAAAATTTAAAGACAGGATAGTGGATGATCTTAATACTCTTTGTCATAAAACCTGGGTTTTTTCTCTGATATTGTATTAATCACTTTTTTTTTAGTGTTTTGGTTTTTCAAGACGGGGTTTCTTGAAACAGCCCTGGTTGTCCTGGAAGTTGCTTTGTAGACCAGGCCGTCCTGGAACTCACAGAGATCTGCCTGCCTCTGCCTCCTGAGTGCTGGGATTAAAGGTGTGCGCCACCACTGCCCTGCAGTCAACAATTTTGATTGTACTAAGACAAAGCAGCTTGAGCTAGCAGAGGGAAACTTATTTGTTCATATATTTAGATACTTTGTTACTTATTTTTAGTTCCTGTATGTGTGTGCTATGCACCTCTGCATACATGTATGTGGAGGTCTGATGTTGATGGCAGAAGTCTTCCTCAATCTCTCTTCACCTTATTCGTTGAGGCAGAGTCTCCGAATTGGCTAGTCTGGCTAAGCACTTTGCTCCAGGAATCCCCTGAACACTGAAATCAGAGGCAGACAAGCCCACCTGGCACTTATGTGGGTTTTGGGGGGATAATTCCAACTCTGGTCTTACACTGTGAACCATTCCCCAGCCCAGAAATTTATTTTGAGAGAAGGTTTCTTACCGAGCCCACTCAAGGCATGCAGCTGGGTCTCAGGAGAAGGTTGGAACCTCAAGAGAGGCTGGAAAATAGACAGAGGCTTCTCATGGCCAGTTCTGCTTTCATCTCACATTCAAGTCACCATTCTCTGCAGACCAGCATCCTCTGGTCCCCAATCCACAAGACAGACAGCATCCCAAGTCTATAACTTCAAATCCGAAGTGGACCAGTTAGTCAAATTCTAGTCAAAGTTCCTGAGATAGCAACGCTAATTGATTCATTGCGAACCAGTGTTTTCCCCTTTGATCCAACTGGCAGAAAGCATAGCAAAGCTGAATACAGATGTGTTTCCTGCAGGGGCCCCTCTCATAATAAACAACATTTCCTGTTTAAAAAAAGGGGGTTCTTTAGTGGCACAGGTACCCCAAAGTTTTCAGTTACTCAAAGCAGAATGCATAGGGGACCACTTAATCTTTTCAGTGCTTCAAACTGGACATATAACTAATGCAAAGGCCCCACATTGGTAAGAATGTAAAGAATACTAGTATTGCATGCTCAAAACAAGATCCAGGAAGTAATTACTATTAGGGCTGATCCTTTTTGAAGGGGAGGTTCAAAGATTGAAACTAGGATTTTGTTTTAATTAACTCCAAATCTTATAGAATAGTGACACCCACCTTAAAAGGGAAATAAGGAATTAAAAATGTATATACTTGAAGGGGACCTGGGTGTTGCTCTGCAGGGAGGACTCTCTAGTCCTATACTAGGTATGTGGAGAAGCAGCCAATTAAACAGAGAGCAAAACCTTCTCTTTTTACTCCACAGGGTAGAATGGAGGTTGCACTGTTCAGGACGGCCACTCTCCTATTGGATGACAGGATGCCATCTGGAATGAACCAGAGTGCAAACCCACTGGAGAGTCACTCCAGGACCCCTGTTCTACTTGGAGATTCTTCACTATTTCATCTCCTTGCCTTCACCTCATATTTTTTCTCTTCCCACTAACAAGTAAAACTGGCCAGAGTCCCGGTGGAAAAATGTCTTACCAAGGTTCCCTGCTTGTGTTCATCCAGGCACAGTTCCTTTGTTCCTATCATTTGCAAACCAAGAAGATGTCAAATAAATACAATTATTTTCTAAATGAATTAAAGCACACTGTGCAAAGAATGTGTTTAGTTATTAATTCCACTTACATTTGAGTACCTACCACTTTAAGAGTGTTCTAGGCATGAGAAAAAGGAAGACAAATATATCTGTTGCTCTTTAGGTATTCATAATTAAGTTGGTGAAGGAGAGACAGCCATAAACATTATAGTGGGTGATAAAATGTTTACTAAAATCTATACTCATTGGTTAGATACAGTACTGAGCTATTAGTAATTACACCCAGACAATTATTTTCAAGGGTTAATAGGAGATTCAGACATAGGTATTCAGTGGTGCTGAGATCTGGCATTGAAATGGAGAAAATCATACTAAGATAAAGATATGGTAACAGGTGCCAGTGATGTGGAGAGATTGAACAGGAATCTAGATTATTAAAAAAAACTATTACTACTACTACTAAAAAAAGTAGAAGAAAACCAGCAAAATGATTCAGCAGGCAAGAGTGCTCGTTGCCAAGTCAGATGACAAGAGTTCAATCCCAGGAATCTAAATGGTAGGCTAAAACTGACTCCTGAAAGTTGTCCTGCCTTACATACACACTTGTGCCATGGTGAAAGCTTGTCTGGATAGGATCTGATTGGTTTGGCAAGGGTAGATATGGAGTATAATTTGCTTAAAGACAAGACAAAGGCAAAAAAGGGACAGTTGGAGTAATGTCCTGCACACAGTCACTATCAGTAGTTACAAAGAACCTGATATTCACTAACTCCCTGACTTCTGTACTTCACAAGCAAGTAGGAAGTCAGGTCAATAACTAAACCAGAAGGGCCCCATATTAGACACTTGTCTTGCTGCTGTGCCAAAGTACCTGGAAGACCAAGGGTCTTATTTTTATTTTTAATATTTTGGCTCACAGTTTGAGGGGGCCAGTCCTCCACGGTTGACATGTGAGTCAGACAGTTGGTCACATGACATCTGCAGTTAGAAAGCAGAAAGAGAGGCATGTGGATGCTTAGCTACCTCACTTTCTCTTTTTTGACTGGTCCAGAACCCAAGCCCAAGGGACAGTGCCACCCACCTTCCTCAGTTAAAACTTCCCTGGAAATACCCTCCCAGACATACCCAGTGGTGTGTTCCCATGGTGATGCTAAATGTAGCCAAGCAGATAAAGATTAATCACAAACTCAAACTTGATTTCAATACTTCATTAAGAAGATCATGACTAGTCTCAGCATTTTTTTGTAAAATAATCTTTAGCATCAAATTGTTATGGAAGTCATACAAGCAGGAGAATGGGATATAATACAGTTAATTTTATAAAATTAAAAAACTTATATTGTTAGTGCTGAAGAGATGGCTCAGTGGTTAAGAACACTGGCTGTTCTAGAGGACACAGGCTCAATTCCCAGCACCCACATGGAGGCTCACAACTGCCTGTAATTCCTGTTCCAGGGGATCCAACATCATCTTCTGGCCTCCGTGGGCAACAGGTATGTATGGTGCACAGTCATTAAAACACATTTCCTGTCCTTTTGTTATTTTGTTGAGGACAGGTGAAAACGTTATCAGAGACCAGCATGGACCTGAGGGCTGTCATTTAGAACTCACAAGTCCTACAGAGTCCTTTTATCCTCTGAAACCTAGAATTGTTGAGCCTTAGGCCTCACCTCTCAGACAATATAAGTTTTAATTTTATAAAATGAAGTGTACTATATTCCACTCCTGCATTATATCTCATGGAACACCTTTCTTAGATGCCATCCGCTCCAGTATTTCTTTGGATCCATTCTGATCTCTTTTCCAATTTACTTATCAGTTAGCTCGCAGCTCCTCACACCCTCCAAACTCCACATACACACACCACCAGAAACTCTGGGACAAGCAGGAACACGTCTTGAAAGATTTCACGCAGGTCGCCTAGGGGTTGAGTTCTGCTTGGTTACAACATATTTAAAACTCCTTAAAGTTAACCCAAAGGATCCCATCTTTAGAAGTCATTTCCCACCAGTTCAACAGTGACCACTACCTACTATTTTAGTCTCTTCCCGAAGAGAAGACGAAGCCTGCGGGATCCTGTATGTCTACCCTTAAAAATACGCTTGGGTAGGAGCCTACGGGTCAACGCTATCGCTGGAGTTGGGGCGGCTGTAGCAGAGGACTACACAACAGAGAGAGGGTAAGGACGACGCTGGCGCTGGCACGCCGCCGGCCACACCCCTTGCACGTGCACTGGTGCAGGCGTGCGAGCGCAGGCGCAGTCAGGGTAGGAAGTAGGGGTTGCACCTAGAGCGCGAAAGCGTTGAGTGGAAACTTGAGTTTTGGCAGAGGCCTGGCGTATGAGGGGCTGCGCTGAGGGGGAGGATGGACGAGGCACCTCCGGTGCCTGGAGAGTCCGGGTTCCTCCAGCTTGGAGCTTCGGCTACAGGTATTAGGGTCGGACTCGGTGTCTAGGTCTAGGGGACCCGGTGGGCAGTGAGCCAGCGCCCTTAGCGCCCTCGTCGCCTTCTCAGAAGAAGCCTCTGTCCCTGCAAGGAGAAGTGCCCCCAGTGGAGAAGGGCGGGGACTCGTGGGAACTGGGGAGGGAGAGCAGCGCCCACATGGTGGGCCTCCCACAGCATTCTCTGTCTGTTCACAGCGTTCTCCCTGTTTGGCCTTCTGTACATAACCCGTGTCTTCCCGAACGAGGGACAGAGGGACACACAGACCTGACCTCCCCAAAGGCATGGGACCTGACCCCCCACTTCAGATGTAGCCCGTGAAGGTGGGTAGAAATGCCAGAGCTGTAGTGAAGTTCAGCCATGAGCTAGCATTCCTGCGGCTCACACAGTGCTTCCCCATGCATTTCACCGAGCCGGGATCTCTCTCTCTCTGTCTGTCTGTCTGTCTGTCTGTCTGTCTGTCTGTCTGTCTGTCTCCCTCTCTCTCTCTCTCTCTCTCTCTCTCTCTCTCTCTCTCTCTCTCTCTCTGTCTCTTCTCTCTCTTCTCTCTCTCTCTCTCTCTCTCTCTCTCTCTCTCTCTCTCTCTCCTCTCTCTCTCTCTCTCTCTCTGTTTCCCTCCCTCCCTCCCTCTCCCTCTCTCTGTCTTTCTGTCTCTGTCTCTGTCTCTCTCGTCTCTTTGCAACAGTGACTGCTGTAAAGAGGTCAAACTCAAGTGTACTCACGTAGAATATTCCTTCCGCATCAGTTTCTGTTGCCTTTAAGTTTGAGAAATGACAGAAGATTAGCTTTTGTTGCTTTTCTACAGATTTAAGATGTGTGAGTTTGACAAACGGTCAGTTGTAACCCTTCACTTCCCAGAATGTAGGCTCCTTTAATGTGTTGTAGAAACCCTCTTCCATGTCATCATGGCAACCGATTTAATTTCTCAGAGCCTGCTTCAGGGCCACGTGTCACTGTGTCTCTCAATTCAAACACCTGTCCTTTTCAAGGACCATTTCAATGAATGAGCTGATCTGTCCTTGCTGCTTATTTTTGCCCATGTAGCCTCCTCATCGACTTTTATTGGATGTGAGAACTTTACTCAGTAGGGATCCTTGCTCTACTGTCGCTGCTTCTGTATATTGTTCAATACCTTCTTCCATCTTTGATCATCCGCTTCTACTGACTGAAGAGATCATCTGTCAGGCATTGTTTAATTATTTAATTGTGGTCTATTTCTAACCTGTGACCAGGTCCAGGCATTTATGTAGTATAGATGTCACTGGAGACATTACAAAACAGTAGTGAGTTTTTCCTGCTTTTTGGAAACTGGGACTATTTCATAAATCTTAGATTTTAAGAATTTTACAAGCCAAGCCCATCACTGAATAAGTGAAATCATACTTATTGCAGAGTCTTGGGTTACTATTACTTGCCTTTGCCTTGTTACCAGTTTAAGTTTTTTTTTTTTTTAGCTTTGGTGCCATACAGGTAGTTCCTGCCTTGTTCCCCCTGACACACACCTTTTTAGATATAGAAAAGAGAATGATGTTCTCAGCGACAACTACGGTAAGCTTGCCAAAGTAACAGCTCTGTGCTTCCTGCCTGTCCAGAAAAGCCCCAATGTGACCCATCACATAGCCAGTCTCCCTTGTAGTACTGGGCATTTCAGCTTTCTAACAAGCAGTTTTAGATGTCAGAGAGAGAAATTTCATTTTTAAGTCATTTATTTATTCATTCAACTGATACACTATCAATCCTTTATTCATTCATTCAGCAGACATACTATCAATCCTCTATTAGATGGTGTGGACTGTGCTTGGTTCTGGGATAATAAAAGAACAAAATACTGGCATTTTTAGTGCTCATTGGGTGCTTATTAGCTTAAGGACTGGTGACAGAGAATTAAGATGCATAAACAGATCTGCAAGTTACTAATAATGCTTTGACTTATTTTGTATTGTTCAACTTTTAGGAATATATATATATATATGATAGTTTGAATGTAATTGCCCCCCAAAACCTCATAGGAAGTGGCACTATTAGGAGGTGTGATTCTTGTTGGAGTGAGTATGGCCTTGTTGAAGGAAGTGAATCATTGTAGGGGTGAGCTCTGAGATTTCCCATGCTCAGGTTACCGCCTAATGTCTCAATCAACGTCCTATTACCTGCAAGTTGAAATGTAAACACCACTACATCTGCCTGCACACTGTCATGCTCCCTGTCATGATGATAATGGACTGAACCTCTGAAACCAGCTCCTCAATTAAATATTTTCTTTATAAGAGTTGCCATGGTCATGGTGTCTCTTCACAGCAATAGAAACTTAACTAAGACAATATGACAATTTTCGAAATTGAAGTAGACATCTTGAAAGAACTAGTGCTGTCTACTGTACTATAAGACTGGAAATTAGTTTAATTGATAAAGTGAGTGCTTGCCTAGCATGAAGCACTGAGTTCTATTTCTAGCACCACATTAAAAAAATCAAAGGTGGGCATAACAGTACACATCTCTAACCCCAACACTCAAGAGTTGGAGATAGGAGGGTCAGAAGTTCGGCATTGTCCTGGGGCTAAGAAGAGAATCCAGCTATATGAGACCTTGTCTCACAAAAGAAAAAGAAAATCCACAGTGACTTGTAAAGTATTTAAAGTTAACATTAGGAAGAATTTGTATTCTCACAGAAGTGTATCAATGCAGATGAGACTCTGGTAGTTTTAGTTACTTGTAAAATTCATAGAGATAGGTGCATTTATTCCTTTTAATGGATTAGTAATTTGGAGGGAGGAGGGAGTGACAGTTTCATCTCATCTGCATTTTGAACCATATTCTGAAGCAGCAGCTGCCAGGTGTGAAGACTGAAGCATTTCTTTGCTCACTTCGATGCTTTCTTTCTCTGAAGGGTTTCCTTTTATCATCACTGTCATCAACAGAGGGCAGTTAGTAAACCCTGCGCACCCTAGCAATGATGCAGGAAAGTACTGTGACAAAACCCCAACAATCCACATTTATTTAGTGTTCTCTACAAATAGTTAAAACGTTCTTCACATCTACTCTGAGAAATGAGCATTGCATTTCAAGTATATCCCAAATGAAATATCTGGCAGGTTATGATATTGTAAGTTAGGACTAGGTTTATCTTGGCACCAGACATAAGGCAGTTTGACATCAGGCCATTGTCCTTAGGCTCACAATGCCAAGAACTGGCAAATTGCTACTTTGGTTTCCACTGATGGTCAAACAAGATCATGAAAGAAAACTGTGTAGACTTTGACCATACCCTCAATATTATAATCCTAGACTTAGGTAAAAGGATTGAACTGGATTATGTGGAGGATATGTGAGAGGACAACTACTATTGAAAGTAAGTAGATATATCTGAATTGATCCACCATGTACAGCTAATTACCTTAATCACTTTGATGGTCCATAATTTTCTCTATTGTTTGGGTAGTATGTAATAAAAATGCCAACACTAATCGTTCCTTCGAAGATCTTAATTGATTTTGAAGCTATAGGACACCTCACTGTTAGCTGGGATTGTTGAAGTTTATTTTTTTTTTTCTCTTCATTAAAACTCTAGGTGTTCTGTGGTTGTGGCTCAATGGTAAAGAGCCTGCCTAATGTGTGAGACTCTGGATTTTAGGGTCAGTAACATTCATACACACGCAATGCGCGCGCGCGCGCGCGCGCGCGCTTTTAGAATAGACTTTAACTCAAATTTCTAACAGCTTCATGAGCTTTAGTTCTGTGCTGCACAAGTGGTGCTGATGTTCCATGAATGCAGAGACCCTGAGTTGTTGGCGCCACCAAAGAGCCTGTGGTGTGAGCTGGAGGCAGTTCTGTTCTCAGTGTAGGGATGGATGCATTATTATTAATTTATTTCTCGAACTCCCTTTTTAGTGGCAAGTTTTGGATAAGCATATACTTGACAGAACTGTCAGATTCTCAGTGGGGGAGATGACCTACCTGCCCACAAGCTTTAGGAGAAGGAGGAAATCATGTTTCTCTAGTTCCTGGTGAAGGACTTGCTTTTATGCTAAAATACTTGCCCAAATCTGAATGTCTTAGAGGCTTCAGTTACCTTGGCAAATCATCATTGGCATAAACTCTTGGTTTTTTGAGACAAGGTTTCTCTGTGTAGTCCTTGCTGTTCTGGAACTCACTCTGTAGACCAGGCTGATCTCGAACTCAGAGATCCTCCTGCCTCTACCTCCCAAGTGCTGGGATTAAAGGTGAATGCCACCACTGCCCAGTCAAACATTTACATCTTTGACTGCATGAGGAATCACTTAAGCAGTGAAAAAATCAAATGTAGAAAAGGTATTCCAATTGATTCTGAGGGTTTTTTGGTTTTGTTTTTTCCTTTTTCTTAGATTCCATGGTCCTAGGGCTGGGGGGGGTCCAAGTCAAAAGCAAGGTTGTTAGTGATGGAGTGGCATAGACCCACCATCATCATTTCTACACAACTTTCCTCAGTGTGTTATTCAAGCCTTGATCCACAGGAGGCAAGACTCTCCAGGAAGTACAGCTTCCATTTGCCAGTTTGAAACCTGTGAGTATGTGAGATTCATGCCATAGTCTTGGCTTAGAACCCTAAACTGGCACCAGGAACTTCTGGAATAGATTGGGGTAGTGAAAACGAGTCATACCCGAATGTACCTCCAGTAGAGCCAGATAGCCAGACCCTGTGTATGTCTGCCTCTCTTCACAAGGATAATGGTCTAAGAATTATGGGTGGTATTTTTGTTTCTTAAACATAAAAAATTATTATTACAAACATTTTAAAATTGTCTATTTGACTGGACCTAGGACAGTTTTCATTCTATTTAATAGTGGCCCAGGTTCCCCTTGTATTGCTGTCAGACATTAAAATTTATTTTTAAAAAAGATTTATCAGGTCTTGTTAGATACTTAGTTTAAGACAGCTATTTTCATTATCTTGACATTTTATATTTTTATTCAATTTAGAAATGATCTTATCTTACATATCAATCCCAGTTCCCTCTCCCTCCCATCTTCCCATGCCCCCCACTGATCCCCCATCCCACCCCCATCCACTCCCCAGGGAGGGTGAGGCCTTCCATGAGGGATCATCAAAGTCTGTCACATCATTTGGGGCAGGGCCTAGGCCCTCCCCTGTGTATCTAGGCTGAGAGAGTATAACCTCCATAGGGAATGGGCTCCCAAAGTTCATTTGTGCATTAGGGATCCATACTGGTTCCACTGCCAGAGGTTCCATAGACTGCCCAGGCCCCCTAACTGACACCCACATTCAGGAGGCTTGGTTCAGTTTTATTTTGGTTCCCCAGCTGTCAAACTGGGGCCCATTAGCTCACACTTGCTAAGGTCAGCTGTTTCTGTGGGTTTCCCCAGAATGGTCTTAATCCCTTTGCTCATCCCTCCTCCCTCTCTACAACTCAAATCCAGGAGTTTGACTCAGTGTTTAGCTGTGGATCTCTGCTTCTGCTTCCATCAGGGCTCTAGAATGGCATTTAAAGTAGTCATCAATCTCATTATAAGGGAAGGGCATTTAAGGTAGCCTCTCCACTATTGCTTAGATTCTTAGTTGGGGTCATCTTTGTGGATCTCTGGACATTTCTCTAGTGCCAGGTTTCTCTTTAAACCTATAATGGCTCCCTCTATTATGGTATCTCTCTTCTTGTTCTCCTCTATTCTTCCCCCGACTCAATCTTCCTGCTCCCTCATGTCCTCCTCTCCCTCCTCTTCTCTCCTTCTCTTTCTCCTAACTCCCTCTCCCCTCTCCCCATGCTCCCAGTTTGCTCAGGAGATCTTGTCCCTCTCCCTTTCTCTGGGGGGACCATGTATGTCTCTCTTAGGGTCTTCCTTGTTTCCTAGCTTCTCTAGAGGTGTGGACTGTAGGCTGGTAATCCTTTGCTCTATGTCTAATATCCATATATGAGTGAGTACATACCATGTTTGTCTTTCTGTGACTGGGTTACCTCACTCAGGACAGTTTCTTCTAATTCTACCCATTTGCCTG
Organism: Mesocricetus auratus; assembly: GCF_017639785.1. Classification (NCBI taxonomy): domain Eukaryota; kingdom Metazoa; phylum Chordata; class Mammalia; order Rodentia; family Cricetidae; genus Mesocricetus; species Mesocricetus auratus. Next base: position 81,152,173 of record NW_024429191.1, on the reverse strand, counting down.
TGAATTTCAAGATTTCATTTTTTCCCACTGAGTAGTACTCCATTGTGTAAATGTACCACATTTTCCTTCTTTCTCTCTTTCTTTCTTCCTTCCTTCCTTCCTTTTTTCTTTCTTTTTTTGGTTTTTCGAGACAGGGTTTCTCTGTTTTGTTTTGGAGGCTGTCCTGGAACTCGCTCTGTAGACCAGGCTGGCCTCGAACTCACAGAGATCTTCCTGCCTCTGCCTCCCGAGTGCTGGGATTAAAGGCGTGCACCTCCAACGCCCGGCTTGTACCACATTTTCTTTATCCATTGCTTCCAGGTTCTGGCTATTACAAATAATATCGCTATGAACATAGTTGAACTTATGTCCTTGTGGTATGAATGTGCATCCTTTAGGTATATGCCTAAGAGTGAAATTGCTGGATCTTGAGGTAGACTGGTTGCCATTTTCCTGAGAAACCGCCTTACTGATTGCCAAAGTGATTGTACAAGTTTGCATTCCCACCAGCAATGGAGGAGTGTTTATAAGCCTCCTACTTATCCATATGTATCAGTATGAAGTATGATATAAAATGTTTTTAAATTTGTAAAGAAAGCATAGCAATCAACTGAGAGAAGAGATATAAAAGGGTATAGATATGAAATGCATTTTGGTAAAGAAGGTTAAAGAGAAAGAATGCTTTCACATGAGAAAGAATTGTAAGTGGTACTTTTGTTCTAAAGTAAGCAGTATTCCAAAATGTACATCAAAATTGAGGACAAACATAGAAAGGTTAAGTACATTATGGGAGGTCTAAGTTAAAAGGTCTGTGAGAGGTAACACTTTAAGATGGTATTGTATTATTAAGTTTATAATTATGGTCTGAAGATAGCTTAGTGAATAAAGGTACTTGACACCTCACAATGCTAGCCTGGTGACCAGAGTTCCAACCCTGGAAGCTTCTTAAAGGTGGAATGAGAATTCACTCTATACACTGTCCTTTGACTTCTGCATGCATGTTGAGGCATGTGCCACATCCAGCATACAACAATAATAAAATGTATGACTTTATTATAATTAAAGATTATTTTAAAAGTCCTGACAACAGACATTGCTTGATGCTTATTTCATCAGTCAGTCTACTCTGGACATTAGGAAGAAGTTACAGAGGAAGAAACAGGGCACAAATACTCCAAGATAACCTTTAAATTAGGCTTTTGGAGTTTTCTACAAAAAGTTGAGAGTCCAAAAGGGGGAAAGGCACAAACAAGAGAACAAACAGAATCCAACTGGGATCCTGCCTAGTACTGGTTTGGAACAAAGGTCAGCTGTCATAAATAGAGGGCGGGGCGGGGCAGGCCTCGTTGCCAAGGTTCCCTGAGCTCAGGGGGCTTTCCCTGAGTTTTCCACGAGTGTGGGGCAACACTGTGGATTGAGTCCCTACTGCATGTCATGTCTCTACTGCACTTTGGCGCACGAAGGCTTATCTTCACGTGGCAACTTTTGTGGCTGCTGGCCCTGGCTGTTCCCATTCCAGAATTCACTGGAAACCCAGTCCAGTTGACTTCAGAGCCCTGGATGCCAACCAAGATCTGGTCTTGGCACCCCTCTGATCATCCACCTAAATCCCCACATACTCGAGCACCCAAGACAGACACAGCAGGCACTGAGTATCTGGGGTCCTCTGCTTCCACAGAGATGTTGGCCCCACTTGAGGAGTTGACTGACAGTTTACTTCCCTTCCAGGACCCGAGTACTTCTCGGGAGCCGAGCCCAGAGCCTGAGGAGCTTGCTGTTTCACATCAGGATCTGACCAACAAGATGATACCACCTGGGAAGCAGCTAGAGAATATTTTAATGCTAAATGGGGATCAAATTCAGGCTCCCAGTCTGCCTTCACAGTTCAGAAGTACTGCCAGTCTAGCTGAGGCTGCAGATCACCAGTTATATGAAATACTTGTCCCACCACTAAACAGCCAGAGTTCAAAAGCAACAAAGTTCATTGTTTCACCCAAGGAGTTGAAGAAAGATCTAACTCAGCACAGGAAACTTGCTAAGGTGGTTGTTGGAAAACCTCAACTTCAGAAACAAATCATGGATGATTATTATGAAGATCTGAATATGAATGAAGCTTATTCTTACAACCTTCCCCTGCAACCCCAGGAAAATGCAGATGAAGCTCCAGAGCTCCTACAGCAGGTGGAACCTGACCAGTTGGAGACACAAATTCAAAATCCACAGACTCCCCAGGAAACTCCAGATTATTACCTACATCTCCCTGAGGAAAATGAACCTTTAATCCAAAAAGAAGACTCAGCTCACCATAAGTTTTCTTCCGAGGAACCATCAGTGAGTCCTGAAATAAATGGCCCACCTCCAGATAGAAGTGAAGCTCAGCACTCAAACTTGCCAAATGTCACAGTGAATCCTGTAGATCTTGAGACAGTGACTTCAGAGGCAGCTAAAGAGATACAAGCTACTCCGAGCCAGCAACAGGCCCTAGCCCAGTTCCCAGAGAGTCCTGAGTTGTTGGAACCTTCATCAACCCAACAAGAGGCCCCAGGTGAGATTTTAGAGCTTCCTGAAAACCTTGAAACTTCTGGTAGCCAGCTAGAAGCTCCAGCTCTACCTACAAAGCTCCCTGAAGAAATCAGTCCTCTAATTGAGCAAGAGGGAACAGTTCCAGTTCCAGAATCCTCTATACAGAGTATAGTTGACACTCCACTAACCACCAATCAAAATCCCAGTCAAGATCAATTTCTCCATTATTATACTTTGCCCACTGTTACAGGTAAGCCTGCAGATACAGATTTTAAAATAACTTCTGAGCCTAAAATGGAGATTGAGTCATCTCCATATGAGGAGGAGACTCCAACTCAGACTCCAAGCCCTCTTGTTGGAGATGAGCCTTTTCCCAGCCAGCAGCAGCAGCCAGCTGAACCTTCTGAGTACCCTGAGGAGATTAAATCTTCTGGAATTGATCTGGAGTCTCCACTTCAGCCTCAAGAGGAAGCAGAGGAGTTGGGACCCTTACCAACCCAACAGGAAGACCTATCTCAACATGTAGGCCCTGTTCTGGAGGATGAATCTTCTCCCAGTGAACTAGAACAGCCAGTTCAATTTACTGAGTCTCCAGAGGAGGTAGAATCAGGTTCTAAAAACCAGCCAGAAGCCTCAGTTCAGCCTGCAGAGCTCCCTCCAATCGAGCAAGAGGCTCCACTTCAAGCTGCAGAGTCTACTATTGAGAATATTGTTGGAACTCCACCAATTCACCAAGTGACAGTCCAGCCAACTCAGAATGAAGACCACCATTATCCCTTGCCACGTGTTACATTTAGACCTGTGGATATGGCACTTACCATAACTTCAGAGCCTACCAAGGAAATGGAATCTTCTCTGGCCCAGCAGGAGTTACCAGTGCATCCTTTGGAGTCTACTGATGAGACGGAACCCTTTCTCAATGAGGAGGAGCCTCCATCTCAGGCTTCTGAGTCTCCTGGAGAGAGTCAATTTCAAAGCCAGCTGGAGGTACCAACTCAACCCTTAGAGTATGATGAAGAGTTTAAACCTTTTGCAACTGAGCAGGAACAAGCAGCTCAGTTTTTAGAGCATAATGAAGCGACAGTTTTGCCCCCAGGTCACTATCAAGCTCAGCATTCTAACTTGTCATATGTAACTGGTCAACCTCCAGATCTGGAGATTACCATAACAGAAAAACCCTTAGCTGAGATGGGAACTTCTCCTGTGTACCATGAGTCTACAGCACTTTCTGAAGAGGTTGAACTGCTAAATCAACAGGGTGTTCTATCTCAATCCCCAGAACATACTCTCTATAATAAACCTCTAAGCCAGCAAGAAGACACAGATGGGGCATCACAGATCCCTGAGGAAGGAGAACCCTTTCCAGCCCAGCAGGAGGCCTCAGAACAGATTGAAGAGCTGCCTAATGAAGAGGTAGCTCAACCTCCAGGTCACCATGAGGTAACAGTTCCATCCCTGGGTCATGGTCAAGTTCATCCTCCAGTGTCACACAATGTCCCAAATCAGCATCCAACCACACCAAAAGAGGACCAACATCCTCCAGTTGGTCAAGGGGTCCCAACCCAGCCTGAAGAACTTCCTGAGGAACCTTCTCCAAGTCAGCAGGTGAGCTCAACTTGGCCTTCAATGACAAATATCCTTTCACCTGCAGATCTAGAGGCAATATTCAGAACTGAACGTCGAAAACCACATAAAACCACTGCTAAACATGTGGACCTAGAACTTACCATAACCCCAGAGCCCTCTCTGGAAGATGGATCAGTTCCATTTCCACAGGAAGAAGTACTTCAGCCTATAGATTCCACTGAGCAAGGTAAATTTTCACAAATCCAGACTAATGCCCTTTCACAGCCTCCATATTTCTCTGAAACTGAATCTCCAGCCTTCCAAGAGGCCATAGCTCACACAACACACCATTCTAAAGAGGTAGACCTTTCTTCAACCCAGCAGGAAGGCTCAGAACTGCCTCCAGGTCACAGAATGGGAGTAAGACCTTCCCTGCTTCAGCAAATGACCCTGCCTCATCCCACATTCCTCCATAAGAATCGGAAACCATTTTTAGTGCTGAAGTCCACTGCAGCCCATGCTTTAAAACACCCTAGAAAAGGAGAAATTTCCCTAACCCATAAAGTGATTCCACATAATCCTCCAAAGCCACTGAAAAATACTGTAACTCACTTTCAAACATACAAGATGACTGCCCCAAGACTAGATGAGGATCAAGTTGAGTATACGCTATCACCCAATGGTTCGTTTCAGCCTTTGGACCTAGAAGTTACTGTAACTTCAGGAATTATTCCAGAGGCTAAGCATTATATACTACCAAAGAGAACTGTAAATCCACATTTTCAAGTGAAATTTCCACATCCATACCATGTTAAGTCTCAGCATCCAAACCCAACTAAAACCACAGTTCAACCTTTAGACCTGGAACTGGCCATCAATCTACAATCTACTACTAAGGAGAAACTTTCTCAGACTATGCAGGAAACCACAAATGAGATGGCGGAACCAGCAAAAGAGGTTGTAGCTCAAGGTCCAGAATATCATGACATGACAATTCCAATACCAACTCAGGATCAAGCTGAGTATCCAACTGACTCATTTCAGCCCTTAGACCTAGAACTCACCATAACTTCAGAACATACCAAAGAGCCTTACCATCCTACAACCCCACCTCAAACTGACACCACAGTTCAACCTTTGGATCTGGAACTTACCATAATTCCACAAACTACTACAGAGGGAGAACTCCCTCAAACTCTGCAAGAGACCTTAACTGAGATTACAGAACCACCTAAAGAGGTTGTAGCTTCAGTGCCAAATCATCATGAGGTGACAGTTATAACACCAGATCAGCATCAAGCTGAGTATCCAACAACATCTGTTGCCTCATCTCAGCCTTTGGATCTGGAACTCACCGTAACTTCAGAGCCTACCAGAGAGACTCACCATCCTACAATTCCAAAGCATCCTCTAATGCACCCTCTGGTGAAACATCCAGAGCATGTTCACATTCAACATCCAAACCCAACTGAAGCTGCAGCTCAGCCTTTGGATCTGGAACTGACCATAACTTCAGAGCCTACAAAAGGGACTCACCATCCTACAATTACAAAGCATCATTCAAAGCATCCAGTGGTGATACATCCAGAGCAGGCACACACTCAACATCCAAACCCAACAGAAGCCACAGTTCAACCTTTGGATCTGGAACTTGCCATAACTCATCAGCCTACTGCCGATGGAGAACTTTCTCATAGTATGCAAGAGAGCACAACTGAGATTACAGAACCACTTACAGAGGTTGTAGCTCCAGCCACAGAATATCAAGAGGTGACAGTTCCAACACCAGGTCATGATCAAGCTGAGTATCCAACAACACATGTTGCATCCTCTCAGCCTTTGGATCTGGAACTCACCATAACTTCAGAGCCTACCAGAGAGACTCACCATCCTACAATTCGAGAGCAGACAATAATAGTTCATCCTGCAAAGCACCCAGTGGTGATACATCCAGAGCATATTCACACTCAGCATTCAAGCCCAACTGAAGCCACAGTTCAGCCTCTGGATCTAGAACTTACTGTAACTCATCAACCTACTGCCGATGGAGAACTTTCTCATAGTATGCAAGAGAGCACAACTCATATTACAGAACCACCTGAAGAGGTTGTAGCTCCAGCCACAGAATATCAGGAGGTGACAGTTCCAACACCAGGTCAGGATCAAGCTGAGTATCCAACAACACATGTTGCATCATCTCAGCCTTTGGATCTGGAACTCACCATAACTTCTGAGCCTACCAGAGAGCCTCACCATCCTGCAATTACAAATCATCATCCAAAGCACCTGGTGGTGATACATCCAGAGCATGTTCACACTGAACGTCCAAACCCAACTGAAGCCACAGTTCAGCCTCTGGATCTGGAACTTACTGTAACTCATCAACCTACTGCCGAGGAAGAACTTTCTCATAGTATACAAGAGAGCACAACTCACATTACAGAACCACCTGAAGAGGTTGTAGCTCCAGCCACAGAATATCAGGAGGTGACAGTACCAACACCAGGTCATGATCAAGCTGAGTATCCAACAACACATGTTGCCACATCTCAGCCTTTGGATCTGGAACTCACCATAACTTCAGAGCCTACCAGAGAGACTCACCATCCTACAATCCCAGACCACCTTCTAGTGTTACATTCAGAACATGTTCACACTGAGCATCCAAACCCAACTGAAGCCACAGTTCAGCCTCTGGATCTGGAGCTTACTGTAACTTATCAAACTATTGCCCAGGAAGAACTTTCTCATAGTGTGCAAGAGAGCACAACTGAGATTACAGAACCACTTACAGAGGTTGTAGCTCCAGCCACAGAATTTCAGGAGGTGACAGTTCCAACACCAGGTCATGATCAAGCTGAGTATCCAACAACACATGTTGCCTCATCTCAGCCTCTGGATCTCGAACTCACCATAACTTCAGAGCCTACCAGAGAGCCTCACCATCCTACAATTCCAGACCACCTTCTAGTGTTACATTCAGAACATGTTCACACTGAGCATCCAAACCCAACTGAAGCCACAGTTCAGCCTCTGGATCTGGAGCTTACTGTAACTCATCAAACTACTGCCCAGGAAGAACTTTCTCATAGTGTGCAAGAGAGCACAACTCAGATTACAGAACCACTTACAGAGGTTGTAGCTCCAGCCACAGAATTTCAGGAGGTGACAGTTCCAACACCAGGTCATGATCAAGCTGAGTATCCAACAACACATGTTGCCTCATCTCAGCCTTTGGATCTGGAACTCACCATAACTTCAGAGCCTACCAGAGAGCCTCACCATCCTACAATTCCAGACCACCTTCTAGTGATACATTCAGAACATGTTCACACTGAGCATCCAAACCCAACTGAAGCCACAGTTCAGCCTCTGGATCTGGAGCTTACTGTAACTCATCAAACTACTTCCGAGGAAGAACTTTCTAATAGTGTGCAAGAGAGCACAACTCAGATTACAGAACCACTTACAGAGGTTGTAGCTCCAGCCACAGAATTTCAGGAGGTGACAGTTCCAACACCAGGTCATGATCAAGCTGAGTATCCAACAACACATGTTGCATCCTCTCAGCCTTTGGATCTGGAACTCACCATAACTTCAGAGCCTACCAGAGAGCCTCACCATCCTACAGTTCCAGACCACCCTCTAGTGATACATTCAGAACATGTTCACACTGAGCATCCAAACCCAATTGAAGCCACAGTTCAGCCTCTAGATCTGGAACTTACTGTAACCCATCAAACTACTGCCCAGGAAGAACTTTCTCACAGTATTCATGAGAGCACAACTCACATTACAGAACCAACTGAAGAGGTTGTAGCTCCAGCCACAGAATATCAGGAGGTGACAGTTCCAACACCAGGTCATGATCAAGCTGAGTATGCAACAACACATGTTCCCTCATCTCAGCCTTTGGATCTGGAACTCACCATAACTTCAGAGCCTACCAGAGAGACTCACCATCCTACAATTCCAGACCACCTTCTAGTGTTACATTCAGAACATGTTCACACTGAGCATCCAAACCCAATTGAAACCACAGTTCAGCCTCTGGATCTGGAGCTTACTGTAACTCATCAAACTACTGCCCAGGAAGAACTTTCTCATACTATGCAAGAGAGCACAACTGAGATTACAGAACCACTTACAGAGGTTGTAGCTCCAGCCACAGAATATCAGGAGGTGACAGTTCCAACACCAGGTCATGATCAAGCTGAGTATCCAACAACACATGTTGCATCCTCTCAGCCTTTGGATCTGGAACTCACTATAACTTCAGAGCCTACCAGAGAGACTCACCATCCTACAATTCCAGACCACCTTCCAGTGTTACATTCAGAACATGTTCACACTGAGCATCCAAACCCAACTGAAGCCACAGTTCAGCCTCTGGATCTGGAGCTTACTGTAACTCATCAAACTACTTCCGAGGAAGAACTTTTTCACAGTATTCAAGAGAGCACAACTCACATTACAGAACCAACTGAAGAGGTTGTAGCTCCAGCCACAGAATATCAGGAGGTGACAGTTCCAACACCAGGTCATGATCAAGCTGAGTATGCAACAACACATGTTCCCTCAACTCAGCCTTTGGATCTGGAACTCACCATAACTTCAGAGCCTACCAGAGAGACTCACCATCCTACAATTCCAGACCACCTTCTAGTGTTACATTCAGAACATGTTCACACTGAGCATCCAAACCCAACTGAAGCCACAGTTCAGCCTCTGGATCTGGAACTTACTGTAACTCATCAAACTACTGCCCAGGAAGAACTTTCTCACAGTATGCAAGAGAGCACAACTCAGATTACAGAACCACCTGAAGAAGTTGTAGCTCCAGCCACAGAATATCAGGAGGTGACAGTTCCAACACCAGGTCATGATCAAGCTGAGTATCCAACAACACATATTGCCTCATCTCAGCCTTTGGATCTGGAACTCACCATAACTTCAGAGCCTACCAGAGAGCCTCACCATCCTACAGTTCCAGACCACCCTCTAGTGATACATTCAGAACATGTTCACACTGAGCATCCAAACCCAACTGAAGCCACAGTTCAGCCTCTGGATCTGGAACTTACTGTAACTCATCAAACTACTTCCGAGGAAGAACTTTTTCACAGTATTCAAGAGAGCACAACTCACATTACAGAACCAACTGAAGAGGTTGTAGCTCCAACTCCAGAATATCAGGAGGCGACAGTTCCAACACCAGGTCATGATCAACCTGAGTATGCAACAACACATGTTCCCTCATCTCAGCCTTTGGATCTGGAACTCACCATAACTTCAGAGCCTACCAGAGAGACTCACCATCCTACAATTCCAGACCACCTTCTAGTGTTACATTCAGAACATGTTCACACTGAGCATCCAAACCCAACTGAAGCCACAGTTCAGCCTCTGGATCTGGAACTTACTGTAACTCATCAAACTACTTCCGAGGAAGAACTTTTTCACAGTATTCAAGAGAGCACAACTCACATTACAGAACCAACTGAAGAGGTTGTAGCTCCAGCCACAGAATTTCAGGAGGTGACAGTTCCAACACCAGGTCATGATCAAGCTGAGTATCCAACAACACATGTTGCCTCATCTCAGCCTTTGGATCTGGAACTCACCATAACTTCAGAGCCTACCAGAGAGACTCACCATCCTACAATTCCAGACCACCTTCTAGTGTTACATTCAGAACATGTTCACACTGAGCATCCAAACCCAACTGAAGCCACAGTTCAGCCTCTGGATCTGGAACTTACTGTAACTCATCAAACTACTGCCCAGGAAGAACTTTCTCATAGTATGCAAGAGATCACAAGTCAGATTACAGAACCACCTGAAGAAGTTGTAGCTCCAGCCCCAGAATTTCAGGAGGTGACAGTTCCAATACCAGGTCATGATCAACCTGAGTATGCAACAACACATGTTCCCTCATCTCAGCCTTTGGATCTGGAACTCACCATAACTTCAGAGCCTACCAGAGAGACTCACCATCCTACAATCCCAGACCACCTTCTAGTGTTACATTCAGAACATGTTCACACTCAGCATCCAAACCCAACTGAAGCCACAGTTCAGCCTCTGGATCTGGAGCTTACTGTAACTCATCAAACTACTGCCCAGGAAGAACTTTCTCATACTATGCAAGAGAGCACAACTGAGATTACAGAACCACTTACAGAGGTTGTAGCTCCAGCCACAGAATATCAGGAGGTGACAGTTCCAACACTAGGTCATGATCAAGCTGAGTATCCAACAACACATGTTGCATCCTCTCAGCCTTTGGATCTGGAACTCACCATAACTTCAGAGCCTACCAGAGAGCCTCACCATCCTACAATTCCAAACCACCCTCTAGTGATACATTTAGAACATGTTCACACTAAGCATCCAAACCCAGCTGAAGCTACAGTTCAGCCTCTGGATCTGGAACTTACTGTAGCTCATCAAACTCCTGCTGAGGAAGAACTTTCTCATAGTATGCAAGAGAGCACAACTCAGATTACAGAACCAACTGAAGAGGTTGTAGCTCCAGTGCCAATATATCAGGATGTGACAGTTCCAACACCAAGTCAGGATCAAGCTGATTATGTAACAACACATGGTGCATCATCTCAGCCTATGGATCTGGAGCTCACCATAACTTCAGAGCCTACCAGAGAGCCTCACCATCCTACAATTCCAAACCACCTTCTAGTGATACATTCAGAACATGTTCACACTCAGCATCCAAACCCAACTCAAGCAACAGTTCAACCTCTGGATTTGGAACTTCCTGTAGCTCCAGAGTCTACTGCTGAGGGAGAAATTTATCAAAGCATTCAAAAGGCCATAACTCATATTACAGAACCACCTAAAACGGTTGTTGTTCTAGCCCCAGTATATCAGGAGTTAACAGTTCCAACACCAACTCACGATAAACCTGAGTATCCAACCTCATCCCATATCTCTTCTCAGCCCTTGGACCTAGAACTCACCGTAAGTTCAGAACCTGCTAGAGAGACTCACCACCCTATAATCCACAAGAAGACTGTAATAGTTCAACCGCTAAAGCATCCTCTAGTGATATATCCCGAATATGTTCATACTCAGCATACAAAACCAGCTGAAGGTACAGTTCAACGTTTGGATCTAGAACTTACTGTGGCTCCACAACTTACTGCTGAGGGAGAATTTTCTCAAATCATGAAAGAGATCACAACTCAAATTATAGAACCACTTAAAGAGGTTGAAGCTCCAGCCCCACATCAGGATCAAGCTGAGTATCCAGTTTCACCCAGTACCACATCTCAACCCTTGGACCTGGAACTCACCATAACTTCAAAGCCTACTAGAGAGTTTTACCATCGGACAATTCCAGAGGAGACTACAGTTGCTACTCCAGAGTACCCTCTGGCAATATATTCAGAGCCTGTTTACAATAAGCATGTACATACATCTGAAGTCACCATTCAACATTTGCATCAAGAACTAACTGAAACTTATCAAACTATTAATGATGGAGAGCTTTCTCAAATAATGGAAGAGAGTACAACTCACATTACCAAACCACCTAAAGAGGGTGTAGCTCTAGGCCCAGAATTTCAAGAGGTGACAGTTCCAATTCAGGATGAAGCTGAGTATCCAACACCATCCAGGATCTCATTTCAGTCTCCAAATGAGGAACTCACCATACCTTCTCGGCCTCCTACAGGGACTCAGTATCCTCCAACTCCAGAGCAGACTACGGTTCATCTTTCAGGTCATAATGTGCTGCTAAACCCAGAACTTTTCATTCCTGTTACAAAAACTCCAACTGATATAGCTGACTCTGATGAACATATCTCATCTACTCTAGGTAACATTACTGAAAGTTTGTGGAGGATCACAGCTGAGGTTAGAAAATCACGTAAAAAGGTTGTAGCTCAAAGTCTAGGATATGAGGAGGGCATGATTCCAGCTCCAATTCAGAATCAATCTGAGCATCTAACAGCACCATATCGGCCCTTAGACTTGGAACTCACTGTAACTTCAGAACCTACTAGAGAGGCTTATCATCCTATAACTCTCAATGAGACTACAGTTCATCTTCCAATGCATTCCCAAGTGACACTTCTAGAACAGGGTCACACTCAGCATCCAAACACAAATGAAATCATGGTCCATCCTTTAGATTTGGAAGCTACCATAACTCATCAATCTACTGCTGAGGGAAGACTCTTTGAAACTATGAAAAAGACCTTCTCTCATCTTGCACAGACACATGAGGAGTTTGCTCCCAAAACTCCAGTGTTTGATGACATTAAAGATGCAATACCAAGTCATCATCAAACTCAGCATACAGTGTCACCTGAGGTGCCAGTTTATCATCTTGCTATAGAACATGCTGTAACTGAAATATCTAAGATAGAGAGTGAACTTTATCAAGCCCCAGGGAATATTACTATTCCTCCCTCAAATATCCCTGAAGAGATACTCCCACCTCCTGACAAGATTCAGGCTCAACATCTAAACCTAACCCAAGTCACAACTCAGTATTTACACTCGGAATTTTCCATAACTCGACAACCTAATACAATGGTTAAACGTTCTGCCCGTATGAAGGACACCCCAGCTCAGACTTCAGAGATACCTGTGGAGACTGTACTTCAACCTGTAGAGAATCATGAGACAACAGCTCTAACTTCAGCTCATGTTGATACTCAACATTCAATATCAGTTATAGAGACTGAGCATTCTGAAGTCACAGAAACTACATCTTATCCAGAGTCTGCACACACAATAGTTCCAGAGACTACATCTTATCAAGAGTCTGCACATTCTGAAGTCCCAGAGACTATGTCTTATCTGGAGTCTGCATACACAAAAGTCCCAGAGCCTATATCTAATACAGTGTCTGCACATTTTGAAGTCCTGGAGACTATATCTTATCTGGAGTCTGTGAACATTGAAGTCGCAGAGACTACACCTCATCCAGGGTCTGCACATTCTGAAGTCCCAGAGACTACATATTATCCAGGGTCTGCATATTCTGACATCCCAGAGACATCTTATCCAGGATCTGCACATTCTGACATCCCAGAGACATCTTATCCGGAGTCCATACAGTCTGAAGCCTCAATGACTACAGATGCTTCTACAGAGGCTGTGTACTGTGGAGTCTCAACAACTGCAGCTGTTCCTCCAGAGATTGCACATTCTGAAGTCCCAACAACTATAGGTCCGACTCCAAAGTGCCCTGAAATGACACTTCCACATCCAGATCAGGTTGTGACACAGTATCCAAGCTCAGCTGAAGTCACAGTTCAATTTTTGAAAATGGAACTTACCATAACTCCATATTCTGAAAATTCTAATACAGAAAAAGGTTTAACTATGGAACAAAATGCCTACATGTACACCAACATATGTGACTTCTGCTTGTGTGAAAATGAGACACTGTTGTGTATTCATCTCAGCCCAATGCGGAGACTCCACCAAGTGCCTGTGCCAAGGCCGGACACCTACAATGACACTTTTGCTATCTTGTAAGACTCACCTTTATTTCGGTTTTACATTCTGCCTGACATAGCACCCTTTTCTTCAGAACCTTCCTGGGCCTTCCTTGCCACCCTAACTCCCATTGATTGACTTTCTGCTCTTACCTTGGCTTGTCAACTTTTCTTTGTCCTCAATTCCTTCTTCAGTGTCCCTTTTATTTATTATAACCCTTCTTCTTTTCCTGTATTCACTTTTACTGAGCCCCATTATCTCATTGCTCAACTTTTGTTCTTCTGTTTCATTCCACCTTCTTTATAATTTATCTCATTAGTGAGGACACATCAGAGTGATTAGAGTAGATTCTGGAGCTGGACTCTTTAGTTTTGACCCAAGCTCTGCAACCCTGGGTAAAGTATTTAGCTGCGAGTTAGCTTCCTCACCTATAAAACAGGGAGTGTGCTTACTACTGTTTCATAGGACTGTTGTGAGGTTTAGTTGACTACATGGAATACTTATCTTAGTTTTTATCATACATGAATGTCGGCTTTGCAGTTCAGTTATGTCCAGAGCTCATTCTTGTTCTTAGTTTTCTCTATTTTTCATGCATTGTGTGCTCACTCAGGGCTAAGAAGTATTGGAGCCATATATGTAGGGAATTTTCTCTGGAACATTAAATAATAGATGGGAAACTGGGTGTTACATTAAAACTTCACGTTTGGCTCAAAGAATGTCTAATTCTTAATAAAGTAAAAATAGGTATTACAGCATAGGCAAAAGCATAGCTACAAGAATAATGATTTACTAGACTAGTCTACCAGCAAAAATTGGGTTAGAAAGTGATACTACCAGCAAAAATTGGGTTAGAAAGTGATAAGAGATATGAAATACTTTGAATATCAACTCTAGTGGTTTGAAAGTCTAGTGGTTTGAAATTTCTAAGAAGTATTGAAAAAGTAGTAAAACAGGAGGACAGAACCTTGCTATGTAATATAGGCTGACCTTGAGTTCATGATCATCCTGCCTCAGCCTCCCAAATGACAAATATAGGTATATGTCTTAACACTTACATGCAGGATCATTTTAGCATCCTGTGTAGAGTAATCCAGAGAAGACGCTTAATTCTTGATGACCATATAGAAAGATCTAACAAAATCTAGGAATAAAGTGAGCAAAAGATTAGCCACAGTGGCTATTATGGGAATGGGAAGGAGATAGAATTTAGTGACTGATACTGGACATGGTACACACCTTTAATCCCAGAATGTGAGAGGCAGAGGTAGGTGGATCTATGTAAATTTTAGGCCAGCCTAATCTCCATAGTGAGTTCCACACCAGCCAGGGCTACATGGTGAGAGTGCTTCTCGAACAAAGTTGGGAATTAGATAGAGTGTGCCAAAAAAAAAATGAGCCCACAATTTCTATCCTGGATGAAGATGAGAATAAGAATTTAGCATATGGACTCAGTAGTCAGGTACAAGTAAGTGTAGCTTGAGAGTGGTGAGTTCAGTTTTAGGCATTTTCCTTATTGGTGAACAGTTTGGGATTAATTGGAGTTGTCCATTATCAAGTGAGTGGATTTCTTTCTTCCCTACCACAAGAAAAAATATGTTGAAACTGAGCAAGAACGACTTCACTGAGAAGCACGAGCAGAACTAAAGGTAAATGCTCAAAGTGAGTCACAAAGTTGAAACTGAACATAAATTAGGTACTAAACAGCTTCTTTTAAGCATGTCCCACTCAAGGATATCATCCCATAAAAATGTCATGGAAGCCTGGTGTGGTAGTATATATCTATAATCCTAGTACTTGGGAACTAAAGAATGAGAATCACAAGATCAAGGCTAACCTGGACTATACTTAGTGAGATCCTGTCTAAGAATGGCTAGGAATACAGCTCAGTGATAGAATGCCCTGGATTCCATTACTAGCACTGCAAAATAGGGTGAAGGGTTGGGACACCTGGGGAGGTTACTCAGTGTTAAAGTTCTCCAATTGCAAGTGTAAGGACTGGAGTTCAGATCCTCAGAATCCATGTGAATGACAGGTTGGTGTGACAGTTTACCTGTAATTACAGCCTTGGAAGTCAGAAGCACATTCTTCAGAGCCATCTGGCTAGCAAGCCTCCCATACCAGTGAGCTCTAGGCTGAATTGAAGGACTCTGCCTCAGTAAAGTAGGAGAATGACTGAAGATGATTCCTAACATCAGACTTGGGTCTCCACATGCACACATACAAAATGGAAACAAAAGACACAGTGTTTATAGGATAATATAGAAAATTCATTCCATGTAGCTTGACACTCTTCTTCTGTTCCCTACCAACCAAAATTAACCACACTTGCATTTGGTGTGTGTCCTTCCTTTGGTTTCATTTGTGTTTTCCCAGAGGAGGTAAAACTTCCACAGTGATTTTTGTGATTTTCTTCTAAGTGCATGGCCAGGAGCTGTTCCCACACTAGCACATCTCTTTCACTAACCCTGATTCCCTCATCTTTCTAACGCACCAATGTTAGAAACAGACAGCCCTCAGGCAAAGTTTTGGTGTTACCTATAATAGGGTTTCTTATTTGCTCATGGTGATAAAAATTCGCCTATTTTTCCTGTTGATTTATTAATCTCCATTTTTATTGATTTGTAGAAGTACTTCATTTAAACACAATTATGTTTGAGAAAAATACTTAGTAATTAACTAGCATTTTCTAACCAAGAGGCAGGTCATATTAGAACTTCAACTTGCAAGGAAAGGTCTTACCTTGTATTAGCAGCCCTGCATTGTTAACTGTGCTCCCTTGGAAAATATAGAATTAGAAGCTTGGTGGTTTCCTTCGTTCTATATTGAACACCTCCACGAGGGTGTGATGATTTTTACTCCTCCTGCTTATTCTTTTCCTATTTACTCAAGTATGTGAACTGCTTCTTCACAGGAATTTCCAAGGAAATGATATTTCTTACATTGACAAAAATGTATGGAAAGCATACCGTTGGGCTGAGAAACTGTGAGTAGTATATATTCTCTCCAAATGTTATATAAAATATTACACAAGGCCCACTTTTGTTCAGATTTTGAGGTAAGTATGTCTGAGGAGATATTTCCTCTGTTCATCCCCAGTGAATTTTTGTATAATAGATAGCTAGTTATGGAATGTTTAGGGTGGAGATAGGGAATTTTAATGGCTCTAAATAAACAAATTAGTACTAATTGAATTTGTTTGGTAAGTTGCAGGAGAACTGGGATTTGTGTGCTAGTGCACTTGTCTAGTGTATGAGGTCCTGAGTTGGAACCTTACCAGCGCAGGCAAAATTTTTAGTTTAAATGTTGTTGGTTTTCACTGAAAGACAATTTTGTTTTCCAGTACAGAAAGTCATCTATGATGGCGTTTTTAATGGTTATAAATTTTTCTTCGGTTTTTCGAGCCAGGGTTTCTCTGTATTGTTTTCGAGTCTGTCTGGAACTTGCTCGGTAGACCAGGCTGACCTTGAACTCACAGAGATCTGCCTGCCTCTGCCTCCCAAGTGCTGGGATCATGTAAGGGGAATAGTTAAACCTTCCTTGTGCCATAATCCTTAGATCTGGAGTAACTGCTACTCTAAATTTGGTATATATCCTTCCATACATATTGGCATATAGAAAAATAGGAGTGTTGCTGATCACTTTTACATACGTGATAACATTTGGTAACTTGATGGTTTCACTTCACGATATTTAAAGTTCTCTTTCCCATATGTAGAGGTTCATACTATTCATTTCCAGTTTGCATAATATTTCATATAGGACTGAATTAAACATTCTATGTGCCTCAGACTATTGTTTCTATAAGCTACATACCTAGAAGTATACTCTTTAGGGTTGAGACCATTGCGTATATGGAATATTAACTGCTTCCAAAAGAACTGACAACAATTTATTCTCTAGGCAGTAGCATATGACAGCATATATTTCCTCATCCCATTTCACCACTGGATGTTCTCCATCTGTTTGACGATTTTTGATCCAGATAACCTTTTAATCTTCCAGAATTCTCAGTGAAAATCACCTGACTGAATTACATAAGGACTCATTTGAAGGCCTGCTATCCCTTCAGATTTTGTAAGTTAGGCATATCTATTTGTTTTGTTTTTTAAGAAAAATTTTGTGGTTTTATTATATCATGAGGCATTGAAACATCTGAACAAATCAATATCTGGGCAGTGAGGCAGCTGCTTTCTCCTTCACTTCTTTGTGTAACTAGAGCAACTTGTCAGTAGATTAAAAAATAAAAGGAAACTAAAAAACCAACAATCTTTTGCATTACTTAAGTCTTTCCAAGGCATGCGCTGGTACAACACAAACTTCTCCTGTCAGATGCAACTAGTCTAGCATCCAAACATCATGCACAATACCATGGTGACAGACGCCCACTGCACTCACTCCCACCTCGGCCCTGCTCATGTGTGTATGATATTTAGAGCATCTGGAGGAGTGAGATAGTATTGGGAAGCGGAGGGAGGAGCAAACAGCGTGAGTATCCGGCTAGGTGGAGGTCAGCTGAAGTTGTGCAGGGAAAGCCTGAACATGTCATTGGTGCAAACCCAAGCATCGTTGATGTTCTTTAATAGAAACATCTGGTGGAAACCCATGATGAGATCTTCATCGGCTCTTCAGTTCAGAGGTTTTTGGTTTATGTTAGCTGCCTCCATTGTCTGGGTCTGTATGTAGGCTCATAAACCTAGCACATGTACTAATTTAGACTTTGCAAAAAGGGTGTAAGACAGCATAGTAATATGTGAGAAATTAATGTCAGCTTTGAATAGTTGTATCAAAGAGAAGAAAACAGACAACTACATTCATTTGAAGGCCATTAACCCAGAATGTTTGACAGTGTTTTCCCTCTTTGAAATATGGTCTCATGTAGCTCAGGCTTGCCTTAAACTCTCTAAATAGCCAAAGCTGGCCTTGAATTCTTGAATCCCTTGCCTCTGTTTCCCAGGTGCTAGGATTACAGGCATGCATTATCACACAATTCATATAATTCTGGGAATAAAACCAAAGACTTTGTGCATGCTAGGCAAGCACTCGCTCTACCAACCACGATATACCTCATGGTTGTTTTGAGCCTAGGTTTCATGTGTATCCCAGGCTGACCTTGAACTTGCAGCAGTCCTCCTACTCCCACCTTCCAAGTGCTAGGATTGCATGCATGTGCCATCATACCCAGTTTCCTGTAATAATTTAATCTGAATTAAATTGACACCGAAACACTAAATAAGTAGCCAAATGCTAGATTATATAAACATTAACATGATTAAGTCATTAGGAGAACAGATTGGTATTACAGTTTTTAATGTAATTTTATGTCCATGTGAAAATAGATATTGAAATAGTGGTTAGGAAGTACCTACAAATGTTTACTTGAAGCAAACATACTGTAAGTGCCCATGTCATTCATGGACCAAACAACTAAAAGATGGGGCTAGTGGCACATGACTTGAACCACAGCACTGGAGGGGTAGAGGCAAGCAGATATCTTAAGTTTGAGGCCAGTCTGGTCTACATAGTGAGTTCCAGGCTAGCCAGGGATATAGTGTCTAGATACCCTATAAAAAATGTAAAATCTCAACAGAATTGTTGCCAAGGAGGGAATACTTGCAATGGTAATTTTGATTGTTTAGAGATAAGCATGTACAATGTTTTTCAGTGTGAAAGCTTGCTTTCTAACCTTGACCCTATGGGTAAAGGTTATACATCCTTAAGGTATACACCCTCAATCCTTTTTGAGCTAAAAATGACATTTTAAAAAATGAATGGGGTATAATTCCAATTAAAGAGCATTAGGGAAGTACATATACAGATCCTTACATCGTATTAAAAATCTTCCATCTTCTGGGTGTGGTGGAGCACACCTTTAATCGTAGCATTCCAGAGGCAGAGGCAGGCAGATCTCTCTGAGTTTAAGACCAGCCAGGACTACATAGTGAGATTTATCTTAACCCAAATCAGAAACATTTTCCTTCTATAGAAAGAGAATGGTCATGATTGTACTGGACCTACTTTTATATTGATATTTGGGACTTTTTGCATCTGAATTCTCAAACTGTAAAAAAATGTTTGGAGAAAAACAATAAAATAACTGAGTAGAATAGTCCTCTTATTTATTTTAGTTGTAAATAGTTACTTTATATTAACCTAATTTGTCATTCATTTATTTAAATATCCCTCAGTTTAAAAAATGTGCTATAATAGAACATGCCAAATACTGTGTCTATTATTGGAGGCCCAGAGATGAATGAGACAGGATTCCTTCCCTCTGAAAACTCATGCACTTCAAGAGGAACAAGCATATGAGCACGAATCTTAATGTTTCAGACATGCAGAGGGCTCAGCCATAAAGTCATAAACTGAATTTCTTCCAAATAAGTCATTTTTCTTGAACTCACCAACTATGTGTTTATTGAATAAATATTTGAGGTTGTTGAAATATTTGTGTCAGTCTCAAACTTGGTGGTCAGTGTAGATGATTTGGACTACATGCTTTCAAGGAGCTTGTGATTAGAAGAAGGGATGCAAAAATAATTTCAAAAGTATGAGCAGGCTAGAGAAACGGCTCAGCAGTTAAGAGCACTGGCTGCTTTGAAGAGGACCAGAGTTCTGTTCTCAGCATCAACATCAGGGGGCGCACAACCTCCTGGACTTCTAGCTCCAGAGGATCTGATGCTCTGGTCCTCTGTGAGCACCTGCACACACACATACACAAATAAATAATTAATTTTTTAAAGTAATGAGACCTGGGGATAGGGCTCAGTGGGAAAAGCACTAGCTAGGAAAGCCCAGTGACCCATATTTGGTCCTCATAACCCACATTAACAAAAAGACACATGCAATAGTTTGCATCTTTCATCCCAGCACTGCTGTGAAACAATGGGGGCAGAGAGCTGGAGGTGTTTTCAGCTAGCAGGCCTCCAGTAAGAAGTGTGTCAGAAAACAGCCCTGCTTCAAGAAAGCAGAAGATAGAAACTGACTTCTGAAAACTGTCCTCTGACTTCCACACATGTACACATCCATACATACATATTTTTTGGGTCACTAAGGTATAAATTGTGTAGAGTACAGAAGAGGAAAAAGACTTGAATTTGGTTAAGGGAAGTTGTTCCCACACCAATTCAATTTGAAGAAAACCTTGGAGAATCGCTGGGAATCATCAAACAGACCCTTTGGGGAGAATGTGCTGAACACCAATGACAAGAGTGAAAAGGCAAAACACACAGAAGAGTTTGAGGGGTGCCATGAGCACCTGCAGAATGTAAGAGGGAAAAGTAGATCAGAGCTGGGCCTTCTTTGGATTTGAATGCCAAGCCAAGGAGCCATAATGTGACCATGGCACTGTAAAAGGCTCCTCTGCATCACCTGCAGAGCTTGCTAGAACTTCATTATGACAGCACCCCACCCAGTTCCCAATCAACAAGTCCACAGCAAGGCTGATTTCTGTCTTCTAAAGCTCCCAGCGGCCAATACTCAGGAGGCTGAGGTGAAAGGATTGCATTCTACATAGAAAGACCCTGCTTCAAAAACAAAAGTCACTAAATATTCTTCTCTCAGGAAAGACTAACTCTGAAATTTACCAGCATCTATAGCTATATATTTATATATGAAGATCATGACGTTTAGGATAGATGTGGATAGCATTAGGGGTTCTACAAAATTCCAGTATAAATTCAAAGGTTTAGAGTTTAGACAAAACCAATAGTATTAACAATTCTAAATTTTGTTGTTTACTCATACTAATTAGAGATCTAATAGCTAATCAAAGCAATATTTCTCTTTTCCTTTTCCTAGGGACTTATCCTGCAATAAAATACGCTATATTGAAAGAGGGACATTTGAATCATTACCTTTTTTGAAGTATATGTAAGTTACAAATATAGCTCCTCCATATTTGGAATTTTATAACCTCCATGCTATTTATTCTGTTACATGATTAAAATTTTGCTAGTAAGAAATAAGCCAGACATAGAAGAACAAATACCACATGCTTTCTCTCATTTATAGAAGCTAGACTTATGCCTTTTTTCAGTGATGGGGACTGAACCCATAGCCTTGTAATTGCTAAGCAAACACTCTATCAATGAGCTAAATCCACAACCCTAAGACTTACATGTAAATACACATGTAGGTAGCATGAAAAATAGAAGATGGAGTGTGGAGGACAAGAAAGGAGCCTAAAAAGGTGTAAAATAAAAAAGGACAATGTGAGAAAGGAATCCAAAATGATTTCACCTTTTTTTTTTTTTTTTTTGGTTTTTACGAGACAGGGTTTCTCTGTATTGTTTCGGAGGCTATCGGTCCAGCCCGGCCTCGAACTCACAGAGATCCACCTGCCTCTGCCTCCCGAGTGCTGGGATTAAAGGCGTGCGCCACCACCGCCCGGCTGATGTCACCTTTTCTATTGGTTATAATCTAGGTAGGTGTGTGTGTGTGTGTGTGTGTGTGTGTGTGTGTGTGTGTGTGTGTGTGAGTATGTAGCATAAAAGGAAAAGTGACACTCTGTTGAGAGGAAAGGAACAGAAAGGAGACAGGACAGTAGAGAGTGGCAGGAAAGATAAGAAGTAAGATACAATACACACACACACACAATGTATAACTGTCATGATGAAACCTATTATATAGTATACAAATGAAACAAATTTTGTGGCTAATAGGAAGAGACCACAACTACACAGCAAATTATTTTTCATGTGTATGCCTCTGTGTGTGTGTGTGTGTGTATGGGTGGATGTACAGCCATGTGGATGTGTGCACATTCTCATGCTTGTATAGATCACAGAACTTGAGTTATATCCTTCCACCATGTGAGTCCTGGGGCTTGAACTTGGTCTTGGTGTCAAGCATCTTTTCCCACTGAGCCATCTCACCATCCCACATTCTTTTAGTTTATGGTAAAAAAAATGAGAGGCTTGAATCACAGCACAGCACTGATTTTTAGTGAATGTGATTGTGTACCCAGGTGACAACTGGCAACTGTAGATTTGCAACAGGCATCTAGTGTAAAGACATCACAGCTGTTCTAAACATTGTCTAGTGTACAGGAAAAACCTACATAAGAGTGGGCCAGCCTAAAATTTCAGTAATGCTGAGGTTGTGAAACCCTCTCTAGAGAAAAGTAAGATCATTGAAAAAAGGATTTATTTATGATTCACTGTAGTTAGTGCATTGCATATGTAAATATGAAGTGTAAATCATAAATGAATATCATCCACAATGAGATTTTCTTAGTGAATTGAAGAAACATTTATGAGAAAGGTTATGTTTCATTATATGTGTATTAGAAGGATTGTTACATGGTAACTGTTCTGAAGAATTTTTGTTTTGGTTTGTATCTTTTTAATGTTTTAAAATTATTTTAGGAACCTTGGGTGCAATTTACTCACTGAGCTGAGCTTTGGAACGTTTCAAGCATGGCATGGAATGCAGTTTTTACAGAAGTTGTAAGTGAAGTAGAAGTTTAGCACATGTAAATACTTATTTGTGTGTTAAAGTCCCAATGAAGTATTGATTTACTGAGTATAAACACTGTGAACTGTGGATACTTTGTCTTAATGTCCATTCATTCTTTTCTAATGAAGAAACTAAGGCACAGGAGGCCAGGAGACTTGTGTAAATTATAGGACATGGTCTACTTTCCTAGTCCTGACCTTCAGCACAGACACTACAAGTAACACCACTCAAGTAGCACTCACTAGGTATCTTCATGGGGCCCCAGGGCTGTGGCTCTGATGTGTGATGCTTTTGGAAACTTGTGAGTTTCACTCCAATTCCCTCTCCTATGCACAGTTAGTTCCCAGAGAGCAAAGATTAACACCAAGTACTCCAGGGAGCAAAAGGGATAGTCCCTTCCTCAGAAATGTAAAGCAGAAAATGCTGAAAATTTTCCCTGGGACTTCTCTCCCCATCCATCATCCAGAACATTATTATTCAGGAAGTATATGCCTCTGGAGTCATGGGTTATCTGTGGGCAGGAGGCACCTTTGCAGCATGGGATAAGAAGGCATCTGCATTAAGCGATATGGTTGAAAATATGTTGTTCTAGTCTGGTTCTATATAATACTTTTCTTCCTCTGTTATGTGTAGTTTTCCCCGCCAACTGCCTGGGCCCTGCCAAGCTGTCTGAAGCCCCAAATAACACACAGGACACTATATTAATTACAAGCTGTTGGCTATTTGCTATTGTTTCTCATTGTCTAGCTCTGACTTAATTATTGGCCCACAATCTCAATACATATTTTTATAAAAACTTACCTTTGCTAGGGTACATTCCTGCCGTGTCCCTTCCTCCTGGGAGTCACATGGAGACCAGCCCGTTCACTACATTTCGCAGAATCCTCCTACACTCCTAGTCCCACCTATCTTGCTTCCCTATTGGCCAACAGTGCTTTATTGACATATACACAGAACTTCCCCCATCATCTCCTCTTTACTGTCTAAATAAAAAGAAAGGTTTTAACTTTAACATAGTCAATAGAACAGTTATCAAGTAAGAACTATAGTTACAATATTTTGTCCATTAACATTCAGTAAGATTTAAAGAAAATATCATCTGTCCTATCTTTTATGAGCATAAAGTCTTATCTTTTATCATAACTAAGGAAAACTATAACTATCTGTCTTCAACTCCATCACAGACCACAGAAGGATAATATATAAACACTAGAATTGACAAAGACATCTTGCTCTACCTGGACAGTCACCAGAAGTTCCTCTGTAACGTTGGGGGCATCCATCTTCAGCCCATAGGCCACAGTGTGTCTGGAAGACTTCTCAGCAAAACAGGAAATTTCAAGCTGTCCATCTGCATTGGCAGTCCGTCAGTCATTTTTCTGTGTCCTGCAGAAAGTCTGGCTGACTCTTCCATGAAGCAGGAACCCTTTAAGACTGTCCAAATTCAGTAGTGACTTTTCTGTGGGTCCTGCATGTCCAGATTATACAGCAACAGTCAGTCTAGGCAAGAGCAGTTTCTTGCCCAAATGGCTAATCTTGCCATGTTGAAAGCAAACTCCATAACGAGTTTCTTCCATGCCCATCTTCCTCTTAGATGTAATTCATGTTGCCAGGAGCAGACATTGCTCATTGTCAAGAAAAACCCTAAACCATTTAAAATGTCATTTTCTGAATGTCTTTGAAAGGTTTGAAGACTGTCTATCTATCTCAAATATATTTCTGTATATCTAGAAAACCTAACTTACCTAACTATAAGTTCTGACTATTATAAGTAACTATCTATAATCTGTACTTAATTATGCATTATGTTTTAAAAGATCAGTATAAACACAATACTTAATCAAGAGGAGAAATATACACATCGCAACATTGACCTTGAATTTGCATCAATAAATGAAAAACCATATCAATACAAAGTATTCATTTCCATACCATATTCCCCTTTTACCTTTAAAAAGAGATTGGTTATGAACATTAACCAATTATAAGCAACCCCATTCAAATGAAAACAAAGATTTATAAGTAATTTGGGAATTTGGATGTTGCTCATTCCAAACTGCTTCCTGCTGATAGGGGCGCTGTCCATACCATGGGGATCATGGCAAAACTCAGAAACCTGTATAAGTCCTTATTTTTGTGGTCTGTAAGGCTGCATCATCTTAGCTGTCTTAATTGTTGGAACACTGCCCACTGCTTCTGGGGGTCTTGGTTCATCAAACCACAGAAGCATGGAAGAAATCCATAGCTTTCCATTTTCTGTAGAAACATAAACAAAAACTCTTTTTCCAAGTAACCTGTCCTTATATTTAAATTTAGAAGTCAAGCATTTTCAAAATATATAAATTGGATTAATTTAGCAGCATTTACAATCAAGTGTACTTTAGCAGTTGTTCCTTCTTTAGAGCGATCGAAAAACTGGAAGACACAATAGCATAAGTATCCAGACTCTCGGTGTATTTTCCATCTTTACGTGGCTTATTTATTTAGCTATTATTATTACTCTATTTCTTTTACTTGTATTTACTTGTTCTCTGAGACAGGGTATCTCTTTGGAAATCTACCTGCCTCTGCCTCTGGAGTGCTGGGATTAAAGGCGTGTGCCACCACACCCAGCTACTTTATTTTTTCCAATACCTTGCTTCTTTTACTCTCCCTAGTCTACCTATATTTTTCTTCATCTGAATCTGACTTTACTGTAAAAGTTTATGTTTTTCTGGCCAAGTGTCTTATATAGGCTAAAGAACACTGCTAAAATTAAAGAGGAAACAGCCGCTGGCTTTGCAACATGGCAGGAGTAAGTTTGACTCCAGTTTATCGCCTCAATCTATACTGACGTCCAGCAGCATGGCGCCGGCTTGGAGATGTGGTCACTGCCACTGCCAGATGCTCGTGCGGTATTCAATTGTTAGCAGAGCCTCTTAAAAGAACCTTGATGGTTTTTTTTGCTTTGTTTTGTTTTTCTTCTTATGCTGAGTCAGGAAGACTCTCTTAGGTGAGCCACGTGAGTCTCTGCTTGTCCCTAGCAAAACAGAGTCCACCTGAGAAAAATTCTGCTAACAAGAAGCCATGTGTCTCTCTGTTCTTTTGTTTCTAAAATCCCTTTTATACTTTTGTCATTTATGTGGAAATTCATGATCCCACTCCTGACAACCATATGTAGAGTGTAGTCCTCTTTGCCAGTTGCCTGGGCCCTGCCGCACTATCTGAACCCCCAAATAACACACAGGACACTATATTAATTATAAATCTGTTGGCTGTTTGCTTGGTTTCTTACTGGCTATCTCTGACTTAAGTATTTAACCCATAATTGTTAATCTAAGTATGTCTCTTCCTGGAGAAAAGGGTCTGGGCCTCTTATTCCTCTGGCTGCCTACATGGTGTCTCCCTGTCTTTTTCCCAGAATCCTCCTTTGATTTCTAGTCCCACCTATCTTGCTTCCCTATTGGCCAACAGTGCTGTTCCCTCTGACCTGACCAGCAGCAAGAGTGAGCTCTGGAGTCTGCCACCCCAGATTTATTCTGGTCCTCTGTCACATCCTCACCTGTTACCATGCCCATTTGGGTCAGTGCTACAGGTTTGGACTTGGGGATATCTCACTACAGTAATCCTCTTTCTTTGATGAATCTTTGTGTGATTTGGATATCAGGGTGACTGTGGCCTCATAAAATGAAATTTGTAGTGTTCCTTCTGTTCCTATTTTGTGGAATAATTTGAGTATTAGCCTTAGCTCCTTGTTGAAAGTCTAGTAGATTTCTACACTAAAACCATCTGGCCCTGGGTTTTTTTTTATTTTGTTTTGTTTTTTGGTTGGGAGACTTTTAATGACTGCTCCTCTTTCCTTAGAGGTTATAGGTCTATTTAAATTGTTTATCTGATCATGATTTAGCTTTGGTAAATGGTATCTACCAAGAAAATTATTCATTTCTTTTTAGATTTTCCAATTTTGTGAAGTAAAGTACAGGTTTTTTAAATATAATCTAAGACTGGGCGTTGGTGGTACACACCTTTAATCCCAGCACTTGGGAGGCAGAGGCAGGCAGATCTCTGTGAGTTCGAGGCCAGCCTGGTCTACAGAGCAGCCTCCAAAACAATACAGAGAAACCCTGTCTCAAAAAAACAAAAATTAAAAATAAATAAAATAAAATATAATCTATTGTTATGTCCCCCTTTTTGTTTCTGATTTGATAATTTTGATATTCTCTTTCTGTCTTTTTTCTCTTTCTTTTACTTTGGATAAGGGTTTATTTATCTTGTTGATTTTCTCCAAGAGCCAACTCTTTGTTTCATTGATTATTTGCATTGGTCTCTTTGTTTCTATTTTATTGATTTCAGTCCTCCGTTTATTTCCTGTTGTCTACTTATCTTGGGTAAGCTTGCTTCTTTTTGTTCTATAGTTTTTAGGTGTGCTGTTAAGTTGCTAGTATGAGATCTCTCCAATTTCTTTAGGTGGACACTCAGTGCCAAGAACTTGTCTCTTAGCACCACTTTCATTGTGTCCTGTAAATTTGAATATGTTGCACATCCATTTTCCTGAGTTTTCCTGAAGTCTTTAATTTCTTTTATTTCTTCCTTGATCCACTAGTCATCCAGTAAAGAGTTGTTCAGTTTCTAAGAGTTTGTAGGCTTGTTGTTGTTGGAATCCAGCTTTCATCTGTGGTGGTCTGATAGGATGAAGGGGGTTATTTCAGTTTTTTTTGTATCTTTTGAGACTTCTTTGTTATGTCATATGTGGTCACTTTTGGAGAGTGTCCTGTGAGGTGCTGAAAAGAAGGTGTATTTTTGTGTTTGGGTAAAATGTTCTATAGATATCTTAGGTCCATTTGGTTCATAACATCTGTTAGCTCCAGTATTTTTCTATTTAGTTTTTGTCTGGATGTTCTGTCCATTGGTGAGAGTGGAGTACTGAAGTCTCCTATTAGCAGTGTGGAAGGGTCAGTGTGTGTTTGCAGCTTTAGTAGTGCTTCCTTCACAAATGTGGCATCCTTGAGTTTAGGGAGTAGATGTTGAGATTGAAAGAATATTCTGGTGGATTTTTCCTTTGATGAGTATGAAGTGTCTTTCCCTGTCTCTTTTCATTAAATTTGGTTTTAATTCTCTTTTGCTTGCTATTAGAATGGCTACACCAGCTTTTTTATTAGGTCCGTTTGCTTGAAAAATCTTTTTCCATATCTTTTGCTGCATTTGCAATTACTGCGGCTGGCAATGAAACACCAAACTTCAACAAACACACATGGAGTTTATTGGGAAAGGAACAGTAACTCCTTCCATTTACCTGTCTGTGGCAGTAATTGGAAATGTCCTATAAGATATGGAGATCTAAAGAGCCTTTAGATGGGCAATTTGGGCTATTTCTTAGTGTAGAGGTGAGTGAGTCTGGGAGCCTTCACAAGCGGCATTAAGTGAAGGAGTTTTAGATTTTCTAACAGGCATCCTAGTGAGTGCATTCTGCTAGGTAACTGGCAGGCCAGCATAATACCTGAATCCTTACATCTTTACTCTGAGGTAATGTCTCTCATTGATGTAGAGGTGTAATTCTTATATGCAGCAGAAGGATGGATCCTATTTCTGCATCTGTTCTGTTAGTCTGTGTCTTTTATTGGGGAATTGAGTCCATTGATAATTGAGAAATATCAATGACCAGTGAGTGCTATTTCCTGTTATTTTGTTGGTGATGGTGGCAATGTGTGTGTGCACACAAGTGCACATGTGGAGGCTCATGTCAAGAGTCTTCTTTTATCATTCTCTATTTTATTCATTGAGGCAGCTGGAATATGTCCTTAAGACTACTCTAGCTGGCTAGGTTCTTCTGAATTCCTAGTCTCTGTTTTCTAAGATTGGAATTACAGATGGGCTGCTATATCTATCTGGCATGTATGTGTGTACGTCCTTTCATTTGGTTTTGCTGGTATGAATGTAGTTCACTAGAAGAATTTTTCTTCTAGTACCTTCTGTAAGGCTGGATTTGTGAATAGAATATGTTCAAATTGGACTTTATCATGGAATATCTTGTTTTCTCCATCTGTGGTGATAAGAATTTTTACTAGATATAGGTCTGAGCTGCCATCCATGGTCTCTTAGATTGTACAAGACATCTATCCAGGCCCTCTGGCTTCTAGAGTCTCTACTGAGAAGTCAGGTGTAATTCTAATAGGTCTCCCTGTATATTACTTAACCTTTTTTCCCATTCAGCGTTTAATATTCTTTCTTTCTTCTGTATGTTTAGTGTTTTGCTTCATATGTGCAAGGGACTTCCTTTTCTGGTTCAATCTATTTGGTATTCTGTAAACTTTTTGTACTTTTGTAGGCATGTCTTTCTTTAAATTAGGAAAGTTTCCTTCTATAATTTTGTTGAAATGCTTTCTTGGTCTGTGATCTGGGATTCATCTCTTTCTTCTATTCCTATTATTCTTAGGTTTGGACTTTTCATAGTGTCCCAGATTTCTTAGATTTTTTTTTTTTTTTGGTTTTTACGAGACAGGGTTTCTCTGTATTGTTTTGGAGGCTATCGGTCCAGCCCGGCCTCGAACTCACAGAGATCCGCCTGCCTCTGCCTCCCGAGTGCTGGGATTAAAGGCGTGCGCCACCACCACCCGGCTTTCTTAGATGTTTTGTATGAGGAAATTTTTAGATTTAGTATTTTCTTTGACTGATGTATCTATTTCTTCTATTGTATTTTTAATGCCTGAAATTCTGTCTTCCATCTCTTGTAAATCTGATGGTGAAGCTTGCCTCTATAGTTCCTGTTCCATTTCCAGAATTCCCTCAGTTTATATTTTCTTTTTAAAAATTAGAAACAAGCTTGTTTTACATGTCAATCTCAGTTCCCTCTCCCTCCTTTCCTCCCCTGCCCCCATCAGCTCTCTATCCCATCCCCTTTCTGCTCCCCAGGGAGGGTGAGGCCTTCTATGGAGGATCTTCAAAGTCTGTCACATCATTTGGAGCAGGGCCTAGGCCCTGCCCTGTGTGTCTAGGCTGAGAGAGCATCCCTCTATGTGGAATGAACTCACAAAATCCATTCTTCTGCTAGGGATAAATACTGGTCTGCTACCAGAGGCCCCATAGATTGCTAAGGCCTCCTTACTGACACCCATGTTCAGGGGGTCTGGGTAAGTCCTATGCTGATTTCCCAGCTAACAGTCTGGGGTTCATGAGCTCCCCCTTGTTCAGGTCAGCTGTTTCTGTGGTTTTCTCCAGCCTGGTATTGACCCCCTTTGCGCATCATTCTCCCTCTCTGCAACTGGATTCCAGGAGTTTGGCTCAGTGTTTAGCTTTGGGTATCTGCTTCTGCTTCCATCAACTACTAGATGAAGGCTCTAGAATCTCATATAAGGTAGTCATCAATATCATTATCAGGGAAGGGCATTTAAGGTAGCCTCTCTACTATTGCTTAGATTGTTAGTTGGAGTCATCCTTGTAGAGTTCTGAACATTTCCCTAGTGCCAGATTTCTCTTTAAATCTATACTGGCTCCCTCTATTATAGTATCTCTTTTCTTGCTCTCCTCTATTCTTCCCCTGACTCAATCTTCCTGCTCCCTCATGTCCTCCTCTCCCCTCTTCTTCTCCCCTTCTCTTTCTCCTAACTCCTTTCCCCCCATACTCCCAATTAGCTCAGGAGATCTTGTCCATCTCCCTTTCTCTGGGGAACCATGTATGTCTCTCTTAGAGTGCTCCTTATTTCCCAGCTTCTCTGGAGGATTATAGACTAGTATTCCTTTGCTCTATGTCTAAAATCCATATATGAGTGAGTACATACCATGTTTGTCTTTTGGTGACTGGGTTACCTCACTCAGGATGGTTTCTTCTAGTTCCATCCATTTTTTTCACCGAGTAGCACTCTATTGTGTAAATGTACCACATTTTCTTTATCCATTCTTCAGTTGAGGGGCATCTAGGTTGCTTCCAGATTCTGGCTATTACAAATAATGCTGCTATGAACATAGGTGAACAGATGTCCTTGTTGTATGAGTGTGCATCCTTTGGGTATATGCCTAAGAGTGGAATTGCTGGATCTTGAGGTAGACTTGTTCCAGTTTTCCAAAGAAACCACCCTACTGATTTCCAAAGTGGCTGTACAAGTTTGCACTCCCACCAGCAGTGGAGGAGTGTTCCCTTTCTCCACATCCTCTCCAGCATAAACTGTCATTGGTGTTTTTATTTTAGCCATTTTGACAGGAGCAAGATGGTATCTCTGAGTTGTTTTGATTTGCATTTCCTTGATGACTAAGGATGTTGAGCACTTTCTTAAGTGTCTTTCAGCCATTTTAGATTCCTCTATTGAGAAATTCTCTATTTAGTTTGGCACCCCACTTTTTAATTGGATTATTTGGTGTTTTGGTGACTAGCTTCTTGAGTTCTTTGTATATTTTGGAAATCAGGCCTCTGTCAGATGTGGGGTTGGTGAAGATCTTTTCCCATTCTGTGGGCTACTGTTTTGTCTTGTTGACTATCAGTTTGTATTTTCTTAATTGCTTCTATTTCCATGTTCAGGTTTTGAACAGTTTTGTTTCCTTCAACTGTTAGTTTTTTAATTTATTTTTCAGTTTAAATTTAGACTAGAAACAAGGTTGCTTCACAAGTAAGTTCCAGGTCCTTCTCCCTTTCCCTCCCCTTCTCCTGTGCCCTTCCCCCAATCCCCCCATTATCCCCTCATTTCCCCAGGGAGGGTGAGGCCCTCCATGGGGGTGTCCATAGTCTGTCATTTCATACAGGGCAGGGCCTAGACCCTCCCCCAAGAGTTCAGGGTGAGAGTGCATCTCACATTGTTGGATGGGAGTCCAAAGTCCGTGTGTATACTCGGGATGAATACTGGATCTACTGCCCAAGGCAAAATAGATTACCTAGGCCTCCTCACTGACACCCACATTCAGGGGGTCTTGATAAGTCCCATGCTGGATTCCCAGGCTGATGCCTGGGGTTCAAGAGTCAACCTTTGTCAGGTCAGCTGTTTCTGGGGGTTAAACCAGCCCAGTCTTAATCCCTCTCTGTTACTGGCTTTCTTGAGTTCAGCTCAGTGCTTAACCGAGGGAATCTGCCTCTTCTTCCATCAGCCACTGAATGAAGTTTCTGTTTCCCAGACTCTCTGGTCATGGGATTGTAGGCTGGCACTCCCCAGATCTATGTCTAAAATCCATATATGAGAGAGTACATACCATGTTTCTCTTTTTGTGACTGCGTTACCTCACTCAGGATGGTTTCTTCTAGTGTCATCCATTTGCCTGCAAATCTCAGGACTCCATTGTTTTTTTTCTGCTGAATAGTACTCCATTGTGTAAATGTACCACATTTTCTCTATCCACTCTTCAGTTGAGGGACATGTAGGTTGCTTCCAAGTTCTGGCTATTACAAATAATGCTGCTATGAACATAGTGGAACAGACATCCTTGTTGTATGAATGTGCATCTTTTGGATATATGCCTAAGAGTGGAGTTGCTGGGTCTTGCGGTAGGTTTATTCCCATTTTTCTGAGGAATCTCCATACTGATTTCCAAAGTGGCTGAACCAGTTGGCACTCCCACCAGCAATGGAGGAGTGTTCCTCTTTCTCCACATCTTCTCCAGCATAAATTGTCGTTGGTGTTTTTGATTTTAGCCATTCTGACAGGAGTGAGATGGTATCTCAGAGTTGTTTTGATTTGCATTTCCCGGATGGCTAAGGATGTTGAGCACTTTCTCAAGTGCCTCTCAGCCATTTTAGACTTCTCTATTGAAAATTCTCTATTTAGTTCTGTAGCCCACTTTTTAAATTAGATCCTTTGGTGTTTTGGAGACTTGCTTCTTAAGTTCTTTGTAAATTTTGGAGATCAACCCTGTGTCAGATGTGGGATTAGTGAATATTTTTTCCCATTCTGTGGGATGCCTTTTTGTCTTGCTGACTGTGTCCTTTGCCTTACAGAAGCTTCTCAGTTTCAGGAGGTCCCATTTATTAATTGTTGATCTCACTGTCTGTGCTAGTGGTGTTATGTTCAGGAAGCTGTCTCCTGTATCAATTCGTTCAAGGGTACCACCCACTTTCTCTTCTAAGAGGTTCAGTGTGGCTGGATTTATGTTGAGGTCTTTGATCCATTTGGACTTAAGTTTTGTGCATGGCGATAAACATGGATCGATCCGCATTCTTCTACATGCCAGCCTCCAGTTATGCCAGCACCATTTGTTGAAGATGCTTTCTTTATTCCATTGTATATTTTTAGCTTCTTTGTCAAAGATCAGATGTTCATAGGTGTGTGGGTTAATATCCGGGTTTTCAATTCAATTCCATTGGTCTACCTGTCTATTTTTGTGCCAATACCAAGCAGTTTTCAGGACTATAGCTCTATGATAGAGCTTGAGGTCAGGGATGGTGATGCCTCCGGACGTTGCCTTGTTGAACAGGGTTGTTTTGGCTATCCTGGGTCTTTTGTTTTTCCATACAAAATGGATTATTGTTCTTTCAAGGTCTGTAAAGAATTGTGCTGGGATTTTAATGGGGATTGCATTGAATCTGTAGATTGCTTTTGGCAGGATTGCCATTTTTACTACATTGATCCTACCTATCCAAGAGCATGGGCGATCTTTCCATTTTCTGAGGGCTTCTTTAATTTCTTTCTTTAAAGATTCAAAGTTCTTGTGATACAGGTCTTTCACTTGTTTGGTTAGCATTACCCCAAGGTATTTTATGTTGTTTGTGGCAATTATAAAGGGTGATGTTTCTCTGATTTCTTTTTCAGCCCTTTTATCATCTGTATATAGTAGGGCTACTGATTTTCTTGAGTTGGTCTTGTAGCCTGCCACTTTGCTGAAGGTGTTAATCAGCTGTAAGAATTCCCTGGTAGAGTTCTTTGGGTCATTGATGTAAACTACCATATCATCTGCAAACAGTGAAAGTTTGACCTCTTCCTTCCCAATTTGTATCCCCTTGATCCCCCTTTGTTGTCGTATGGCAATGGCTAGAACTTCAAGTACCATGTTGAAAAGGTATGGAGAGAGTGGACAGCCTTGTTTTGTTCCTGATTTTAGAGGAAATGCGTTGAGTTTCTGTCCATTTAGTTTGATGTTGGCTGTTGGTTTACTGTATATAGCTTTTATTATGTTTAAGTGTGTCCCTGTTATCCCAGATCTCTCCAAGACCTTTATCATGAAAGGGGTGTTGGATTTTGTCAAAGGCTTTTTCAGCATCTAGTGAGATGATCATGTGATTTTTGTTTTTCAGCTTGTTTATATGGTGGATTACGTTGATGGATTTTCGTATGTTGAACCATCCCCTGCATCCCTGGGATGAAACCTACTTGATCGTGGTGAATGATTGTTTTGATGTGTTCTTGGATCCAATTTGCCAGTATTTTATTGAGTGTTTTTGCATCAATGTTCATGAGGGATATTGGTCTGAAGTTCTCTTTCTTAGTTGTGTCTTTGTGTGTCTTGGGGATCAAGGTTATTGAAGCCTCATAGAAAGAGTTTGGCAAAGACCCTTCTGCTTCTATTGTGTGGAATACTTTGAGAAGAATTGGTATAAGCTGTTCTTTGAATTTATGGTAGAATTCTGCACTGAAGCTGAAGCCATCTGGCCCTGGGCTTTTTTTTTTTTTTGGTTGGGAGACTTTTGATGACTGCTTCTATTTCCTTAGGTGTTATAGGTCTATTTAAATTGCTTATCTGTTCTTGATTTAATTTTGGCAAGTGATATCTATTCAGGAAGTCATCCATTTCCTTTAAATTTTCGAATTTTGTGGAGTACAGGTTTTCAAAATATGACCTGATGATTCTCTGGATTTCCTCAGTGTCTGTTGTTATGTCCCCCTTTTCATTTCTGATTTTGTTAATTTGCATGTTCACATTCTGCCGATTTGTGAGTTTGGATGAAGGTTTGTCTATCTTGTTGATTTTCTCAAAGAACCATCTCTTTGTTACATTGATTCTTTGTATTGTTTTCCTAGTTTCTGCTTTATTGATTTCAGCCCTCAATTTGATTATTTCCTGGCGTCTACTCCTCCTGAGTGAGTTTGCTTCTTTGTGTTCTAGAGCTTTCAGCTGTGCTGTTAGTTCTCTAGTGTAACTATTCTTCAGTTTCTTCATGTGGGCACTTAGTGCTATGAACTTCCCCCCATAGCACTGCT
The DNA here is from genome assembly GCF_017639785.1 of Mesocricetus auratus. Classification (NCBI taxonomy): domain Eukaryota; kingdom Metazoa; phylum Chordata; class Mammalia; order Rodentia; family Cricetidae; genus Mesocricetus; species Mesocricetus auratus. The sequence goes on along the minus strand of NW_024429191.1, from coordinate 81,117,086 downwards.
TTCAAAGTGTCCCATAGGTTTGGGTATGTTGTGTCTTCATTCTCATTGAATTCGAGGAAGTCTTTAATTTCTTTTTTTTTATTTCTTCTTTGACCCAGGAATGGTGCAGTTGAGCATTATTCAATTTCCATGAGTTTGTAGGTTTTCTGCAATTTCTGTTGTTGTTGAATTCTAATTTTAAAGCATGGTGGTCTGATAAGATGCATGGAGTTATTCCAATTTTTTTGTAGCTGCTGAGGTTTGATATGTTGCCACGTATGTGGTCGATTTTTGAGAAGGTTCCATGTGGTGGTGAGAAGAAGGTATATTCTTTTTTATGTGGATGAAATGTTCTATAGATGTCTGTTAATCCCAGTTGGGTCATTACTTCTATTAGACCCTTTGCTTCTTTGTTGAGTTTCTGTCTGGAATTCCTGTCTAGTGGTGAGAGTGGTGTGTTGAAATCTCCCACTATAACTGTGTGGGGCTTTATATGTGATTTAAGTTCTAATAATGTTTCTTTTATGAATGTGGATGCCTTTGTATTTGGGGCATAGATGTTCAGGATAGACACTTCATCTTGGTGGATTTCACCTGTGATGAGTATGTAATGACCTCCTTCATCTCTTTTGATTGATTTTATTTTAAAGTCTAGTTTGTTAGATATTAGGATTGCTACCCCTGCTTGTTTCTTGGGTCCATTTGATTGAAAATTTTTTTCCCAACCTTTAACTCTCAGGTAATGTCTGTCTTTGAGGGTGAGGTGTGTTTCTTGTATGCAGCAGAAGGAAGGGTTCTGTCTTCCAATCCATTCTGCTAGCCTGTGTCTTTTTATGTGTGAGTTAAGGCCATTAATGTTGAGGGATATTAATGACCATTGATTGTTCATCCTTCTTCGATTTGCAATGGTTGTTGTTGGTGGAATTATGTGTGGAATTTCACCCCTTTGTTCTTTTGGCTGTTGGTAGAGAGGGATTCTCTAATTCCTATGTTTTTCTGGTTGTAGTTAGCTTCCTTGGGTTGGAGTTTTCCTTCCAAAACTTTCTGTAGGGCTGGGTTAGTGGATACGTATTGCTTGAATCTAGTTTTGTCATGGAATATCTTGTTTTCTCCATCTATAGTGATTGAGAGCTTTGCCAGGCATAGTAGTCTGGGCTGGCATCCATGGTCTCTTAGTGTTGGTAGAATATCTATCCAGGACCTTCTGGCTTTCAGAGTTTCCATGGAGAAGTCAGGTGTAATTCTGATAGGTCTGCCTTTATATGTTATTTGGCCTTTTTCCTTAGCTGCTCTTAATATTCTTTCTTTATTCTGTATATTTGGGGTATTGATTTTTATGTGGTGAGGGGACATTTTTTGTGGTCCACTCTATTTGATGTTCTGTAAGCTTCTTGTACCTTCATTGGCATGTCTTTCTTAAGGTTGGGAAAGTTTTCTATGATTTTGTTGAATATGTTTTCTGCCCCTTTGAGATGGTTTTCTTCTCCTTCTTCTATACCTATTATTCTTAGGTTTGGTCTTTTCATGGTGTCCCATATTTCCTGGCTGTTTTGGTTAAAGATTTGTTGGACTTAAGGTTTTCTTTGGTTGATGAATCCATTTCTCCTAGTGTATCTTCAACACTTGAGATTCTCTCTTCCATCACTTCTTTTTTTATCATTTTTTATTTTAATTTTAAATAGCTTGTTTTACATGTCAATCCCAGTTCCCTCTCCCTCCCCTCCTCCCGCACTCCCCTTCCCCCCCACCCTCCCACCCTATTGCCAAATCCTTCCACATAGGGGATATCTAGAGTCTGTCATTTTACTCTGGGTAGGGTCCAGGCACTCCCCTAAGAGTCCAGGCTGAGAGAGTATCCCTCTTTGTGCTATAGGCACACGAAGACTGTTTGTATACCAGGGATAGACACTGATCCACAGCTCAGGGCCCCATAGGTTGCCCAGGCCTTCTCGCTGACACTCACATTTGGGGGGTCCAGATCAGTCCCCTGCTGGCCTCCCCACTGTCGGTCTGGGGTCCAAGAGCTCTCCCCTGTTCAGATCAGCTGTCTCTGCTGGTTTTGCCAGCCCATTCTTTGCCAATTTGCTCATCACTTCTCTCTCTCTGTCACTGGGTTCCTTGGGTTCAGTTCAGTGATTAATTGTGCGTTTGCCTCTGCTTCCATCAGTCACAGGATGAAGGCTCCCGGATGGTTATAGACATCAAGTTCGTTATCAGGAATGGGCATTCGAGGTGGTCTCTCCACTATTGCTTAGCTTGCCAATTGGTGTTATCCCTTTAGATCACTCGAGGTCACTCTGGTGCCTGATCTGTATTCGATCCTATGATTCCCTCTTACCTCTATTCTACCCCACCCCCTCAACTTCCTGTTCCCCCATGACCAACTCTCTTCCTCTTCACCCCTCTCTTCTTCCCAGGTCCCACTCCCCCCCACCCCTCGCCGTGTTCCCCATCCATTCAGAGGATCTTGTCTCAATCCTCTTCTCTTGGGTACTATGCATATATGCATATCTTTTAGGTTCTTTCCTGTTTCCCAGACTCTCTATCAGTGGAAGTGCAGACTGGCACTATCCTGATCCATGTCTAAAATCCATATATGAGTGAGTACATACCATGTTTGTCTTTTTGCGGCTGGGTTACCTCACTCAGAATGGTTTCTTACAGTGCTATCCATTTACCTGTGAATTTCAAGATTCCAATGTTTTTTTCTGCTGAGTAGTACTCCATTGTGTAAATGTACCACATTTTCTCTATCCACTCTTCAGTTGAGGGGCATCTAGGTTGCTTCCAGGTTCTGGCTATTACAAATAATGCTGCTATGAACATAGGGGAGCAGATGCCCTTGTTGTATGAATTTGCCTCTTTTGGATATATGCCTAAGAGTGGAATTGCTGGGTCTTGTGGTAGATTGATTCCCATTTTCCTGAGGAATCTCCATACTGCTTTCCAAAGTGGCTGTATGAGTTGGCACTCCCACCAGCAGTGTTCCCCTCTTTCCATATCCTCTCCAGCATAAATTGTCTTCGGTGTTTTTGATTTTAGCCATTCTGACAGGAGTAAGACGGTATCTCAAAGTTGTTTTGATTTGCATTTCCCTGATGGCTAAGGATGTTGAGCACTTTCTTAAGTGTTTCTTGGCCATTTTAGCCTCTTCTATTGAGAATTCTCTGTTTAGTTCTGTACCCCACCTTTTAATTGGATCCTTTGGTGTTTTGGAGACTTGCTTCTTGAGTTCTTTGTAAATTTTGGAGATTAGCCCTCTGTCAGATGTAGGGTTAGTGAATATCTTTTCTCATTCTGTGGCCTGCCTTTTTGTCTTTTTGACTGTGTTCTTTGCCTTACAGAAGCTTTTTAGTTTCAGAAGGTCCCATTTGTTAATTGTCGACCTCAGTGCCTGTGCCACTGGTGTTATGTTTAGGAAGTGGTCTCCTGTACCAACTCGTTGAAGAGTATCTCCCACTTTCTCTTCTAAAAGTTTCAGTGTGGCTGGATTTATGTTGAGATCTTTGATCCATTTGGACTTAAGTTTTGTACAAGGCGATAAACATGGATCTATCTGCAGTCTTCTGCATACCAGTACCCAGTTATGCCAGCACCATTTGTTGAAGATGCTTTCTTTTTTCCATTGTACAGTTTTAGCTTCTTTGTCAAAAATCAAGTGTTCATAGGTGTGTGGGTTAAAATTAGGGCTTTCGATTCGGTTCCATTGGTCTACCTGCCTATTTTTGTGCCAATACCAAGCTGTTTTCAGGACTACAGCTCTATAATAGAGCTTGAAGTCAGGTATGGTGATGCCTCCTGAAGTTCCTTTATTGTATAGGGATGTTTTGGCTATCCTGGGCCTTTTGTTTTTCCATATAAAGTTGATTAATGTTCTTTCCAGGTCCTTGAAGAATTGTGATGGAATTTTGATAGGGATTGCATTGAATCTGTAGACTGCTTTTGGCAAGATTGCCATTTTTATTATGTTGATCCTACCAATCCAAGAGCATGGGAGATCTTTCCATTTTCTGGTATCTTCTTTGATTTCTTTCTTTAAAGACACAAAGTTCTTGATATACAGGTCTTTAACTTCCTTGGTTAACATTATCCCCAGATATTTGATGCTGTTTTTGGCTATTGTAAAGGGTGATGTTTCTCTCTCAGTCACTTCATCATCTGTATATAATAGGGCCACTGATGTTTTTGAGTTTACCTTGTATCCTGCCACATTGCTTAAGGTATTTATCAGCTCTAGGAGTAACCTTGCGGAGTTTTTTGGGTCACTTATGTAAACTATCATATCAAGGTAATTGTAGCCTCGTAGAAAGAGTTTGGCAGTGAGCCTCCTGCTTCTATTGTGTGGAATACTTTGAGGAGTATTGGAATTAGCTCTTCTTTGAATTTCTGGTGGAATTCTGCACTGAAGCCATCTGGGCCTGGGCTTTTTTTGTTTGGGAGACTTTTGATGACTGCTTCTATTTCATTAGGGGTTATAGGTCTGTTTAGATTGTTTATCTGTTCTTGATTTAGTTTTGGCAAGTGATATCTATCCAGGAAATTGTCCATTTCCTTTAAATTTTCAAATTTTGTGGAGTACAGATTTTCAAAGTATGCCCTGATGATTCTCTGGATTTCCTCAGAGTCTGTTGTTATGTCCCCTTTTTTTGGTTTGTTTTTTCTTCCATTTCTTGCATTTTTGGTTTGTTTTTTCTTCCATTTCTTTGAGGGATTTTCCTATATCCTCTTTTAGGGCCTCTATCATTTTCATGAAAGTGGTTTTAAGGTCATTCTCTTCTGCTTCGTTTGCATTGGAATGTTGGAGCCTTGCTGGTGTGGAGTCTCTAGAATCTGGCGGTGTCATATTTGTTTTTTTTCTGTTGCTGAGTGTGTTTTTGTATTGTCTCTTTCCCATCTCTTCTTCTAGTGGGTGCAGAAAGAGTCCCTTACTGGTCTGATGGTTAGGGGACCAGAGTTCCCTTTTGGTGGGTGCTAGCAAGTCCAATAATCTGGTGGTTCTTCTATTCCTTGTCTTCGTTCTGGTCCCGTGGGTGGAGAAGAAGAACAGGAATCTGGGGCGCTTAGCCTCCCACCTGGTCCCCTGGACCCTTTGCTGGATCCTGTTGTACCTGATCCTGCAGCCAGAACAGCTGCTTCCCTGGTCTCCCTGGCTCCTCTGGTTTCCTGGTCTCGTTGGTGGGAGAGAAGACCCGGAGTCTGGGGTGCTTGGCTCCTGCCGGGATTGGAAGCTCTGTGCAGTTCCCAGGCGATCCCCAGGCACTGGAACACAGGCCCATAAGCAGGGCCTGTTGTACCTGATGCCGCCGCTGGAATAGCTGCTTCCCTGGACTCCCAACTGTTAGTTTTTCTTGACTTTCTTTAAAGAATTTATTCATTTCTTCCTATTTTTGTTTGTGTTTTCCTGTATTTCATTAAGGGAGCTCCATCATCTTCATAAAGTTGATTTTAAGGTCATTTTCTTGTGCTTCAGCTGTGTTGGGATATTCAGGGCTAGTTGTATAGTAGGATAGCTGTGCTCTAGTGGTGACATGATGCTAACTGTTGTGGGTTATATTCTTACACTGGTGTCTAGGCATCTAGGTTTAGGGTGATTATATGTCTAGGTGATGATTCCTGTGTTTGTCTTTGTTAGATGGGTGTTTTGTTCTTTGGTTTCTGTTTCCTCTCGGGTCTTTTGGCTGAGATGGCCTGTGGTTGAGAAAAGGGTCTCCACCCTAATTGGAGGCTGGACTTCCGATGGCCAGCATGGCCTCTGGTTGAACAGGGGGTTTCCACCCGAGTTGGAGGCTGGAGGTCCTCTGGTCCAGCAGGGGATCCTCCAAAGCAGGAGTTGTGGTGGTAGGCTTGACTTCTGGTGGAACAGAGGTCTTCTGCTCGAGTTGGAGCACAAGCTGCTTGCATCTTTCCAAAAGCAAGTTGACAAGGGAGAGAACAGGAATTCTGTGATACATAGCACACAGTTCCTATAGTGTTTTTAAGTTGAAATTCTGTCTTCCCTGCATTACAAAAGTTATACAAAGGTCCCAACTGAGGTGGGTTTGTGTAGGGATGAATGGAGCCTAAACCCAAAGACTTCTCATTGCATAAACCCTGCCTAAGTCCTGCTTGGAGCTTTAGCAGCTTCTATATTAATAAACTTCCCATGTTATTATTAGAGGCCTTTCCCAAGACGGTCAGGCCTCTCAAGATTCACATTCACCCCTGCTTCCAGATACCTACTTGGATACAGCTTCCATGTTAGTGACAAACACTGACAAAACATGTCAGGGTCAGATGCTCTTGAATCTGAAATCCAGGTCAAAGACACACCAAAAACTCATTAGTTAAGTACCATTGTTTTATTGAAAGTAGGAATCATGCCTCTTTCATATGAAAAATGTTACAAAAACCAATAGTGTATGACAGTTTGCATGTTAAGTGCACCTGTTACTATAGTTTTTCTTGTCCTGCGAGGTTCCACCTCCGTTCAGCACCAAATACACACACCAATGCTATATTAGTTATACAGCTGTTGGCTTGTGGCTAGGAAGTCTTATTGGCTAGCTCTGTCTTAATTATTAACCCATAACTACTAATTTCTCTGTGTAGCCCTAGCAATCCTGGAACTGTCTTTGTAGATCAGGCTGACCTCAAATCAGAGATTTACCTGCCTCTGCCTCAGAGTGCTGGGATTAAAGGCACAGTGTGCCATCGCCGCCCAGCTTGTGTATCTTATCTCAAAGTTGGTCTCTAATTTCAGGAGGATTCTTTGGACAGAGCTCTGTTTCCCTCTGGAAGCACTAGGGCTCCTGGTCACACAACTACTGGACATATGAAGTCACTACTGCTGAGCACCTCTTCTGGGCATCCCTTTCTTAGATGCCTCTCACATTTTCTTTCTCATTGATTGAAGGGAGGAAAATGCTACTAAGTCACTCATAGCCTGAGGGGGCCTTACTCAATCACTTAGAAAGTTACAGAAAAAAATGTGAGTCTCGCTGACTCTAGCAGTCTTACTTCTCCCTGTTCTTCATCAGCAGGCAATCTCCCTTAAGGTAACTCTCAGCACTGTAGTTAAGATGCAGGCTCACCATTTTTTATTTCTTGGAATCTACTGGTGTAACACATGATTCCTACACTGAAGAGCTTTACACAGGGAGGCATGCTCTCAGGCTCATGGACCTTGCAGATGAAGAGAAGAAAGGATTTCTCCTCTCCTCACACACTTCATGCTTGTTGGAGCAGGGTCTCGGTCATCTGCTTATTTCTCTGGCCATCTTCTAAGGAACCCATTTCCTGCCTGCCTTTGGGATTCTGGTGTGGGTGCTTTTGGAGGCAGCATTAGCTTCCCCTTCTACCTGTGCAGAACTGCAAGATCAGCCGGGGGTGAAGTTCCTCGGGTATTCTTGGGTTGTTTCCCACCTAGGCTCGAGCATGCACACGTGTGCATGACTGTTGCCCAGCAGATCTCTTGGGGTCTTTGTTTCCCAAGCTCACTCTGAGCATCTCACAGCTCCTGTGGACATCGTATTCCTCCGCTCTCCTGTCAGTCTCACCGCACAGGCACTTTGTTGTCCCACTGTCCTCAGCTACAACACTTGCCTGCAGTTGTTTTCCAAAACCATCTTCTGGGGAAGTTTCTAGAACCAGAGAACGCTCAGTCAGGTCAAAAACAGAGAAGTCTAGTCTCAACTAGGGGCCACTGTTACACAAGTTCTAATTGGTCTTAATAATAAAAACCTGGAGTCAGATATGGGGGTAAATGCTGAAAGATCGGAGAGACAAAGGAGCAAGCCACAGCCATACCTTACCTCGCCAACATTCCAGCTGAAAAGAGAGCAAGCTCCTGTCTGCTCTCACCGTACATCCTTCTCTCTGCCCAGCCATCTCACATCCTGTCTGTCTGTACAGACCTCCACCCCCATGGTTAACCAGTGGCTAGCTCCACCCTCTGATCTTCAGGCAAGCTTTATTTGTTAGAGTACAAACAAGATATCACCACAGGCCACCAATTTCCTGGGGTTGAGGTTTTGCAGGAGCAGCAGCTCCATTCTGCAACCTATAGTGTGGGGCTTTGGGTTGATTTTTAAGGTTACCATGAAGCTAAGATAAGAAATGTTATAGAGTAAATTAAAACAACACAAATCTTAGTGTTCTTATAGAAATCGAGTTGGTTTTCTTAAATAAACTATTCTGGAATGTAGCAAGCCTTTGGTTAAATTTCCACAGTTTGATAATTCATTGTTTTATGGAGGGATGAACTCTGATGTCTTCACTCAACCATTTTCATTGACATCAATATGTTAAAATGGTCTTTAATCTCTCATCTCAATGACAATAGACTAGTTAAATGTTAATCATGGACATGACATGTATGTCACTTGGAGAAGTCAGTGTTTTCCTTCCATCACTTAAATCCTGTGGATTGAACCTAAATTGTCAGGCTTGGTGGCAAGTGTCTTTACCTGATAAGCCATCTTGTTGGCCCACAGAGCAATTTTTAAAAAGTTCCATGCCAAGGAAATTAATCTTCATAAGTAGACTTATGAATATTGATGATGCTGGTAATTTCAATTACATTGTATTTTTCAGAATTCTAAGCCGTAATCCTCTCACAATTGTTGAAGATCCCTACTTTTTTAAGTTGCCAGCATTAAAATATCTGTAAGTATTGTGATAATGGTATGGTTTGTGAGATGATTCCTATTCCACTAAAAAATATTTTAATCATTTCTTATTAGTTCTTTTATGTCATATTACCCTGTGTTTTGATCATATCCTTCCAGCTCTTCCCAAATACACACCCCTTCCCTACCCACCCAACTTTGTGTTCTTATACTTTTGTTTGTGGCTTTCCAATGGAGCATGGTCTGGGGCCACACTCTTAAAAGCAGGCTTTTCCTTTTTCAGTTGCTATCAGTTGTCGATAACCCCTTAGCTAATGGCATCATTCCAGGCCCACTGCCCTCTTTTTGTCTGGCTTGTGTTTATGCAGGTCTCATACATACATGCTGTCACCAATTCATATATACAAGAGCCCTGATGTGTTTGGAAAGCACTGTTGCCTTGTGGTCATTCTCTTCCACAAGGATGCCTGAGCCTTGAGAGAGAAGTGTGATGTAGAATGTCCCAGTTAGGGCTGAGTATCCTGCAGTCTCTTATTTTCTAACCTTGATTTCTATGGTCTCTGTGTTGATTGCTGTGTGTTCCAGAAATGTTACCCTATAGATTCAAAGAGAAGTTGTTAGACTTGCATTTAGTACTATGTCCTTTAGCAGAGTGATAATAGTCGGTTCTCCCCTAGGGCCTATGACCTGTCTAGTCACAGATTCATGCTCCAATAATGTGCCAGGTATGGGTTTCTGCTTGTGGAGAAGACCTTACATCAGGAAATGGTTGGTTATTCTTAAGGTGTTTGTGTATTCCTTGCTCAGTCAGTTGTTATTTTAGCTTGCAGAATTCATGGGTAAGTAAGATTGATGATTAATTTTCTCCTTGGGTATTGTGTATAGCACCTTCCAACACTATTAAAGCTAGCCAGTAAATATGAAACCTCCAGTTGAGTACTCAAGTATGTGGTATCTTCCACAGTAAGGTATTACCATCAAGTTATGGAAGATAATGAAGAGCATTAGCAAAAACCTATTATAGTTGGAGATCTAGGGGACCCATTCCCTCTAATGGGCTTTTTATTTGTTAGGTTGTGGAATCTCATAAGGAAATTGTTTACCTATTATGGGGCTATTCCACTTAAACTGTGTGTGTGTGTGTGTGTGTGTGTGTGTGTGTGTGTGTGTGTGTGTGTGTGTGTGTGTGTAAAATCTTCTATAGTAGTAGGTTTCCATACAGGGTATTCCCTGTATTCTGTCCTCTACCCTGTCTATCAAAGAGTAGTCTGCCTTAAGGATAAAAAAGTCAGTTTTATTTTTAACTTAATTATTTTAAAATGCTTTTAAAGGGCTGGAAAGGTGGCTCAGCAGTTAAGAAGTGTGTGTGCTACTCTTGCAGAGAACCTGAGTTTGATTCCTAGCACCTAAGTTGGCTGATCATAATTGACTTTGTTTCCAACTCTGGAAGAATCTGATGCTTCTGGACTTCATAGACACCTATACTCACTTACAGATTCCCACACACAGACCCACATACATACATACAATTTAAATAAAAAGAATCCTTTCAAATGTTATTAACAAAGAAAATGGTGAAGAAAGGTTAAATAATGGGCAAGACATTTGGCCTGGGGAAAGACCAGTATTGAGGATCAGGAAGAGATATGTAATATGGATGAAGCTTGTCTCTGCATTTGATGCCTTTAGCTGCTCTATTGTGAGGACTAGCATTTTAACCCTAACACCCATGTGGGTAGCTCACAACACACTCTAACTTCAACCCCAAGAGATCCAATCCCTTCTGGTTTCCATGGCACCCACGCACCATTAATGTGTATCTATTTAGACACACAGATATATACACATACAAAATCACCCAAGATAGATGAATATATCATTATCTTAGAAAGCAAAGAAGCATAAGAACAGAAAATATGAAGTAGTAGTTATGTGGCAAATGCAATATGAAAATGAGAAGTACGAAGATGGTTTCTATTCTAGTAAACTCTGTAGAAGTTTCTTCTCTGATGGATTTACTTATTCCTGGAACAGATAGTTGTGTAGGAAAGACAGAGTTTAAGCCACCACTCGTGATGAAAATGGGTCCTCATGAAATCTGGCTTTCTCCTTCAGAGACCTGGGAACAACACAAGTACAACTGACAACGCTTGAGAACATCCTCACGATGACTCTGGACCTGGAGCTTCTGTAAGGTTTATTTTCTTAGAATAATTTCACCTAGCTCTTTATGAAGTTTGTTTTATTCTAGTTTTTGTTTTATGAATTTCTTGTGAGGATTATTGAGATACAGTTTTTATGCAATGATGTTCAAGTGCAGAGTATGATGAGTTTGCATAGTTAGCTAACCATTACTAGAGCTAAGGTAACCATGCAAGCTCTGTCACCCTCAAAAGGCCCATCATGGATGGTGAGATGGCTCAGTTCATGACACTATGAAAGCCTGGTGACATGAATTTAATTCCTAGAAACTACATTAAAGTGGAAGGAGAGAGCCAGCTCAACAAAGATGTCCTCTTACCTCCACATGAGTGCTGAAACACACACATACACACATATACTAGTAAAAGTTCAAAGGCCACTCATGTGCCTTTTCCATTATTTACTCCTCTCACGCTTTAACCCATTACTATTCTTATTTCTGAGCCTATAGTTTTCCTTCCACAGAACATCTCATAAATGACACCCCATAGTGTGTGGCCGTTTGGATCTGTCTTCTCTCACTGAGTGTGGTCTTTAGTATATATCCTCACCAGTGTATGGCAATTGCTCCATTTGCCTGGTCTTTATTTTTCATTTTTTAAAGCATTTATCTGGATTGGGGGTGTAGCTCTGTTGGTAGAATGTTTGTCTAGCATGCATGATGCCCTTGGTCTATATACACCAAGCATGGTGGTGACTACCTGTCCTCCCCAGCACTCACAAAGTGGAAGCAGGAGAATAAAAAAAATTAAGGTATCTTTGGATACTTAGGGAGTTCCTGGCTAGCCTGGGATACATGTAAGATGGTCAACAACAAAAAAGCTGCCTTCCTACTATCTGATACCTAGTAATGTTTGTGTCCTTGTAATCTAATTTGAATTTATTTAATAACGGGTGCTATGGAAGTGTCTAGTTATATGCAGATATGTTTTAGTGGTGTGTATTTAAACCTATGTCCATATCGGAATTGGATGTTTTTGTTCTTGTTGAGCTTTGATTTTAGTCTAAGTCTTTTGAGACAGGGTCTCTTCAATAGAGCCTAGGTTGCCCTTGAACTTGTTGCTATTCCCCTGCCTTTGCCTCCTGTCTTTTCTGCTTTACAGGCTCTTGCCACCATACCCAGTTTCTTACTAAGAATCTCTTTTTCTATATTTATGTTGTGTACATGTATTTTTGTGTGTGAATGTGTGTGGTGAGTACATGCTATGGTACACATGTGAAGATCTAAGGACAACTTCCAAAAGTCTCCTTCCACCATATGTGTTCTGAGTTTTGCAAATGCCCATACCCACTGAGCCACCTTGCTGAGTTAAGTTTTCTTTTCTGTACTCTGCATATAAGTCCTTTCTCCCAGATATGTGTTTAGTGTCTTCTCTCTGGTTGTGGCTTGTGTCTTCACTAATAAAGTATCTTCTGAAGAGCACCTGTTTTTAAATTTTTATGTATGAGGCACTCTAGCAATGTTTCTTCTATAGTGTGTGCTTTTTTTGGTGACTTACATGATAAATCTTTTTGTGAGTTACCCACTGTTGGAACTGCAGCACAGGTGGGTAAGAATGTCACAGCAGTAATAGTCTGGATGGTACCAGCTTGGAAGTATTGCAGAGGGGGACCAAATAGTTGGGGTTTGCTGTGGCAGCAATTGTTGCCCCTCCCCCTTTTCAGGATGCCCTGGCCAATGCTATCCCCTGGCCCTCCCTGCGAAGGACCAGGCCATGGCTATCAGTCTGGCATGATTTCTGCCTGCCACATTTTCCTCTTGGGTAAGGTGGCGCAGGTCCCTCCATGGTTCTCTGGTTCTAGGGAGAAAAACTCAGGAGGCAGGTGACAGCTTTGCAATGAGGTGTCTGAAGATTCACTAAAAGCTGCTCAAGATTCAAGTAACAGACAAGCTCATGATCAGGTGATACACAGTGCATGTGTTCTCCAGCCTGACAGGAACCATGTGGCAACTTCTTCAATACTCCTTCCACACGCCTGGAGACTCTCCCCAGAAGAATAACTGCTACAAAGCAGCTTCAGGTGAAATGTGCTCACAGAGAAATCCAGGTTTCCTGAGGAAGATGACAAGAACCTGGAGCGTAAATGTCAGCACTGTAGCAGCCACTATGTGACAAGAGACAAGACTTCATCATGATGATGCCACAGATGCAGGCGATGAGCAGCACGGTGAACACGAAGAGGAGCACACTGCAGGCAGAGAAGGCAGTAGCAGGAGCAGAAAAAGAAGTATCTCCAGAAGAGCCCCAGTGCATCCCAAAGGACTCATGGCATTCCCACTCTCCACCTCTAAAGATACAAACAATGAGTCAGTGTAGGAATACGGTGACCCAACTTGAAACACCAGTGGCTGTTTATATTAAAGTGGCATTTTAGACTTTAAACACCCTGTCTTTTTTGTTAAAGCTGTACTTTGAACCCACAACTATTTTACCAGTCCTTTCGTAACAAAAACATGTATGCTGAAGTCAGAGCCAAGACAATGACTGACCCCTTTTCCTTTGGATGTTCTGAAATCATGTACTATCACAGGTATATAACTGACTGGACAAAAGAAAAGGAACAAAATGTTGTAATAAAATGATTAAGAAAACAGTGTAAAGGGAGAGGGGTGACTTTACTTAGTCACTAATAAAGTACCCATGAATCCTTTCTTCACTTCTTTGATCCACTGAAAGCATATGGAAGCAGAGAATACTGGGCAGAGACTCTCATCCTGTCAGCCTCTGGCTCTGGAATTAGACCCTTTTGTAAGCAGAGAACAGTAGAGTAATACCACACTGTCCTTACAATGTGTCTTTACAGTCCTTTGGAGTGTGTGTGTGTGTGTGTGTGTGTGTGTGTGTGTGTGTGTGTCAGAGAGAGACAGAGAAAGAGAGAGAGACAGGCAGAGAGAGAGTGAGAGAGAGAGAGAGGAGAGAGAGAGAGAGGAGAGAGAGAGAGAGAGAGAGAGAGGAGAGAGAGAGAGAGAGAGAGAGGAGAGAGAGGAGAGGAGAGAGAGTTTTCTAGGGGTTGAATGGGTTGTAGTACACACACTCCAAGGTCAAAGGTGTAGTGATTCATGCTTGTGTTTATTTATTCATTCAAGTCTAGAGAACTTTGAACTGTCTTCATCCTTGTCACTAATGAAACTGTGTGGGTGACCTGAACAGGATGTGACAGCTAGTAGAGCAAGGCCTGCATAGAGTAAACCCTATTGTTTTTTCCTATCACCTGTGCAGGGCAGGAGCCTGTTCTGTGAGCTGGAGACCATGTGTTGCTGTTGGAGAATGTATGGCTAAACACAGAGGGCCAAAATCTCCCCCCTTTTCCCGAGAATACTGGTCAGAAGAATGGAACTTTCTAGCTTCCTGTGTACAAGCCAAGTCTCAGATATCCCCTCCATTCTTTTTGAAGCCCTAGGCTTGATGACCAGTGGTGGTTAGCATGAGGGGTGGACCATGGTCTCTGATCACTGGGGATGACTGTGTTTATACTGTGTACTCACCCTACCCGTGCTGAACATGGTGGCTTCAGTTTATTCAGAATAATATATACTACTTAAGTTGTAAAACATGGATTAAAAATGGCCTGTTACATAATCTTCACAAAAGATTTCTCCTGTGCTTTCTTTCAGAAATTAGGTACTTAGATTTATGTTTAGTAAAATTTTGTGTATAGTGTGAAGTCTTTCTAGCAGTTTTAGAAAAAACATATATTTCTATAAGGCCATATGCTATTTTTGTTGTTTTGTTTTACTTTGTTGTTGTTTGGGGATTTTTTGTTTTGTTTTGGGTTTGTTTTTGTTTTTTTTTTTTTTTTGTTTTGTTTTTTTTGGTTTTACGAGACAGGGTTTCTCTGTTTTGGAGGCTGTTGGTCCAGCCTGGCCTCGAACTCACAGAGATCCGCCTGCCTCTGCCTCCCGAGTGCTGGGATTAAAGGCGTGCGCCACCAACGCCCGGCTGTTTTGTTTTAAGATAGGGTTTCATCCAGGCGTTGGTGGTATATGCTTTTAATCCCAGCACCTAGGAAACAGAGGCAGGCAAATCTCTGTGAGTTTGAGACCAGCCTGGTCTACAAGAGCTAGTTCCAAGACAGCCTCCAAAGCCACAGAGAAACCCTGTCTGGAAAAACAAAACAGAACAAAAGACAGGGTTTCTCTGTGGCTGTCCTGGCACTCAGGGGCTGGCCTTGAACTCACAGAGGTCCAGCTGCCTCTGCCTCCCAAGTTCTGGGATTAAAGGCTTGTGTTACTGCTTGGCTATTTAGTTCTTTTTTTTTATCATTTTTTATTTTAATTTTAAATAGCTTGTTTTACATGTCAATCCCAGTTCCCTCTCCCTCCCCTCTTCCCGCACTCCCCTTCCCCCTCCCTCCCACCCTATTGCCAAATCCTTCCACATAGGGGATATCTAGAGTCTGTCATTTTACTCTTGGTAGGCTATTTAGTTCTTTCAACTTGACAGAAAACGCAGTATACCTCTGAGGAGGGAAACTCAATTGAGGAATTGTCTCCAGCAGTTTGGCCCGTGGGCATGTCTCAAGGACATTTGTAGTTGATGTAGCAGGATCCATTCTACTGTGGGTGGTGCCATCCTTAGGCAGATGAACCTGGGCTGTCTAAGAATAGTAATTGAACAAGCTTTCTTCCATGGGTTCTGCTTCAGTTTCTGCCTCCAGGTTCATCCCTTGGCTTCCCTTAATGATGGATTGTAACCTGTAAGTCAAATAAACCCTTCCTCCGATTTGGTTGTCAGTGTTTATCACAGCACTAGAGAAGCAAACTAGAACAGCATCTGGCAGTTTGTCTGGCATTTTTCTGCAGTATGGTGGATACTTCTGTCTCTTTCTCCAGTATGGCAAGCTAAATACAAGCTTGCTATATTGCTAGTAAGAGTGTAGGGGATTTAAGTGAATATGTAGGGGATTGCAAAATGAATATGGAAAAGGTTCTTCAGTTGAACACTCTGTTACAATAACATTGATCAGGTCATTTCCTTTGACTAGTTTTCTCATATTGTCACACCCTTTGTCTCCTGCTCTAGCCTCTTTCTCGGCCTTCATAACATTTGTTGGTCAGTCTCCCCTATAGTCATCACCATGCAGCCTTCTCACTTACTCAAGGTAACATTTTCAACTGGGTTTTCTCTTGGGTAAAAAAAATCCTCGTTCTGTAGCCATTTTCAGTGTCTGAGTTTTGAACATGTGCCACATGTATTTATAATAACTTAATGTATTTGCTCTTCCCAGCACCTGTAAAAGTTCTGGGTCAGTTTTGACTTATTTTTTCTCATATTTACTTTCTTTTCTTCCTTCCTTCCTCTTCCTTTATTTCTTTTTTAGATTTTTGATACAGGGTTGAAGTGATTATTTACATTATCCTATTTTAATAAAAATCAGGATCAGATATCAGGGTAAAAACCTGACCAGAGAAGTGGCAGAGAAGCGACCAGTGAGAAGCTCTCTCTCTCCTTCCCATATCCAAAAGGGGCCTGTGAATCTTTCTGAGTCCCTCCCTGCTACTTCTTGTGTCTTTCTACATAACCTATGTCCTCCAAAACCTCTACAGCTAATTCTAGTCAGCTAGTAACTCTGCTCTCTGATCCAAGGCAAACTTCATTGGCAGTCTCAGGAGTGTCAGAGTGTGATCAAACTATCTCACAACATTTCCCCCTTTTTTCTAAATATAAAGAGAAGGTATTACACTAACACAGTAAAAAATTATCAGCTAAGAATTATATTCACAATGTCCAGTTCATTTGCATTTGGCAAATTCAGAGAAAATACTCCATTATCTATCCTATCTTGGTGAGTCCAAGGTTTCATACTTAATTCACTTTCTATCCTAACTTGTACACAGAACTATCTTTTTAGACCACAAAACATTTTCTTACATAAACAAGCTTAAGCTTTTATGTCTCTCAACCTTATACACTTTATACCATTTTTATGAGTTTCTGAATTTGGTAACAAGAAAAACTGTAACTTTAACTATCTAGTCTTTAGCCACATCAAAGACCGAAGAAGGCTATAGTATTACCTGGGTAAGCATAAAGTGTAGAGCAAGCAGCTTCCAAAACTACAGAAATAACAGGGACATTTGACTTGCTGGACAGTCACTCAAGGTTCCTCTGCAATGTTGGGGGTGTCCGTCTTTGTCCTACAGGCCTAGAATATCTGATGTACTTTTCTGTGAACCAGGAATTTTGAAAGACTGTCCTACTTTGTCTTGGCAAACTTTGACAGTCTCCTTTTTTGTGGCAAAATTTGACAGTCTCCTTTTTTTTGTCTTGGTTTGTCCAATTTGGACAGCATACTCTCAGTAGTCCAGGCAAAGGCAGTTCCTTGCCCAGTGGCTAACTTTGCCACAATGAAGGCAAACTCCATATGAAGGTTCTTCAATGCCCATCATCCCTTTTTGAAGTAAATTGGTGCTGCCAGGAGCAGACGTGTGTCACTGTCATGAAAAGCCTTATGTTATTAAAATATCTTTTTTATAATTTTTTATTTTTAAATTTAAATTAGAAACAAGGTTGCTTCACATGTCAATCCCAGGCCCCTCTCCCTTTCCCTCCCCTCTTCCCATGCCCTCCCACCAACCCCCTCAATAACCTCTCATTTCCCCAGGGAGAGTGAGGCCCTCCATGGGGTGTCCATAGTCTGTCATTTCATCCAGGGCAAGGCCTAGACCCTCTCCGAAGAGTCCAGGGTGAGAGTGCATTTCTCATTGTGAGATGGGCACCCAAAGTCCATTTGTATGCCAGGGATAAATACTGGTCTAGTACCCAAGGCCCAATAGATTGCCCACAATTCAGGGGGTCTTGATCAGTCCCATGCTGGATTCCCAGCCATCAGTCTGGGATTTGAGAGCTAACCCTTGTCAAGTCAGCTGTTTCTGGGGGGTTAAACCAACCCAGTCTTAACCCCTTTGCTCATCAGTCCTCCATCTCTGTCACTGGGTTCCTTGAGTTCAGCTCAATGTTTAGCTGTAGGAGTCTGCCTCTGCTTCCATCAGCCATTGAATGAAGGTTTTGTTTCCCAGACTCTCTGGCAGTGGGATTGTAGGCTGGCACTCCCCAGGTCTATGTCTAAAATCCATATATGAGAGAGTACATACCATGTTTCTCTTTTTGTGACTGCGTTACCTCACTCAGGATGGTTTCTTCTAGTGCCATCCATTTGCCTGCAAATTTCAGAATTCCATTGTTTTTTTTTCTGCTGAATAGTACTCCATTGTGTAAATGTACCACATTTTCTCTATCCACTCTTCAGTTGAGGGGCATCTAGGTTGCTTCCAAGTTCCAGCTATTACAAATAATGCTGCTATGAACATAGTGGAACATATGTCCTTGTTGTATGAATGTGCATCTTTTGGATATATGCCTAAGAGTGGAATTGCTGGGTCTTGTGGTAGGCTTATTCCCATTTTCCTGAGGAATCTCCATACTGATTTCCAAAGTATGAGTTGGCACTCCCACCAGCAGTGGAGGAGTGTTCCCCTTTCTCCACAACCTCTCCAGCATAAACTGTCATAAATGCATATTCTGTAGGTCTCTGAAGTGTTTCAGGACCATTTGTTTATCTAAAATATGTCTCTGTTTCACATAACCTGGCAACAAATTTGATTGTTAGATGACTAGTTACTAACCTTTATTTCTTAATTATCCTAAATAGTTTGTAATAACAAATTTCAAGGACTAGAAATTTACATTATGTTGTTCAATGAGCTACATAGGTAGAACAAAAATAACCTTAAATTTGTACCAATATAAAAAATCCATACCAATGTAAAAAATTTAAGACTAGGATTTGCTGTTTTAGTTTAAAAGTAGGCTCATTAATCTACCCTTTTATCCTATCATGTCTATATTCCTATCCTATCATTCCTATATTCTCCATTTTCTTTTCAGAATGAGATCCCTGAATCTAATCTCCTTTGCTTAGTTTCTTCCCTGACTGTGACCAATGACAACTTGCAACAAGCCCCCCAACTATGATAAATATCCATAGTCCACCAAATGACCAATCCACCATAATCTCCCACTCTGCCTCTTGGAAATGTGGGTGTCATGTTTTTAAAATTACTTCCTGTTGTCTGGGGGTGACTGCATCTCCAGGGGACCCTGAGAAAATTGAGACAATGGCCAAGTCCTGACTGGAGTGACCTACGAGGCTGGGCCATCTTAACTGTTTGTAAATTGTTCTGTGCCGTTTGGTCACTGCCAGGAATGGTCATGGATCACTGCAGAAAACTTAAACATTTTAAATGTCATGTGCAGCAGATCTCTGAGAGGTTTGAGGACCACAATTTGTTAAGTCCATGTGAGGTACACAAACTTAATTCCTAGTTACCTGCTTCAGACTCAAGCCTGAAATAACCTACAGGAAGCTATATGAAGCCTATTTCTAGAATTAGTGTTCTATGAGAAATTTAATATCATGACAGAAAGTTTAAATATATATATATCAATTAAAATTTTTTGAGATAATATTTATATCTTAAGAAAAGTTTTAAAGAGTCTAAAACCAAAGGATTACAAGATTGGTGACCATAGAATAGTCCCTTAATTTTGTTTTTTTTTCTGTTCCATACCAGATAGCTAGCTCCTCTGACATGAGAGAGAGGTTTTGAATTTTCCTTTAACAAGCATGCTTCTATTAAGAGGAGAGAGCCATGCTCCAACTCCAAAGCCAGCTTTAGTTTTTAATTGAATTGGGACTACAAAAAGACCATTTGTCTCATATATCCATAGAGAACAGCAGAAACAAACATTTGGGAAGATTGATGAAATTTTATCCCGTTGGAAGCGTTCCATACCATTAGGCCAGTTTACTCTTTTCCATGGGATTTCTTCTCTGGATGATTCGTCCTTCTTCAGATGCCTTGTTTGTCCAGTGGTCTTTAGATTCCTTACTTGGATGCCTTCATTCTTCTGGAAAGACAAAAACAAAACCCTTCCCCAACCTTAACTTTGGGGAGTTTCTCTTTTTGGCAGGTTGTATCTGATCAAAAGAAAGATATTTGATAGCCTTATAAATTAGTTTAGACTGAATGTCCACAATGTTTAATAAACTATCTCTTCTCCCAATCAAGAGGTCTCTTTTGTTGCTTGATTCTAATCTTTATCAACCTTGATGGTATCCATAGCTTTTCTTCCCCTGTGGAAAGAAAAGCAAAACCTCTTCCCCAAGTATATCTTTTAAAGTACAATTAGATCTTTCTATAACTGCTCATCCTCTAGTATTGTGTAGTATACTTGTAATATGCTTTATGTTGTAATGTGCAAAAAAACTGCTTCTTTTTATGAGATACATATGCTGAAGCATTGTTGGTCTTAATTTGTCCGAGTATTCCTATAATGGCCATAACTTCCAATAAATGTGTGATTACAGAATCAACCTTTTAATAACTAAAGCAGCACCCATTGAAATCCTGAATATGTATCTATAGTATGGTGCACATACTTTAATTTTCCAAACTCCACAAAAATAAAACATACCCATTTACAAAATTGTATTTCTTTGAGTACCTTTTGAGTGAGCTGCCTGAAAAAAATGGATACTGGGGGTATGCAGGTGATACCCACATGGTGGGATGTGAGGGTACAGGGCCAACCGAATGACAGCCAGCAGCTGCCTCAGGATCAGATATCAGGGTAAAAACCTGATTGATCAAAGATGCAGTGGAGAAGCAACCATTGACTTCCTCTCTCTGTCCTCAATCCAAAAAGGGCCTGAGAATATTTCTAAGCCCCTTCTTACTAAGCCCCTCCTATTTCCTGTGTCTCTCTGTATGCCCTGGGTCCTCCCAAACCTGTATGGCTAATTCTAGTCAGCTAGTAGCTAGCTCTGCCCTCCAATTCAAGGTAAACTTCATTGTCAGCCTCAGAAGTGCAAGAGTGCGATCAAAATATCCCTTTGTAGCCCTGGCTGTCTTAGAACTTGCTGTAAAGACCAGACTGGCTGCAAATTCACAGAGATCCACCTGCCTCTGTCACCAGAATGCCGGGGTTAAAGGCGTGCACTTTACTTGCCTTTTTTACATAGTAAGTTTTTTACACTAAACATTGTAAATCTTGGTTTAGGGGGCATTATAGAATCTGATATTCCTATAAATGTGCTCCCAGGTATAGCTATTGTTACTCAAAAGGATTTCACCATTTTGAATTAATCTTTGAAGATTTGTGAGGTGGGAATATGAAGTAACCTTTAGAGCTGCTGATTTATAACTCCCAAGACAAATTCTAAGTGCCTTGTAGTGTTGGTCATTAGTTCTTCTGCCTGGCATGTCATTGCATGTATGGACAAACAGAATTCCTAACCACATGCTAAATTATTTTTCTTTATAACCCCATTGGCTGTTCCTTTCCAGGCTGTCAGCAGTTAATCTGAACACTCAGTTCTTTACCGAATATTTGAGCTATCTCCCTTCATGCTTCTATTTTTTTCTCTATGTGCCTCTTACCTTATGATAACTCTGTCCTGTGAGCTATAACCTCTTGATTTCAAATAGTCTACCATTTGTTACTTTGTGTTTTCCTCCTGGAAGCACAGAAAGTCTTCCAGAGCAGTCAGCTTTTTGCTGCTATGGCAAAATACCAGAGAAAGACAACTAAATAGAAGAAAAGTTTATTGAGTTCCCAGTTCCCAGTTTCAGAGATTTTAGTCTGTGTTCACTGCATGTTATCACTGTAGACATGAGAGAACATAGAGTATGAGTCTTCTGATCCTTGACTTCTGCAGAGTTCACAGTCATCCTATGGGACAGCCACCTGTAAAACAGTTCACACATAGGCCAAGCTACTTCCAAATGGAGTAGTTCTTCATTGTGGTAATTTAGAAATTATCTAATGAGGACTAGGTTTTCCCCCTCAAGCTATGTCGATGATAATAGCTTCTTAAGGACCACCCTGAAGGACTAGAATTGAAACTGATCAATCAGACACACCTTGATCACAGCTGCTGAGTTATGCCTAGCCCTTGCCCCTGCCCCTGCCCCACCCCAGGATCTAAAACTCATATCAGCCCTTGAAGATGAACTTGTGATCCCAAGACTCTTTTAATGTTTGTTGTCTCCAGAATAGCCACATTAAAAACATCTCTCTTTGCTTTTTAATTCCCCCTTAAAAAACAGAAACAAAATAGCACCCTGGTTTTGTTTTGTTTTTAGTGTTTGTTTTGAGTTTAGGGTGGTTGAATCCATTCACTCCATTTTGGCCAAAAGTCAGTAATATTCTTTACATCTTGTGTGTGTGTGTGTGTGTTTAACCATTTATTTATTTTATAAATTGTATTTTAAATTAGAAACAATCTTACTTTACATATCAATCCCATTTCCCTCTCCCTCCCATCCTCCCATGTCTCCCATAGACTCCCCCCATCCCATCCCCCATCCACTCCCTAGGGAGGGTAAAGCCTTCCATGAGGGATCATCAAATTCTGTAAAGTCTTTTGGGGCAGGGCCAGGCCCTCCCACCAAGCTAAGAGAGTATCTCTCCATAGGGAATGGGCTCCCAAAGTCCATTCATGCACTAGAGATAAATACTGGTTCTACTGCCAGACTGCCCAGGCCTCCTAGATGACACCCATGTTCAGGGGGCCTGGTTTGGTCCTATGTTGGTTCCCCAGTGGTTCAACTGGGGTTCGTGACCTCCCACTTGTTCAGATCAGCTATTTCTATGGTTTTCCCCAGCATGGTCTTAACCCCTTTGCTCATCACTTCGCGCTCTCTACAACTGGATTCCAGGAGTTTGGCTCTGTACTTAGCTGTGGGTCTCTGCTTCTGTTTCCATCAGCTACTGGATGAAGGTTCTAGGATGACATTTAAGGTAGTCATCAATTTCATTATAGGGGAAGGGCATTTAAGGTAGCCTCTCCACTATTCCTTACATTCTTAGTTGGGATCATCCTTGTAGAGTTCTGGACATTTCCCTAGTGCTAGATTTCTCTTTAAACCTATAATAGCGCCTCCAATAAGGTATCTTTTTTCTTGCTCTCCTCTATTCATCCCCTGACTCAATCTTCTTGATCTCTCCTCTTCTCCCTTCCTCTTTCTCCTACCTCCCTCCTCACCTCCCACCCCCAACCCCCACCCCCTGTGCTCCCAATTTGTTCAGGAGCTCTTGTCCCTTTCCCCTTCTCCGGGGGAACATGTATGTCTCTCTTAGAGTCCTCCTTGTTTCCTAGCTTCTCTGAAGGTGTGGATTGCAGGCTGGTAGGCTGTTAATCCTTTGCTGTATGTCTGATATCTATATATGAGTAAGTACATACTATGTTTATCTTTCTGTGACGGTTACCTCACTCAGTCTAGTTCTATCCATTTGCCTGCGAATTTTAAGATTTTACTGTTCTTTTTTCCCCCTGCTGAGTAGTACTCCATTGTGTAAATGTACCACATTTTCTTTATCCATTCTTCAGTTGAGGGGTGTCTGGGATGCTTCCAGATTCTGGCTATGAACATAGTTGAACAGATGCCCTTGTTGTTTCTGCATCCTTTTGGTATATGCCCAAGAGTGGAATTGCTGCATCTTGAGGTAGACTGATTACCATTTTTCTGAGAAACCACCATACTGATTTCCAAAGTGCAAGTTTGCACTACCACCATCAGTGGAGGAGTGTTCCCCTTTCTCCACATCCTCACCAGCATAAACTGTCTTTGGTGTTTTTATTTTAGCCATTTTGACAGGAGCAAGATGGTATCTCTGAGTTGTTTTGATTTGCATTTCCCTGATGACTAAGGATGTTGAGCACTTTCTTAAGTGTCTTTCAGCCATTTTAGATTCCTCTATCAAGAATTCCCTATTTAATTCTGTATCCCACTTTTTAATTGGATTATTTGGTATTTGTTGACTAACTTCTTGAGTTCTTTGTATATTTTTGAAATCAGGCCTCTATTAGATGTGGGGTTGGTGAAGATCTTTTCCCATTCTGTGGGCTGCTGTTTTGTCCTGTTGACTGTGTCCTTTGCCTTACAGAAGCTTCTTAGTTTCAAGAGATCCCATTTGTTAGTTGTTGATCTCAGTGTCTGTGCTACTGGTGTTAAGTTCAGGAAGCAGTCTTCTGTACCAATTCCTTCCAGGGTACTTCCCACTTTCTCTTCTAAGAGGTTCAGTGTAGCTATATTTATGTTGAGGTGTTTGATCCATTTCCACTTAAGTTTTGTGCATGGCAATAGATATGGATCTATCAGCAGTCTTCTACATGTTAGCATCCAGTTATGCCAGCACCATTTATTGAAGATGCTTTCTTTTTTCCATTGTATAGTTTTAGCTTCTTTGTCAAAAAATGAGGTGTTCGTAGGTGTGTGGATTTGATTCCATTGGTCTACCTGTCTGTAGCTATAGTAGAGGGTTAGTGATGCCTCCAGCAGTTCCTTTATTGTACAGGGTTGTTTTGGCTATCCTGGATCTCTTGTTCTTCCATATAAAGTTGAGTATTGTCTTTTCAAGGTCTGTGAAGAATTGTGCTGGGATTTTGATGGGGATTGCATTGAATCTGTAGATTGCTTTTGATAAGATTGACATTTTTAATGTGTTGATCTTCCTATCCAAGAGCATGGGAGATCTTTCTATTTTCTGGTGTCTTCTTTAATTTCTTTCTTTAAAAACTCAAAGTTCTTGCCATACAGGTCTTTCACCTGTTTGGTTAGAGTTACCCCACGATATTTTATGTTGTTTGTGTCTATTGTACAGGGTAATGTTTCTTTGATTTCTTTCTCAGCCCATTGATTTTATATATATATATTAGGGCTACTGATTTTTTTAGTTAAGCTTGTGTCCTGCCACTTTGATGAAGGTGTTTATCAGTTGCAAGAGTTCTCTGAAGGAATTTTTCGGGTCACTTATGTAAACTATTATATCATCTGCAAATAGTGAAAGTTTGATTTCTTCCTTTCCAATTTGTATTCCCTTGATCTCTTTTTGTTGTCTTATTGCTCTAACTAGAACTTCAAGTACAATATTGAAGAGATATGGAGAGAGTGGATAACCTTGTCTTGTTACTGATTTTAGAGAACTTGCGTTGAATTTCTCTCCATTTAGTTTGATGTTGGCTGTTGACTTGCTGAGGGATGAAATCAATAAAGTAGAAACAAAGAAAGCAATACAAAGAATCAATGAAAGAAAGAGTTGGTTCTATCAACAAAATAGACAAACCTTTATTCAAACTAACCGAAAGGCAGAGAGAGAACATGCAAATTAACAAAATCAGAAATGAAAAGGGGGACATAACAACAGACACTGAGAAAATCCAGAAAATCATCAGGTCATACTTTGAAAACCTGTACTCCACAAAATTGGAAATTTTAAAGGAAATGGACAATGTTTTGGATAGATATCACTTACCAAAATTAAATCAAGAATAGATAAGCATTTTAAATAGACCTATAATTTCTAGACTAGGGACATCCCCATGGAGGGCCTCACCCTCCCTGGGGAAATGAGGGAATAATGGGGGGGTTGGGGGGAGGGCACGGGAGGAGGGGAGGGAAAGGGAGAGGGACCTGGAACTGACTTGTGAAGCAACCTTGTTTCTAATCTAAATTTAAACTTAAAAATAAATAATAATAAAAAATAAATAGACCTATAATTTCTAACGAAATAGAAGCAGCCATCAAAAATCTGAAAACAAAAAAAGCCCAGGGCCAGATGGTTTCAGTGCAGAATTCTACCAGAAATTCAAAGAAGAGCTAATACCAACACTCAATTGTTCCACATAATAAAGGCAGAAGGGTCACTGCCAAACTCTTTTTACGAGGCAACAATTACCTTAGTACCCAAACCACACAAAAACACAACTAAGAAAGAGAACTACAGACAAGTCTCCCTCATGAACATCGATGCAAAAATACTCAATAAAATACTGGCAGATGGAATCCAAGAACACATCAGAAAAATCATCCACCATGATCAAGTAGGCTTTATCCCAGAGATGCAAGGATGTTTCAACATACGCCAGAGATGCAAGGATGTTTCAACATACGAAAACCTATCAGTGTAATCTACCACATAAACTGAAAAAGAAGAACCACGTGATCATTTCACTAGATGCTGAAAAAGCCTTCAACAAAATTCAACACCCCTTCATGATAAAGGTCTTGGAGAGATCAGGGATAGCAGGAACATACCTAAACATGATAAATGCAATATACATCATCTTTTTGTTTTGATTCAAAGTAAGTTATATGGCAGGTGTTAACCTGTCATGTTTTTGGTTTTTAATCAAAGACATTTCACTATTTTTTATGAACCATGAATTAGCATTCCAGTCTAGATTTGTTTCATGAGTAGTAATTCAGGTCAAATATCTGTACTGCCTTCTTGAGTGGGACTTCAAGTGACCTGTCATGCTTTCTGAGTTTGATCACGTGTAAAGTGTGATGTTGAAGGTCTTAAAATTATTTCTATATGTTGTAACTTGAGAATAACCAGTGCCTGGCTGTGGCACTTAGTAGGCAGGAGCTAGTGGATCTCCATGATTTTGAAGACATCAGGGTCTATATATCAAGTTTCAGGACAAGCCAGTGCTACATAGAGAGACCTTGTCTCAAAAAAAAACACAGGAAGAGAATGAAGAAGAGATGGGAAGGAAAAAGGAAGGATGAACCTGTGGAATTGTTGAGACCTTAAAGATCCTGCTCTCAAACATTTTTTTTTTTTGGTTTTTCGAGACAGGGTTTCTCTATTGTTTTGGAGGCTGTCCTAGAACTCACTCTGCAGACCAGGCTGGCCTCGAACTCACAGAGATCCACCTGCCTCTGCCTCCCAAGTGCTGGGATTAAAGGCGTGAGCCACCAATGCCTGGCTTCTCAAACGTCTTTTACCTGACTAATTTTGATAACCTTGTTGGAGCTAATTAGTACTTGGTAGTTGCAAAATTTTCTTCCACATCAGTTAATTTTCTCAAAGACCTACCCTGCTTTTCTTTTTAAGTATCATTAGGAATTCAGATATTCTTTACATTATATTGTATTTAATTATATTATTTATTATCCCTCCTTTGTTCTAGCCTTCTTTTTGTCTCCCAAAGTGTGTGTGTGTGTGTGTGTGTGTGTGTGTGTGTGTGTGTGTGTGTGTGTGTAGATCAGTGTAGATCAAGATTCAGGACCTTGTACTGCTACATAAACATCATACCAAAGAGCTACACCACAACGCTTATTCATTGGAACACAAAAATAATCCAGATTTGGCCAATGTCATCCACGTTGCCATTGAACCATAAAATATGAGTTAAAGTAGTCTACTTTAGGCCTCACATAATTTCTAGTATTCTAATAACAAGAATAGGGAAAATTAGCCAGGCATTGGTGGCACACGTCTTTAATCCCAGCACTCGGGAAGCAGAGGCAGGCGGATCTTTGTGAGTTCGAGACCAGCCTGGTCTACAGAGTGAGTTCTAGGACAGCCTCCAAAACAATACAGAGAAACCATGTCTCGAAAAACCAAAAAAAAATAGGGAAAATTAGAAAATTAACCCTAGGTTGGAGGCTTGGTCAGGCCTTCTTCTTGTATATAGCCAACCCAGAGGGAGACTTGAGCTGAGGAGAGAGGTTTCTGCAGTCCATGTCACCTATTTCTTCTCCTTTGTTTTAGGCACAAACTCACCCTGACACACACCCTTTGAGCACCTCTGTCCTCCTTCATGATTACTTTCAATATCAGAGAGCAGTAATTTACTATTGAGACCACACCTAACTGCCCGTGTCGCATGCCTCAAGAACTCCTTCCTTTACAACCCTATGGTGGCCTTGACCTGCCTCTTCTGCACCTCAGTAAGACTTTCCCAGTAAACCAGTTCTCTGTTTTTCCATTTATAGGGTTTTACCTAGACACATGGCCTGCTGCCTCTGCAAATATAAAAGTGATATTGAGGTTGTCTGCAAGACAGTCAAACTGCATTGTCATACTGGATGTCTGATAAACACCACACATTGTCGTGAGTCTCTTGCCTAATGTTTTAATTTTATGTCTTAATATTTAACTAGTTATGAAAAATTAACTAAAAGTAATTGCTTATTTTTATTCATTCATCCATAACTTCTCCTTTGCTGAAAAAAATAGAACTGTTCCACAAGCAGAAAGAGCAAGAGAAAGAAGTGAATGGGAAAGGGATACATGCCCTGCACTATGCTTCTGCCTGGTACCTTGCTTCCAATGATTACTTAAGCATGTAGTGCACTGCAGTCTGTAACCTGGTTTTATGTACATTAGGTCTCAAATGATCTCTGACTTTTGGACATCTCTAGATGGATTTTGTTCAATTTTTACAAGGAATACCTTTTTATTTAGAATCTGAGAGCTTCTGTTCTGTATGACCAGTGAGTGGTGCCTCATTCCGCTAATGGAGCAGAGTGCTTATCCATGCCTGTACTGACCAACTGTCTACTTGCTTTCAACCTCAGGCTTTTTCTATCACCAGATCATGTAATTTTAAGTGTTTTTCTAAACTGAAATAGTGTCACATGGCAGTAATCCCAACTACTCAGGAGGCTGAAAAAAGGTGATCCAAGTTCAAGGCTAGTCTAGGCTGTTTAGTGAGAACCTATCTCATTTCATTTTCTCTTAATTTTAAAAGCAGACAGGGATAAAACCCCATGGTATAGCTTGTGCTTGGCCCTAAAATATTTTTCTGTATGTTAGGTTTGCTAGCAATAACTTCATTCCAAAATATTACAGCTGTCTTATCTAAATACATTGAATGCAGGTCATTAGCCTTGATCTGGGGAAGATAAATAGAATTAGCATTTGGCTGTCTCTATAAATAAGATGCTACTTATTTTTAATTTAAAAAGTTTTAACCAATTACATTATTCTTTTCTTCCCCAGAAATGGCAAGTAATCATTTCCCTTCTTTTACACATCAGAAGTGTCAATGTCTGCCATCTCATGCTTGAGTTCTCTCTCCCTAATTCTAGGCTGTCTACAGGCCTACATTTTTCCTTTCACTACTCCCTTAGGGCTTCACCCACAATCCTCTTAATTCTCCTGGGAAAGAAACACAGTGGTCCACTTGACCTTCACACTACCAGAAACTTTGCAGTATTCCCACATGGAGCTGGAAGAATGAGACATGAAGTGAGAAATTGCTATTGTTTTGTAAATGGATTGTACATAGGAATAAACCCAGGACATTAAACATGTCTTCACCTGTACCTCATAACCTCCTCTCCCCAAATATAAGAAAAGAACCAGAAAAATGCACAGATAGGATGCTTCTGTTGCAGGAGCTAGAATTCCTGGCAACCGAGTCTACAGGAAGAAATTGGGTGGCTAACTGGATGAGAGGC
Source organism: Mesocricetus auratus (assembly GCF_017639785.1). Lineage (NCBI taxonomy): Eukaryota > Metazoa > Chordata > Mammalia > Rodentia > Cricetidae > Mesocricetus > Mesocricetus auratus. The sequence goes on along the minus strand of NW_024429191.1, from coordinate 81,088,037 downwards.
ACCTGCCTTAGCATTTCTGCCCTCAAAGGATGTCTGCCATCATGATCAGATGTGGGCACATCAACACAGTTCACGTTGAAAAAATGGAGAGAGAGGAACCTAGTGGACCTTTCACATCTGAGGCAGGATAGTGTGGATGTAGGAGTCTGTGGAAGTTCTCTGCAGGTCAATCAGACATGCAGAGAAACTGGCATTGTCTTCAGGCCCTGGGTCTCTACTGGTCAATTGGCTATCTTGAATAGACTTCCTGAGTGCACTCTGTGCAGTATTCCTAGAAGGTGACTACTTTGCCAGTGGCAATTTCTTTCTGTTGCTGCCATTTCCCAGGGTTAAAGTTTAGATTTATTTCCCACACACACTAACAGCACACCAGCATTTGCTGGCCCTAATTTATTTGACTACAATGTATGGCTGTGGACTGAGAAAGGACTAAAAATATTCTCTGACTAAGTCAATCTCTTCCTTTTTGACAGTTGAAGAAGCATCTATAGGGAACCCTGAAGGAGCATTCATGAAGGTGTTGCAGACCCGGAAGGAGAACACCAGTACAGAGCTCATTATTGAACCAGAGAGGGGCTATTCAGACAAAGAAAATGGCAGTTACTCAAGCTCCATGGAGGAAGAGATCGACTTTAGTGATGAAAATGATGTTATGAGTGCACTAAATTACATACTGCCATATTTTTCTGAGGGAAATCTAGAAGATGTAGTATCAACAATGTTACCATATATTAAACTGCTGTTTTCTCATGAACAAGATTCAGATAATTCCTTGGGATCTTTGCAGAATGATACAGACAGTCTTTCTCTTACAAATGAATCTGAGTCCGGTAACTTCACTTTCAAAAATAAATTGAATAAACTTTATTTTCTAGAAAATTTGTTAGATGCAGAAATTGACGAGGTTAAAAAGGAAGGGAAACCTGTAGTACATAAGGAGAAGTCTAGTAATGCAGGTAAAAAGTTTAAGCGAGAAATATTTGAAAAGAGATGGGAGCCTGGCCGTGCAGAGGAAGACAGTCTTGCAGAGATTGAGAAGGCAGAGAAAGGACTCCTCCACAGGATGGACACAGTGCTCAAGGGGACAGGAAGCATACAGAAAAGGCACTTCAAGGAAGTGAGTGACAAGAGCCTGTGGAGTAAGCAGAGTGTCCGGACACCTGTGGAGAACATCGCCAAAGATGGGCAGCTCAGAGGCCCACGCACCACAGAGCTGCAGCAGTTCAGTCTGGTGCAGAAGCCCAGGAAGTTAGTGGGAAATTCCTTCCACTCAGAGCCAGTGCTTCCAACAGAACCCGGGGAGGCAGTGTCTTCTTCCCCAGAACCGTCCCTGGTGGACAAAGCCCCCACTACAAATTCGCTACCTGAGTTCATAGATAGACGAAAAGACTTGTCTTACACCATTTTTGTTTTAGAAAGGGCAAATGCCAATGTGAAAAGAATGACGGGGTCTAACCCTAGTTTACAGTCTGAAAAGAGACATGGAAACCTTAGGAAGAAAAAATCTCATTTCCAGTTGATTGCAAAGAGGCCAGCATCCTCTGCATTGATAAGCCTGGTAAATTCCCCTTCACGAGGATTCTTTTCATCTGTAGGAGACCTGAGTTTTGCAGAAAAGCCTTTTTCAGAATCATATGCTACTTCAGAACCTCCTACAGAAAAATTTCTTGAAGAAAACCAGGATATAACAGATAATAGTGAAGAAAACATCATTGAACCACCCATCATTTTACCTGAAGAAGCTGCATCAGAGAATATACCCCCTGAGATTCCTGCTGTAGAGTCTGATGTGCCTCCATCCAATTTAATACCAACTGTTCAGCAAACCAAAGAGCCACCTTTAAACCTCATGTTGGAATCTGACACACATCACCATTTCGACTCACATGACCATTTCAACTCACATGAGCATTTCAAAGAATTTCCTTACCCAGTGTTGTTGATGTCACCGGGTGAACACTTTGAATCTCAGCTAAACCAGCAGCTGCAGCCCCTCATCCCCAACAGCGATGTGAGAAGGCTTATTTCTCATGTTATCAGAACTTTGAAGATGGACTGCTCTGAACCCAGCGTGCAACTGTCCTGTGCCAAACTCATCTCCAGAACAGGCCTCCTGATGAAACTTCTCAGTGAGCAACAAGAATTAAAGTTGTCTAGGACCGAATGGGATACAGACCAGTGGAAAAGTGGAAACTACATCAATGAGAATATAGAAGCCCAAGGTGAACCGAAGGGTCTGGAACCAAGTCAGGTGAGGACAGTGCTGGAACGTGACCTATCCTTCTCAGTCATTTAAGCAGAAAGACCAGAGGCTCCCGCTCTAGATCTTGTATTGGCTATGTAACTCTAGCCCAGCCAAGACAGCGATTCCCACTGTGCTTCTAAATCTTTGACAGAAACCAACCTAAAACACAAAATAAAATAACTGCATTAGATAGGTAGCACATTCAATTTGGTATGTTCTTTTAGGATATGCATGACACTGAAGTAGAGAATTCATATTAGCTTTTTTTTTCTTATTGTCATTTTGTTTCACAGTGTTGGGGATTAAATTTAGGACCATATATATATATATATATATATATTATGCAAGAATTTGACCACTAAGCTACATACTGTAGCCCATAGTTATATTTTTGTTTATTGGTTTGTTGGGGAATTTTGTTTTGTTTTGTTTGAGATAAGGTCTCACTACTTAGTTATGTCTAGCCTGGAAATTGCTATGTAGACCAGGCTGGCCTTGAACTTGAAGAGATTCATCTGCTTCTGCCTCCAGAGTGCTAGGATTAAAAGTGTGTGCCACATCACCAAGTCCATCTCTTAGTGTTATTGAGTCAAAGTCTTAATGTGTAATCCAAGTTATCTTGGAACTTACCTGGTATTCTAGGTTGATCTTGAACTCAGGGCAGTCCTCCTATCTTAACTTTCCAATTGCTTGATTATATACATAAGCTACCATGCACAGCTCAAGAATGAATTTTGAACAATTAGCCTTCCCCTTCTTGCATTCTTTTTACTTTATTATTATCTAACAACCACACAAATGTCATTTATTTTATATATTCCAGCGTGCAAAAGAAGTTCCAGGATTCAGCTACAACAACAAAGTCATCTTGGCAGTATCTATAACTGCAGTAGTCACAGTTTTGATTATCATCTTCTGTCTCGTTGTGGTAAGAACAACAGTCCATTGATATTGAAGGTGTGGTGGAGTGGGTGTGGGTTCATGCAGGTCCATTGAAAGAAGGCTCAGAGATACCTTAAGAATGTACTTAGCCGTTTATGGCTGCAGGCGTCTCCAGTCTCTATGGACTGAAGTACTTTCCCCTAGCCCAGGGTTACATCAGGAAACAGTTTTCCAGGTTTCCCCGAACCAAGTTTTACATAGGCTTTGCATCCTTGGGAAACTCTCAGACAAGATTCCTATAGGGGAACAAGAGAAACAAAGGGTATCTGCTAAACATAAGATGGATTAGGGCTAACATTCTGGCACCAGGCCCGCAGGAATCCTGCCACACATTCATGTGTCCAGAATATACCCTGTCTGTGTAATAGATTTAGAACCTGTGAACTGAAAACCTGAGCCACTTACCCTCTCTGTCTACAAGTAATAATGTCCCCATGTGTTCACAGGTATTCTGTCTGTGAAGCAGGACTCATCAATGTCAGGTCACTGTGTAACATTGATTTGGTGTAAGATGGGTGGTGTTGGTGCGAGACTCTGTGGGAGCAGTGGAAAGTTCTCTGTCAATGAGGATGGTGAATTTTGAGCCTAGAGGGCAGAGATCAACATGGGGTCAGTTCATGAACCCCCTGGGAGGATGTCCTCTGGCCACTGCATAGACAGCACCTGCACACCTGCTGTGGGTGCAACCTCCCAGGAATTATCTGTGAAGTCCTATATTGCTCTTTAGTTGTGTGTACAATTCACCCTGTGCTTGCCTTTATTCATATTTTCATTATTTCTTCTGCCAGTTTAAATGATGGACTCTGTAAGAACAGCAAGCATGCCCAGTGTTTTGCCTGTAGTAGATAGCAGTGGTGTTCAAAGAAGAGAAGTGAAGCGTTCCATTAGTTCCACTATGGAGAATGATACAATCCAGTACTTACTTAAAATAACAGCAGAGAAAGATGTTTGGCACACTCCCATAGCCTGAGCTCTTGGGAAACAAAATCAGGGAGATCCAGAGTTCACAGTCATTCTTAGCAGTTTAGGGAATCTGGGCCAGGAATATAAGAAATTCTATCTAAAAATACAGATTAAATAGTGACAAACATAAAAGCAATGGACAAACCAATGCTCCAGTCATTTGAATGCAGGGACTGGGGTCTGAGGACTTAGCTATGGACTGTGCATGCTGAGTGTGAGCTACATTCCTAGACACTAAAACCTTTGAGATGTCACCCTTTGGGGCTGGAGAGGTGGCTCAGAGGTTAAGAGCACTGACTGCTCTTCCAGAGGTTCTGAGTTCAATTCCCAGCAACCTCATGGTGGCTCACAGCCATCTACAATTCAATCTAGTGCCTTTTCCGGCATGTATGCAGAACACTGTATATGTAATATATAAATAAATCTTTAAAAAAAAAGAGATGTCACCCTTTAATAGTTTAGTCAGTGGTGGAAAATTAATAAATGATAATAGAACAACTACCTAACTATCTTGTGGCCAAGTAATGAAAGCTTACTACCCTTTACCTTAAAGAAATGATGATAGAGAAAATAGAAGTAGTTTTACAAATAAATGTGTGGAGGAAAAGATCTGTCTAGTCCCAGCTCCATGGGCAGAAGCCTTTGGCATCCTTAGGAATGTTAGCACTTGTGCCTGCTGAGCGCAGGCCAGAGTTCTCCATTCCTTGTCTGATCTAATCACTGACCCTTCCGGGAAGATTTTCTCAAGACTCTCCTAGGATGAAAGAGCAACTTAGGTGGCCACTCCAAGAGTAGAGCTCCGGGTCCCCTGTTCCTGAAGCCTTCACTGACCCTTCACACCACTGGTCAGTTTCACCTCCTTAGAGACAAACAGGAAGTATTGGGAGTGTGGGAGAACAAGGAAACCATTGGAAACCACCCGAAGCATTAATCTATTTCATGGAAACACAACCCAGTGGGAAAAGAAAGTGTCTCTAGCCAAAGCCACTCATCATAACCAGCCTGTGCCTCCTGTGTGCGTTATGCTCTTCTATAGAGGGTTTGTCACCTCAGGGAGTCCAGGCACTTTCTGCTACGACTTTCTAGCACTTACCTGTAACAGGATAAATAAATTACCCAGAGACAGATATTCGGGTTCAATCTGAAGATAAGGGAAGCAAAGCAAGCTACCAGAGAGCTCTTACCTCTAGAAGGGCTGGGACGTTCCTATTCTCACCATGACTGGAGAATGAATGCCTCCTCTCCTCAATGAGTCTGGAGAACGAATGCCTGATACTGAGACCTTGCTCCTGTCTTATATACCTCCCTAATGCTGGGATTAAAGACATGTGATCCCAGGTGCTGAGATCATCTTTGTGTGAGCTGTTTCTCTTTAGGACTGGATCAGTCTTGTGTAGATCTGGGTGGCCTTGGACTCACAGAGATCCATCTACCTCCTAATCCTGAGTCCTAGGATTAAAGGTGTGTACCACTACCTCCTAGCTTTTGGCTGCTGGGATTAAAGGTGTGAGCCTGACTTCTATGGCTTGTGGCTGATTTTGCTTTCTGAATCCTCAGACAATCTTTAATAAGGTATAAATAATATATCATCATACTTTCCTAACACTATGTTGTCATTTGTACATGTTTCTCTCTTGATTTTTTTTCTTGTTTGTTTCTTTGAGACAAGGTCTCATGTAGTACAGGTTAGCCTGAAACTCACTAGGTAACCTGACTTTCAACTTTTTATCCTCCTGCCTTCACCTCCCTAGTGGTAGGGTCACATGAGCCATCATACCCAGCAGCTTTCTGTTTTTTAATCTTTCTAGAATGTGTTTATCTGTTTGTTTTTAAGTAGGGTTGAGGCAGGGAATCCCTTTCCTCCTAAATTAGTATATAATTTTGCAATATTCTTTTATAGATTTATTATTTTTATTTTGCAAGTGTGAGAGTATGCATGTGTGCATATGTGTGTTTGTTTGGGTGTTTTGCCTGCATGTATGTCTATACACCACATGGCGTGTGATGCCTTCAGAGGCCCCAAGGGTATGTGGAACTCCTGGAACTAGAGGTACAAACAGTTGTTAAGTTGCTGGGTGCTGGAAATCAAACCCAAGTCCTCTGGAAGAGTAGTAGCCTGTGCTTTTAACTGCTGATCTATCTCTCCAGCCTTGGCTTTTTAAATTTAAAAAATATGTATTAGTTGAGAGGCAGAGACAAACGGATCTCTCTGAGTACAAGGTCAGTCTAATCTATATAGAGAGTTTATCTTATATGTAGAGGACACACATGAGAAGGTCAGAGGGAGTCAGTTCTTGCCTTCCCACCATGTGGATCCCAGGGATTGGACTCAGGTTTAGTTGCAGCCGAGCCAGTTCTCTGATGCGGTTCTTCTACTTTCTGAAACTGTAGGCAAGGCTGGCCTGTCGTTCCTTCTAATGTCCTCCAGAAGAGTAGTGGAACTCTTGTCACATAGAGCTTTCACATCTTAAGCTTACTCTCTGATACTTTCTGCATCTGCATTGCTGCTGTGTTTATAGTTTCTAGTTTGTGTTGAGGACATGAGAAGTCACTGGGGTTGGTGTGTTGAGATCTTCCTTTTGTGCCGAAATCTTCATTTTGTGACTTGCCATCCCACTGACTTTTCATACTACTTCTCATTCAATTTTAGTTGATCTCTTTCACTTTTTGGTTGTCTGCTCTTTCTAATATAAATAATGCTAGTTTTTCCCCTTTCTTCCAAACATGTCTTCCCCATTTGTAGTGATATATTGTCTATGATTTATTAAAGCCACTGGAGATCAAAATAACAAAGCCAGCCATACTAGTTAGCCATAGAAGTCAGGCAGTGATGCCATGCACCTTTAATCCTAGGACTCAGGAGTTAAAGGCAGATGATCTCTTTGAGTTCAAGGCCACCCAGGGATACACAAGATTGAATCAGTCTAAAAGAGAAACAGACTCTCACCTTTAAGCCCAGCACTAGAGGAGTATAAAAGATAGGAACAGGGTCTTCAGTAGTCAGCATCAGACATTGATTCTCCAGCCACACTGAGGAAAGGCAGCAGTCAGGCTTGGTGAGAGCTCGTGGAGGCAGGATCAACCCTTTCATCCTGAGGCAGAGGTAAGAGCTAGTGGCTTGGCTGCTTTGCTTTTCTTATCTTCAGCTTAATGCTTTAATAAATCATAAATAATATATGACTGCACAAATTTATTTTCCTTATTGCATTGAGACTGTCTTGGCAGGGATACCCTATTGCAGTAATAGTGACAATCTGCTCTTGTTCTTGATTTCTCAAACAGTGCCATTGGTTAGGCTTTAGCATATAATTTGATGAAGTTAAAAATATGTTTCAGCTGGCTGGGCATGGTGGTGCTCAGCATTAATCCCAGCACTCAGGAAGCAGAGACAGGCAGATCTCTGTGAGTTCCAGACCGAGCCTGCTCTACAGAGTTAGTTCCAGAACAGCCAACACTGTGAAATAGAGAAACCCTGTCTCAGAAAAATTCATACTTTTCAGTTTTTTATTTTTTATTTTTATTTATTTAAATTATAAACAAATGTGCTTCCCGTGTCGATCCCAGCTCCCTCTCCCTCCCCTCCTCTCCAACTCCCCATCCAATCCCCAATCGACTCTCTAAGGAGGGTGAGGCCCTTCATGGGGGATCTCCAAAGTCTGTCATATTGTCCATGGCAGGGCCTAGGCCCTCCCCTTGTATCCAGGCTGAGAGAGCATCCCTCCATGTGGAATGGGCTCCCAAAGTTTATTCGGATGCCAGGGATAAATACTGATCTAGTACTCAAGTTCCCAAAGCTTGCCGAGACCTCCTTGTTGACACCCATGTTCAGGGGGTCCGGGTCAGTCCCATGATGGCCTCTCAGCCATCTGGGGTCCATGAGCAACCCCTTGTTCAGGTCAGCTGTTTCTGTAGACTTCACCCGCCTGGTCATGACCCCTTTGCTTATCACTCCTCCTCACTGCAACTGGTTTCCAGGAGTTCAGTTCAGTGTTTAGTTGTGGGTGTCTGCCTCTGCTTCCATTAACCACTGGATGGAGATTCCAGAATGGCATACAAGGTAGTCATCAATCTCATTATATGGGAAGGGCATTTAAGGTAGTCTCTCCACTATTGCTTAGATTGCCAGTTAGTGTCATCCTTGTAAATCTCTGGGAATCTCATTAGTGCCAGATCTCTCCTCAAACCTATGACTCCCTCTATTATGGTATCTCTCATCCTGCTCTCCTCTATTCTTCCCCTGACTCAACTTTCCTGCTCCCTCATGTCCTCCTCTCCCCTTCTCTTCTCTCCCTCACTTTACCCCAGCTTCCTTTTCCCTCCCCCCCCGTGCTCCCAGTCCACTCAGGAGATCCTGTCCCATTCCCCTTCTCTGGGGTATCATGCATATCTCTCTTAGGGTACTCCCTGGTTCCCAGACTCTCTGGTGATGGTATTGTAGGCTGGTACTCCCCTGATTCATGTCTAAAATCCATATATGAGTGAGTACATACCATGTTTGTCTTTTTGTGACTGAGTTACCTCACTAAGAATGGTTTCTTCTAGTGTCATCTATTTGCCTGCAAATTTCAAGATTCCATTGTGTTTTTGTGCTGAGTAGTACTCCACTGTGTAAATTTACCACATTTTCTCTATCCACTCTTTAGTTGAGGGGCATCTAGGTTGCTTCTAGGATCTGGCTATTACAAATAATGCTGCTATGAACATTCTGGAACAGACATCCTTGTTGTATGAATGTGTATCCTTTGGGTATATGCCTAAGAGTGGAATTGCTGAATCTTGAGGTATACTGGTTCCCATTTTCCAGAAAAACCTCCATACTGATTTACAAAGTGGTTGTACAAGTTTGCATTCCCACCAGCAGTGGAGGAGTGTTCTCCTTTCTCCACATCCTCTCCAGCATAAGCTGTGTTGGTGTTTTTTATTGTAGCCATTCTGAAAGGAGTGAGATGGCATCTTTGAGTTGTTTTGATTTGCATTTCCCTAATGCCTAAGGATGTTGAGCATTTTCTTAAGTGTCTCTGAGTCATTTTAGACAACTCTATTGAGAATTCTCTATTTAGATCTATACCCCACTTTTTAATTGGATATTTTGGTGTTTTGGAGACTTGCTTCTTGAGTTCTTTGTAAATCTTGGAGATCAGGCCTCTGTCAGATACACATCAACATATTACTTGATTTTTGACAAAAGAAGCTAAAATGATACAATGGAAAAATAAAGCATCTTCAACAAATGGTGCTGGCATAACTGGATGCTGGCATGTAGAAGACTACAGATAGATCCATGTCTATCACCATGCACAAAACTTAAGTCCAAATGGATCAAAGACCTCAGCATAAATCCAGCTACACAGACCCTCTTAGAAGAGAAAGTGGGAGGCACCCTTGAACTAATTGGTACAGGAGACTGCTTCCTGAACATAACACCAGTAGCACAGACACTGAGATCGACAATTAATAAATGGGACCTCCTGAAACTGAGAAGCTTCTATAAGGCAAAGGACACAGTCAACAAGACAAAAAGGCACCTGACAGAATAGGAAAAGATATTCATACTTTTCACTTTTAACAAATTATTTTATTAGGAATTATTTGCTGAATTTTATCTAAAATAGTGAGGACAATATAGTAAGTAAAACCTTAAAATCACTATTGTGAAGAGACAAAGAACATCAGAGTGTGTTCCTGTGCTCAGCGAGGAGGTCAGACTTTAGGTAAACAAAAGGAATGAGTAGATTTAGAGACAGTGGTCACTGTGATAATCAGAATCGTGTTTTCTCCCCAAACAGGTTTATTCCCACAGAGCAAAAGAGGGAGATGAAGAGAAGCCCACAGGGTAAATATGAGACAACCTTTCAAGGAGAACATGAGAGTTTTAGCAGAGAACTCAAAATTCACCTAATTCCCCCACCTGACAGGGAGAAAATTGCCAGAAATAATATTATCCTCTCTGTTGTTTTGCCTGGCTCCCAAAGAGGCACCTGGAACTATCAGTAGCTCCAGCGTCACCAGGCCTTCAAAGAAAGAGAGTGGAAACCCACAGGTTTGGGCTGTACCAGCTTTTGCTAATGTCATCTGCTTCAGCCAGAGACTCCAAAACTGGATGCTTTGGGGAAGAAGCAGGGGAGCCCACCGTGTTAGAGTGCAGGGCTATGAGTAGAGCATGAGCCCTGCCTACATAGAAGAAGAAACCCCATCTTCTCATCCTTTGGTCACCTTCTGAGCCTATTCTTTGAGTGATGCAAACCTCATAGAACTATAGCCAGGAAAGAATATGGACAACAGTTACCTTTCTTCTAATGAGGAAATGTAGGAATGGAAGAAATGTCTGGTCCTGTGGTCACTCTCTAGGGCATGTCAGAAAGAGGACCAGTCTTCCTGGTGGGGACCTTGTTTTTAATTCCATTGTGCTCAGGCTTTGGGTATAATTCATTTCAGATCTGTATAGCATATATATCTGGAAAGTGCACTCTGAATTTTCTAATTGTTCTTGAATTCAGAAAAGGTAGCCAATGTGTGTGTTGGTGCTAGTCATGTACTTTGCTGCCTTTTTTTTTTTAGACAGGGTTTCATACTTAGGCTGGACTGAAACTCACTATGCTATGTAACTGAAGCTGGCCTTGAACTCACAGAGATCTGCCTGCCTACCTCTGCCTCCCAGGTGCTGGGATTAAAGGCATGCACCACCACCTGGCTGGCCCCAAACTCTTGTTTTAGCCTCCCAAGTACAGGCATCATAGCTATGATCCACCATGCCCAGCCAGTCAAGCCCTTTAAACATCTCACAACTCACTCATCAGAGGCAGTCTGCAGGGTGAAATCTGTGAGTCTGTGAGCTGTGCTGTGGTCCTGGGCATTGCACTTGGAGGAGGAAGCAGCTAGGCAAGCAGGAAGCAGCCCCTCCTCACCTCAGCAAGCCTGCATGTGAGAGCTGTTCTAAAGGAGAGCAAAATGCTCCTGCCCAGGGTGGTTTCTTCAAAGGGATAAGTTTGTTCACTGGAATAAGTGGGGTTTTTGCCATGCTGGCACTTTGCTATTCTTTAGCACAAGGCACATACAAAGATCTCCCCAGAGGCATTGTGGGGCCCTTAGAACAGACTTGGAAAGGTTCCCAGAAGCCAAACGTGCATGGAATTGTTCTCAAGTGGTGGCGTGATTTTTGTTATGGGGAGAGCCAGGATGTCCCCCAGAGAGATATGCAAAACAATGACACAGTCACTAACTGTCTTCTGCATGTGTTTTCTTCCAAGGAGTAAGAAATGCTACAAGGACAGTGAGAGTCAGGTAAGCCTGAGACTCGGGGCTGTGGTGAAGGGGCAAGGGGTTAGCAGAACTAATGTCTCCCTTTCTGTTTCCTAGGAAAGATCTGCCTGGCTGAGGTGGCCACAGTGGCTTACAGATATATTCAGACGTGACACACGAAAGGAAAGCATGTCTGAGGATCTACAGGCCACGGGGTCCTCTGCAATGGAGGAAATTACCATTCAGGATGTATCAAGGTAAACGTCTGGCTCAAATGAGGAGTTAAGGGTAACTTGCTGATTTCAAAGTTTGAAAGCTTTGGCATTGCTCTTCTTCCAGGGAGGTCAAGGAAGAAGTGGTAGTGACGCTGGCCACGAAAGCGTCGGCCACTGAAGCAGAAGAGAGTGAAGCAGCCGAGGACGCCGAAGGCACAGAATAATCCACTATCGTTTATTAATAAATTATTTTTTGTAGATTCGTGAGTGTCAAAGGCCTTTGTGAATAAATGAAAATCAATGCACAGCAGTTGATATTATGGGCCAGTAAAGATGGCTCATTATGGAATATTCCTTCACACTATGAATATGTCACTGTGGCTGGTTTAATAAAGAAGCGGTAGCTATAAGCTTAAAAGTCTAAAGCTAGACAGGATAGGGTTAGGTGGGAGAACCAGATTGAGAATGCTGGGAAGAAGAAGCAGGAGGGGTCTCCAGAGACACCATGGAATGCAGAGCAATCAGGATTGGAAATACACAGAGGAGGCAAATGAGACTTGGGGCAGCACTTAGATTAATAGATATAGGTTATGTTATAAGAGCTAGTTAAAAACAAGTCTAGACTGTTGGCTGAACATTTATAATTAATAAGTCTCTTTGTGGTTATTTGGGAGTGGGCAGGCAGGACAGAAAAGTCTGCCTACAAATGGTGCCCAAATGTCCAACACCTACATCTACATAAGACCTTAGAAATAATTTAAAAAGTTATAAACACACAAAAACAGAGTCTGCCTACAAATGGTGCCCAAATGTCCAACACCTACATCTACATAAGACCTTAGAAATCATGTAAAAAGTTATAAACACACAAAAACAGAGCCGAATTCAGCTTCTTACTCTCATACAGGCCATGGTAGAGAGACATATCTCCCAACCACTGCTTGTGAACTTGAGCCACCACTACAAACAAGCCGCCAGCAGGCCATGAGCTAAGCTGCGTGGCATGGTTAAGTTTTGCTCATGCAGACAAAAGGCTACAGATATGCAGTAAAGACAGATTTAGATGAAAGAAACCTCTAAACAGGTTACAGTGTGTTTAAAAAATGTACGAAGGCAGCCAGGTTTTGGTGGTGAATGCCTTTAATCCCAGCACTCAGGAGGCAGAGGCAGGCTGATCTCTGAGTTCGAGGCCAGCCTGGTCTATAGAGCGAGTTCCAGGACAGCCTCCAAAGCCTCAGAGAAACCCTATCTCAAAAAAGAAAAAAAAATGTACAAAGGCTTGAGAGAGAAAGTTGAAAGGGTATAAATAGTCATAGAAGAAAATATAATTTAAAATAATAAAGTCCTTAAAAAGGAGTAATGTAATATTTTTAAAAGCCTTGTGAAGATGGAAAATACACAGGAAGTCTGTATCCTGTATGTTATTGCATTGTCTTTGAATTTTTTGATTGTTGATGACTGAGTGACAACTGCTAAGAGACATTTGATTATGTAAGCTGATAGATTAAACCAACCTATATATTTTTTAAAAATATCTTAATTTCAAAATGGAAGTCAAAGGGAATGTTGCTTTAGGGGAGAGGAAATGAGAGACTGTGGATTCATTTCAGGTTGATATGGATCAGCTTTGATCAGGGAAGAACCCCTAAAACTCCTGACTACAGACATAAAGAAGTAAACCTAGAAAAACTACAAGACTCCTAATGTATATTTTACCTACTCAAACATAAAATTCATCTTTGGCTAACTTGTATACAACACACAGTCTATATTTTTATTAGTATAGAAATGTATGTTACCTTTAAAAGTTTATGTATTTTCAGAACAAGGAGACCAGACAGCAATGAAAACGCATGGCCCCGATGATCCAATATCACAAAATGCCTGTTAGTTCTCTCAAAATTTTACACCCAGAATAACTTCAAGGCTGCTGGCTGAGGTGGTCTGGCTTCACAGACTACTCCAGCCAAGAAATTATTTTCTCAAGGGTCATCCCGTCCCCCAGCCCCCAGACCCCGCAAATACCAATGTTATCTAGAGAGTAACTCCCACATTCCCAAAAGATGGGTTATGGATGTTGGTTATCATTTAAGCAAGGTTGGTTACAAGTTATTGGGCATAGGAAAAAGAAAAAAAGAGAGACTAAATGAAAGAGTTAAATTCAAAGATCTCTTCCTAAAGGAAAAAGGAATATGATATAGAAATGAGATTATTGAATCTATTTTAATCCAAAAACAACTATTAATTTCAATATATTTTACATTGGCATGGATTTGGTTTATTGATACAAATTTAAAGTTATTTTTGCTATACTATATGTATGCTTCTACTCTTTTTTGGGGAATTGTGTTCATGTAATTCATTTAAAATGTAATATATAATTATAAATACAGTTAGTAGTCATCTATAATAATCAATCTTGTAGTCATATTAGGTATGTTTTCAAGGTTAAACAGATATATTTAGATAGATTGATGGTCTTCAAACACTTCAAAGATCTACAGAATATGGCATTTAATATGTTTAGTAACCTAAGGCTTTTCATGACAGACACCTCTGCTCCTGGTAGCACCAATTTACTACTTCAAAGAAAATGATGGTATCGAAGAAACTGCTTATGGTGTTTACTTTCTTTATGGCAAAAGCTGGTCATTTGGGCAAAGAAACTGCCATTGCCCCAGTTGCTGACAGTATACTGTCCAAACTAGACCTCACAGGATGCAAAAAAAGAAAAAAAGCTATTGCCAAACTTTGCCAAGACAAGGTATAACAGTCCTTCAAAATTCCCTGCTTCTCAAAAATGTCTGTTAGATATACTTGGCCCATAGATGAAAGATGGATGCCCCAATGATACAGAAGTACTTTGAGTAACTGTCCAAGCAGGTAGAGTCCCTGTCAGTAGGTAACAGTGCACCCTTCTTGGGTCTTTGATGGAGTTGAAGACTACTGGATAATTAGACTTAAAGTTTTCCTTGGTTATGATAAAAAGTTAAATTAGGTATAAAACTTTAGACTCACAAAGATAAGAAAGATGATGGAATATTTTGTCTAGATTTGCCAAATGCAAATGGACTGGATATTGTAACTGTGATTCTTACTTGATAACTTTTTTGTTGTATATAATTTTACTATATTAAATTTAAAACCTTCCTTTTTTACTTAGACAAAGGGGGGAAATGTAGAATATTCCTTTACACTATGAATATATGTCACTGTGATTGGTTTAATAAAGAAGCTGACTGGCCTTTAGCTCAGCAGGATAACGTTAGGAGGAGAATCAGACTAAGAGAATGAATGCTGGGAAAAAGAAGCAGGAGGGGTCCTGAGATGCCATGAGATGCAGAGCAAGCTGGATGGAAGTATGTACATGAGGTAAATGAGCCTCAGAGCAGCACATAGATTAGTAGAAATGGGTTAATATAAGTTGTAAGTGCTGGTTAAGTACTAGTCTGAGCTATCGACGGAGCATTTGTAGTTAATGTTAAGGCTCAGTATAGTTATTTGGGAGCAATTGGCAGGACAGAGCTGATCCATGGTATCAGTGGAAAACTCCACACACCTACAGTTCATTGTGTGAAAGCAGTTGCCATGAAAACCTTGTGACCTGAGTGTGATCCAGAACCCAGTCAGATACACATGGAGATTTGAATGAAAATGGCTATTTGCATAATTGGTTCCCAGTTGATGGAACTGTTTGGGGAGAAGTAAGGAGGGTGAGACCTTGTTGAATGAAGGAAGTATGTCACTGGGGATGGGATTGAGGGTTCAAAAGCCCAGGCAATTCCCAGTTCTCTCTCCTCTTCCTCTGTCCTCTCACCCATCTCCCTGCATCCCCCTCCCTCCTGCTCTCTTCTCCCACTATAATAATTTTTCTTATTTATTCTTCTACAATGCATCCTGATCGCAGCCTCCCATTCTTCCAGTCCTTCCCCCCATGTCTACCTACCCTCTGCTCCAGATCCTCTGCTCCTCCATTTCCCTTCAGAAAAGAGCAGGCTTTCCAGGGCTGTCAACCAAATACAGGATAACAAGGTGCAATGAGACTAGGCACAAGCCTCATGTCAAGGGTAGATGATGCAACCAAGTGGAGGGAAAGGATTCCAAGCACAGACAGAGTCAGAGACACCCTCACTCCCACTATTAGGAGTGCCTCAAACACCCTAAGCTAAACAAACGCTGTGTACAATCACTGTGTATGCAGAGACCTAGCACAAACCCGGGCAGGCTCTGGGACTGCTGCTTCAGTCTCTGCGAGCCCTTAGGAGCCCTACTTAGTTGATTCTGCGGGCTGTGTTCTCCTGTTGTCCTTGGACCCTCTGGCTCCTACAGTATTTCCTTCCCCAAGCTCCACCTAGCGTTTGACTGTGGCTCTCTGTATCGCTTCCCATCACCTGCCGGAGGAAGCCTCCCTGTGATGATTGGGCTAGGCAGAATATTGTTAGGAATCATTTCATTGACTTTTTTTTGTCAGTCTTGAAGAAATCCCTGCACAGCAGGGGTTCCCTGCTGAACCCCCAGATTAGGCACAAACCACATCTAAACACCTGTTTTCATAGATCCTTCACTAAGCAGTGAAGAAACAGCTGCAAATGACCTTTCAGATGTAATTATTAGGAAGAGAAAAAAGTGTATGTGCGTTAGAATGGATTAGTATGTGATGGTATATCTTGATTGGGTATATTAATTAGGTGAACCAAAGGGGCTTTCCATTGCTGGAGTTGAGTCATTCTCAGGAATGAGTCTGGCATAAAAAAGTATCCAAAAATGGGAATAGACCTTGATGGGCAGCTTTAGGGATATAATTTGTGATTTACAAGGGAGAGGGAAGAGGGAAGGGCAAGGTCTGCCAGCACCATATTTGCCCGGGCTTGCTAGCACTCTTCAAGTCGTGTTTATTCTTCCCTGGGTCTCTTAAGACATCCAGCTTCCCGTTCATGGTCCCCCAAAATACACATTTTGAGTGACAGTTCAGTGTCTGAAAGCACTTACTGCTCTTCCAAAGAACCTAGATTCGATTCCCAGCATTCACACGATGGCTCAGTCTCACAACTCCATAGGAGATCTATCCGATGCCCACTTCTAGCCTTCGTGGGCACCGAGCATGTACATGATGCCCAAACATACATTCAGTCAAAACACCCAAACACATAAAATTAAAAAAAAAAAATTAAACCTCTGAATTGTAACTTGAGACTCTTGTATTAAACAGTGAGAGTAGAGTAGAATAAACCCAAATACCTGCCCTTAAGGGAGGGTTTGCCAGCCTGGTGGAAGATTGGACTCCGCCCCTCACCTTTGTGGCCCCGCCCCCACAACGCTCCAGGGAGCTCTGGGAAAACTTCCGCATACTTGCGCAGGCGTAGTAGCATGGGAGTCCCCCCCCCCCCCCCCCCCATTTCAGAACACCAGCTTTGGGCCTCCAACCGGGTACTGAGCTATGGAAAATCACATTTGGTCGCGCCGGCCGCCTGTGTTGAGGGAGGAGCCGAGAGGGCTCTCGCCCATGCTTGGAACATCTGACTGAGGGACACAGGTCTTAAGGACCCGGCGGTCAGTGAGCCATCCGGGCGCCCTTAGCCCTTCTCGCTTCCCCAGAAGAAGCCTCTGGGAGGGCTGGGACCTCTAGGAGTGGGGCAGCAGATCGGCGCCCACATCGTGGGCCTCCCGTAGTATTTTCTCTCGGTTCACGCCGTTCTCCCTGTTTGGCCTTCTGTATGTAATCCAGGTCTTCCCGAACGCTGCAGTGGGCCCCCAGTTTCTGCACCATCATCAAGTTTTACTGGACGAGACCACCACAAATGCATACGACCTGAAGCGGTTTTTTCAGGCTTTCTGGATAGTTACATGATTTTGGTTTTTTGAGACACGATTTCTCTGTGTAACAGTCCTGGTTGTCCTGGAACTCGCTCTGTAGACCAGGCTGGCCTCGAACTCAAGAGATCTGCCTGCCTTGCCTCCCAAGTGCTGGGATTAAAGGTGTGCTCCCCCACTGCCTAAAGGTTAAGTGATTTTTTTTTTTAAGGTTCCTGACCCTGGCTGTTGTGTAAAGAGGTCAAACCCAAGTGTCCAAGTGTACTCTTGTAGAATATTCCATAGTAATTTATGTTGCTATTTTTTAAACTTTACTACAAGAATTTGGCTTCTATTACCTTTAATTTTTAGTGGGGGGGGGATGGGGAGTGGGGGACAGGAGCCACGGAGCACTTGTCGAGGCAGAGGATGACATAATGGAATCAGTTCTCTCCTACTTTTTACAAAGGTTGCAGGAATTGAAGTTAGGTCTTGAGGCTTGCATTGACACACAGAAAACACCCTTACACACTAAGTCTCCTCACTGCCACTGACTTGTATTATTTTTATGTGGATTTAAGGTGTGAGTTTGACAAACCTTGTCACTTGTAGCTTTATTGTCATTACAAACATACACACAGAAGGACTTCCCCCATCAGCTGGGGGTCACCACAACATGAGCAACTGTATTAAAGCATTAGGAAAGTTGAAAAGCAATGCTTTAATGCCTCATAGAACCCCTAGTCAATGTTAACAGCCAGCCCTTTTTATTTTCCCAAAAGACAACATCCCGTTATAGCCTTCATTTCAACCACCTGTTCTTTTTCTGGCTGGCTATTTTATCTGCCTCCTTGCTGCCTAATCTTGTTTGTGTTGGTTCCTCATGGATTAAACCTTTATTGACATTGAAAACCCCACTCAATGGTAATTACAAGTATGCTATATCCTCTTTTGTCTGTTGAGAGCCTCTTCCACCCTAGACCACCCACTTCTAGAGCGAAAGCGACTTCCTATAAGACATTCTTTAATTTTTGGACTATGATCAGCCTGTTGCTAGCCTATGACTAGGTCTCATATCAACTTAGATAATATAGATGGTATTGGAAAGATTAGAAAACATGAAAAATTGTAATTGGTTTCTAGTTCTTTTGGATGGCAAAGCCGTTTCATAAGCTTTAGGTTTTAAGAATTTTACAAGTTACTGAGCATTGGTAGCTCATACCTTTAATCCCAGCACTCAGGAGACAGAGGCAGGAGAATCTCTGAGTTCAAGGCCAGCCTGGTTTACAGATGGAGATCCAAGATGGCCAGAGCTACACAGAGAAAAAAACACAAGTTAATCCCATTAAAGGTGGTGAAGTCAAGATATAGTTGAGAGGAGAAATATTAGGTCTATTTATTTACTTAACACAGAACTTTGAGTTACTATAACTACCTCATCCTCATTTGTTATCCAGTTGAACTATAAATGAACTACAAATTTCTACCCTTTTTCCATTTTTAAGTACAGAAAACATTTTAAAGTAAAATCAATAAACACCTTAAGCAAGTTAAAGAAATGTTCATCTGTCCCCATCACATCCACCAGTGGCATGAAGGAAAATGATTGACAGCCAGAACTGTGATAAGTGCTTCAGTAAGATGACTCAGCCAGTAAAGGCTCCTGCTGCCAAGCCTGACAGCCTAAATTTCATCCCCAGAACCCATGTGGCTGAGGGAGAAAAGGCTCTGATAAGTTGTCCTCTACTCCACATGCACACTGAAGGTCTGGCATGAATGCACACACACACACACACACACACACACACACAAATAAATAAACAAATAAATGCAATTTTAAAAATGCTTTAAATTTTGTAAATATTAAAACAAGTGGCAGTAGCCCTGCCTATCAGTCTCTTAGTATGGGCAGTGGCCCTGAAGCACTGTACATTTATAAGTAGTTATCATGGGGCTGGAATGATGGCTTTGTGGTTAAAGAGGGCTTACTGACAATGTAGAGGATTGGAGTATAGGTCCTACCACCCACATCTGATGGCTCACAACCTCCGGTACCTCCAGCTCCAGAGGATCTTCTGCCCTCTTCTGGTCTCCACAGGTACCTGCACACAGGCATGCACATATAAATAAAAATGAATCTTTGGTGTACTTCACAGCAGTCAGCTTTCACATAGAGAAAGTAGGTCCATTTTTCAAATTATTCACTCATTCACTTACTCTCAACAGACTGATGGTCTTCTTTTAGATGGTATGGCATCTTGGTTCTGGGAATGGAAAAAAAGTAAAATATTGGTCCCTCGGGTGTTTAATAGCTTACAAACTAGTGACAGGAATACCATATGTGAACAGATCCATAAATAATAATAATGCTTTGACTTTATTTGCATTTTTCAAATCTTATGAATATATATCACTTTCTAAAAATAAAATAAACATCTAAGAAAGAACTGGTAGTATAGGAAATCTACACTAAAGCCAGGCGTGTTGGCACATGCCTTTAATGCTAGTACTCAGGAGACAGAGGCAAATTGATCTCTGAGGTCAAGTCCAGTCTGGTCTACTTAGTGAGTTCCAGGACAGCCAGTGATATACAATCAGACCCTATCTAAAAAAATTGTAGGGTTGGAGATGTAGCTCAATTGGTAAAATGCTTACTTAGCTTGTATTAAGCCCTGGGTTTGATATCCCACCATATTAAAACAAAACAAAACAACTATACATGTTTTCATATACACACCCATAATCTCCAAACTTAAGAGGTAGAGGCAGGAGGATCAGAAGTTCAAGATAATTCTATGCTAAGTAGTTTAAGGCCAGCCCAGACACTATATAGACCTTGGCTCAAGAAAGGAAAAAGGATAAACTATTTAACCAGAGAGAAATTTGCATTCTCAAAGAAACTTTCAGAGGCAGATAAGCCTCTTCTAAGTTTTAGTTACTTATAAGGTGTGTTAGGAAGGTTGTTGTTGGTGCCTTGTGAGACTGAAGCTAAGACAATGGTCACTGAGCCCACACCTAGATCAGGACTAATTATGCATATTTCTTCCTCTTGTAAAATTCATAGTAATCAGTTAATTTCTTCCTTCTAATTTGGATTAAAAGGTGTCAGATTGACCTCATCCACACTTTGGGTCCTATTCTCAAGCAGGAGCTACCAGATGAGAGAACTGAAACAATTTCTTTGCCTACTCACAATCCTATGCTTTCTCTGCAGGGCTTCCTGGGTTACTTTTTATCATCACTGTTCAACAAAGACCAGTGAAAATTATTACTTAGCTTGTATTAAGCCCTGGGTTTGATCATTCTGGTTTGGCTCTGAAAATTAAGCAGGAAAGTGGTTTAAACAATAATAATATTTATTGAGGGTTCTCTACTAATACAGTTAAAATGTTCTCCTATGGTATTTAATCTTTTTGCTCACCCTGTAAAATGAGCGTTGATAAATTCTACAGTATATCCAAAATGAAATCTCTGGCACGTTGTGATATTTGTGGGTCTCCCACTTGTGACATTTTTTAGGTTCATCTGTGCAGCAGACATAAAGCAGTTTTATATCAGGCCCTTTCCCTGAACAGCTCTTGATACCAAGAACTGAAAATTTGCTACTTTGGATTGATTGTCTAACAGGATCATGAAGGTAAGCTTTGTAGTTTTTCTTCAACTAAACACATTCTCATTTAAACACTATAATCCTAGACAGAAGGATTAAAATGGATTGTAATTACTGTTAGAGAGAACTGGATGTGAATCTATAACCTCTGAGTGATTTGGACTGGTCTACCACCTAGAATTAATCACCTCAGTCAGTGTGATGGTGAGGTCCATACTTTTTTTCACTCTTTATATGGTGTGAAATAAAAAGGGGTTCACTGTATCTGACAGTTGTTTTGTAAGTCTTACTTGATTTTGAAGCTATAGGACACCTCCAACAATAGCTGGGCTAATTGGGCCATACTTTTATTTCTCTTCATTAAAACCGTAGGAGTGCTGGGTATAAGCAATGGCACAGAGAAAACTACCCAGCTAGACCACTCTGGGCAGAAATATCTACTGGGGATTCAAACTGCCAAGGCCATCTCTTGTAAAGGGCAGAGAGAAGAGTAAAATGGCAGAAAAAGAAAGAAGATGTTATGTAGCAATCAACAGGGCAGGAGTGTGAGCTGACACAGACTGTTGGGATTGATCTGCAATGAGGTGCCCTGCCTGAAGTAGTTTATCTTTGGAGAAGGCTAAGAGGAACCCACCTGTTACAGATGGTTCTTCCCACCAGCCTGATCCCACAGCTGCATCTGCCCCAAATGAACACACAAATGATATATTAGTTATTAACCTGTTGGCTGATGACTAGGGCTTCTTATTTGGCTAGCTCTGTCTTAATTACTAACCCATAACTACTAATCTATGTGTTTCTACATGACCTTGTCTTATTGGAGAACGCCTGACTCACATCCTCTTTTGCCCAGCTCACATGATGACTTCTCCTCTGCCTATACCTCCTCATCTCCTAGACCCACCTATCTTGCTGCCCTATTGGCCAACAGTGTTTTATTCATCAACCAATAAGATAAACATATACAGAAGGACAACCCCATAACCCACCTTTCACCTTGTTTACCTGCTAACAATCCTTCTGTTTCCCTGGTCATACTTCTGTTTAAGACAATGTCAGCTGTTTTGGACCTGACAGTGGGGATGTGGCTCACTAACAGAGAGCTCGATGAGCATATATGAGGCCCTGGATTTGAGCCTCAGTGCCACAGAGTCAAAATCAAATTCTAGGACAGACAGTAATTCAAAATCCTAACAGCTTCAACTGCTTTCCAACCTTGAGGTGGAAAACCTTGAGTAACTTGTGTGTGGACAAGTCAGGTCAGCAGTTTTCCTGTGCTGTAGAGATGGTACTTGTATACTCAGCAGTCTTCTGAGTACAAAAACCTTGAGTCGGCATTGCTGAAGAAACTTTGAATGGGCTGGAATAAGATCTGTTCTTCATAGCACTTTGTTTTAGTTAGGGTGTCTATTGCTGTGAAGAGACACCATGACCACAGCACCCTTATAAAGGAAAACATTTAGTTGGGCTGCAGATCTGAAGAGCATTTTGACATCAGATATGAAGATGCAAAGTTTGGAGTTTGCCCAGTGGTTTTTTTGTTGTTGTTGTTGTTCTTGCTTTGGTCCAGTATTTCTTCACTATATTCCTTTCCCTACATTTTTGAATGGTATGTATATCATGTGCCATTATATGTTGAAGTATGTGATCTGCTTGTTTATTTTGATTTATAGGGGATTGCAGTTAAGAGATTGCATGAATCTCAAAAGAGACTTTGAATTTTAGACTTTTAAATAAGTTTGAGACTTTTGCAGACTATGGGGACTTTTGAAGTGGTACTGAATGCCCTTTTGCATTATGGTATGGCTTCAAGCTTTTGGCGGCCAGGGAGTGGAATGTTGTGGTCTAAAAGAAACACACTTCCTCCAACAAGGCCATATCTACTCCAACAAAGCCACACCTCATAATAGTGCCAGTCCCTCTGGGGACCATTTTCTTTCAACCCACTCTTATATATTAATATTTTAAATGTGTTACATTTTATGCTATGGAACATGTGTTTAATAATGCAAAGATGTGTTGCACTCTTTTATGTTGCATTTGTTTAACTCTGCGAAGCTGTGTTGCTTTGCCTGTCTAAAACACCTGATTTGTCTGATAAAGAACTGAATGGCCAGTAACAAGGCAAGAGAAAGGATAAGTAGCGATAGGCATAAAGAATAAATATAAGGAGAAAAAGAACAAATGAGATGAAGGAGCAAGAATAGGAGGAGAGAGTCAACAAGACAGAAAGGCAGTCCACAGAATGGGAAAAGATATTCACTGACCCCACATCTGACAGAGGGCTGATCGCCAAAATTTACAAAGAACTCAAGAAGCAAGTCTCCAAAACACCAAAGGATCCAATTAAAAGGTGGGGTACAGAGCTAAATAGAGAATTCTCAGTAGAGGAGGCTAAAATGGCCAAGAGACACTTAAGAAAGTGCTCAACATCCTTAGCCATCAGGGAAATGCAAATCAAAACAACTCTGAGATACCATCTTACTCCTGTCAGAATGGCTAGAATCAAAAACACTGAAGACAATTTATGCTGGAGAGGATGTGGAGAGAGAGGAACACTCCTCCACTGCTGGTGGGAGTGCCAACTCATACAGCCTCTTTGGAAATCAGTATGGAGATTCCTCAGAAAAATGGGAATTAATCTACCACAAGACCCAGCAATTCCACTCTTAGGCATATATCCAAAAGAGGCAAATTCATACAACAAGGGCATCTGCTCCCCTATGTTCATAGCAGCATTATTTGTAATAGCCAGAACCTGGAAGCAACCTAGATGCCCCTCAACTGAAGAGTGGATAGAGAAAATGTGGCACATTTACACAATGGAGTATTACTCAGCAGAAAAAAAAATGGAATCTTTAAATTCGCAGGTAAATGGATAGCACTGGGAAAAAACCATCCTGAGTGAGGTAACCCAGTCACAAAAAGACAAACATGGTATGTACTCACTCATATATGGATTTTAGACACGGATCAGGATAGTGCCAGTTTGCACTTCCACTGACAGAGAGTCTGGGAAACAGGAAAGAACCTAAGAGATATGCATGGTACCCAAGAGAAGTGGAATGAGGCAAGATCCTCAGAACAGATGGGGAACACGGCGAGGGGTGGGGGCAAGTGGGAGCTGGGAAGAAGAGAGGGGGAGAAGAGGAAGAGAGAGTAGGTCATGGGGGAACAGGAAGGTTGAGTGGGGGGGTAGAATAGGGGAAAGAGGGAATTATAGGTTAGAAGACAGATCAGGCACCAGTGTGACCTCTAGTGATCTAAAGGGATGACACCAATTGGCAAGCTAAGCAATAGTGGAGAGACCACCTCGAATGCCCATTCCTGATAATGAACTTGATGTCTATAACCATCCTGGAGCCTTCATCCAGTAACTGATGGAAGCAGAGGCAAACACCCACAGTTAAACACTGAACTGAACCCAAGGAACCCAGTGACAGAGAGAGAGGAGCGATGAGCAAATTGGCAAAGAATGGGCTGGCAAAACCAGCAGAGACAGCTGATCTGAACAGGGGAGAGCTCTTGGACCCCAGACCGACAGCTGGGAGGCCAGCATGGGACTGATCCAGACCCCCCCCCCCCAAATGTGAGAGTCAGTGAGGAGGCCTGGGCAACCTATGGGGCTCTGAGCAATGGATCAATGTTTATCCCTGGAATACAAACAGACATCGTGTGTCCATAACACAAAGAGGGATGCTCTCTCAGCCTGGACTCTTAGGGGAGTGCCTGGACCCTACCCTAAGTGAAATGACAGACTCTAAATATCCCCTATGTGGAAGGAATTGGCAATAGGGTGGGAGGCTGTGGGGGATGGTGGGGGGGTGCGGGAGGAGGGGAGGGAGAGGGAACTGGGATTGACATGTAAAACAAGCTATTAAAAATTAAAATAATAAAAAATAAAGATTTCATGTACAAATATGAAAAAAAAGAATAGGAGGAGAGGAAGACTCTAGAGGCCAACCACCCAGCTATACAACCAACAACGGAGTTAGAAAGGAAAAAAAAGGTATACAGAAATAGATAAAGATAAAAGCCCAGAGGCAAAAGATAGATTGGATAATTTTTTAAAAGCTGGCTATAAACAAGCCAAGCTAAGACTGGACATTTATAAGAAAGAATAAGCCTCTGTGTGAATTTATTTGGGAGCTGGTTTGCAGGACCCTAAAAGAGTAAAAAAAAAAAAAAAAAAACCAACAAACCACCACACATCTTATAAAATTGGAGCTAAGACAATGATCCCTGAGCTCACACATAGATCAGGACTGCTTAATTATACACACATCTTTGTGTCACAATTTTTCCTTTGTGCAAACCTAGAGCTCCTGTCGGCAACCTGGAAAACAGCCTTGGGATCATTAAACCCATTCATCTGTTCCTCTGATCACATTGACTAAATAGCTCTCTCTGCTTTTTACTATCAGATATTTTTTAATTGGTATATGGGGAACAGGTAACTAAGCCTGGAACCTACCCAGGCTTTTGCTTAAAAGCTCCAGTAAAAACTTGGCAAGTTAAGTCCGGGTGAAAATGTCTTTGACACACAGCAAATTGTCTCCAAATATAGTGTAACGGTTGATGTTGTCAACTTGACAGAATCTAAATTTACCTAGAAGATAGGCCTCTAGGCCTCCTGTAGGTGATTATCATACTTGCATTAATTGGGTCAGAAGACTCTCCTGCTGTGGGTGGCACCTTTTCCCAGATGGGATCTTGAACTATGTAGGTGGAGAAATGGAGCTAAGCAGCAGCATGTGTTCATCCCTCTCTGCTTCCTGAGTGACCAGCAGCTTCAAGCTCTGCTACTTCAACTTCCCCATCATGATGAACTGTAGTTGGACTTTCTTTTCAGCTACCAGCCCCAAATAATGGCATGGAGACTTAATTATTAATCATAAAAGCTTGGTCTTTAGCTTAGGTTGTTCCCAACTAGCTCTTATAACATAAGTTAGCCTGCTTTTATTATCCTATTAATCTATGTTCTGCCACGTGACTAGCTACCTATCCTCCATAATGTACATCCAACTTCCTCAGTGTCTAGTTGGCATCTCCTGCACACCTAGATCCTTCTGAGTTCCTCTTTCCCCAGAAGTCCTGTCTATTCTCTCCTGTATAGCTACTGACCATTCCACTCTTTATTAAACCAATCACAACACATCTTCACAGTGTAAACAAATATCCTGCAACATTTCCCCCTTTTGTTCTAAATAAAAATGAAATATTTTAACTTTATCATAGTAAAACTATATACAATCAGAGCAATTATCAGTTATTGTCTAAATAAAAAGGAAAGATTTTAACTTTAACAAAGAAAACTATATACAATAAGAACAATTATCAAGTAAGGATTACTGTTGTGCCAGATTTGCTAAATCCCAGAAATTGACCTAAGGAGTCTACACTTCTGATGCAAAAGCAAAAGGTTTCTTTTTTCAGCTTGGATCTCACCCCATGGTGGGGAAATGAGATGAAATGCCCACCAGCCAAAAAGAGAAGCTTTTAAAGAGAAAAAGGGGAATGGGGGAGTCCTGACCTTCAGTTTCCAAGGTTACAGAGATTACTTATCATACCAAAGGTTATCATGAGACTTAAAGGCCTTGAAAAGAGAGGAGGAGGAGTCCTGAGGCTGTCAGTCTCAGTAAGGTTCCCATAGTTACAGAGATTACTTAGTACAGTAAGTTTTTTATAGAAAATTATCATAAGACAAAGGGCCTTGAGAAGACAATGACTGCATTTGGTTAGGTAGAATTGGCACATCTGTCGTCTGGGATTCCACAACCGGAGCACATCCTTCCATGTGAGTAAGGGAGTAGCTGCCAATGCTGTTGCAGCTGCTCGTGGGTCTGAGTTTCTGATCACGTAACCCCCCCTCACTTAGTTGGGGGACTTTTATTCTCATTATGTTTCATCAGTTACATTCACAATATTCGGTATATTTGAATTTGATAAATTCAGAGAAAGTACTCCATTATTTACCTTATCTTGGTGAGTTCAAAGTTTTGTACCTAATTCACTTTTTATCATAACTTATATTACCATCCTAAAAATAATCTTTCTAGACCTTAAAACATTTTTAAAATAAACAACTTAAGCTTTTATGTCTCTCAACCTTATAAACTTTACATTTCTTTTATGAATTTGGTAACAAAGAAAACTGTATAACTATCTAGTCTTTAACTTTCATGAGAGATCTCAGAAGGATACAATTTTACCTGAGTAAACAGGAAGTGCAGAGCAAGCAACTTCCAAAGCTGTAGAAATGTCAGGGACAGCTGGCTGCCTGGACAAAACCCAAGTTTCCTCTGTAACACTGGGGCATCCATCTTTGGCCAACAGGCCTAGAGTATCAGACAGACTTTTCTGTGAAGCAGGAATTTTGAAGGACTGTCCTACTTTGTCTTGGCAAAATTCAACAGTCGTTTTCTTTTGTGTCCCACTTGTCCAATTTGGACAGCATACTGTCAGCAGTAGAGTCAAGGGCAATTTCTTGCCCAATGTGTAGCTTTGCCATATTGAAAGCAAACTCCATATGAAGGTTCTTTAATGCCCATTATCTTCTCTGAAGTAGATTGGTGCTGCCAGGAGCAGACCTGTCTCACTGTCATGAAAAGTCTTATGTTATTAAAACATCTTAAATGCCATAATCTGTAAGCATCTGAAGTTTTTGAAGACCACCCATCTATCTATCTAAAATGTGTCTCTGTTTGACCTTGAAAACATACCTAACATGGTCACAAATTTGATTGTTATAGATGACTATTAACCTGCATTTCTTAATTATCCTAAATAGTAATAAATTTCAAAAACTAGAACTTTACATTACATTTTAAAATGGGATACATAGGTACAATGCCTTAAACAAGAGTAGAAACATATATACAGTATGTTAAAATAGAAATAAATTTAAATTTGTATCAATATACAAAAATTTATACCAATGTAAAATATTTTAGATTAGTAGTTGTTTTTTAGTTTAAAAGTAGATTCAATAATCTTTTATCCTATTGTTCCTATATCTCTCCCCCCCTTTTTTTTAAAGAAATAGATCCCTTAATCTAACCTCCTTTGCTTAGTTTCCTCCCTGACCATGGCCAATAACAACTTGCAACAACTCACCTAAACAATGACAAATATCCATAATCCACAAAATGACCAGAAACTATCCAATCCACCCCTTGGAAATGTGGGCATCATGTTTTCTAGACTGCTTCCTGTTGTCTGGTGGCATCTTTAGGAGACCCTGAGAAAATTGGGATAATGGTCAAATCCTGGGAGAACTAGCTGTATCATTTGTTGTCCAGTCCCTGTGTGATGGGAAAGAGCAGGACTGGTGAGAGTAGTCTGTGAGGCTGGACCATCTCGGCTAGCAACTTTGAAGTTGTCCTCGATTTTTATAGATTTTTGAAAAAACTGTCACAGAGATATTCTGAGAGACTGGATCACCTGGGCTATTTGTCTCATCTTCACTGGTGTCTTTCCCTTTTGTTCTGAAAACACACAAACTTTTAAAAGTAACATACATATCTGAATTAACACAAGTATATAATGTATGGTGTGTACAAGTCAGTTAAAAATGATTCTCTGCTGTGTTTGAGCAGTAAAAGACATCTGTAGACTTTGAGTCCTTTTGAACTGCATAACCAAACTGTAATATAAATCTCCAACCATGTCATATGAAAGGATGGCATGTAATAATAAATCATGAGGATTCTGTAGCCAACAAGATTTATCATGTCTCATTCAGTCTCAGAGTTGTTCTCACAGTAGAGGGATTATCATCTATATCACCTGTCTTGTAGTTTTTCTTGGTTTCTTTTTTCATATCTGTAGCCAAAATCTTCAGGGGTCTTCCCTGGTCAAATCTGATCTTTATTAATTTTGAATGAATCCTTAACTTTTTGTTTCCTATGGAAACAAAAGCATAACCTCTCCCCAAAAGGAACACATATCCTAACTTCCATTCTGAAGTTAAGACATCCTTAAATATATATAGGCTGGTTTAATTCAGTAGTGTTTTCCACAATCCAATATCTTTTAGCAGTTGCCTTTTTTTGTTCATTAACATTTGAAACAGCCAAAGTCCACAAAACACCATATAGGATCCAGACACCCTGCATGTTTCCTATCCTTCCATGACTTATTCTTTTTATGTTTCTTTACTCTTTCTTGAAAATATTTCACTTTATTATTTTTAAACTATTTATTTTCTATGACTTTATACCCATTTCTTTTCTTTCTTAAGCATCTAAGCACATTTTTAAACATTTCTCTACCTGTTCATAGATTTTGTTTTCTGCCTGGACCTGGCTTTACTAAGTGCCTGCAATATTCTCTGACCCCATGAGCCAAACCTTAAACTTCTAAGCTACCACCATGTGACTCTGCTTAGCACATGGCACTGGTGGCTGGCCCCATCCCCCTGGGTTGGTCCAGAGGCTACCCCACTGGCTCTGGGCTGCAGTTGCTATTTCCCTTTCCATGAGAGCTGAGACTCATGCCCACCAAGCCTGCCTGCCCCAGCTCTAGAAAATTTCTGAATCAGTTTTCCGGATCCCCCTGAGTGGTGTGAATGCTCATCAAGAGGCCCAGGAGGCCACTGCAGCAGCACTGGCTGGCATGAATTCTCTGCCCATTTGGTTATGCCACACATTGGAGCACCCAATGTTGTTGAACTTTCTTTTGGAGACTACCAACTCCCAATAATGACACAGAGACTTAATATCAATTATTCAAGTTTGGCCTTTAGCTTAGGCTTGTTCCCAGCTATCTCTTATCACTTAAATTAACCTGCTTCTATTAATCTATGTTCTGCCACCCAGCAGTTGTCCTCCAAAATGTACATCCGACTTACTCTGTGTCTCCTCGCATCTCCTATACATGTAGATTCTTCCCAAGTTTCTCTCTTTCCCT
Organism: Mesocricetus auratus; assembly: GCF_017639785.1. Taxonomy (NCBI): domain Eukaryota; kingdom Metazoa; phylum Chordata; class Mammalia; order Rodentia; family Cricetidae; genus Mesocricetus; species Mesocricetus auratus. The sequence continues at coordinate 81,058,123 of NW_024429191.1, read as the reverse complement.
GGAAGCTCCACCTACTCTCCTTTGTCTAGCTATTGAACATTCAGCTCTTATTAAAACAATTACTATGACATCTTCTCACAGTGTAAACAAATATCCCACAGCAATGAACTATATTCCTTTGGAACTATTTATCAAAAGAAATCCTATCTTCCCTCCCTCCTGTTTTGATAGGGTCTCTTGTGTCTTAGGTTCACATTGAACTCATTATATAGCTGAAGATGGCCTTGTAATCCTAATCTGCCTGTCTAGGCTTCTCTAGTACTGGAATTTGGGGCATGTACTACCACTTACAGTTTTTATGTGGAGCTGTGTATCTAACCTAGGATTTTATGTATGATGGGAACGTACTCTACCAATTAAGTCCCACTTTCCTGGCCTCCCATCTCCCTTAAGTGAAGGGAGATGTCTTTTGTCAGGGTATTTTTATTATAATAACAGAAAATTGGTACCAAGAAGTGGGGACATTGTGATAAACCAGACTGTCATAAGTGGGTCATAAAGTCACTGGAACTGTCTATTTTGGGAATATGGAAGAGTTTGGAACTTTGGCTTAGAAAAGTTCTTTAATTCTGTAAACAGAGCTTAGTGGCCCATTCTCGGAAAAGCTTGGAAGATAAGAATGCTGAGAGAAATGTAAACAGTGGAGACACAGATCAAGGTTCCAGCGAACAGGACTCTTATCAGGATCTGGGCTAGGAGCCATTTGTGTGATATTTTGGGCAATAATCTAGCTTCATCTGGTCCATATCTGATAACCAGATTAAGTTGAATTTAAAGATAATGGACTAATTTGTTTGACAGTGGACAACTCAGGACAAGAGCTTATGGTGCTGAGAAAGCAGTTCCAATTGTTTGAGAAATCAGCACTATTTAAGGCAAAACCCCTACACTGCTCTGTAACAATAGGAAAGATGTCCTGGGGAAAAAACCCCAAACCTTGGGAGCTCCATCTTGTAAAGACCCAAATCCATGTAAAGGAAGAAAGCATAAACTGAAAGGGTTCCTTGTTCCTCAATATCAGCTGTGTGAATGTTTCCCAAGAGTCAGTCCAGGAGGGCCAAGTTCCATCCCAAGATGACAGAGGCACTTAGAAGTTTCATCCATCTAGCATGTATTGAAGGTTTGAGAGATTCAGGATTGAGAGGGTTATGGAGGGAAGCTAAGGCCAGGCAATCAATCTGTGCTTGTAGTCTGTGCAAGGAGGCCCTGAGAGGCTGTTGTATGACTTTGTGGAAGTGAAGCCTTATTTACAGTGGAGACCCCAGGATATTGGAGATACCAGGACTATGAGACTTCTCTCAAGAAGAGCTGTGGGCCTGAGTGGAACTAGCCTCAAAGAGGCTACATGTGTTGCAGGTAGCAGATCTTGAAGGGTAGAGCTTCCTAAATCTTCAGAGACCCAGATGATTACTTATGAGCTTCAAAGATAATGTTTCCTCATAGCCACACATTCTGATTGACTTTGGGTACTGGGGGTCTTACCAGATATGTCAGGGGTATAGGACTTTTGTGTGTAACAGTCTCAGCTCCTGGAAGGAATTCAACATCTGGTTTAGGAAGTATAATCAATTACCCTGCATCTGAGTTATCCTTTGGTTTGAAGCACAAAAAAAAAGATGCCTGGCTCATTGGTGACACTCTGGGAAGGAATTCCTATTAAGCAGTCAGTACATCTTACCCCAAACACTTGCCTAGTATTATTGACTTGTGTTTCAGCTACCAAGATTGTCAGTGGTGGTTCAGCAGGAGAAACAGGCCCAGAATTTCTGCTAGTAGCCTGAAGTATCCCCTTGATCTTTTAGGGACCTACCTCAGTAAAGGTAGATCTTGATTTCACCACAGAAATGAACTTCAAGATGAAGCAGTATAAAACAGTTTTACAGTTTATTAAAAATAAATATCTGAAGATGTAGAGTTTCAGTGGTTAAAAGTACTAGCTGTTCTTCAAAAGAATCCTGATTCATCAAATAAATGGCAACTCAAAACCATGTATAGCTCCATTTCCAGGGGATCCTATGCCCTCATCTACTCTCTGTGAGCACTGCACCTATACACTTAATTTTTTATCTTAAAATTGAAAATAGATCGGTTGGGTTTTTGTGTGGTTTTTTGTTTGTTTTTTGTGATTTTTTTTTGGTTTTTCACAGGGTTTCTCTGTGACTTTGGAGGCTCTCCTAGAACTAGCTCTTATAGACCAGGCTAGTCTCGAACTCACATCAACCAGTCTGCCTCTGCCTCCTGAGTGCTGGAATTAAAGGCGTGTACCACCACGGTCCAGCTTTTTTTTAAAATAGTTTTTCTTATATACAACTGATTTCCCAGCCCTTCTCAGTACCTCCCCACTTTCCCACTCACCCAAATCCACACCCTTTCTTTCTCTCTCTTGTTAGAATACAAATAGGCATCTAAAACATAATAAGATAAAAGTAAACAAGCCACCAGAATAGGACAAAACAAACAAACAGGGAAAAAAAAGAGCCAAAGAAAAAGCACAAGAAACACATATAGACATTGAGATATACACATTCACACACAGAGAAAACCCATAAAGACAAAATTGGAAACCATGATATATGAGCAAGAAATCTATAAGGTTTTTTTTTTTTAAAAAAAAAGCCTAGGCAAAGCATTGTGGGGAAAATCCCTCCAAAAGTACCATTGAGTTTGTTTTGTGTTAGCCATCTACTGCTAGGCATGGGGTCTGCCCTTAAACTGTGATTCATATACCCAGTTAGACACTCAACTGGAGAAAACTAATCTTTCCTTAGTGAGTGGTTTTCAGTTAGAGATAGCTTCTAGGTTAGGGGAAGTGTCTACTTCTCTTAGCACTGGGGCCCCAGACCTATGTAGGCTTTGCATATACTACCACAGTCTCTATGAGTTCGTGAGTGTGTTAGTCCTGTTGTGTCTAGAAAGCCTTGTTGCCTTGGTGTCCCCCATCGCCTCTGGCTCTTACAGTCTTTTCTTCTCCTTTTTCACAGAATTCCTTGATCCCTGAGAGGAAGGATTTGATGGGGACATCACGTTTAAAAATATAAGCACACCTTTAGTTCCAACACTTGGAGGCAGAGGCAGGCAGATCTCTGAGTTCAAGGCCAGCCTTGTCTACAGAGCTAGTTCCAGGACAGCCAGGGCTACACAAAGAAACCCTGCCTCAAAAATAAAACAAAAAATTTCCAAGTCTAAAAAATTAAAAATAAAAAGGTACACATGGAAACAATAAGACACAGTAAGAGTGCATGCATCCGAGCTCCTCAAAGAAGAGCTGTGTTTAATCATCTTAGCAGTAGTTACATTACAACTCAAAGGGAGGCTAAGGAGCTAAAGAAATGATCAGCTCCTGAAAGCTCAGGCTGCTCTTGCAGATGAACCGAGTTGGGTACCCAGAACCCACACAGTGGCTCACAGTCAGTTCCAGGTGCTATGATACCTACTTCTGGCCTCCATGGGCACTGCATACATGTGGTGTACTTATATACATGGAAACAAAATACTCAAAAATAAAATTGGAAGCCATCTTTTTTTTTCCTTTTTGCTATGTGAGATGCAAAGATGGTTACAGGTGTACTTTGGTTGGGATTCCAATCTAATAAGAGAAAACTATGGTTTTTATACTTGTAGTTAAGAGGTTAAGACATATCTTTTACTGTAAATGAGAGTTCTAGAAAATTACAGGTTTGCAGCTGGAAAAGGAAAGAGACCATACAGGCTTAGGTCATGAGCATGATTAATTTGCTATTTTAATATCTTACTAGGAAATGTCTTTACATAGAAGAAATATTATCTGTATGTCAGCAGCCTTCACAATAAATATTGTATTGTATTTCTTGATTCTCAAATGGTAAGAGACTACAGTCAAACTCCACAGTTAATCTTCCTATTTACCTTTAATTTTCCTATTGCTCCAGTTTTCATGTACATATACACAGCTGTCTAGTAATGGCACAGTATCATAGTTAACTTCAGCTTTCAATTTTACACAACCCTCCCCTTGGGAGGAGGGAACCTAAATTAAAGAATTCACTCCATCAGATTTTCCAGTGTGAATGTCTATGGGCATCTTTTTTATTTTGTTCTTCCTCCACTCTACCCCTCTGCCTCCCACACTCCCAACTTATTCAGGAGATCTTGTCTTTTTCTCCTCCTTGGGCAGGTCTATGTATGTCTCTCTTAGGATCCTCTTTGTTACCTAGGTTCTCTGGGTTTGTGGTCTATAGGCTAGATGTCCTTTGCTTTATTTTAATATCTACTTATGAGTGAGTACATATTCTATTTGTCTTTCTGGGTCTGGATTACTTCACTTAGGATGGTGTTCTCTAGTTCTGTCCATTTGCCTGCAAATTATAAGATGTCATTGTTTTTTACTGCTTAGTAGTATGCCATGGTATAAATGTACCACATTTTCCTTATCCATTGTTTGACTGAGGGGCATCTAGGTTGTTTCCAGGTTCTGGTTATTATGAATAATGCTGCTATGAACATAACTGAGTAAATGTCCTTGTGGTTTGAGTGTACATCCTTTGAGTATATGCCCAAAAGCAGTATTTCTGGTTCTTGAAATAGATTGGTTCCCAATTTTCTGAGAAACTGCCATACTGATTTCCAAATCAGATATACAAATTTTCACTCCCATCAGCAATGGAGGTGTGATGGGAGATGTCGTTCTGTAAATCTGTCTCTTATTGGTTATTAAATAAAGCACTGTTGGCCAATAGGGAAGCAAGATAGGTGGGACTAGGAGTCAAGGAGGATTCTGGGAAAGAGACAAGGAGACACCATGTAGGCAGCCAGAGGAGTAAGAGGCCCAGACACTTTTCTCCAGGAAGAGACATACTTAGATTAACAATTATGGGTTAAATACTTAAGCCCGAGATAGCCAGTAAGAAACCAAGCTAACAGCCAACAGATTTATAATTAATATAGTGTCCTGTGTGTTATTTGGGGGTTCAGATAGTGTGGCAAGGCCTAGGCAACTGGCAAAGAGGACTACACTCTACATATGGTTGTCAGGAGTGAGATCATGAATTTCCACATAAATGACAAAAGTATAAAATGGATTTTAGAAACAAAAGAACAGAGAGAAGCATGGCTTCTTGTTAGCAGAATTTTTCTCAGGTGGACTCTGTTTTGCTAGGGACAACAGAGACTCACGTGGCTCACTTAAGAGAGTCTTCCTGACTCAGCATAAGAAGAAAAACAAAACAAAGCAAAAAAAAAAAAACCATCAAGGTTCTTTTAAGAGGCTCTGCTAACAATTGAATGGTGTGCACGAGCATCTGGCAGTGGCAGTGACCACATCTCCAAGCCGGCACCATGCTGCTGGACGTCAGTATAGATTGAGGCGATAAACTGAAGTCAAACTTACTCCTGCCATGTTGCAAAGCCAGCAGCTGTTTCCTCTTTAATTTTAGCAGTGTTCTTTAGCCTATATAAGACACTTGGCCAGAAAAACATAAACTTTTACAGTAAAGTCAGATTCAGATGAAGAAAAATATAGGTAGACTAGGGAGAATAAAAGAAACAAGATATTGGAAAAAATAAAAATAAAGTAGCTGGGTGTGGTGGCACACACCTTTAATCCCAGCACTCCAGAGGCAGAGGCAGGTAGATTTCCAAAGAGATACCTTGTCTCAGAGAACAAGTAAATAAAAGTAAAAGAAATAGAGTAATAATAATAGCTAAATAAATAAGCCACGTAAAGATGGAAAATACACCGAGAGTCTGGATACTTATGCTATTGTGTCTTCCAGTTTTTCGATCGCTCTAAAGAAGGAACAACTGCTAAAGTACACTTGATTGTAAATGCTGCTAAATTAATCCAATTTATATATTTTGAAAATGCTTGACTTCTAAATTTAAATATAAGGACAGGTTACTTGGAAAAAGAGTTTTTGTTTATGTTTCTACAGAAAATGGAAAGCTATGGATTTCTTCCATGCTTCTGTGGTTTGATGAAACAAGACCCTCAGAAGCAGTGGGCCAGGTGTTCCAACAATTAAGACAGCTAAGATGATGCAGCCTTACAGACCACAAAAATAAGGACTTATACAGGTTTCTGAGTTTTGCCATGATCCCCATGGTATGGACAGCGCCCCCTATCAGCAGGAAGCAGTTTGGAATGAGCAACATCCAAATTCCCATATTGCTTATAAATCTTTGTTTTCATTTGAATGGGGTTGCTTATAATTGGTTAATGATCACAACCAATCTCTTTTTAAAGGTAAAAAGGGAATATGGTATGGAAATGAATACTTTGTATTGATATGGTTTTTCATTTATTGATGCAAATTCAAGGTCAATGTTGTGATGTGTATATTTCTCCTCTTGATTAAGTATTGTGTTTATACTGATCTTTTAAAACATAATGCATAATTAAGTACAGATTATAGATAGTTACTTATAATAGTCAGAACTTATAGTTAGGTAAGTTAGGTTTTCTAGATATACAGAAATATATTTGAGATAGATAGACAGTCTTCAAACCTTTCAAAGACATTCAGAAAATGACATTTTAAATGGTTTAGGGTTTTTCTTGACAATGAGCAATGTCTGCTCCTGGCAACATGAATTACATCTAAGAGGAAGATGGGCATGGAAGAAACTCGTTATGGAGTTTGCTTTCAACATGGCAAGATTAGCCATTTGGGCAAGAAACTGCTCTTGCCTAGACTGACTGTTGCTGTATAATCTGGACATGCAGGACCCACAGAAAAGTCACTACTGAATTTGGACAGTCTTAAAGGGTTCCTGCTTCATGGAAGAGTCAACCAGACTTTCTGCAGAACACAGAAAAATGACTGTCAGACTGCCAATGCAGATGGACAGTTTGAAATTTCCTGCTTTGCTGATAAGACTTCCAGATACATTGTGGCTGACTTTGGATGCCCAAATGTTACAGCGGAACCTCAACTGACTGTCCAGGTAGCAAGATGACTTTGTCAATTCTAGTGTTTATATATTATCCTTCTGTGGTCTTTGATGGAGTTGAAGACAGATAGTTGTAGTTATAGTTTTCCTTAGTTATGATAAAAGATAAGTTACATATAAGACTTTAGACTCACAAAGATAGGATAGACCATATTTTCTTTAAATCTTACTAAATGTTAATGGACAAAATATTGTAGCTATAGTTTTTACTTGATAACTGTTGATGTTACATATAATTTGACTATGTTAAAGTTAAAAGCTTTCTTTTTATTTAGACAGAAAAGAGGAAATGATGGGAGATGTCTGATGGGGAAGTCCTGTGTATATGTCAATAAAGCACTGTTGGCCAATAGGGAAGCAAGATATGTGGGACTAGGAGTCGAGGAGGACTCTGGGTAGGAGAAACACAGGGAGTTATGATGTGGCCGCCAGAGGAGTAAGATGTCTGTCCAGTAAGAGAAATACTTCAATGAGTTAAATACTTAAGTCAGAGTTAGCCAGTAAGAAACAAGCAAGGCCAACAGCTTCATAATTAATACAGCATCTTGTGTGTTATTTGGGGACTACAACGCCACAGAGACCAGATGACTGGTGGGGAAAAACCAAAGCTGCTGGCAAGGAAAAGTCTTCTCTCTACAGATGTCATTCTGTAAATCTGTCTCTTATTAGTTGTTGAATAAAGCACTGTTGGCCAATAGGGAAGCAAGATAGGTGAGACTAGGAGTCAAGGAGGATTCTGGAAAAGAGACAGGGAGACACCATGTAGGGCAGCCAGAGGAGTAAGAGGTCCGGACCCTTTTCTCCAGTAAGAGAAATACTTAGATTAACAATTATGGGTTAAATACTTAAGTTAGAGATAGCCAGTAAAAAACCTGGCAAACGGCCAACAACTTTATAATTAATATAGTGTCCTGTGTGTTATTTGGGGGTTCAGACAGTGCAGCAGGGTCCAGGCGACTGGCAAGAAAGACTACACTCTACAGAGGTGTCCCCCTTACTCCACATCCTCTCCAGCATAAGCTGTCATAGGTGTTTTTTATCTTAGTCATTCTGATTGGTGTAAGATGGACTCTCAGAGTTGTTTCGATTTGCATTTCCCTGATGACTAAGGATACTGAGAATCCTTAAATGTCTTTTGGCCATTTGAGATTGTTCTGTTGAGAGTTCTCTGTTTAGATCTGTACCCCATTTTTTATTGGATTATTTAGTCTTTTGATATCTAGTTTCTTGAGTTCTCTGTTTATTTTGGAGATCAGTCCTCTGTCAGATGTGGGTAAAGATCTTTTCCCATTCTGTAGGGAGCTGTTTTTGTCTTGTTGACCATGTTCTTTGCTTTACAGATGCTTCTGAGTTTCAGGAGGTCCCATTTATTCATTGTTGCTCTCAAGTATCTGTGCTACCGGTGTTATATTTAGGAAGTGGTCTCCTGTGCCATTGCATTCAAGGCTACTTCTATAGAGCAATGTCTTAATTGCTAGTTGATATATGATAACTAAGCCCACTGTTAGTGGTAGCATTCCTAAGTAAGTGGGCCTGGGCTGCATAAGAAAGAAAACTGAGCAAGTTGTGGGAAGTAAGACAGGAAGCAGCATTCCTCCACAGTGCTTAGTTCCTGCTTTGATTTTCCCCAGTGATAGACTATAACCTCTAAGCCAAATAAACTCTTTCTTCCCAAGTTGTTCTTGGTTATGGTGTTTTGTCATAGCAACAAAAGCAAACTGCTATGCACATATTCCCCTATACACTATGAGATATTAAAAAGCCATCAGGTCTTATAAGGCACTGTCTTCATTATCTTAATTTTTGAGTTTAAGATCAAAATCTCTTGGACTATTAAAATAATACATATATAGCTACACAGGGGTTACATATTAAGTATGTGGCAAAACAAAATCAAGACAGTTCTTTCACAGATGTGCCCACAGCCAACCTGTTCTAGGTAATTCCTCATTGAGACTCTTTTCCAGATTGTGGCAAGTTGACTTTAAAAACGTTCACAAGTATCTAAAAGAGGAAAACAAGCAAACTAAAACATAAATTAAGGTCACAACAACTGATTTAAACAGAAACTAATTTATCTTTGTAATTAAGAGGATGTTTTGTTTTGTTTGAACAGACCATTTAAGCTTTTAACAGGTTGCAGGTTTGGGCAACCTTATCTTTCTGAAATACTTAAAGCTGTAAAGACTCAGAAAGGAAATTCTAGTGAATAACTTTCCAAGTTCTTTCAGTCTGAGTAGAGTGAACCTCTGTGCACATTGAGATGTCAGAAGACATCTGAGTACAGCCTGTCAGTCTCTTCATAAAGAATGTGTCATTCCATTTTTCTAGATTAAGGAAAAGCAGTGGAATAGTGATAACCTCTAGGTTATCACTGAGACAGAGCAGAAAAGGCACTGGGACTGTTTTGTTTTTTTTTTTTTTTTTGGATTGTGTCAGTTTCCCACCCCCACCCCCACCGCTGCAAAAAATGCAAGTAATTAGAATAGTTAGTAATTCTCTTCTCAGATAATTTTTATTCATCTGTGTAAGACAACAGCATCTCAGTGAGTCTGCTAGCTATGTCCTTTCTGAGGGGCCCATGCCCTCTGTTTCTGATTGAGATGGACTTATGCTTAGTTTTGGTGCATAGGTGCAAAACTCTGTATCTCAGAGCATTGCTGTAAGCTGTTACCGTTTATAAGTGTCCTACTTACCCACATGTCACAGAGTCTGTCAGATCCATCTAGGTGAAGATTTCCAAAATCATGCCTTGTCACTTGTACTCAAACTTTTCTTTGGGCCAACAGCTCACAAATAATGATGCTGGACACTTCTTATCAATTATGAAAACTTGGCCTTTAACTTAGGCTTGTCCCCAACTAGCTCTTTTTTTTTCTTGTGGTTTTTCAAGACAGGGTTTCTCTGTATTGCTTTGGAGGCTGTCCTGGAACTCGCTCGGTAGGCCAGGCTGGTCAGGAACTCACAGAGATCTACTTGCCTCTGCCTCAAGTGCTGGGATTAAGGGCATGCGCCACCAATGCCTGGCTCCAACTAGCTCTTATAACTTAAATTAGCATGCTTCTACTGATCTACATTCTGTCACGTCGCTTTTTTACCTCACTTTCATTCTGTATGTCCAACTTGGTCTGCATCCCCACTGGCATCTCCAACTCTCTTCTTCCCAGAGTCCTCTCTCTACCCAGAAGTCCTGCCTATTCTCTCCTGCCTAGCTCGTAGCCATTCAGTCTTTATTAAACCAACTACAGCAATACATCTCTATACAGTGTACAAATATCCCACAACGGCCACTCTGTTATATACAGATAATATTCAAGGCTGGGGATAACAACAATAATTCCTTTGGCTTTGGGGAAATTCTATCAACATTGGTCATTACACATAACATCCTGAGTTATCCATTAAGGTAGAGAACAAAGTTCCAGTGTTGGAGGGGAAAAAAAAACATTGTTATGTGTTTTATCAGGAACTACTCAAGGTCCTTTTTAAATGGTTATCTAAAGTCTGTTGAGATTTCACCTAGGACGTAAAGTAGCATCAATCTTCGGGGCAGCTATCATTGGAGCTGAAGGCTCTTGGATGGATGTTCCTTATGGGGATTTCCCTCTTTGTACAGGGTACAAATTGTGATTTTGTTGCTGTTGTTTGTTTGGGTCTTTTTGTTTGTTTTTTAAAAAAGTGTAGTTCTTTTCCAATGCCATGGTTTCCCAGAGATATGGTAAGCATTGCTCTTTTAGAATCTTCTTACTTTAAAGTTTCTCTAAGGAAACAAGGTTTTGTTTTGTTTTTGTTTTTTTTAAGTATTTCTTGTTAGGCAGTTTCATACATGTATACAATGCATTTTGATCATTTTTGCCTCCAATTATTTTCACCCTCTTTCTTATTCCATTGAATCCTTTCTTCTAAACAAGTTCCTCCCCTACTTGAAGAATGTGTTTGAGTGCTTGCCTGCATGTATGTCTCTGTGTGTACCATGTGTATTCCTCAGTGCCCATGGAGGCCAGAAGAGAATATCAGATACCCTGGAACTGTAGTTGTAGACAGTTGTGAGTTCTGGGAGCCAAACCCAGGTCCTGCTCTTAACTGCTGAGCCATCTTTCCAGCTGTCCCTTCTCCTACTTTCATGTTATTTTTGTTTTGTCTGTGCCTTAGTTATGGTTTTATTGCAGTGATAAAATACCATGACCAAAAGTTAAGGAAAGGGTCCATCATTGAAGGAGTTCATGGCAGGAACTTAAGGCAGGAACTTAGAGACAGAACTGAAGAGGCCATGGAGGAGTGCTGCTTACTGGTCTGCATTTCAAGGCTTGCTCAGCCTGCTTTCTTATATAACTCAGTACCACCTTCCCAGAGTATCACAATTCCCTGTGAGCTGGGTACACCCACATCTATCACTAACCATAAAACTGGCAACAGATGGAGGCATTTTCTCAACTGAGGTACCTCTTCCCAGATAACTCATTTGAAAACTAGCCAGGACAATTGACCCCTTGTCAGTTTCACACACAAACACATCACTATTGAACAATAACCTTTCCTTTCTTGTATATCCCCAAGACCTCATGTTACTATCAATATCTCAATATAAAATACATCCCAACTTTTAAAAGTCCCACAGTGTCAAGGCAGGGTGTTAATGAGTTCACTAGACCCAAGATAAATGAAAATGGGTGTTTTTACTGGGGGACAACTTACACAGGTAATAGTAAAGAACCACTGCAGTGTTTCTGCTCCAGAAGATGCAGTCTGCTTTCCTGGAACTGTATGCACCTGAAGCCACACCCAAAGGGGTGCGACCACTAACACAGATTCACTGGCAAGGAAATGCTACTACAACAGTCTTTAAAAATTCAAGCACTGCGGGCGGTGGTGGCGCATGCCTTTAATTCCAGCACTCAAGAGGCAGAGGCAGGCGGATCTCTGTGAGTTCGAGGCTGGACTGGACTGACAGCCTCCAAAATAATACAGAGAAACCCTGTCTCGTAAAACCAAAAAAAAAAAAAAAAACAAGAACTTTAAATTTTCAGTCCCTTTAAAACATCCAAAGTCTCTTTCAAAGTTCAAATTCTCTTTAAGTATTCAGTGTCTCTAATGTATCAAAAGTATCTCTAAGATTCCAAAATCTCTGTAAAATTACAAGTTCTCTTTTTTGTGGGCTCCAACAAGATAAATATAAGTTAAATACTTTCTTATTTCAAAAGGGAAGAATCAGGGCATAATCACAATCAAATCAAAGTAAAGCCAAAATTCAACAGTGTAAAAGTTCAGTGCTTGATGTCTGGGACCCATGCATGATCCTTTGGCCTCCACGGGGCCTTGAAATAGCTGCATTTATTTTGCTCTGGCATCTGAAGGACCCATGATGTCTCCCAGGTTCAAGCTGGCTCCACTCCACATGTAATGTGTCCTTGGTGTTTGTCCTATGATACTAGTATTTCCAAAATGCTGGAATCTCTGCTGCAACTTCATCAATGCCTCTCCTGGGCTTTCTTCAGAGACTCTGCCCCTGCTACGTGGTGCCAAGCCCCAATGTCTCACCATTACTCCTTCAATCCTGGGCCTTCTGCAACTGAGGCTACACTTTCACCAGTGACCTCCCACAGTGCCAAACATCAGCTTCTCTCCATGACCCCTTCATGCCTTCATGACCAATACCACCCAAGAGAATCTTACACATTACCATATGTCTCTGCCAGCACAAGTTACTACTGTCTTCGCCTCTCTGGATCACAGCTTCTGTGTGATGGCCCTGAGGAAACGTTTCCCAGAAGATTTCACTTCGGTGATGCTAGTCTTAGTCACAACTGTTCTTCAGCTCCAAATGACCAGCATCAACTGTCTCAACAAAGCAAATATTCCACTTTAATGGTTCTCTCTCTCTCCCTCCCTCCCTTCCTCCCTCCCTCCCTCCCTCATAAAGATTTTTTTCCATTTTAACATAGTTTTTTCTCACATAATATACACTGATTATGGTTTCCCCTCACTCTACTCTTCCCAGTTCTTCCCCACCTCCCCTCCCATCCAAATTGCTTCCTTTCTGTCTCTCATTAGAAAGCAAACAAACTTTTAAGGGATAATTATATGGTATTATATATAATATATGATAAAACAAAAACAATTTGGAATTGGACAAAATAAACAGAAGAGAAAGGGTCCAAGAGGAGGCCCAAGAATCAGAGACCCACTCGTTCACACACTCAGGAATCTCATAAAAACATTAAATTGTAATCCATAATATATACACAGAAGACATGTACACAGCTGTACAAGTCTTGTGCATTTTACCTCAGTCTCTGTGAGTTCATATGAGCTTTGCTCATGTTGATTAAGAGGGTCTTGTTTTCTTGGTGTCCTCCATCCCCTCTGGCTCTTAGACTATTTCTGCCTCCTTTTTCAAAGGGTTTGCTGAGCTCTGAGGAGAGAGATTTTATGGAGACATCCCATGTATAGTTGAGTGTTCTGAGGGCTCTCACTATGCATAATGTCTGGCTGTGTATCTCTCTGTATTTGTTTCCACCTGCCACAGAATGAAGCTTCTCTGATGATGGCTGAGCAAGGCACTGGTCTATGAGTACAGTAGAATGTCACTGGGAGTCATTTTGTTGCTATGTTTATTGTTTGCTTGTTTAGCACAGTATTACTTGGTTTTACCATAGGTGATCGGGCTATCTAGTCTCAGCTTCTCAGTCACCCAAGCAGTGTTAAGTATGGGTTTCATCTCATGGAATGCACCTTAAGAAATATTAAAGAGTAAGAATCAGTAGAAATATCACTAGAAGGACTTCGAGTTCAGTAACTTGGGATTCTCACATGCCTAATGTAGTTGAAGAGGGATATCACCTAGATTTTCTAGACAATGCCAATGTGTACTCAGAAGTTGACAAGCATTTGAGATGAGAAATAGGAATCCAAGAGTTTATCCCCTAAAGTTTGTAGTACAGGAAATAGTTGGAATTACTTGACAGGGTCTGTCTTTAGTTGGGGTGTCTATTGATGTGAAGAGACACCATGACAATGGCAATTCTCAGAAAGAAAAACAATTAATTGTGGTAGCTCAGTTACATTTTTAGAGGTTTAGTCCATTATCATCATGGCAAGCAGACACGGTGCTAGAGAAGGAGCTGTGACACTGGGCATGGCTTGAGCATATATGAGACCTCAAAGCCTGCCTCCACAGAGACACACTTCCTCCAACACAGCCATACCTACTCCAACAAGGTCATACATCCTAATAGTGCCATTCCCTTTGAGGGCCATTTCCTTCAAACCACCACAGGTCTTACTAATCCAGATTGATGCATACACACACACACACACACACACACACACACACACAAACACGGGATGGGTCAACAGTAAGAGGACTTGCTGCTCCTGCAGAGGACCTAACATGGGTTCAGTTTCCAGCAACCATGTGACAGTTCATGACCAGCTATATATCAGTTCTGGGGATCTGATGGCATCATATGGCACAAGGCATACACATGGTACAAATATACATGTGAGCAAAACACTCATACACATAAAAACATAAAATTATGTAACACAATGTGAATGTCAGTGAGGAGGCCTGGGCAACCTATGGGGCCCTGAGCAGTGGATCAGTGTTTATCCCTGGAATACTAACAGGCATCATGTGTCCATAGCACAAAGAGGGATGCTCTCTCAGCCTGGACTCTTAGAGGAGTGCCTGGACCCTACCCTGAGTGAAATGACAGACTCTAGATATCCCCTATGTGGCAGGAATTGGCAATAGGGTGGGAGGCTGGGGGGGATGGGGGGTGCGGGAGGAGGGAGGGAGAGGGAACTGGGATTGACATGTAAAACAAACTATTTAAAATTAAAATTAAAAAATATGTAACACAGTGTGTCAGAGGCATTTGGATAAAACCTAATCAGGTTTCCAATGGCCCATTCAGTAGAGGAATAAGACATAAAAGTCTTACTTTCCAAGCTATTGTTTGTAAATATATATTGATTTTATTTTGTTTTTAAGATCATATATAGCCCAGGTTAGCCTCACATTCACTTTGGGAGACTGGCTTTGAATACCTGATCCTCCTGTCACTATCTTCTAAGGATTACTGGCATGAGTTACCATGCCTGTTAATTTTTTTATTGTTGCAAATAACTAGTTTTAGTTCTCTATATCAGTGCTTTTAATTTTCAACTAAGTTATATTTATAGCCTTGGTAATAGCAAGCGTAACATATATGTGACATATATGATTATATATTATATATAATTAAGTTTGCTATTAACTAAAGGTTATAAATATAATATAAATATTATAAATGTTATACACATACACATATTCTCCATCTTTCAAATTTTCTTTTGGCATATTTGAATCTTCTGGTTTTGTCCTCACTTTTCCCATTTTGGAAAAACCCTTTCTTAGGATAAAACATTATCATTGAAAATCTTTTCTAATCTAAGAACTTTTCCTGTCTTTTTATCTTTTTTACTAAAAATAGCCTTTTTTCCTCCTTTGGTACTAAGGATTGAGCCCAGATCTTAGAACAGGCTTGGAAAGCGCCTTCCTACTGAGTTACACCTTCAAGTCTCTTCTTTCTTTCTTGTTTGCTGCGTCTGCACCACAAGCAAGTCCAGGGTATCAGGAAAAGAGAGACCAGACGTACACTTGTTTGTACTAAGAGAATGCATGTGCTGCCTTTATTGCCAGGAGAGTGTGTGTGTGTGTGTGTGTCTTCATTGCAAGTGCTAAGAGGTCTCTCCCTTGTAGGAGGGAGGAGCTTTTTATACAAGTTTACAGCACAGTGGAAAAAACCCCAGGTAGAAGAGATCGTTGTTTTCCTCCTGCTGGATGTTGATGTCAGAGGGTCAAGGCCAGGGCAGTAAGCCAGGACTAGAAAACAGAAAGCACTTGGATTGGAAAACAAGTTGCACTTGTAGGCTGACCAGCAACTCACAGAGACCCCATGGGGCTGGGGCCCAACACTTGTTATTTTGAACCAGGGTCTCAATCACTTGCCTTGAAGCCATTCTACAGTCTGCTCAGTTCTTGAACTGCAGTTTTCCTGAAACAGCACCCTGGGCAGCTAGAATCATAGACCTTCATTACCAGCCCAGAAAAAAACACATTTGTCAGGGCTGGAGAGATGGCTCAGCAGTGCTTGCTGCTCTCCCAGAGGTTCCAAGTGTGGTTCCCACCACCCATGTCAAGTGGCTCATAATTGCCTTTAACTCCATCTCCAGGGAAATCTGAAGCCATTCATGTGCTCTCTCTCTCTCTCTCTCTCTCTCTCTCTCTCTCTCTCTCTCTCTCTCTCTCTCTCTCTCTCTCTCTCTCTCTCTCTCTCTCTCATACTTGAGGGTTCCTTTCTTTTAATTTTTGTTTTTTGTATTTTGTTTTTTCATTTTGTTTTGTGGGGTTTTTTTGGGGAGGAGTGCATTGACGATAGTTCAACAGGGTAAGATGATTGCTGCTATGTCTGATGACCTAAGTTTGATCCCAGGAGAGAACTGACTCCCACAAGTTATCTTCTGACAGCTGTATATGTGTGTGCAAAGTCACATATATAGATAAACAAATGTAAAATTAGAACATTTTAAAAATATGTTAACAGTTCTAGGGGCATTTTTATCTTACCAACAAATTAAAATTAATTTATTAGATTTATTTAAGTCTTACTGAATTAAAAGGAATTTGGACTAAGGTTATGTGTGCACTTACTTAGAAATTAATTTAAATTAAACCCTTTTGGGGGAGACTTTATCATGTAAACATATCATATGTTAGATCTAATGGTAATGTACAGAAACATAATACTGGTAAGCCAATGTAATAAAACACTTTATGTCAAAACTTAATCATAAGAAAAAGCAAAATAATTTTACAACTTCAAAAGTAAATTCAAATATATAACAGAATGAAATGAATGCAGACCACCAATTATTTATCTGCCAAACCTTTGTTGTTGTGGTTACTCAAGAAAACTCTATCACTGCATAAGTTAGAATACTTCACTCTTACAGATTCTTTTTAGACCCAAGTCAGTTTGATGATTTGCTTGGTGTGTGTGTGTGTGTGTGTGTGTGTGGTGTGTGTGTGTGGTGTGTGTGTGTGTGTGTGTGTGTGTGTGTGTCTGTCTGTCTGTCTGTCTGACTGACTAAGGCCTGAACCTAGGGCTCATCACCAGCCCTGATAATTACTCTTGCTGTAGGGTAAGTTGAGACAGCAACCTTGAATAACCAGTCTTATTAATGAGAAGCAATTTAAATTTGAGACATGGTAGAGAGGATGGAATCCTCAGGCCAGGAATGAATACATTTGTTCTTTAGACCATAATAGAAAGAGATCAGGCTTGTTGAGTATGCTGCAAAGGGGCAGTAGGCTAGGCAATAACAGTAGCTGCAGCATAAGACAGTGGTTTGGGGGAGAATGGTTGTGGTGGAGGGGTCTTCTGGTAAGTTATTTTGTATGTAGTTTTCTGGCATGTAATCCCTGCTTAGCCAATATGGGTGTTACTGGAATTTTTAGGATCAAAGCCTGGGCCCCAGCAGTTCTAACAAACTCAGTTACTCATCATGAATATGCCAATTAAAGGGTCGGGGAGACAAATGGCTCAGCAGTTAAGAGCATATGTTGCTCTTGCTGAGGACAGGGTTTGGTTCCCAACACCCATATAGCATAGTTCACAACTTTCTGTAACTCCAGTTCCAGGGGATCCAACCCCTTTTCTGTCCTCTGTGGGCAGCTGTATGCACACAGTATACATGGATACAATCAAGCACAAACACATACACATAAAAGTAAACACATTTGTCTTAAAAAGAAGGGGAAGTAATAGTGAAAGTCAGAGAAAGGAGATTCTGTCATTGTAGCCATATTAGGAAGAAGAACAGATCAACAGGTCCAGTGGTCCCAGAGGCCATCTTTCGAACCCTGACTTGGGTTTATTTTTAGAGAGCAAGAGGTGTGTATAAGCAATCAGTTCAGCTCATGACCACCTTTAACCCAACATTGTCTCAATCTTTTCCTTCTCCCAATCTGAGATTTGGTGGTGTACGTGTGTGTGTCTGTGTGGAGGGAGATCCCAATTTCTTGTGGTTCATCGTTTCAATAGTCTATTAATAAAAAGGAGGGGCACAAGTGTCTTTTTAGAATATATTCCTCCTACCAGGAAGGTCACAATTCCCTATTCTTTGTTTTTACATCCTAATATTGAGGTGCACTACCTGTGTCTGAAACAATTATCATAAACAGAATTTATGTAGGATCCCTGTCAGAAAATACTCAGTCTTGTAATCATAAGAACTATTTCTTCACAACTTCTTGGCTTTAGTTACTTTTAGAAGGATTCCATTCCAAAAGTGACTCACTTTTTGCTGTTGACTTTGAGACAGAGCCTTCCTATACAGTAAGTATAGTCCAGGCCTAACCTCAGACTCATACTCTTCATGCCTAGCCTATTTTTTCTTTGACTGTTCCTGTTTCTTTCTTTCTTTCGCCTACGCACTTGTAAAACACACTGAAACCTATTTAGAGGGTTTTCCATCTGGATCTGTTTTACTACATATCTCTAGTCTTTCTTGACTGAGCAAACTTTAGACAGTTAAGCACCCCTAATACTCCTCGTGCTCTTTAGGCTGGCTCTGTCCACTCTCTGGTTAGGTTGTGAAAGCCAAGCCTAGAGCTCACAGCCTCGTCGGAGGAGGTTCATGACCAAGAACTGCATTAAACCTTTCTAGCTATGGAAGCAAGTACCTGCATTGCTGCAAATGGTTTTTACTTAACTTGCTGTTTCTAGTTTCTGTTTTAGTGCTGCTGGCTGAACAGTGGCACCTCTTAAAGGGGCCATGTCTTTTTCCAGCGTTCTCAGTCCCTACCTGGAAATACGGCCCACAAAAATCCTTTACATAGTAAGTCAGCTTCTTTTGAAGCAAAATTTAGAATATTTGAATCAATAGCATAATGGCTGGGCTATGTTCTTCTTCTGAGAAATATACCATTTAACTAACATGAAAACATATTGGTGTGTACTTGAAAAAGAAGGTCTTGCCGGGCGGTGGTGGGGCACGCCTTTAATCCCAGCACTCGGGAGGCAGAGGCAGGCGGATCTCTGTGAGTTCGAGGCCGGGCTGGATCGACAGCCTCCAAAACAAAACCCTGTCTCGTAAAACCAAAAAAAAAAAAAAAAAAAAGAAGGTCTTAAATATCTTGTTTTGGGGTGGGAAGGGCATATTTTGAACATACCTACAAATTTATTCTTTGTTCCAAAACACTGACGAGCTTTTGGTCTATTTTAATGTTTATAACTTGGGATTGTTTGTGATTGAAAAAAAGAAGTTAAAGAGCCTGGACCTGGGCAGGCACTTTCGAGTTCACGCTTTTGAAGCTCTGCCCCACAAAAAGACAAAGGGCTGCTGGGTAAGGACCACCCAGGACTGAGACCTAAATCCGGGTTAGGGTAGACCCCGAAAAAATCGGAGTTCTTTTCAGCCCGAGTAAGAGAAACTTGGGCCCTGTTACGTAGAAGGTTCTCTTCAGGGGCAGAATCCACTTAGTCACGCTTTGGTAACAAAGGAGTCCTGTCATAAAGGGCGGGGCAAGGCGACCACAGTTGCCAAGGCTCCCTGATGAGGTCAGGGGCCTTTTCTCCAGTTTATCCCCCGCCAGTGCACTGCAGCACTGTGGATCGCGCACTGCAGCACTGTGTATCACCTCGATATTGCATGCCATGTCCTTAATGCATGTCATGACATCACTGGACTTTCACTTCGTCACCCCAGGACTTCTCCTCATCGGACAAGTTTTGCTGGTCCTGAATCAGGCGATGGATACCCTTTCTGAGTTCGGTCAGAACCCAATTCAGTTGACCTCAGAGCCTTGGGTGCCGACCAAGCTATGGTCTTGGCACCCCTCTGATCATCGGCCCAAATCCCCACAAGCTCATAAGTCCCACGCAGGTGCAGGGGGCTTTGATTACCTGGGGTCCTCTGCTCCCTCCCAGATGTTCTCCCCACCCCGGGAGTTGACGGACAGTTTTCTTTCATTCCAAGATACAGATACCACTGCGCAGCCGCACCCAGAGTCAGACCAACATCAGCAACTGACCAACAAGATGACTCCACCCGGGAAGCTGTCAGAGAACGTTTTAAAGTTAAATGGGGATCAAAATCAGTCTCCACAATTCAAAAGTATCTCCAGTCTGGATCAGGCTGCAGATAACCAGTTATATGAAATACTTGTTCCACCACTAGACAGCGAGAGTTCAAAAGTGACAAAGTTCATAGCTTCGCCCCAGGACTTGAAGAAATATCTAGCACAGGACAGGAAACTTGCTAAGGAGACTGTTGGAACTACAAACCAATTTGCAAAACCTGAACTCCAGAAAGAAACTATAGAGGATGATTATGAGGATCCAAGTCTAAATGAAACTTATTCTGGCGGCTTACCTCTGCAATCCCAGGGAAACAGAAAGGAGCCTCCAGAGCCTTCTGAGCAGGTAGAACCTCCTGAGTACCAGCTGGAGGCACTGAATCAAAATTCAGAGAATCTTGGTTTGGTCCAAGAAGGCCAAGATCATCTCCCACTGCTCTCTGAGGAAGATGACCAGAAGGAAGAAGCAGTTCATCAGTTCGCTTCTGAGGGGGCTGCAGTAGTAGAGCAGCCGGAAATAAACGCTCCATCTCCAGATAGAAATGAAGTCCAGCACTCAAACTTGGCAAATGTCACAGTGAATCCTGTGGATCTGGAGGTTACGGTGATTTCAGAGGCAGATAAAGACACTCAGCACACTCTGAGCCAGCAGCAGGTCCCGGGCCATCTTCCAGAGAGTCCAGAGGTGGTAGGACCTTTATTAATCCAACAAGAGTCCCCAATCCAGCCTGAGGAGGTAGCACTTCCATTAATCCAACAAGAATCTGCAGTTCCAACTCCAGAGCTCTCTGAGGAGTTAGAACCTTCATTATCCCAACAAGAGACTGCAGCTCCAAACCCAGAGCTCTCTGAGGAACTGGAACCTTCATCAAGCCAGCAAGAGTCCTTAGCTCCAACCCCAGAACTCTCTGAGGAGCTCGAACCCTCATCAAGCCAGCAAGAGTCCTTAGCTCCAACCCCAGAACTCTCTGAGGAGCTCGAACCTTCATCAACCCAACAAGAGGTCCCAGCTGACATTTTAGAGCTTCCTGAAGACCTTGAAACTTCTGGTAGCCAGCTGGAAGTTCCGGCCCTACCTACAAAACCCTATGAAGAAGTCAATCCTCCAGTTGAGCAAGAGGCTACAATTCCAACTCCAGAATCCTCCATTCAGAGTATAATTGAAACTCCAGCAGCAACAATTCCACAGCCCAGTCAGGATCAAGTTCACCATCATACTTTGCCCAGTCAAATGATTACAGTCAAACCTGTAGATGTGGCAGTTACAATAACTTCTGAACCTTTGAAGGAGGTTGAGATGTCTCCAGTTCGGGAGGAGACTCCAACTCAGACTCCAGGTCCTATTGTGCAAGCTGAACATTTTCCTAACCTGGAGCAGCAGCCATCTGAACTTGATGAATCTTCTGGGGAGGTTGAATCATCTGAAAGTGGTTTGGAATCCCACATTCAGCCTCCAGAGGAAGTTGAGGAAGAGGAGGAGGAACCTTCTCCGATCCAGCAGGATGTCCCATCACAGCATCCAGGCCCTCTTCTGGAGGATGAGTCTTCTATGGAAGTAGAGCAGCCAGCTCAACCCTCTGAGTCCCCTGAGGATGTAGGATTAGGTCCTGGAAACCAGCCAGAAGCCTCGGTTACACCTGCAGAGCTCCCTGAGGAAGCCATGCCTCCAATCGAGCAAGAGGCTCCACTTCAAGCTGCAGAGTCTACTATTGAGAATATAGTTGGAACTCCACCAGTTCACCAAGTGACAGTCCATCCAACTCAGAATGCAGAGCACCATTATCCCTTGCCACATGTTACAGTTAGACCTGTGGATGTGGCACTTACCATAACTTCAGAGCCTACCAAGGGGATGGAATCTTCTCTGACCCAGCAGGAGTTCCCGATGCATCGTCCAGAGTATACTGGAGAGGGGGAACCTCTGATCCAACAAGAGCAACCAACTCAGTCTTCAGAACATCATGAAGTGACACTTTCACCCACAACTCACCATCAAACTCACCTTTCAAGCTTATCCACTATGACTGTTAAACCTCCAGATGTGCAGCTTACCATAACACAGGGACCCACAGCAGAGGTGGGACCTCCTCCAGTGCATCATGAGGCTATACCTAAACCAATTACAGTCCCAGAAAAGGATGTGGGCACTTCTACAACCCACTATACCAATCCAGCTGTAACTCCAGAGCCTTCTGAAGGGGTTGAACTCTTATCAAACCAGCAGGAGGCTCCAGTTCAATCTCTAGAACCTGTTCAGTCTGAAAAGCCTTCTCTGAGCCAGCAGGAGGA
Organism: Mesocricetus auratus; assembly: GCF_017639785.1. Taxonomy (NCBI): domain Eukaryota; kingdom Metazoa; phylum Chordata; class Mammalia; order Rodentia; family Cricetidae; genus Mesocricetus; species Mesocricetus auratus. Next base: position 81,035,781 of record NW_024429191.1, on the reverse strand, counting down.
CACAGATGAGAATTCAGAGCTCTTAGAAGAAGTGGAACCTTCTTCAGCCCAGCAGGAGTCCCAACTGCAACTTTCAGAGCACCCTCATGAGACAGTAGCTCAACCTCCAGCACACCATGAGGCAACAGGTTCTGACCTGGTTCATAGTCAAGTTCTTCCTCCAGCATCACACAATGTCACAGCTAAGCCTCCAGAGTTGATTAATGAAATTGAAACTTCAATCCAACAGGGGTTTGAACCTTCAAAAGATCAGCAAGAAGAAGTTACAACTGAGCATCCAACCCCCCCTGAAGAGCATCAACATTCTCCAGTTCAAACAGGGGCCCCAACCCAGTCTGTAGAGCATGCTGGGGAAGTTTCTTCAGGTCAGCAGGGGAACTTGTCTCCACCCCTAAACCACCCTTTAGGTGAAGAATTTTCACCATATCAGCAAGAACTCCCAGATCAGCCTCTAGAACCACCTAAAGATGATCTCTTTCTTCCTCCTTTGGGAGATACCCTATACTTTTCACCTGAAGATCTAGAAGCAATATTCAGATATGAGCATTCAATGCATAATACCACAGTTGAACATCCAAACCAAGCATATACCAGAGCTCCAGAGTCCTCTATGGAAGCTGAATCTCCTCAGGCTCAGGAGGACGTAGTTCAGCCTGTATCTCCCAGTGAACAAATTGAATTTTCACAAGACCAAATTGAGTCCCCTTCCCATACACCAGAATTCCCTGGAACTGAATTTCCTCAGCAAGAGGCCATAGCTCAGAAAACAGGCCTCCACAAAGAGGTCCTTCCTTTCCCAACTCAGCAGGAAGGCCCATATATACCTCCAGATTCCACTATGGGTGTAGAACCTTCTCCAGCTCAGTATATGATCCGCTCTCAACCTGCAGATCTCTCTGAGAGTGTGGAACCATCTCCAGTGCTACAGCCCACCCCCACACAGTCTTTAGAAAACCCTAAGGAGATAGAGCTTTCTTCAACCCAGCAAGTAGTCCCACACCAGCTTCCAGAGTCAATGAACAATATTGTAACTCACCTTCCAACACATCAGATGCTAGTCACAACACCAGGTCAGATTCAAGCTGAGTTTCCAACATCACCCATTATCTCATTTCAGCCTTTGGACCTGGAACTCACCGTAACTTCACAACATACTCGAGCACCAACGAAGACTACACCTCCTTCAACACAGCCCCAGGTAACATTTCCACATCAGACTCAGCATCCAAACCCAGCTCAAACTTTGGATCTGGAACTTGCCATAACTCATCAAACAACTCCTAAGGAACTTCCTCAAACTACACCAGAGAGCACAACTCATCTCACAGAACTACTTACAGAAATTCTAACTCCAGCCCCACTATATCAGGAGGTGGCAGTTCCAACACCACATCAGGATCAAGCTGAGTATCCAACAGCACCTGTTATTTCATTTCAACCTTTGGACCTAGAACCTACTAGAGAGACTCAATCTCCTATAGCCACAAAAAAGCCCTCTCATGTTCAGCCTTTGGATATGGAACTTACCATAACTCATCAAACAACTCCTGAGGAACTTCCTCAAACCACACCAGAGAGCACAACTCATCTCACAGAACTACTTACAGAAATTCTAACTCCAGCCCCACTATATCAGGAGGTGACAGTTCCAACACCACATCAAGATCAAGTTGAGTATCCAACAATGCCTGTTGCCTCATTTCAGCCTTTGGACCTGGAACTCACCATAAGTTCAGAACCTACTAGAGATGCTCAGCCACCCATAACCACAAAAAAGACTATAATTCCTCCTCCACAGCATCCTCATATTGATATTCCCCATCCAACAGCTCAACCTTTGGATCTGGAACTTACCATAACTCCACAACCTACTCCCGAGGGAGAACTTTTTCAAACTATGCCAGAGACCACAACTCAGATTACAGAACCACCTACAGAAGTTGTAGCTCCAGCCCCACTATATCAGGAGGTGACAGTTCCAACACCAGGTCAGTATCATGCTGAGTATCAAACAATGCCTGTTGCTTCCTTTCAGCCTTTGGACCTGGAACTCACCATAAGTTCAGAGCCTACTAGAGAGACTCAGCCACCTGCAACCATAAAGGAGACTACAATTCCTCCTCCAACACATCCTCAGGTTCAACCTTTGGATCTGGAACTTACTGTAACTCATCAAACAACTCCTGAGGAACTTTCTCAAACCATACCAGAGAGCACAACTCATCTCACAGAACTACTTACAGAAATTCTAACTCCAGCCCCACTATATCAGGAGGTGGCAGTTCCAACACCACATCAGGATCAAGCTGAGTATCCAACAGCACCTGTTATTTCATTTCAACCTTTGGACTTAGAACTCACCATAAGTTCAGAACCTACTAGAGAGACTCAACCTCTTACAGCCACAAAAAAGCCCTCTCATGTTCAGCCTTTGGATCTGGAACTTACTGTAACTCATCAAACAACTCCTGAGGAACTTCCTCAAACCACACCAGAGAGCACAACTCACCTTACAGAACTACTTACAGAAAATCTAACTCCAGCCCCAATATATCAGGAGATGATGTTTCCAACACCACGTCAAGAACAAGCTGTCACATTCCAGCCTTTGGACCTGGAACTCACCATAAGTTCAGAACCTACTAGAGAGACTCAGCCATCTACAATCCCAAAGGAGACTACAGTTCCTCCTCCAAAACCCCCTCAGGTAATACTTCCAGAGCAACTTCACATTCAGCATCCAAACCCAAGTGAAGTTACAGTTCAACCTTTGGATCTGGAACTTACCATAACTCATCAAACAACTCCTGAGGAAAAACTTCCTCAGATTGTGCCAGAAACCACAACCCAGATTACAGAACCACCTACAGAGGTGGTAGCTCCAGTGCCAGTATATCAACAGGTGGCAATTCCAACACCACGTCAGGATCAAGCTGAGTATCCAACAATGCCTGTTGCCTCATTTCAGCCTTTGGACCTGGAACTCACCATAAGTTCAGAACCTACTAGAGAGACTCAGCCATCTACAACCCCAAAGGAGGCTATGGTTCCTCCTCCAAAACCCCCTCAGGTAATACTTCCAGAGCAGCTTCGCATTCAGCATCCAAGTCCAAGTGAAGTTACAGCTCAACCTTTGGATCTGGAACTTACTATAACTCCACAACCTACTCCCGAGGGAGAACTTCCTCAAACTATGCCAGAGAGCACAACTCATCTTACAGAACCACCTACAGAAGTTGTAGCTCCAGCCCCAGTATATCAAGAGGTGACAGTTCCAACACCACAACAGGGTCAAGCTGAGTATCCAACAATGCCTGTTGTCTCATTTCAGCCTTTGGACCTGGAACTCACCATAAGTTCAGAGCCTACCAGAGAGACTCAGCCTCCTACAACCACGAAGAAGACTACAATTCCTCCTCCAACACATCCTCAGGTTCAACCTTTGGATCTGGAACTTACCGTAACTCATCAACCTACTGCTGAAGTAGAGCCTCCTCAAATTATGCAAGAGACCATAACTCAACCCTCTGATCCACCTAAAGAGCTACAGGCTCAAGTCCCTGTATTTCAAGAAGTGACATTTCCAACACTCCCAGAACAGCTTCTCCTTCATCATCCAAACCCAACTGAAGTCACAGTTCAACCTCTGGATCTGGAACTTACCATAACTTCACAATCTTCTACTGAGAGAGAACTTTTTCAAACTACACAGGAGAGCACAACTCAGCCTATAGATCCACCAAAAGAAGCTGTAGCTCAAGCTCCAGTATATCAGGAGGTGACATTTCCAATACCAAGTCAGGATCCCATTGAATATCCAGCTTCACCTGTTGTTACATCCCAGCCTTTGGACCTGGAACTCACCATAAGTTCAGAGCCTACTAGAGAGACTCAGCCACCTACAACCACAATGGAGACTACAATTCCTCCTCCAAAACCCCCTCAGGTGACACTCCCAGAACAGCTTCTCCTTCACCATCCAAATCCAACTGAAGTCACAACTCAACCTTTAGATCTGGAACATACCATAACTCCGCAATCTACTACTGAGGGAGAACTTTCTCAAACTATCCAGCAGATTACAACTCAACTCTCAGATCCAACTAAAGAGGTTGTCACTCCAGCCCCAGTAAATCCAGAGGTGACAGTTTTAACACCACCAAGTCAGGATCCAACTGAGTATTCAACAACACCTGTTGTCTCATTTCAGCCTTTGGACCTAGAACTCACTATAAATTCAGAGCCTACCAAAGAGGCTGAACATTCTACTACCTCACAGGAAACTACAGTTTCTCCTACACAGTACCATGATACAACACTTCCAGAACAAGCTCATATTCAACATCCAAATCTAACTGAAGTTACAGTTCAACCTTTGGATCTGGAACTTACAGTAACTACAAGTTCCTATATGAATGTTGAACCTTCTCCAAGCACACAGGAAATCCTTCCTGAGCCTGAACAGCCACATGAGGAGGTTGCAGCTCAAGCCCCAGTATTTTATGAAATACCACCAATTCAGGATCAAACTCAGCATCCAATTCCTTCTAAAGACATGGTTCAGCATGTTCATCATATAGAAGTAGAGCATAGCGCAGCCCAAACCACAATATCCAGTGTAGAGACTGAACTTCTTGTAGTCCCATACAATATTACAGCTCTTCCTCCAAAACACCAAGAGATGACCCTTGTACCTGAAGATCAAGTTCAGGCTCAGCATGTAAACCCAACTCAAGCCACAATTCATCCCTCACACCCAGAGTTTTCCATAACTCCACGGCCTGCTACAATGGTTAAACGTTCAGCACCAGTTCAGCCTACAGAGTCACCTAAGGAGACTGTAGCTCAATCTTCATTACATGTTGAAATGACAGTTCTAATTCATGATCAGTCTCAGCATCCAAACTCAGAGGCTATACATTCCACCCTCCCAATAACTAATCAACAGATTACATATTCTATAGTCCCAACAGCTAATCAACCAGATACTGCATATTCCACCATCTCAACAACTAAAGAGACTACACATCCTACAATCCCAACAGCTACTCATCCAGAAGCTACATTTCCCATAGTCCCAACTACATCCCCTTCTCCAACACAACATGAGGTGACACTTCCGCCTTCAAACCAGGTTCAGACTCAGCAGCCAAATCCAACTGAAGTCACAACTCAGTCTTCACACAGAGAACCTTCCACAACTCCACAATCTGTTACAGTAATTAGCCATTCTCCTGAGACTACATCTCAGTATACAGAAAATTATGAGACAACAGTTCTAACATCAGCTCAAGATCAAGATCAGTCCCCAATCTCAGAAACTATAGAAGGTGAAGTTCCAACAACCACAGCTCCTTCATCATATCCTAAGGTGATACTTCCACCTACAGATCAGGTTCAGACTCGGCAAATCCCAAATGAAGTCACACTTCAACCGATGGATATGGAACTTACCGTGACCCCATATGCTACAAATTCTAATACAGAAAAAGAGTTAATCATTAAAATAAAACAAAATGCCTCCACAGGCATCAGCATATGTGACTTCTGCTTGTGTGAAAATGAGACACTGTTGTGTATTCATCTGAGCCCAATGCGGAGACTCCACCAAGTGCCTTTGCTAAGGCCCAACACCTACAAAGGCACCTTAACTACTTTGTAAGAATAACCTTTTCTTATTTCTGTTTTACATTCAACTTGACATGGCAGCCTTTTCCTCAAAGCCTTAATGGACCTTCCTTGACCCCATGGCCAACACTGGCTGACTGTCTGCTTTATCTTTGCTTGTAAAGTCCTCCTTGTCCTCATCCTCCTCCTTACTACAGTGCCCCTTCTTCAATTGGCCCATTATATCATTGCTCAACTTTGGCTCTTCCATTTTCACTCCAGCCTCTTTAAAACTCATCTCATTAATGCAACAAAGAGGTCAGAGGAGATTCCAGAGGCACACTCCTGGGGTCTTATCCTAGGTCTTTCATGTGGTAGCTCTGCAGCTCTAGGAAGATGCTTAGCTGTGTTTAATTCCCTCACCTGTAAAATGGGGAGTATGATAGCTACTATTTCATGGGATTGTTGTGAGGTTTAGTTGACTACGTGTGATATTTATCTTAGTTCTTAGCTTACATGAATGTTAGCTATTAATGCTATGCAATCTCTTAGTTCTGTTTAGAGCTCACCTTTGTTCTAGGACATATAACCTTTTGTAAACAACTTGAGATTAAGAACTATGAGAGCCACATATGTATGGTGTTGTCCATATAAAATGAAAATGATACATTGGGAAAAGGGATCATTAATCCTTTACCTGCAGCTCAAAGGATGCCTATTGTTGAACAGAGTGAAATCCGAGAGTACAGCCTAGGCAAAGGCATGGCTGTTAGAATAATGGGGATTTAGACTAGTCAGATTGTAAACAAGCACAAATACTGTGTAAGATCTGACTATCAACTACAGGATTTAGACAGTAACACCAGGAAACATTAGAAGTTTCTAGGAAAGAAAGAAAAAGTAAAAAAACAGGAGAATTATTTTTTATAAAGACAAAATAGTAGTATAGTCTGGCCTGGAGTCTCCAGTCCTTCTGCCTGGTCTCTCAAGTATTAGGATTATGGACGTATTCCACCATTCTCATATCTTGGATCACTTTAGATTATAAACATATGTGTACATATATACATACATACACACACACACACACACACACACACACACACACACACACACCCATCCAAGCCCTCCACCATGGTGGCCCATGAGAAAGAGAAGACAGGATTGAGTGACTGATTAAATTTAGAGTTGGGCTGTAGAGTATACACCAAAGAGAAAAGTAGAATGTGCACCCACAGATTAGAAGTTCAAGTTTCGAGGAAATGTCTCACTGCTTGCACTAGTGGCACTTGTAAACTGATAGAGCTGGGAATTAGAAGCTTGGTGGTTTCCTTTGTTCTGCATTGAACACCTCCACGAGGGTGTGATGATTTTTACTCCTCCTGCTTATTCTTTTCCTATTTACTCAAATATGTGAACTGCTTCTTCACAGGAATTTCCAAGGAAATGTTATTTCTTACATTGACAAAAATGTATGGAAAGCATACCGTTGGGCTGAAAAACTGTGAGTATATTTTCTATAAATATGATCATAAAAAAACAAAAACAAAAAACACTACACAATAAGATCCTTCTAGGGCCAGATTTTGAGGTAAATACCTCTGAGAAAAGGTATTTATTCTTCACAGCTCAAATCAACTTATGTTAACTGAATTTCTCTGGCAAATTTTGTGGGGACCAAGGTGTAGCTCAGGGGGAGAATAATTGCCTATCGTGAATAAAGCCATAGGTTTGAACACCTTTAGTTAAGCCAAAAATTATTATACATTTTATTTTGTATGCATTTCCACACAAAGCCAGTGAGTGTATGTGTAGGGTCAGAGGACAGCTTATGGAACTTGGTCTCCTCCTCCTGCCAAGCTGGTCCAGGAGATTGGACCAGGTGTCAGTCTTGGCCGCAAGTCCCCTTTCCCTTGGGGTTATTTTGCTGCCCAGAGTTTAAAATTAAATTTTATGGGCTTTCTTTGGGGGAAAAGTGGCAATTTAAATTTGTCTCCCATATAGAAGTCATCTATCATAACATTTTTTGGTTGTGTTTTTGAGACAGGTTCTCTCTACGTAACCTTGACTGGCCTGAAACTCACTAAGTAGACCAGGCTGACCTCAAAGTCAAAGAGATATGCCTGCCTCTCCCTCTTAGGTGCTTGATTAAAGATATGTGTCACCACACCTGACCTACAATTACATTCTTAATGGATGTAAATTAAATATTCCAGTCTAGAGAAACCTGTCATGTGTCCTAATTTCTCACCTCTGAGGTAATGTACTAGTTTTGTTTTGCTGTGATGAAGACAAAAGCAACTGAGCGGGGAGGAATTTACTTCATCTTACAGTTGTAATTCATCATGAAAGGCAGTCAGGGCAGGAACTTAAGACAGGAACTCAGAAGCAGGACTGAAACAGAAGCAGTGGAAGAACACTGCTTACTGGGTGGCTTCTCCTGGCTACACCCCAGGACCACCTGCCCACATCAATAATTAATAAAGAAAATGCCCCACTTGCCCACAGTGGGGACATTTTCTCAACTGAAATCCCCTCTTTGCAGATGGCCCTAGTTTGTGTCAAGTTGAAAAACAAACTAACTAGGACAGGTAACTACTGTGAAATTGGTATATATCTTTCCAGACATAGTTAGAAAAATAGATTTGACACCTATTTATCATTGTTTACACAAATGGTAACTCCTGCAATTTGATGTTTCACTTTATGATGTGTAAAGTTTACCTTTAACACATAGTTATCATGTTTATTCCCAATCATGTATAATATTTCATAGTGTGTACACACCAGTGAGAACTTAGTATTACCCTACTGATGTTCAGAGAATATCTGGTTCTTCTGCTATATGTATGGCTGTAGTGAGCATCCTATGTACTTCTTTCTGAACATGCACAAGTTTCTGTAAACTAGATACCTATAAATGGAATCTCTAGGGTGAAGACCATTGTACAGATGAAAATTTAATTGCCCTAAAAATAAATAGTACCAACTTGTGCTCTAGGCAGTAGCATATGACAACATATATTTCCTCATCCCATTTCATCTGTTTGATGATTTTTGATCCAGATAACCTTTTAATCTTCCAGAATTCTCAGTGAAAATCATCTGACTGAATTACGTAAGGACTCATTTGAAGGCCTACTCTCCCTCCAGGTTTTGTAAGTTAGTTAAGCATATCTATTTGTAAGTTATGAGTTATCTATAGATGCACAAGGGATTTGAATTAGATACTAACATCTCTTCAAGCAATAAAATTGTGCAGTTATTGACTGGATTTGACAGTGCTTGACTATAAACTACCAAGGACTGAGGAGGTAGAAAACAGGAAGATTGCTATGTTGGAGATTTGCATAGTCTACATTGTGGATTTCATACCCATTCCAGAGCTGCTTGACAAGACCCTGGCTCTAAAGGCAAAGACATAATAAAACAAATTTGTAGTCAGCCAATCTCATGGGGAGACTTGAAAATGTCTCTATACACTTTAAATTTCTTAAATCATATAGACAGGCTTCAGATAGAAGAACTCCATTTGCAGGGGGAAAATGTTAGTAAGGTCTGAGCAATTACTGGAACACACATGACCCTTGTTTCCTAAGGCAAATGCTTGCATTTGGATCTAGTCTGTCATACCTCTATCAAGTCTGATCCATGTTCTCATTTTCTACAGCCCATGATTAGGAGTGGTTTGACACTTTTAGGGGACTTACACCAGTGCCTTTTTGTTGATGTGACCAAGTGCTTGATGAGAACAACTTGAAAGAGACAAGATTCATTTTGGCCCTTCAGTTCAGAGGGTTTTGGTTTATGATAGCTGGTTCCATTGTTACTGGGCCCATGGTGAGGCAAAGCACCATGGAAGGCTGTGGTAGGACAAAGCTTCAGAAAGAAGAAATTCCCAGTAATAAGACATGCCCCCATTCACCTGTTTCCTCCAATTAGGCTTCACCTACTCAGAGCACATTCAGATAGGGAATCCTCTGTGAGTTAATACATGAATGACCTTAGTGTCTACCAACCAATAGACCCCCCAGCTGAGAACCAAACCTACAGTATCTGGTCCTTTTCTTATTGGGGAGGGGGTGTACTTCATATCCAATCATTAGAAGAGCTAAAAAAAGAAAAAAATAGAACCAATAAAGAATGTTCAATAGAGACTATGTATGGCCTGCAAAGTCTAAAATATTTGCTAATCTAATCTTTACAAAAAAAAAAGATGGCATGGCAGGATAGAAGGAATTAATACCAGCTTCAAACTGTTGCATATAAGACAAGGAAAGAGCCATCCTCTTTAACTTGAAGGTCATTAACCCAGAGTGTTTGGGGGAGTTGTTTTGTTGGGGGTTTTTCATTTGTTGTTTGGTTTTTTGTTTGTTTGTTTTTGTTTTTCAAGACAGAGTTTATCTGTGCGGTCTTGACTGTTCTGGAACTCAATCTGTAGACCAGGCTGGCCTTGAACACAACCCAGAGTGTTTTAACAGTTTGTGGGTTTTTTGTTTTGTTTGTATGTTTGTTTCCATTTTGAATAATGGCCTAATATAAGCCCAGACTGACCTTAAATTCTCTAAAAATCAAAGGTTTGCCTTGAATATCTGCTTCTTTTGACTCTCCCAAGTGTTAGGATTACTGGCATTCATCACCACACAGTTCATGCAGTCTTGAGGACCAACCCAATGCTTCCTGTATGCTGGGAAAACACTCTGCCAACTGTACTATATCCCACTATATGGTGTAGGCTGACCTTATCCCAGTCCTCTTACCTTAGTCTTCCAACTCAAATGCTGGAATTACAGGAATGTGCCTACCAATCCAACTTGTTCTTACAATTAATCTGACTTAGATTTAACATTGCAATGTTAAATAATTAGATGAACACACAAATTACATAAATGATAGCAACATGATAAACCTGTCAGGAGAACTGACTTCTATTAAGGCTCTCAATGTAAGAATTTCATGCCCATGTCAGAAATAGATATTTGAAATGATGCTTAAGAGGTATTCCTAGTTAGTGCCAGGCCAAACAGGTCTACACAGTGAAACCCAGACTAAAAAATATATATCTAGAACAGTTTATTGTAAGTGAGCATATCAGAAATTCCCCTACCATTCACTAACTAAACAATAAAAACTTCAACAATCTTGTTGCCAAGGAGGGACTACTTGCCACAATAATTCTGCTTGTTTAGAGATAAGAATACAATACTTAACTGGCAGGGAGATATTGTGATCATGAAGGTGGTTTTCCTGGGGCGAGGCTTATCCACTGAACTCTGGATGTGCTGATCCTTGCAATTTCCCCAATTTGGGAAACTTGACTGCATAATTTGTGGTAGCAGGTGTCTGCATTCATGATCTCCTCTAAAAATCTAGAGACTATACTGTTATTTGCTATGAAAACTTGGTTTATATCCTTTACCCATGGGTGTATGCTCTTACTCCTTACTGAGCCAAATAGTGACACCTTTAAGCAAATAGATTATGTTCTCTATTGTAAACAACTCTTGGGAAGTGCATATACAGAGCCTTTCATGTGTTAAAAATCTTCCTTCTAGGCCCCAAAGGATACTACTTTTGTTTTGTTTGAGACAAGGCCTCACCATGTAGCCCTGGCTGGCCTGGAACTTGCTATGTAGATCAGACTGGCCTGAACTCACAAAGATTCACCTGCTTCTGCCTCAAAAGTGCTGGAATTAAAGGTGTGTGCAACTCTGAATTGACCTTTTTGAGATCTTATGCATCTGAACCAGTCTCAAGCCTTATGAATATGTTTGGAGAAAAAGAAAGAAAGAACTCCTCAATGGAGTAGTCCTTTTATTATTTATATTTGTAGCAGGCAATTGTTTCATGTTAGCATACATATTTCAATTAATTTTTTAAATGCCTCTCAACTTAAAAAACTAGCTAAACACTGTGCCTATAATTGGAGGCACAGCATGATTTACTCCCTCTCAGATTAAGGAATGAACACACAAACTCAAATCATAATGCTGCAGAGGTACACAGCAAGGGTCAGCCATGAAACCATGAACTGAATTCCTTCCAGAATAGTCATGCACATATACCATCTGCAGTTCTTTCTTTTATAAATTCAGTTTGCTGAAATATTGTGTCAGTCTAGAACTTGGTAGGCAATGAAAATAAGTAAAATCAGCACAATTCAAGGAACTTGTGATAGACAAAAATAATAATAAAAATAATAATAAATATAGATACAAAGGTATAAATTGCCATGCCTCCAATAATAGGCACAGTGTTTGATATATTCTATTTAGCTAATTTTTGTTTGTTTTGTGTTTTTATAGACAAGACTTCTCTAGGTAGCCCTGGCTGTCCTGGAACTTGCTCTGTAGACCAGGCTGGCCTTGAACTCACAGAGATCCACCTGCCTCTGCCTCCCAAGTGCTGAAATTAAAGGTGTGTGCCACCACTGCTCTGCCAGCTTTAGGTAATTTTTTTAAATTGAGAGACCTTCTAAAAATTAACTGGGACATATATGACACACAAGAGAAGACTTGACTTAGTTTCAAAGACCATCTTCCTTGAAACAACGTGTGCAGTTTTTCCCCCCTTTGGTGTTTTGAAACAATCGCCTCTGTAGCCCTGGCTGTCCTAGAACTCAGTGTAGTTCAGGCTGGTCTTGAACTCAGAAATCACACTGCCTCCTGAGTGCTGGGATTACAGGCACACACCACCATTCTGGAACCAAATCAATTGAACATTGAGTATCATTAGGAATCATCAGTCCTCTTTTTAAAAACCTTTCATTATTATGTTTGTGTGTGTATGTGCGTGTGTGTGAGGGGGGAAAGAAGAGAGAGAGAAGAGAGAGGAGAGAGAGAGTTCATGCCAGAGACAAACGTGGAGATCAAATAACAACTTACAGGATTTGGTTCTCTCCTTCCACCATGGGTATCTGGGGGAGGTCAAACTCAGGTCATTAGTCTTTGCCATAGGTGTCCGTACACATTAACACATCTCACCAGCCCCAGACAGCTCTCTTGGGGAAGAATATGTTAGTCACTAAAAACAAGAGTGAAGACAAAAGCAAAAACATGAGTTAGATGAATGCCCACAGCACCTGTAGAGCCAGGCATTCAGGGATTTGAATGCCAAGCCAAGGTACCATGGGGACAACCATGGAACTGCAACAGTGCTCTCAGACAGCCAGGAGCCTTGCCACATCACCTGAAGGGCTTGCATCACTTCTCAATGCAGTTACTGAATCAGCAAGTCTGAAGTACAGCTGAGAACCTGCATCTTCAGAGGTCCCAGGTACCAGGTATATGCCAGTAATTCTAGGACTCAGGAGGCTGAGGTAGGAAAACTGGGCATTTGAGGTCAGCCTAGCCTACATGGAAAAACCCTGTTTCAAACATAGAAAGCCATGTAATCTCTCAAAATAACTAATTCAAAAAATCTATCAAGACTTATAGTTTTATATCTATGAATACTATAAAGGATGAAACTCTTGGGAGATGGATGGACAAAGTAAGTGGCTCTAATATATTCAAATCCAAAGGTTTAGAGTTTAAACAAAATGTATTTTCTATTGACAACTCTAAATTCTACTAGTCATGCTCACTAGATATCTAATAGCTAAGCAAAACAATATTTCTCTTTTATGTTTCCTAGGGATTTATCTTGCAATAGAATACGCTATATTGAAAGAAGGGCATTTGAGTCATTACCTTTTCTGAAGTATATGTAAGTTTCAAATATAATCCCTTCATATTTGAATTTTAATCCCCCCTTGTGACTTTTTGATATCTGAATTACAACTTTGCTAGTAGGAAATAAGCTAGACTCAAAAAGGCAAATATTGCATTTTTATTTGTTTTGGTGATGGGGGCAAACCTAGGGTCTTGTTACCTGCTAAGCAAGTGTTCTGCCACTGAACTACATTTCTTGATTTTATGTGTGTGTGCTGAAAATAGAAGTAACACTATGAGGGGTGAGAAGGGAGTCTAGAAGATGGAGAACAAAGGGGATAATGGGATAAAGAAAGCTAAAGCATCATGTTTTCTCAAATATGGGCAATTAATCGTGTGTGTATCTGTGTGCGTGAGTGTGTGTCTCTGAGTGTGCGTGTGAGTATGTGTCTGTGTGTGAGTGTGTATGTCTGTGTGTCTGTGTGTGAGTGTGTCTGTGTGTGAGTGTGTCTGTGTGTGAGTGTGTCTGTGTGTGAGTGTGTCTGTGTGTGTGTCTGTGTGTGAGTGTGTGTGTGTCTGTGTGTGTGTGTCTGTGTGTGAGTGTGTGTATGTCTGTGTGTCTGTCTATGTGTCTGTGTGTGTGCCTGTGTGTCTGTGTGTGTGTCTGTGTGTAACAAGACAGGAAAGGACTGTATAGAGAGGGAGAAGACCAGCCGAGTAGAGTGGAGAGTAGTGGGACAGATTAGAGCAAAGTACAATGAGATAGAGATATGTACATGAAGTTGTCAGGATGAAATCTATTGTTTAGTACAATAACTAAAACTTGCTGCAAGTAAAACGTCATAAAAATTCTATGCCAAATCCTCTTAGTCTGTAATAAAGATGAACATGAGAATTCTGCCGGGTCAGAGTGCATAGTGACAGCACCATTTCTCACTCAGTGTGATGGTGCAGCCTTGGCAATTGTGGAAAAGCTACTGCCATCAAGTGGGCAGACAGCATAGCTGGTCCTCAGTATCCTCCAGTATATACAACAAACCTCCGCGATAGAGTGGTCCAACCCAAGATATCAGAGGTGCCAAAAACCCTCTCTTAGAGAAGTAAAGATCACTGAAAAAAAATTTGAGCATTTACTGTGGCTAATATATTACATGTGTAAATATGAAAGTGTAAATCATAAACCAGTATCATCCTGAGATTTCTTTAGCAAGTGGAGAAAATATTGGGATTATGTTTAATTATATATAAATTAGAATCACCACAAATGCAAATGTTATAAAGACTGTCTTTTCATTGGCTTATGTCTTTTTTTCCACTATTTTAGGAACCTTGGGTGCAATTTACTTGCTGAGCTGAGCTTTGGAACATTTCAAGCATGGCATGGGATGCAGTTTTTACAGAAGTTGTAAGTGAAGTAGAAGTTTAGCACATGTAAATACTTGTTTGTGTGTTAAAAGCCCAATGAAGTATTGATTCACCGAGTGTAAACACTGTGAACTGTGGATACTTTGTCTTAAGATCCATTCATTCTTTTTTGTTGTTGTTCTTCTGTACTTTTTATTTTATGTATGTTTTTATTTAAATTAGAAACATGCATGCTTCAAATGTCAGTCCCGGCTCCCCCCTTCTCCCTCCACCAGCCCCACCCCTACCCCTTACCCCCAGCCCAATCCCCACATCATTCCCCAGGGAGGGTAAGGCCCTCCTTGGGGGTATCTCCAGAGTCTGTCTCTCTTTTTCGTGGTTCCCTCTCTTCTCTCCCCATGTTCCCAATCTGCTCAGGAGATCTTGCCTCTTTCCACTTCTCTGGGGTATAATGTATATCTCTTGGGAACCTCCCTGTTTCCCAGACTCACTAGCCATGGGATTGTAGGCTGACACTCCCCTGATCCATGTCTAAAATCCATATATGAGTGAGTACATACTATGTTTGTCTTTTTGTGACTGGGTTTCCTCACTCAGGATGGTTTCTTCTAGTGCTATCCATTTGCCTGCAAATTTCAAGATTCCGTTATTTTTTTCCCCCTGAGTAGTATTCCATTGTGTAGATGTACCAAATTTTCTCTATCCATTCTTCAGTTGTAGGGCATCTAGGTTGCTTCCAGGATCTAGCTATTACAAATAATGCTGCTATGAACATAGTGGAACAGACATCCTTGTTGTATGAATTTGCCTCTTTTGGATATATGCCTAAGAGTGGAATTCCTGGGTCGTGTGGTAGACTGATTCCCATTTTTCTGAGGAATCTCCATACTGATTTCCAAAGTGGCTATACAAGTTTGCACTCCCACCAGCAATGGACGAGTGTTCCCCTTTCTCCACATCCTCTCCAGCATAAGCTGTCATTGGTATTTTTGATTTTCGACATTCTTACAGGAGTAAGATGATATCTCAGGGTTGTTTTGATTTGCATTTCCCTAATGGCTAAGGATACTGAGCACTTTCACTAGTGCCTCTCAGCCATTTTAGTCTCCTCTATTTAGAAATCTCTATTTAGTTCAGTTCCCCACTTTTTATTTGGGTCCTTTGGTGTTTTGGAGAATAGCTTCTTGAGTTCTTTGTAAATTTTGGAGATCAGCCCTCAGTCAGATGTGGGGTTAGTGAATATCTTTTCCCAATCTGTGGGTTGCATTTTTGTCTTGCTGATTGTGTCCATTGCCTTACAGAAGTTACTCAGTTTCAGGAGGTCCCATTTATTAATTGTCGATCTCAGTGTTTGTGCAACTGGTGTTATGTTCAGGAAGCTGTCTCCTGTACCAATTCGTTCAAGGGTACCTCCCACTTTCTCTTCTAACAGGTTCAGTGTGGCTGGATTTATGTTGAGGTCTTTGATCCATTTGGACTTAAGTTTTGTGCATGGAGATAGATATGGATCTATCTGCAGTCTTCTACATGCCAATATCCAATTATGCCAGTGCCATTTGTTGAAGATGCTATCTTTTTTCCATTGTGTAATTTTAGCTTCTTTGTTGAAAATCAGCTGTTCATAGGTTTGTGGATTAATCTCAGAGTGTTCAATTCGATTCCACTGGTCTACCTGTCTATTTTTGTGCCAATACCAAGCTGTTTTCAGGACTACAGCTCTATAATAGAGCTTGAAGTCAGGAATGGTGATGACTCCATATGTTGCTTTGTTGAGCAGGGTTGTCTTGGTTATCCTGGGTCTTTTGTCTTGCCATATAAAGTTGAGAATTGTTCTTTCAAGGTCTGTGAAGAATTGTCCTGGGATATTGATGGGGATTGCATTGAGTCTGTAGATTGCTTTTGGCAGGATTGCCATTTTTACTACATTGATCCTACCTATCCAAGAGCATGGGAGATCTTTCCATTTTCTGGTGTCTTCTTTAATATCTTTCTTT
Organism: Mesocricetus auratus; assembly: GCF_017639785.1. Classification (NCBI taxonomy): domain Eukaryota; kingdom Metazoa; phylum Chordata; class Mammalia; order Rodentia; family Cricetidae; genus Mesocricetus; species Mesocricetus auratus. The sequence goes on along the minus strand of NW_024429191.1, from coordinate 81,019,163 downwards.
AAAGACTCAAAGTTCTTGCAATACAGGTCTTTCACTTGTTTGGTTAGCGTTACCCCAAGGTATTTTATCTTGTGTGTGGCAATTGTAAAGGGTGATGTTTCTCTGATTTCTTTCCCAGTCCTCTTATCTTCCGTATATAGTAGGACTACTGATTTGCTTGAGTTGGTCTTGTATCCTGCCACTTTGCTGAAGGTGTTAATCAGCTGTAAGAGTTCTCTGGTAGAGTTCTTTGGGTCAGTTATGTAAACTATCATATCATCTGCAAATAGTGAAAGTTTTACCTCTTCCTTTCCAATTTGTATCCCCTTGATCTTCTTTTGTTGTATTATTGCTCTAGCTAGAACTTCGAGTACAATATTGAAGAGGTATGGTGAAAGGGGACAGCCTTGTCTTGTTCCTGATTTTAGCGGAATCGCCTTGAGTTTCTGTCCATTTAGTTTTGTGTTGGCTGTTGGTTTTCTGTATATAGCTTTTATCATGTTTAGGTATGTTCCTGTTATCCCAGATCTCTCCAAGACTTTTACCATGAAGGGGTGTTGGATTTTGTCAAAGGCTTTTTCAGCATCTAGTGAGATGATCATGTGATTTTTGTTCCTCAGCTTGTTTATATGGTGGATTACATTGATAGATTTTCGTATGTTGAACCAACACTGCATCCCTGGAATGAAGCCTACTTGATCATGGTGGATGAGTTTTCTGATGTGTTCTTGGATCCGATTTGCCAGTATTTTATTGAGTATTTTTGCATCAATGTTCATGAGGGAAATTGGTCTGAAGTTCTCTTTCTTAGTTGTGTCTTTGTGTGGCTTGGGTATCAATGTTATTGAAGCCTCGTAAAAAAGTGTTTGGCAAAGACCCTTCTGCTTCTATTGCATGGAATACTTTAAGGAGAATTGGTATAAGCTGTTCGTTGAATTTCTGGTAGAATTCTGTACTGAAGCTGAAGCCATCTGGCCCTGGGCTTTTTTTTTTTTTGGTTGGGAGACTTTTGATGACTGCTTCTATTTCCTTAGGTGTTATAGGTCTATTTAAATTGCTTATCTGTTCTTGATTTAATTTTGGCAAGTGATATCTATTCAGGAAGTCATCCATTTTCTTTAAATTTTCGAATTTTGTGGAGTACAGGTTTTCAAAATATGACCTGATGATTCTCTGGATTTCCTCAGTGTCTGTTGTTATGTCCCCCTTTTCATTTCTGATTTTGTTAATTTGCATGTTCACATTCTGCCGATTTGTGAGTTTGGATGAAGGTTTGTCTATCTTGTTGATTTTCTCAAAGAACCATCTCTTTGTTACATTGATTCTTTGTATTGTTTTCCTAGTTTCTGCTTTATTGATTTCAGCCCTCAATTTGATTATTTCCTGGCGTCTACTCCTCCTGAGTGAGTTTGCTTCTTTGTGTTCTAGAGCTTTCAGCTGTGCTGTTAGTTCTCTAGTGTAACTATTCTTCAGTTTCTTCATGTGGGCACTTAGTGCTATGAACTTTCCTCTTAGCACTGCTTTCAAAGTGTCCCATAAGTTTGAATATATTGTGTCTTCATTCTCATTGAATTCTAGTAAGTCTTTAATTTCTTTTTTTTATTATTTCTTCTTTGACCCAGGCGTGGTGCAATAGCGCATTATTCAATTTCCATGAGCTTGTAGGGTTCCTGCAGTTTGTGGTGTTGTTGAACTCTAATTTTAAAGCATGGTGGTCTGATAAGATACATGGAGTTATTCCAACTTTTTTGTATCTGTTGAGGTTTGCTATGTTGCCAAGTATGTGGTCAATTTTTGAGAAAGTTCCATGTGGCGCTGAGAAGAAGGTATATTATTTTGTGTTTGGATGGAATGTTCTATAGATGTCTGTCAAACCCAATTGGGTCATAACCTCTATTAATTCCTTTGTTTCACTGTTAAGTTTCTGTCTTGCAGTCCTGTCTGGTGGTGACAGTGGGGTGTTGAAGTCTCCCACTATTAGTATGTGAGATTTTATGTGTGGTTTGAGTTTTAGTAATGTTTCTTTTACGAATGTGGATGCCTTTGTATTTGGGGCATAGATGTTCATAATCGAGACTTCATCTTGGTGGATTTTTCCTGTGATTAATATGAAATAACCTCATTCATCTCTTTTGATTGATTTCAGTTTAATGTCTAGTTTGTTAGATTGAGGCTCCAAATGATGCTGTAACGATAAACGGCACACTTACTGAAAGTAAAACTAAGTATTTATTGTAGAAATTACCCACAAGATACCAAACAAGGGTAGCTATTCATTCTTTCTACAGGAATCCATAAGTCCAGTATTCTTTGCTGAGTTTACCTGTGAATACAAAAAACAAAACACTTCTCTTTCCTTTTAGGAGGTCACTTTACCCATGGTGGACTATGAATTTGTATATGGGCTGTTATCTTCCTCCTCCTGAGATGTTTTCTGTTCTGATCGAATTTTAATTAATTTTGATGGAACCCAAACCTTTTCTTCTCCTGTGGAAACAAAAGCATAACCCCTTCCCCAACGTAACACATATCCTGGTTTCCAGACTGATGTCATAACATCCTTAAAATACACCGGTTGGTTCAGTTCAGAAGTCTTCTCTGTAGTCCAGTGTCTTTCTGCTGCAGTTTGTCCTTTTTCATCAGCATTAAGAAAATTCAACGTTAGTAAAGCATTGTGTAACCTGTGTTTAGGTGTCTTTGTTTTCCCTGGCTGTTTATGAAGCATCTCTTTTAAGGTTCGGTTAGATCTTTCAATTATTGCTTGTCCTATGGGATTGTAAGGCATACCAGTTACATGTTTTATATTATAATATTTGAAGAATTGTTCCAATTTACTGGAGACATATGCTGGAGCATTGTCAGTTTTTATTGTTTTAGGTATACCTATAACAGCCATCACCTCTAAGAGGTGTGTAATAACAGAATCAGCTTTTTCAGAAATAAAGATAAAAAGGGTACTATGAAAAAACAATATAGAGAGAGTTAGACTTTGATACCACACAGTGAGTTATTGTTTGTTTGATGGTCCTCAGGGTAGCTATTCATTTTTCTTCTGGAATCCATATGTCCAGTATTCTTTGCTGAGTTTACCTATGAAGACAAAAAACAAAACACTTCTCTTTCCTTTTAGGAGGTCACTTTACCCATGGTAGAATATGAATTTGTATATGGGCTGTTATCTTCCTCCTCCTGAGATGTTTTCTGTTCTGATCGAATTTTAATTAATTTTGATGGAACCCAAAACTTTTCTTCTCCTGTGGAAACAAAAGCATAACCCCTTCCCCAACGTAACACATATCCTGGTTTCCAGACTGAGGTCATAACATCCTTAAAATACACCGGTTGGTTCAGTTCAGAAGTCTTCTCTGTAGTCCAGTGTCTTTCTGCTGCAGTTTGTCCTTTTTCATCAGCATTAAGAAAATTCAACATTAGTAAAGCATTATGTAACCTGTGTTTGGGGGTCTTTGTTCTCCCTGGCTGTTTATGAAGCATCTCTTTTAATGTTCAGTTAGATTTTTCAATTACTGCTTGTCCTGTGGGATTGTAAGGTATACCAGTTACATGTTTTATATTATAATATTTGAAAAATTGTTCCAATTTACTGGAGACATATGCTGGAGCATTGTCAGTTTTTATTGTTTTAGGTATACCCATAACAGCCATCACCTCTAAGAAGTGTGTAATAACAGAATCAGCTTTTTCAGAGCTGAGGGCAGTAGCCCATTGGAAGCCTGAGAATGTGTCTATGGTATGGTGTACATATTTCAAACTGCCAAATTCTGGAAAGTGAAATACATCCATTTGCAAAAGTTCATTTCTGTGAATAACTTTAGGATTACAACCTGCTGGTAATGGAGTTTGATTGTAGAATGAGCAACTGGGACAATTTCTTACTATTTCTTTGGCTTGTTGCCAGGTGATAGAAAAATCCTTCTTTAAGCCTTTGCTGTTAACATGGTGTTTCTTATGAAATTCTGAAGCTTCCAACACATTACCTACTAATAAATGATCAATTTCATCATTGCCTTGTGCCAGAGGACCTGGCAGACCTGTATGGGATCTGATGTGTGTTATATATATAGGATGAGTCCTGTTTCTGATGATTTCCTGCAATTGTAAAGACAATGAGGTTAATTCTGTATTATCAGGAACAAATTCTGCAGTCTCAATGTGCAAGACAACTCTTTCTGCATACTGAGAATCCGTGACTATATTGAGAGGTTCTGTAAGTCTTTAAGTACCATGAGAATGGCATATAACTCTGCCTTTTGTACGGAGTTGTAAGGGCTTTGAACTACTTTACTTATATTCCCTGATCTATACCCTGCCTTACCTGATTTGTTTGCATCTGTGTAGAAGGTAAGAACTCCAGAAATAGGTGTTTGCCTCATGATACGCGGAAGAATCCAAATTGTTTTCTTTATGAATTTGATTCTCTCTGTTTTGGGATAGTTATTACTAATACTTCCCACAAAGTCACTGCAAGATATTTGCCAATACTCATTATCCTTCCATAAGGAGGAAATTTCCTCATTCGTTAAAGGTACAATAATTTCAGTTGGGTCTTTCCCAGTTAGTTGACGAAGCCTTAACTTACCTTTTAATATCAAATCGGAGATCTTTTCTATATATGTTTTCAATATTTTATTCTGTTTATGTGGCAGAAATACCCATTCTAGAATGATGTCTTCCCTCTGCATTAATATTCCTGAAGGGTATTCTCTAGATGGTAAAATAACCAGAATACAGTCCAGCTTTGGATCCACACGGTCCACATGTGCTTCTAATATTCTCTTTTCTACCCATTCTAATTCTTTTTCAGCCTCATCTGATAGTACTCGTGGGCTGTTTAGGTCTTTATCTCCTTTTAAAGCCATTTTAAGGTGTTTTAAATCATGCCCTTCTACACCGATAATTGTCTGTAATTGAGAGATTTCTCCTAATAGTTTTTGAAGATCATTAAGAGTCCGGTAACAATCTCCTCTGATCTGTACTTTCTGCGGTCTAATTTTCTGAGCATCTATTTTATAACCTAAACAGTTAATAGAATCTCCTGTTTGTATTTTTTCTGGGGCAATTTGTAATCCCCAGCGAGGCAAAGTTTCCTTTACTGCTTCAAACATCTTTTCCAATGTATCCTTATTTGAATCAGATAGTAATATGTCATCCATATAATGATATATTAACGAATGTAGAAATTTTTTACGAATTATTTCTAGAGGTTTATTCACAAAATATTGACACAAAGTTGGGCTGTTTAACATACCTTGAGGTAGTACCTTCCACTGGAATCTTTGTACTGGACGGGAATTATTATAGGTAGGCACCGTGAAGGCGAACTTTTCTATGTCGTTTTCTTGTAACGGTATGGTGAAGAAGCAATCTTTTAAGTCTATAACTATAATTGGCCAATCCTTAGGAATTAGAGAAGGTAATGGCATCCCAGGTTGTAGAGACCCCATAGGCTGAATTACCTTGTTGATGGCTCTAAGATCAGTAACCATTCTCCACTTACCAGACTTCTTCTTGACAACAAAAACAGGTGAATTCCATACACTAGTTGATTCCTCAATATGTCCAGCATCTAGCTGTTGCTGAACTAACTTCTCCAAAGCCTCTAACTTCTCAGATGTCATAGGCCATTGACCCACCCAGACGGGTTCATCTGTCAGCCATTTTAAGGGTAGAGCTTTTGGTTGCTCTGTAGGTTTGGCACTAGCATCCTGCTTCTATACAGCCTGTACATTTAGCATCTGTTTTCTGTACTGCCTTACTATTTTCTTTCTACCACTAAGAGCTTGTCTATAATTCCTAGCTGATACAGGAGGAATGTTAATCTGCGTATTCCATTGCTGGAGTAGATCACAACCCCAGAGGTTTATAGCAATATCTGCAACATATGGCTTTAACCTTCCTCTCTGTCCTTCTGGCCCAATAAAGTCAATCCATCTAACACTCTGTTTAACTTCAGATAGGGTTCCAATCCCTAAGAATTGAACGTTAACCTCTTTTAAAGCCCAATTGGGGGGCCAGGACTTCTGATTAATGGTAGTGACGTCACTTCCGGTGTCTAAAATGCAATTAATCACCATATTATTTACTTTAACTGGTAACTTGGGTCTATGATATTCTATAGAAGTTTGCCAAAATATATGTTTTGTATCTCCTCCTGATATAATTGATTCATCCTCTGGAGCTAATGTATTATCCAGTGCCGTATTATTTACAATGGGCAGTGGATCTTCTAATTGTCCTGGGAGAGGTTGTCCTCCACTGTCACTGGGAATGACCGGATAATCTTTCTTTCTGGGGGCCCGCTTGAGCCCCTGATCCCCTTTTCCTGGCTTTAAAGATCTACCTTGTCTATCTCTTGTGGACCAGCATTCGTCAGTCCAATGTTTTTCCTTTCCACACCTCCTGTAGAGACCAGAAGGCTGAGGCCTTCTGTTTGATGCATTCCTGGTAAAAGCATTATTTCTAGGAATGCGTTGTCTACAGTTCCTACTAAGATGTCCTATTTTACCACAGTTAAAGCACGTGGCATCTTTATGTCTGTTAAAATTCTTGGAGATTGCCTTCCCTACCCAGGCCTCTATATCCTCACAGGTAGGGTATTTGGCATCCTGGTGCCTCCTCAAGCCTGTAGAAATAGCTTCACCTACCCAAGCTCCCGTATACTGACTTTTACATTCCAGGTTCGCTGTATGTAGGACCCATTCCTCCAATAGCGCTGATCTTATTTTTAATGGCCAGATTACCTGCCTGCATTGAGGATTTGCGTTCTCATATGCCAAAGATTCTATAAGGAGTCACCTAGATTCTGGATTTGCTACTTGTACTTCTATTGCTCTGGATAATCTCTCTAAAAATTCAGTGAACCTTTCCCTTGGGCCCTGTAATACCTTGGTATAGGGTTGTATTATCTCTCCTGTTTCACAAACCTTATCCAAGGCATTTAAAGCAGCTGTACGGCATAAAGACAACATGTGCTTGTCATATGCAGACTGAACCTGTGTGTCAGCATAAGGACCCTCCCCAAGAATCTTGTCTTGGGGTACTTCATGACCGTTCTTTAATTCCTGAATCTTTAAGGCTTTCCCTTCTTGCCTCCATAAAGCTCTCCATTGAATTTGACAAGAATTTTTGAGCACTGCGGAGGCTAATTGGGCCCAGTCTTTTGGGGTTACTTTATTTACGGTGGCCCATGAGGTTAGGAGCTCTCTGACAAAGGGACAATGAAGACCATACAAAACAATGGCCTCCTTGATTTCCTTTAGATCCTTCATCTGTATAGGTTCCCATTGATAAGCAATGGGACCATTTGATTGTTTTTTTGTTGCTGGATTTTCTGTTACAGATACTGGGAAAACCATAGGTGAACGCACAGCAACCTTAGGGAGATCTTTCCAGCATTTGAGAAGTGTTGGGAAACTCCTGTCCTGACCTGTTGCCTGTATATCTGATTCTGAAGTATCAGATTGAACGTCTTCTAAAACCTGCAGTCTATTCATCATTGTTTCTCTGAGCTCTTGAAGTTCTTGGGACAAATAATTTTCTAAGGACGTCATGGAATCTTTCATTTTTTTGCATTCATCATTTACACATGATTCCAAATACTTAATATTCTCATCCTTAGAAAGTACCTCAATGGCATGTAAACTGCCTTCCACAAATGACATTCTATCAGTTAGTTTGTCATTGCTCTCAGACATGGAACAATTCTTTTCTGTTAGCATTTCAATCTTATGTTCCAGTCTTTGTAGATTGCTAGTGAAATCATGAAACATGGAACAATTTTGTTGGTTAAATGTTTCAACATTATGTTCCACTTTTTCTATTCTATCTGTTGAACACATTTTTCCTGAAAGTAATTCAATGTTGTGTTCCGTCTCTTTAAACCTGTTTGTCAGACCTACATTATCATTTTTAATATCCTGAATATTTTCTACCAACCCTTTCTTACTATCCTGCAAGGAATTTTGCATTTCCTGAATTCTTTGTATTAGGATTTCAAAACTATCCTGCAATGACCGTATGACCTGTTTAAGTTTCATCCTATTTTTGAGCCATTTCTTTAGCAAAATTATATTGATTATGAAACTAATAATCACCATCGTGGGCAGGTCCTCAACCCTTTCTAAAATCCCATCCATACAAAAAACAAGAAAATTCTTAATATCCTGCATCATAATGTTAGCTGACATTGTATAAAGCAGTTAAGTTTGTTACCAGAGGAGTTTTATTCAGGCCGAAATCAGCAGGCTGCCAGCGAAAGAGCACATGGCCGAAGTCAGCAGGCCGCCAGTAAAAGAGCACATGGCCGTGAGAGATATCTCGGAATACCACCTAACCTTACCGACAGGTAGAAGGTGCTGGTTCCCGATGGCAGGAATCGTGCCTTGCCGAGCGAAGTGGTGAGGAACTTAGCGAAAGGAGAGTCCACGTGTGCCTGGTCGGGCCGAGGAGCAGCCACTTTTCTGGGCGCCTGGATCCGGATTCCAAAACTTCTGACACCAAATGAAGCTCCAAATGACGCTGTAACGATAAACAGCACACTTACTGAAAGTAAAACTAAGTATTTATTGTAGAAATTACTCACAAGATACCAAACAAGTAACCCAGATGAGCCCAGTAGTTTTCCGCTGCCGAACCGGAAGCCGAAATCCGGGAAAAGAGACCAAGACTTCCTTTGTGCTGTCTTTTATGCCTTCCCCCATAACGCCCCCTAGCCATGCCCAAAAGTGGGCCTGGCTAGTGACGTAGTTCACCGCCTACGTACGTTTATGCCTTTATGTCTGTCTGTATACGTCTTTAGTCATGCCTAAAGGGGGTGTGGTTAGCGGTGTGGTAAACCACTCTTTTATACCTCAACTGTATGTGCCTCTAAGTCACATGGTTAATGGCGGCATCCAGGCTTCCTCCTACAGTTAGATATTAGGATTGCTACCCGTGCTTGTTTCTTGGGGCCATTTGATCGGAAAATCTTTTCCCAACCCTTAACTCTGAGGTAATGTCTATCTTTGAGGCTGAGGTGTGTTTCTTGTATGCAGCAGAAGGATGGGTTCTGTCTTCGAATCCATTCTGTCAGCCTGAGCCTTTTTATGGGTGAATTAAGACCATTAATTGATGCTGCAACGATAAATGGCACACTTACTGGAAGTAAAAAGTAAAAGACAAACAAGTAACCCAGATGAGCCGTGTAGTTTTCCACCGCTGAACTGGAAGCCAGAAAGCCAGAAAAGAGAGCTAGACTTCCACTGTTCAGTCTTTTATACCTTCCTCCGTTGCCCCTAGCCATGCTCAAAAGTGGGCCATGGCTAATGACGTAGTTCACCACCTATGTCCTTATACGTCTTTAGTCATGCCTAAAGTGGGTGTGGTTAGTGGTGCGGTAAACCGCCCTTTTATTACCTCATCTGTATGTGCCTCTAATAAGTCACATGGTTAATGGCGGAGCACTGTTTCCTCCTACAATTAATATTGAAGGATATTAATGACCTTGATTGCTGGTTCTCGTTTGTTTTGGAATGGTTGTTCTTGGTGGAACTGCATGTGGATTTCCACCCCTTTTCTCTTTTGGGTATTGGTAAAGTGGGATTATCTATTTCCTATGTTTCTCTGGTTGTAGGTAATGTCTTTGGACTGGAGTTTTCCTTCCAGAACTTTCTGTAGAGCGGGGTTAGTGAATATGTATTGTTTAAATCTGGTTTTGTCATAGAATATCTTGTTTTCTCCATCTATAGTAATTGAAAGCTTTGCTGGGTATAGTAGTCTGGTCTGGCATCCATGGTCTCTTAGTGTTGATAGAATATCTATCCAGGACCTTCTGGCTTTCAGAGTTTACATGGAGAAGCCAGGTGTAATTCTTACAGGTTTGCCTTTATATGTTATTTGACCTTTTTCCTTAGCTGCTCTAAGTATTCTTTCTTTATTTTGTATGCTTGGGGTCTTGATTATTATGTGGTGAGAGGACTTTTTTTGTGATCCACTCTATTTGGTGTTCTGTAAGCTTCTTGTACCTTCATTGGCATGTCTTTCTTAAGGTTTTCTTCTATGATTTTGTTGAATATGTTTTCTGTCCCTTTGAGTTGGGTTTCTTCACCTTCTTCTATACCTATTATTCTTAGCTTTGGTCTTTTCACGGTGTCCCATATTTCCTGAATATTTTGTGTTAGGGATTTGTTGGACTTCAGATTTTCTTTGATTGATGAATCTATTTCTCCTAGTGTGTCTTCAACACCTGAAATTCTCTCTTCTATCTCTTATATTCTGTTGGTTATGCTTGCATCTGTAGTACCTGTCTGTTTCTCCAGTTTTTCCATTTCCAGCATTCCTTCAGACTGTGTTTTTTTTTGTCTCCATGTCAGCTATCAATCCTTGCATTGTTTGAATTGTTTCTTGTAATTTTTGCTTCATGTTTTCCTCCCTTTCTTCCATTTTTTGAAATTTTTGGTTTGTTTTTTCTTCTATTTCTTGCATTTTTGGTCTATTTTTTCTTCCATTTCTTTAAGGGATTTTCTCACATCCTCTTTGAGGGCCTCTATCATTTTCATGAAGGTGTTTTTAAGGTCATTCTCTTCTGCTTCATCTGCCTTGGAGTGTTCAGGTCTTACTGGTGTAGAATCTCTAGACTCTGGTAGTGTCATATTTGTTTTTCTGTTGCTGAGTGTGATCTTATATTGCTTTCTCCATCACTTTTTCCAGTGGGCATAGAAAAAGTCTCTTCCTCTCCTGGTGGGTAGGCGACCAGGGTTCCTTTTCAGTGGGTGCAAGCAAATCCAATAGTCTCTGGCCTCTGCTCTCTGCCCTCTGCTCTGGGCTTGGGTGGAAGTGGAGCAGCTCTCTCTGCAGGCTCCTGGTCGCTTGGTCGTCCTTCTGCTGGGGGGGGAGTCAATCTGGCTGCAGTTCCCAAGCCAGGGGATCTGAGAGAGGGCGAGCAGGAAGAAATCGGGTTTAAGATAAGGACCCGGTGCTCACCTCTGTCCTCTGCCCCAAGTGTGGGCAGGAGTGGCCCAGCTCTCTCTGCAGGCTCCTGGTAGCTTCCCATTCATTCTTTTCCAATGAAAAAATTAAGGCACAGGAGGCCAGGAGACTTGTGTAAATTATAGGACATGGTCTGCTTTCCTAGTCCTGACCTTCAGCACAGACACTACAAGTAACACCACTCAAGTTAGGTATCTTCATGGGGCCACAGGGCTGTGGCTCTGATGTGTGATGCTTTTGGAAACTTGTGAGTTTCACTCCCATTCCCTCTCCCATGCACAGTTAGTTCCCAGAGAGCAAAGATTAACACCAAGTCCTCCAAGGAGCAAAAGGGATAGTCACTTCCTCGGAAATATAAAGCAGAGGGCCGGGCGGTGGTGGCACACGCCTTTAATCCCAGCACTCGGGAGGCAGAGGCAGGCGGATCTCTGTGAGTTCGAGGCCAGGCTGGACCGACAGCCTCCAAAACAATACAGAGAAACCCTGTCTCGAAAAAAAACAACAAAAAAAAAGAAATATAAAGCAGAAAATTCTGAAAATTTTCCCTGGTACTTCTCTCTCCATCCATCATCCAGAACATTATTTTTCAGGAAGTATATGCCTCTGGAGTCATGGGTTATCTGTGGGCAGGAAGCACCTTTGCAGCATGGGATAAGATGGCATCTGCATTAAGCGATATGGTTGAAAATACTCATAAAGAAAATATGTTGTTCTAGCCTGGTTCTATATAATACTTTTCTTCCTCAAAAAGAAAGTTAATTTTGTTAGCTTTTAGCTAAAACTCTGTTTGTCAGGCATTGTAGCATATGCCTAAATACCAGCAGTTGCACTCAGGAGACAGAGGCAGGAGGATCATAAATGAGAAGCAGCCTAGGCCTAATAGGAGACTCCTGTGTCAAAAACCCCACTTTGTGTGACATCCCATTTCCAGGAGGGCATCATAAACTCAAGAGGAAATTTCTGCTCTGAATCTGACTTTGGGTGTCTGTAACCTGTCTGACAAGTCAGAAACCCAGATTCACAGTCAGTTCCCATTGGAAGAAGGGTTGGGATGTCTGTGGATGCTCTTTGTAGCAGTCTCCTGTCTCCAGCATAATTTGCAGACTCCTAACTTTAGGAAAGGAACCAGAGAGTCTGCTTTTCAGGCAGAGAAGCATGGATGGTCTGTTGGGAAAGACTCATGCAGGAGACCCTGACTTGTCATCTCTAGTTTGTGTCCATCTTTGCAGAAAGGGAGTTTGCTTCCTGGTGATGAGAAGAGCAGAGCTAACTGCTCTGATTACATTGATATTCACATCATGTGATCTGAATGGAACAGAATTCAGTTACTATCATAGATTGGCGCAGTGAAGTAGGCATAGTGTGTGCTTGTAGGCCCAGCTATTCAGATGCTGAGGCAGGAGGATGTCTTGAATGCAGGAGTTCAAAGCTGACCTAGACAGGATAATGAGAACTTGTTTAAAAAAAAAAGCTTGACAACAGTGAACACAACCTACCAAATGTGTACTAGAATTTGGACTCCTTTATTAGGATCCAATACCCAACTCTTTGTAATAGATAAGGCAGCTTTCTTAAGGAAATATTTCCCATGGTAGGACACAAGCTTCCTGCATCTTTTTGAAGACAAGTTGCCAAGGGAGAGAACAGGAATTCTGTGATACATCGCACACAGTTCCTGTAGTGTTTTTATGTTGAAGCTCTGTCTTCCTTGCATTACAAAGGTCTGTACAAAGGTCCTCAACTGTGGTTTTGTCTAGAGTTGAACGGAGCCTAAACTCAAAGACTTCTCATTGCATAGGCTCTGCCTAAGTCCTACTAGGAGTTTTATTTAGCAGCTTCTATATTAATAAACTCTGCGTATTATTATTAGAGGACTTTCCCAAGATATGATAAGGTCAGGCCTCTCAAGATCCATATTCACCCCTGCTTTCAGGTACCTACTTGGATACAGCTTCCATGTTAGTGACAAACACTGAAAAAACATGTTAGCAATACCGTCAGGGTCAGATGATCTTGAATTTCAAATCCAGGTCAAAGACACACCAAAAGCTCATTGGTTAAGTACCATTGTTTTATTGACAGTAGGAATCATGCCTCTTTCATATGACAAATGTTACAAAAAAACAGTAGTGTTAAGTGTATTTTCCACACCAACTTTAAAGTACTTCTCCTTCATTTACCTATATAGGTCCAGATCAGTGACTTGTTTTCAGAACTCCACTTAGTCACTTCCTTGTTATTAATAATAAGCTCACTGAAGGATTTCACTAGACCAAAGAGCTACACATCATTCAGACTGAGAACATTCACATGATAGTTGTCTATAGCCCATCAACACTGTGCCAAGAGCATAGCCCTGAAAGACAACCAAAGGAAAATTCAAGTTTTATCCCTACTGAAGTGTCTACCCACTATTAAGAATGTGTTAAGAATGTCCATGGTGGTGGCACATGCTTGTAATCCCAGCATTGGGAAGGCAGAGGCAGGTGAGCTCCAGGACAGCCAGAGTTGTTACACAGAGAAACTTTGTCTTGATAAAACAAAAAAGAAGAATATCCATGAGGTAAATGGACATAAATTGACTCATGGGCCCAGAAATACCCCAGTGCTTCCTTCTAGCCTCCTAGCATTGGTTTCCTATAGAAACTATTCATGTCTAAAAGTTTGCTCCTGGAGCTGGAGAGATGGCTTAGTGGTTAAAACACTGATTGCTCTTGCAGAGGGCCTGAGTTTGATTCACAGTACCCACATGGTGATTCACTAATGTCCATAAACTCCAGTTCCAGGGAACTCAATGCACTCTTCTGATTTCCATATGTGGTGCAAATACATACATGCAGGCATAATACTCACATATAAAATAATAAAAATATTGATAGTATTAAAAAAAAAGTTGCTCCCTTTAGGTCCTGATCCTCCCTTTGGTTTGCACAGGATCCTGGCAGCTGACTTCTCACATTGACAAGCACAAACATTAAAGAGGAAAACAGCAACTCAAGTCTGTTCTTTGGGATGATCTAGACAAGATGTTTAATTTGTAACCATTCAGCAATTTTTAGAGGGTCACATCACAACATTGTGATACCTTTGCTCTCTCTGTGGCATCCTATCCTTCCCACTGGTGTGAGAAGGCACCTTCTCCTGCAGTCCTAGTAATTCTCCCCTGCCTATAACAATTCTTTGATACCTACGTCTATGAGATGTTATGTTCCAGGCACTATATGAAATACTAAAACAAATTAAATAATGCCATGAAGCTCCTTCAAAAATAGTGGGTATGTAGTACATATTCAAACATGTCACTATTTTCACTTTCCCAAAAACTCTTGCAGTGAAACCATTATTGTCCACATTTTGTAATTGATAAAGTTGAAACTGAGAGATGTTGGCTCACTTGTCTATGCTCACATCATTAACAAGTGGCAGAACTACTAAACAGCTTCCCCCAGCTTTTTGTACATTGTATCTTTTGTTTTGTTTTGTTTTTAGAGACAGGGTTTCTCTGTGGCTTTGGAGGCTGTCCTGGAACTAGGTCTTGTAGACCAGGCTGGCCTCGAACTCACAGAGATACACCTGCCTCTGCCTCCTGAGTGCTGGGACTAAAGGTGTGCGCCACCACTGCCCAGCTTGTGCATCGTATCTTATATGAACTTGACTCCTACTTCTAATAGCACCTTTGGTGGTTTGAAAGAAAATGGCCCCCAAGGGGAGTGGCACTATTAGGAGGTGTGGCTTTGTTGGAGTGCATTTGGCCTTGTTGGAAGAATTGTGTTACTGTGGAGATGAGCTTTGGGGTCTCATATATGCTCAAGCCACATCTAATGACTTAGTTCACTTCCTGTTGCCTGTATATGAAGATGTAGAGCTCTCATCTCCTTCCCTAGAACCATGTCTACCTGCATGCTGCCAAGTCCCACTATGATGATAATAGACTAAGCCTCTGAAACTGTAAGCCACCCGATTAAATGTTTTCCTTTATAAGAGTTGCTATGGTCATGGTATCTCTTCACAGCAATAAAACCCTAGCTAAGATCAGACCTATGAAGCAGAGAGCTGCATTCCCTCTAAGAAATTCATGCTTGCCGGGCGGTGGTGGCGCACGCCTTTAATCCCAGCACTTGGGAGGCAGAGGCAGGCGGATCTCTGTGAGTTTGAGGCCAGCCTGGTCTACAGAGCAAGTTTCAGGACAGCCTCCAAAACAATACAGAGAAACCTTGTCTTGAAAAACCAAAAAATAAAAATAAAAGAGAAATTCATACTTGTAGAGCTCCTGAGCACACTAGTATCTGGCATCCCCAGAGTTCCTGCCCCTCGCCCATTGTACATACAAAGTCACTAGTACTGAACCACCTTCTTTGGCCATGCCCCTTCTAGATACCTTTGAATTCTGGACTTCTTGATGAGGAAAATGTTACTAAAAGAACTCGGGTCTCAGGCAGTCTTAATTCACATCTCTTCACTAGGAAAGTACAGAGCCAGAGTTTGAACACAGATCTTGCTGGCTCAAGCCACCTTTGCCTGTTCTTCATGGCCATCTTTCCTGTCACAAGTTTAAGCACTGTGGGGCTCTTACCACCATAGTTAAGATGCAGGCTCACCATTTTTTATTTCTTGGAATCTACTGGTGTAACGCATGATTCCTACACTGAGGAGCTTTACACAGGGAGGCATGCTCTCATGCTCATGGACCTTGCAGATGAAGAGAAGAAAGGATTTCTCCTCTCCTCACACACTTCATGCTTGTTGGAGCAGGGTCTCGGTCATCTGCTTATTTCTCTGGCCATCTTCTAAGGAACCCATTTCCTGCCTGCCTTTGGGATTCTGGTGTGGGTGCTTTTGGAGGCAGCATTAGCTTCCCCTTCTACCTGTGCAGAACTGCAAGATCAGCCGGGGGTGAAGTTCCTCGGGTATTCTTGGGTTGTTTCCCACCTAGGCTCGAGCATGCACACGTGTGCATGACTGTTGCCCAGCAGATCTCTTGGGGTCTTTGTTTCCCAAGCTCACTCTGAGCATCTCACAGCTCCTGTGGACATCCTATTCCTCCGCTCTCCTGTCAGTCTCACCGCACAGGCACTTTGTTGTCCCACTGTCCTCAGCTACAACACTTGCCTGCAGTTGTTTTCCAAAACCATCTTCTGGGGAAGTTTCTAGAACCAGAGAGCGCTCAGTCAGGTCAAAAACAGAGAAGTCTAGTCTCAACTAGGGGCCACTGTTGCACAAGTTCTAATTGGTCTTAATAATAAAAACCTGGAGTCAGATATGGGGGTAAATGCTGAAAGATCGGAGAGACAAAGGAGCAAGCCACAGCCATACCTAACCTCGCCAACATTCCAGCTGAAAAGAGAGCAAGCTCCTGTCTGCTCTCACCGTACATCTTCTCTCTGCCCAGCCATCTCACATCCTGTCTGTCTGTACAGACCTCCACCCCCATGGTTAACCAGTGGCTAGCTCCACCCTCTGATCTTCAGGCAAGCTTTATTTGTTAGAGTACAAACAAGATATCACCACAGGCCACCAATTTCCTGGGGTTGAGGTTTTGCTGAAGCAAAAGCTCCATTCTGTGTCCTCTAGTGTGGGGCTGTGGGCTGTTTTTAAGGTTACAATGGAGCTAAGATGAGAAATGATATAGAGCAAATTAAAACAACACAAATCTTAGTGTTCTTATAGAAATTGAAGTGGTTTTTTTTAATAAATAATTCTGGAGTGTGGCAAGCCTTTGGTTAAATTTCCACAGTTTGATAATTCATTGTTTTATGGAGGGATGAACTCTGATGTCTTCACTCAACTGTTTTCATTGACATCAACATGTTAAAATGGTTTTTAATCTTTAAAGTCTCGATGACAATGGGCTAATTAAATGTTAATAATGGGACATGATTAGGGAAAAAGAATAAAAGGAAAGTATAATTCTTACAGAAGCATTCGCAAGTGAGTACATGAGGTTTAAACAGTTAACTTCTAAGTCTGTCATGGCAGTGCTCATGTCAGTAACCCCAGCACATGGTAGATAAGGTCAGGAAGATCAGAAGAACAAGGTCATCCTGAGCTGTATAGTGAGTCTAATAGTTAATACTATACAGACATTCTTAAAATTTGTATTTCAGCTTTGTAATCTTATTTAGTTTGCATATGCTATGGTGTTAAGTGGAAGACACTGGGTTCAGGGACTGAAATATGGTTGCCAAGCTGGCAGTAAGTCCTCTACCTGCTAGCTGCCATTTGTTCCATCTAGCCAGCCCAGAAAATTGTGTGTCGGGGGGAAGGGGGGGCGCGGGGTGATTTGGGTTTTTGTTTGTTTGTTTGTTTGTTTGTTTGTTTTTCTGAGTCAAAACGCTTTATTCAGAGACTTGGGGGAAAAGGCTGGGGAGATCCACGCAGTCCCTGTCCTCCACTGGGCAGATCTCGAGTCTACCTGCCGCTTGAAAGTTGTGTTTCTAAAAGTTTTCTAGAAAGAACATGATCAAATGCCGTGTGGTGATGACACATTCCTTTAATCCCATGGGGCACTTGGAAGGCAGAGGAAGGCAGATTTCTGTGAGTTGGAGGCCAGCCTGGTCTACAGAGGGAGTTCCAGGACAGCCAGGGCTACACAGAGAAACCCTGTCTTGAAAAGCATAAAGAAAAAAAAAGAATACGATCAAAAATATTGTGTGAGCATAAACTGTGGCTGTACCTCAGGAAGAACACATGCCACCTGTGCATGAAGTCCTAGGTTCATTCACCATCACTGTCAAAAACAAAAATAAAAGGAAAAGGCGATGTTAGGTGTGGAGATAGCTCATCAGGTAAAAATTCTTGCTGCACAAGCTGGATGACCTAAATTGGATTCCTGGAACCCAGTGGCAGGAGAAAACAGATTGACACAGATACAGGCTTACTCAGTCTGTGCTGACCAAGAACACAAGTGAGAATATGTGATGGAGGCTGGTTGTGATATGAGCCCAACTGTGGCTTCTCTAACAGTCTTCTATTTCTCCCAAAGCCAGGGAATTAATGAAATAACTACAAATTATATTATATTTCTAAAATGGAAAAGCACATTGAACTATGGGCAACATTAAAAATAGCTTCCCTCGACGGGCATTAGTGGTACATGCCTCTTTAATCCCATCACTCCTGAGGCAGAGGCAGGCAGATCTTTGTGAGTTCAAGACCAGCATGGTCACCAAGCGAGTTCCAGGACAGCCTCCAAAACAATACAGAGAAACCCTGTCTCGAAAAAAAAAAAAACTTTGCCTCACCTTCCTTGCTGGGTGGTGGTGCACACCTCTAGTCCCAGCACTAGGGAGGCAGAGGCATGTGGATCTCTGTGATTTTGAGGCTAGTCTGGTCTACAGGGAGTTCCAGAACAGTCAGGACTACACAGAGAAACCCTGTCTTGAAAAAACCAAACAAACAAACACAACACAATAACAACAACAAACAAATAAATCCTAAAAACAAAACAAAACAAAAGCCTTTACCTAAGGGCTTTACTACTAGTGTACTTGTTTGTTGGGCTTTCTTCGCTTTTTTACCTGAAAGTTTTGGCATTTTTTTTCCTTTATATTCTCCCTCCCTGCGTTTTTTTTTCTATTTTTCTCAATTCTTTTTATATACAAATGGGAGGTTTCCTAGGAGGAAATGTTGGTGGATTCTAAGGATGGTTTATAGGTTAAAAACACTGTGTTTTTTTAAATATGTTGATATTCCATACCAAATAAATTAATCCAAACTTTTCAAGAAGTTTAAAGCTGTTGAAATGTTTGTAATGTAAATTCCGTTGCATTTTTCAGAGTTCTCAGCCGAAACCCTCTGACAGTTGTTGAAGATCCTTATTTTTATAAATTGCCAGCATTAAAATATCTGTAAGTATTGTGACAATCCTATGGCTCCTTAGATGATTTCTGCTCTTATTTATTTCCAAAATAAGGAGGGTATTTTGCCTTAATAATTTTTTAAATCACAATTAACTAGATTGTTAAAAAAAAAAAATCAGTGACAAAAGGATGGAAAGCCAGGAGAGGTGGTGCCTGCTTTTAATTCCAATACTTGGAAGGCAATGGCCGGCCTTCGACCATCCAGAACTACATTGAGAGACAACTGTCTCAAAAAAATTCAAATGAGAGAAATAAAAGTAGGGGCCTGACAAGATAGTTCAGCAAATAAAGGGGTTAGCCACCAAGCCCGAGGCCCTGAGTTCAAGAACTAGTTCACATTTTTTGTCCTGTGACATCCACATATACATTGTGGCACATGTACACACACACACACACACACACACACACACACACACACATCCGCGCGCACACGCACGTGCATGCGCAGATAAATAAAAAATGTGAAAAAGGTAAAGAAGCATACAATAGGTAAGACATTCAGCTGAGGAGGAAACAGTGTTGAAGAGCATAGAGATGTATATGTATTAAATATGTGTAGGAATATCATCTCAGAAAGCAAAGAGCCAAAATTGTATACCACTTTTTTCTTTCTTCTTTATTCTTCTTTCATATATTACATCCCAAACCCAGTTTCCTCTCCCTTCCCTCCTTTCCTATTTTCCCTCCTCCCCCCAGATCTACTCTACTTTTTAAATTAAAAAATATTTCAAGTGTATGGATGTTTTCCCTGTGAATGTCTGTGTAGCCCACAGATGCCAAAAGAGGGCACCAGATGGCTGGAGCTGCAGACAGTTGAGAGCTGGCATGTTAATGTGGGAACAGAACCCCAGTACGCTGGAAGAGCAGACAAAAATAACAGCTTAAGAGCTCCAGTATGGCGGGGCGGTGGTGGCGCATGCCTTTAATGCCAGCACTCGGGAGGCAGAGGCAGGCAGATCTCTGTGAGTTCGAAGCCAGGCTGGACCAACAGCCTCCAAAACAATACAGAGAGACCCTGTCTCGTAAAACCCAAAAAAAAAAAAAAAAAAAAAAAAAAAGCTCCTCTTTTAAAGAATGGAGCCGTGTGTGGTTTCCAGCATCCACACTGGGCCATTCACACCTGCCTATAACTCCAGTTCCAGGGAATCTGGCACCTGTTATGATAACTCTTCCCACCAGCCTGGTACCAGTGCTGTGTCAGCCCCAAATAACACACAGAGACTCTGTTGGTTATAATGCTGTCGGCCAACGTCTAGGGCTACTTATTGGCTAGCTCTGTCTTAAGTATTAACTCATAACTACTAATATGTATATATTTCTACAAGGTCTTATCTTACCAAGAACACCAAACTCATGCGTCCTCTCCTCCTAGGATCACATGATGACTTCCTACTACATTTCCCAGAATTCTCCTTATCTCCTAGTCCCACCTATCTTGCTTCCCTATTGGCCAACAGTGTTTTACTCATCAACCAATAAGAGAAACACATGCACAAAAGACTTCCCCCATCAGGCATCTCTGGTTATTTTTTAAGAAGAAAAGTGGGTTGGAGAGATGGCTCAATGATTAAGAGGACTTACTGCTCTTACAGAGGACCCAGGTTCAGTTCTCAGCACTTATCAGGTGACTCACAACCATCTAGAACTAGTTCCAGGGCATCTGTGTTGCCTTCTGGGCTCAACAGGCACCTGAACAGACACACATACACATAAATAAAAGTAAACATTTTTATAAAAATAAATGAAAAGGAAGCTCAGTGTGGTGGTGTATACCTGTAGTCCCAAGACTTGGGAGGCAGAAGCAGGCAGGTTGCTGTAAATTTAAGGTCAGCCTGGTCTACATAGTAAGTTCTAGGCCACCAGAGCTACAAAGAGAGACCCTATCTCAAAAATTAAAATACCCAGTTTCCTGTGTTTTTAATATAAATAGTGTATACACACTGACAGAACTTTAAATAAATGAGAATTAAGTGTTTAGAAATTAAAGTGAAAAATAAAATATAGAGTGGTAGTTGTAGTAGGGTGAATGCAGTATCAAAACAAGAAGTAAGATAATGACAAAAAAGACAGGTTTGTTGAATAGTAAACTTACTTTTTTTCCAAAAGAGTTTTATGAAATAATCTTCTATGGCAATAAGATTTTACTTTTATTTATGTTTACCTGTGTGTGTGTGTGTGTGTGTGTGTGTGTGTGTGTGTGTGTGTGTATGCACACACATTAATATGCTCACTCCAGAAAGGTCAAAAGAGGGCAGCAGACGCTCTGGAGTTTGGAACCCCGTGTGGTTGTGAGCTGCCCTACATGGGTGCTGGAACTGAACTCAGATCCTCTGCAAGAGCAGTACATGCTCTTAACATCTGAGCCCTCTCCAACCCCAACAATAAATTACTGAGACAGATAGTTGTGTAGGAAAGACAGAGTTTACACAACCACTCGTGAAAATGGGTCCTCATGAAATCTGGCTTTCTCCCTCAGAGACCTGGGAACAACACAAGTACCGCTGACAACGCTTGAGAACATCCTCATGATGACTCTGGAACTGGAACATCTGTAAGGTTTATTTTCTTAGAATAATTTCACCTAGGTTTTAAAATGTTAATGCCTGTGTGTTTACGTGTGTGTGTGTGTGTGTGTGTGTGTGTGTGTGTGTGTGTGTGTGTGTGGTGCATGTGCGTGGTTTTGTGTGGTTTTGGACTTTCTGCTGAGTCATCTTGCCAGCCCTGGATTTTGTATGGTTTCTTGTATTTTAAATGTTTTTGAGATTTGCCTTATTTCTTGAGTCTCAGATATTGAGATAATTTTCATGCAATTAATTCAAGTGCATAGTTTAATGAGATTTCATAGTTCCCTGCCCACTATTGCATCACTGATATAGACGTTTGCCCCCTCCTGAGGGTCCCTCCTGAACCTTTGCACCCCTCCCACTGTCAGCCCCTGTAATCCACCAGTCTTATTTCTAGCCCTATAGTTTTCCTTCCCCAGAACATCTCATAATTGACATCCCATAGTGTGTGGCTGTTGGATCTGTATTCTCTCACTGAGCATGACCTTCAGCATATCACACCAGCAGTAGATGAGAAAGCAATGTCTTTAAAAGGTATTCATTTGGATTGGAAGTGTAGCTCAGTGGGTAGAGTGTTTAACAGCATGCATGATTCCCTGGTTTTGGTACAAGCAGGCATCGTGGTGAATACTTGTTCTTCCAAGTTAAGACCATTCAACTACACTGGCAGTTCCTGGCCAGCACGGCATACAAAACAACTTTGCCTTTCTGCTAGCTCATCTGAAATGGGGTCTGTGTGCTTGTCATCTTCACTCCTTACTAGCACATGTTCTGTAATGTCTAGTCATATGCAAACAGCCTTTTACTATGTATGCTTACTTCAAGGCAGTGGCCACATTGAATGAGATGTCTGTGTTCTTGTTGAGCTTTTGTTTTGTTTTGTCTGTGAGGCAGGGTCACCTTCTGTAGCCTAGGTTGCCTTGAACTTGTGATCGTCCAATCTGGTTTCTTACTGATGTTCATTTTATACATTCTGACATTTCAATCTGGTTTTATTTGTTTCCTAAGGAATAGCTCAGGTCAAACATCTGACACTGCCTTCCGGATGGTCTATCGTGTCAGGTCTGATCACCCAAAGGTGGTATATTGAAGTTCTTCAAGTTAGTTTTGTATGTGGTACTTAATAATCTGTGGGAATTTGTGGAAGGCCCACTAGAGATACCACATATTACGAGGGAAACCAGGGTTAGGAATGAACTGAAAAGGAAACTTGAGGCCAATTAGAGTTAACAAACAGAGCAAGAAAGTTGCAGCCTTAATATCTGCCTAGAAATATCAGACAGAAAGAAAGACGAGGAGGGCCATGCCAGTCAGCCACATAGCAAAGAGGGCAGAAAGCTTCAAGGGAAGAGGGAAGAGTACAAAGGCCCCAGGACTAGAAAGGCACACCAGGCCGTGGCCAACATCCCAAAGAATGAGACAGAAAAGGAGAAAAGTGAAAATTGCACCTCTCAGGACTCAGAAGGGCATGGTGACTCCACAGCAACTGCAGAGAGGCCAGGAATTCTAGAAAGGCAAATAGATTGTCTCTGAAGGGAAAAGTATTCTTGTCTCATTACCACGGCTTAAGTTGGATCTCCCTTCTTGTGGGGTGGTTCCACCCTCTTGAGGGGTGATCCATGAGAGACAGATGATTCACTTGCCCAACTGGCATGGTGTCACCAATACCCCAGATCTGAGTTCCATCCTCTTGACCAGAAGGAGAGAGCTTTTCCTAGTGGGCCTTCACTGCTACTGTAGCAAACATTGTCCCCTCAGCATCTTTCACCCCAGTGTGAACCAATGATAATCTTGTCTGAAGCAATTGTTAGTTGGTGGTTGAAACTGGCACATTTTTAACTGGTGATCTGCTGCAGAATTACCCTGCTTTTGTTTTTGAGTACTATTATCAACTCATGGATTCTCTTTACAATTACATTGTACTTTACTGTGGCCTCTGGTGTATGTGTGTGTGTGTGTGAGAGAGAGAGAGAGAGAGAGAGAGAGAGAGAGAGAGAGAGAGAGAGAGAGAGAGACAGAGAGACAGAGAGACAGAGAGACAGAGAGAGACAGAGAGAGACAGAGAGAGACAGAGACATAGAGACAGAGAGAGACAGGACCTCTCACTGATACGGGAGCACTATACCAAAGAACTGCACCCCCTGTCCTTATTCTTTCAACAGCACAAATTATGCAGGCTTGGTCATTATGGTCCCTAGTGCCATTTAACTACACAATATAGTTTAAACTGGACTGTTAAAGGTTTGAGAGGATTTCTAGTATTTCCCATTCATAACAGGAATAAAGTATCCCTAGTGTGAAGGCTTGCTCAGGCCTCTTCTTGTACATGGCCAACCCAGAGGCAGACTTGAGCTGAGGAGAGAGGTTTCTGCAGTCCATGTCCTATTTCTTCTCCTGTCACCTTTGTTTTAGGCACAAACTCACCCTGGCCACACCCTTTGAGCACCTCTGTCCTCCTTCATGATTACTTTCAATATCAGAGAGCAGTAATTTACTATTGAGACCACACCTAACTGCCCGTGTCGCATGCCTCAAGAACTCCTTCTTTTACAACCCTATGGTGGCCTTGACCTGCCTCTTCTGCACCTCAGTAAGACTTTCCCAGTAGCCGGGCGGTGGTGGCGCACGCCTTTAATCCCAGCACTCGGGAGGCAGAGGCAGGCGGATCTCTGTGAGTTCGAGGCCAGCCTGGTCTACAAAGTGAGTTCCAGGACAGCATCTAAAGCCACAGAGAAACCCTGTCTTGAAAAACCAAAAAAAAAAAAAAAAAAAAAAAAAGACTTTCCCAGTAAACCAGTTCTCTGTTTTTCCATTTATAGGGTCTTACCTAGACACATGGCCTGCTGCCTCTGCAAATATAAAAGTGATATTGAGGTTGTCTGCAAGACAATCAAACTGCATTGTCATACTGGATGTCTGACAAACATCACACATTGTCGTGAGTCTCTTGCCTAGTGATAAATGTCTTAATTTTGACATATAACTTTTAACTGGTAAAGATAATTTTTTTCTTTTTAAATTATTTTTATTTTAATTAAAAATAATTACATCACTTCCCTTCCTGCTTTCCTTTTCCTCCTTCCAATCTCTCCAATATTGCCCCTTACTCCCTCTCAAATTGACTCTTTTTGATTATTATTGCTACATATACAGATATATAAATGCATAAATATATAATAAGTCTTGCAGAGTCTTCTTGGTGTTGCTAGTGTGTGTATGATTAATGGTGACCACTTTTATTGGATAACCATTTAGGAGGCTCATCCTGGGACAGACTAACTCTCCCTCTTTAGTTCTTTGTCTAGGAGTGACCTCGTGATATTGTCCCTTTAGTTGTCTACTAGTGCTGTCCTTGTTCCAGTTTTCTGTAGACAACCATATTTTTGAGGTCATCATGGGTGTAACTTACCTGTCATTTCTAAATGACAAAAATCTCACAGCGACTTCCTGGTCCTCTTCTACCACCACATCCACTTCTGTGATGTTCCTAAAATTTAAACTAATAATTGTTTATTATTCATGTATAACAAAACTCCCTAAATTCTGAATTTCTTGTGAAAACTGGGCTCTCAGATATTATTGCATTATTATATATGTGAATGTTCTGTGGGCCAAAGAGATAGCTTTGAGGGTCAAGATGCTTACCACACACATCTGGTGTTCTAAATCAATTCCTGTAACTCCCATAAAGGTGGAAGAAAAGAACAAACTTCACAGAATTGCCCTCTTACCTCCAGACTCAAACAATCACACATGTACCCACTTGCATCATGCACATACAGACACAATATATGTGTGTATGTACATATATGTATACACACACACACACACACACACAGGAAGCTAGATAATTTAGTGGTTTAAAATACTTGCTGCTCTTGCAAGGGACCAAGGTTCAGTTCCCAGCAGCCACACGGTAGCTCACAATCATTCATAACTCCAGTTACAGGGGATCCAATGCTCGTTTATGACCTCTGCAGGCTAGAAACACATGAGGTACACATACATAAATACAGGCAAAACACTCATACACAAAAAAATTAATCTTTTAAAGGTATATACATAATAGCCAAGTGGTGATGGTGACGGTGGCTGCAGTGGTGCATGCCTTTAATCCCAGCATTGGGGAGGCAGAGGCAGAGGGAATCTCTGTGTATTCAAGTCCAACCTGGTCTACAAAGTGAGTTCCAGGACAGCCAGGGCCACATAGTAAAACCCTGTCTTGTTGCTGGATTTTCTTGTCCCGCCAGGTCCCACCACTTCAGCCCCAAATGAACACACAGAGACGCTATATTAATTATTAAACTATTGGCTGATGGCTAGGGCTTCTTATTGACTAGCTCTGTCTTAATTATTAACCCATAACTACTAATCTATGCATTTCTACATGGCCTTGTCTTACCAGAGAACACCTGGTGCATCCTATCCTCCCAGTCTCTACATGACGACTCTTCATGGTCTCCCTCTGCCTATCTTTCCCAGAATTGTCTCCTAGGCCTGCCTATCTTCCTGCCTCTACTGACTATTGGCCAAACAGTGTTTTATTCATCAACCAATAAGAGAAACATATATACAGAAGAACATCCCCCATCATCTCATCTTTTCTGTCTAAATAAAAAGGAATTTAACTTTAACATAGTAAAGTTATATATAACAAAACAGTATCAAGTAAGAGCTATAGTTAATAATATTTAGTTTATTAATACTGTCTTGAAAAAACAAATATATATATATATATTCTGTTGCATACACAAAAGAGTAAGAGATGGAGTGAAACAGGAGGGGCAACAAAAATGTTCACCCTCTGTGAACTATATCTACTATGCTTGGTACTTCAGTTTAGTGGTCACTTGTATGTGGCACTGCCATCCAAAGTTGGCTTTATGTGTATGGTCTCAGGCACTCCTGACCTATAGGGCAAGTGTAGATGGTTTTGTTTGATTCTCTTTTGCAGTGTTTTTAACACTGTGATGCCCTTTTATTTAGAATCCAAGAGCTTCTGGTTATAGAAGCAGTGAGTGCCACCTGGCTCTCCTAATGGAGCATGCCTAAATTGGCCAGCTCTGTATTTGTGCTCAGCCTCAAGTTCTTCTATCCACAGATCACTTGTATGAGTTTAATTAAATGTTTTTGAGACAGGGTCTCATTATGCAGGCTTGGCTGGCCTAGGACTTGCTGAGTATTTCAGGATGGCCTTGAACTCATACAGATCTGCCTGTCACTGGAATTTATTTTGCCAGCATCAAAGGTGAATGCTGCCTCCAAAACAATACAGAGAGACCCTGTCTCAAAAAAACCAAAAGAAAAAAAGCTGAATGCCATTATGTCTGGTATCATATGATTTTTAAAGTGTTTCTAAGTTGAGTATGGTGGCACATGGGTGGTAATGCCGCCTATTCAGAAGGCTGAGACAAACAGAATCTGAAGATGGAGGTTTTCTGTCCTGCCAGGTCTCACAGCTGCTTCAGCCCCAAATAAGCACATAAAGACAGTTTATTATTAAACTGTTGGTGGATGGCTAGGACTTCTTACTGGCTAGCTCATTTCTATTAATGTATGTATTGCCACAAGGCTGTGGCTTACCCGGTAATGCCCCACATGTTACTCCTTCAGCAGCATAGCATCTCTACTCTCCCGGCTTTTCTCTGCCTTCCTCCTTCCCCTCGTAGCCCCACCGATCTTCTTACCTGGCTATTCTGGCTGTTGGCCAGTGTTTTATGCATCAAGCACTAAGAGAAACATATATACAGAAGGACATGCCCCATCAGGAACCCATTCCAAGGCCATAGGGGAAACTTAGTGAGACCCTGTATTTCAGCCTTGAGCTTGTACTGAGGACTGAACATGAGCATCTCTCCATAAACACCGTGTGTGCATGCTGTAGATTGTTCCAAGCAGCCACTTAGCTGGCACTGTCCTCTCTAGCTGTCATTTCTATTCCATGGATTTAAATTTGGGGTTAACTTTGTCTCCACTAATAGGCACTCCATCTAGTATTTGCTGGCCTCTAATTTATTTGAATGACTGTGGATTGGGGAAGAGCTGCTAGTATTCTCTGACCCAAAGCAATCTCTTTTCTTTGACAGTTGAAGCATCTATAGGGAACCCAGAAGGACCATTCATGAAGGTGTTGCAGGCACGGAAGGAGAATACCAGCACCGAGCTCACTATTGAACCGGAAAGGGGCTATTCAGAAAAAGATGATCTTAGCTCTTCAGGCTTCATGAATGAACAACTCGACTTTAACGATGAAAGTGATGTTATTAGTGCCCTAAATTACATACTGCCATATTTCTCAGAGGGAAATCTGGAAGACGTAGTATCAACATTGTTACCATTCATTAAACTGCTGTTTTCTAATGTACAAAATGCAGATAATTCACTGGAACCCTACAAAAATGATTCAGGGAGCCTTGCTCTTAACCCTGTACCAAAGGCAAATAAGTTGGCTTACAAAAATAAACTGAATAAGCTTTATTTTCTAGAGAATTTGTTAGATGCAGAAATTGATGAGGTTAGGAAGAAAGAGAAAACTGCCATGCTTATGCATCAGTCTAGCCGCTTGAGTCCCAAATTTAAATGGCGAATATTTGAAAAGAGATGGGAACCTGCCCGTGCAGAGGAAGACAGTCTTGCAGAGATTGAGAAGGCAGAGAAAGGACTCCTCCACAGGATGGACACAGTGCTCAAGGGGACAGGAAGCATACAGAAAAGGCACTTCAAGGAAGTGAGTGACAAGAGCCTGTGGAGTAAGCAGAGTGTCCGGACACCTGTGGAGAACATCGCCAAAGATGGGCAGCTCAGGGGCCCACCCACCACAGAGCTGCAGCAGTTCAGTCTGGTGCAGAAGCCCAGGAAGTTAGTGGGAAATTCCTTCCACTCAGAGCCAGTGCTTCCAACAGAACCCGGGGAGGCAGTGTCTTCTTCCCCAGAACCGTCCCTGGTGGACAAAGCTCCCACTACAAATTCGCTACCTGAGTTCATAGATAGACGAAAAGACTTGTCTTACACCATTTTTGTTTTAGAAAGTGCAAATGCCAATGTGAAAAGAATGACGGGGTCTAATAACCCTAGTTTACAGTCTGAAAAGAGACATGGAAACCTTAGGAAGAAAAAATCTCATTTCCAGTTGATTGCAAAGAGGCCAGCATCCTCTGCAGTAAGGAGCCTGGTAAATTCCCCTGCACGAGGAGTCTTTTCATCTGCAGGAGACATGACTTATGCAGAAAAGCCTTTTTCAGAATCATATGCTGCTTCAGAACCTCCTACAGAAAAACTTCTTGAAGAAAACCAGGATGCAATAGATAATAGTGACGAAACCATCTTCAGACCAACCATCGTTATACCTGAAGACACTGCATCAGAAAATACACCCCCTGAGATTCCTGCTTTAGAGTCTAATGTGCCTCCATCTGATTTAATTCCAACTGTTCAGCAAACCAAAGAGCCACATTTAGACTTCATGTTGGACTCTGACTCACATGACCGTTTCGACCCACAGAACCATTTAGACTCACAGGAGCATTTAGACTCACAGGAGCATTTAGACTCACAGGAGCATTTAGACTCACAGGAGCATTTAGACTCACAGGAGCATTTAGACTCACATGACCATTTAGACTCACAGGACCATTTAGACTCACAGAACCATTTAGACTCACATGACCATTTAGACTCACAGAACCATTTAGACTCACATGACCATTTAGACTCACAGGACCATTTCGACTCACATCACCATTACAAGGAATTTGCTTATCCATTGCTGATGTCACCGGGTGAACACTTTGAATCTCAGCTAAACCAGCAGCTGCGGCCCCTCATCCCCAACAACAACGTGAGAAGGCTTATTTCTCACGTTATAAGGACTTTGAAGATGGACTGCTCTGACACCCGCGTGCAACTGTCCTGTGCCAAGCTCATCTCCAGAACAGGCCTCCTGATGAAGCTTCTCAGTGAGCAACAAGAATTCAAGTTGTCCAGGACAGACTGGGATACAGACCAGTGGAAAACTGAGAATTACATCAATGAGAGCACAGAAGCCCAAGGTGAACAGAAGGGTCTGGAACCAAGTCAGGTGAGGACAGTGCTGGAATGTGGGGACCTAGCCTTCTCAGTCATTTAAGCAGAAAGACCAGGGGCTCCCACTCTAGATCTTGTATTGGCTATGTAACTCTAGCCCAGCCAAGACAGCGATTCCCACTGTGTTTGTGTGTATTTTTGTTGTGCTTTGTTATTTAGTTTTTGAGACAGAGTCTCCCTGTGTAGCCTTGGATTCCTGGAATTCCCAAGCAAGCAAGGCTGTCCTGGAACTCCCAGAGATCCACCTGCCTCTGCTTCCCAGTACTTCCCATATGTTTATATGTTTATATGTTTCCCACACCTACCTTCCACTGTATTTCTAAATAAAGCAGACCTAAAACACAGGATATAATACAATGTACAATAATAAAGCATGCAACACATTGAAAACTACTCACTTGGAATAATGTGTTTAGGGTTTTTATTCATATCGTTTTCTTCAATGTAGGTCAAAGCCAGCACCTATTACAAGCTAAGCAAAGGGTTCAAACACAGAGGTTCATCCCCAGATCTTGGTTCTTTGAGTCAAAATCTCACTGTATAGTTCAAAATGGTCTGCTCACTATGTAGCCAAAGTTGGTGTCAAACTAATGACAGTCCTCCTATCTTAACTTCCCAATTGCTAAGTTAGATACATAAGTTACCATGAACAGATCAAGAATGAATTTTGAACAACTTTTCTTCACCTTCTTTCATTCTTTTTACTTTATTATTTGACAACAGCAATGTCTATTTATTCATTTATTTTGTACTTTTAGCTCACAAAAGAAGTTCCAGGATACGGCTACAACAACAAAGTCATCTTGGCAATATCTGTAACTGTAGTAGTGACAGTTTTGATTATCATTTTCTGTCTCATTGAGGTAAGGACAACAACACACTTATGTCTGTGTAATAGATTTAGAACCTGTGAACTGAAAACCTGAGCCACTTACCCTCTCTGTCTACTAGTAATATGTCCCTGTGTGTTCACAGGTATTCTGTCCGTGAAGCAGGACTCATCAATGTCAGGTCACTGTGTAGCATTGATTTGGTGTAAGATGGGTGGTGTTGGTGTGAGACTCTGTGGGAGCAGTGGAAAGTTCTCTGTCAATGAGGATGGTGAATTTTGAGCCTAGAGGACAGAGATCAACATGGGGTCAGTTCATGAACCCCCTGGGAGGATGTCCTCTGGCCACTGCATAGACAAGACCTGCACACCTGCTGTGGATGCAACCTCCCAGGAATTATCTGTGAAGTCCTATATTGCTCTTTAGTTGTGTGTACAATTCATCCTATGCTTGCCTTTATTCATATTTTCATTATTTCTTCTGCCAGTTTAAATGATGGACTCTGTAAGAACAGCAAGCATGCCCAGTGTTTTGCCTGTAGTAGATAGCAGTGGTGTTCAAAGAAGAGAAGTGAAGCCTTCCATTAGTTCCACTATAGAGAATGATACAATCCAGTACTTAAAATAACAGCAGAGAAAGATGTTTGGCACACTCCCATAGCCTGAGCTCTTGGGAAACAAAATCAGGGAGATCCAGAGTTCACAGTCATTCTTAGCAATTTAGGGAATTTGGGCCAGGAATATAAGAAATTCTATCTAAAAAATACAGATTAAATAGTGACAAACATAAAAGCAATGGACAAACCAATGCTCCAGTCATTTGAATGCAGGGACTGGGGTCTGAGGACTTAGCTATGGACTGTGCATGCTGAGTGTGAGCTACATTCCTAGACACTAAAACCTTTGAGATGTCACCCTTTAATAGTTTAGTCAGTGGTGGAAAATTAATAAATGATAATAGAACAACTACCTAACTATCTTGTGGCCAAGTAATGAAAGCTTACTACCCTTTACCTTAAAGAAATGATGATAGAGAAAATAGAAGTAGTTTTACAAATAAATGTGTGGAGGAAAAGATCTGTCTAGCCCCAGCTCCATGGGCAGAAGCCTTTGGCATCCTTAGGAATGTTAGCACTTGTGCCTGCTGAGCACAGGCCAGAGTTCTCCATTCCTTGTCTGATCTAATCACTGACCCTTCCGGGAAGATTTTCTCAAGACTCTCCTAGGATGAAAGAGCAACTTAGGTGGCCACTCCAAGAGTAGAGCTCCGGGTCCCCTGTTCCTGAAGCCTTCACTGACCCTTCACACCACTGGTCAGTTTCACCTCCTTAGAGACAAACAGGAAGTATTGGGAGTGTGGGAGAACAAGGAAACCATTGGAAACCACCCGAAGCATTAATCTATTTCATGGAAACACAATCCAGTGGGAAAAGAAAGTGTCTCTAGCCAAAGCCACTCATCATAACCAGCCTGTGCCTCCTGTGTGCGTTATGTTCTTCTATAGAGGCTTTGTCACCTCAGGGAGTCCAAGCACTTTCTGCTACTACTTCCTAGCACTATGTTGTCATGTGTACATGTTCCCTCCATCCCAGGAGGGGCTTGAGACAGAATGACCTGGAATTCACTATGTACCTGAAGCTGGATTTCAACTTGTGATTTTCCTGCCTTGTGTATGTCTGTGTACTGTGTTTGTACCTGGTACCTGTAGAAGGAAAAAGAGAGTATTAGATCCTCTGAAACTGGAGTTACAGTCGTGAGCCACAATTGAACCTAGTCATTGTCAGTGGATGTTTCTTTCCCACCCTCCAGTTCCCAAATAACCAACTCAGAAACTTAATATTAATTATTAATTCTTGGCCAATAGCTCAGGCTTGTTACTAGCAAACTCTTACATTTAAAATAACCTGTATTTCTTATCTAGCCTTTGCTACGTGGCTTGGTACCTCTTCTCAGTATGGCATGCCCATCTTGCTTCTCTCTGTTTCTGCTGGTGACTCCTCTAACTCTGCCCATCTCCTTCCCCACATTCCCAGTTTGGCTCTCCTGCCTAAACTTATTCTGTCCAGCTATTGGCCAGTCAGCCTCTTTATTAAACCAATCATAGTAACATATATTCACACAGTGTACAGAAATATTCCACATTTCCCCCATTTTGTCCAATTAAAAAGGAAGGTTTTAATTTTAACAGAGTAAAGTTATATAAAACAAAAACAGTTATCAAGTAAGAATTACAGTATCTTGTTCATTCATATTTGGCAAAATTAGAGAAAATATTCCATTATCTACTTTATATTTGTGGCTCTAAAGTTTTGTACCTAGTTTATCTTTTAACATAACTAAGAAAAACTAACTACACCTGTCTCGTCTTCAACTCCATCAAAGACCCCAGAAGAGTGAAATGTTACCTAATGACAGGGACATCTGACTTCCTGGACAAGCCACCCTAAGTTCTTCTGTAACACTGGGGTGTCCATCTTTGGCCCACATGCCTAGTGTATCTGAAAGATATTTCTGAGAAGCAGGAAAATTTGAAGGACTGTCCTACCCTGTGTTAATAAAGTTCGACAGTCACTTTTCTTTGTGTCCTGCTGTCAGTAGTCAAGACAAGGACAGTTTCTTGCCCAAATGGCTAGTTTTTACCACAAAGAAAGCAAAATCCATATGGAATTTATTCAATGCCCATCATCCTTTTTGAAGTAGATCAGTGCTGCCAGGAGCAGATTTGTCTCATGTCAAGAAAAACCTAAGTTATTATTAAAACATTTTAAATGCCATATTCTGTAAGTCTTTGAAGTGTTTAAAGATCATCTATCTGAAATATATCTCTGTGTGATCTTGAAAACATACCTAATATGACTGCAAGTTTGATTATAATAGGTGACTAACTACTAGCCTACATTTCTTTATTATCCTAAATAGTTTGTAATAATAACTTTTAAGGACTAGAAATTTATATTACATTGTTAAATGAGCTGCATAGGTATATACATTAAACAAGAGTAGAAAAACGTAAGGGCACTATGTTCTAACAAAAATAACCTTAAATTTGTACCAATATACAAAAATATCTTAAGAGTAGAAACATATATACAGTATAACAAAAATAACCTCAAATTTGTATCAACATACAAAAATCCATACCAATGTAAAATATTTAAGACTGATAGTTGCTTTTTTGGCTTAAAAGTAGATAAAGATCTACCTTTTTAGCCTACCATTCCTATATCCTATCCCCCTTTTTTTCCTTTAGAAAGAAATCTTTGAATTTAACTCCTTTGTTTTGCTTCTTTTTAATATGACCAATAACATTTTGTAACAATGTTCCCCCAAATGATAATAAACATCCATAACCCATTTTTTAGGAATGTAGGCATTATTCTCTAGACTAATTCCTGTTGTTTGGGGGTGTTGACGTCTTTGAGGGAACCTTGAAAAAGTCAGGATAATTGTTAAATCTTGGCTGTAGCAGTCTGTGAGGCAGGATCATCTATCTCTGCCAGAAACCTTAAAGCTGTTCTGGATGCAGAACACAAAGGAAATTGTAACAGAAGCGCTCGGGGATAGTGGATAATCTGGGCCATCTGCATTTACTGGTGTTTTCGCTCTTTGTTCTGAAAATATATAAACCTTTAAAGGTAATGTGCATTTTTGCACTAATGCAAGTATAGACTATTTTTGTTTTACATTTAGCAGGTAAAATATACATTATATGTTTTGTAGTTTTACTAAGATATTTCTTTATGTTTGCAGTCAGAATTTTCTGAGCCTTTAGACTGCTAAGCAGAGTGGCTAGGACCTCTGCCTCTGTTTTGGTAGCTGCTCCCTTCTGTAGGCAGCTGTCAGGAGATGCTTTTCTTTACTGTGGCTGGTGTGAGAGACTGCAGGGACCCACCACACAGCTTAGCTCATGGTACACTGGCTGCTCAAGTTCGCAGGCAGCAGCCAGGAGATCAGCCCTGTACCATAGCTGGATGCTCTTGTGTGTCTAGAACCCTTTCCCAAGCTCTCTTACGTTTTATATGGATGTCATGCCCCTCATTGGGCACCATTTGTTGGCAGATGTTTCTTTTCCACCCACCAGTTCCCAAATAACCAACATGGAGATTTACTATTAATTACAAATGCTTGGCCAATAGCTTAGGCGTGTTACTAGTAACTCTTACATTTAAATTAACCCATATTCCTTACCTATTTTTTTTTGCCATGTGGCTTGGTACCTCTTCTCAGTATGGCATGCCCATCTTGCTTCTCTCTGTTTCTGCTGGTGACTCCTCTAACTCTGCCCATCTCCTTCCCCACATTCTCAGTTTGGCTCTCCTACCTAACTTTATTCTGTTCAGCTATTGGCCAGTCAGCTTCATTATTAAACTAATTACATCCATATATATTCACACAATGTATAGGAATATTCTACAGGTCCTCTGGAAGGGCAGTCAGTGCTCTTAACTTCTGAGCCATCTCTCCAGTCTCTTATTTATAATTTTTTTCTCTTTTTATATATTTTTCTCTTTTTTATTTAAATTTTTAAAATCTTATTTTACATACCAATCCCAGTTCCCTCTCCCATCCTCCCATACCCCCACCAACCCCCATCCCACTTTTCATTCACTCCCAAGGAGGGTGAGGCCTCCCCTGGGGGATCATCAAAGTCTGTCATATCATTTGAGGTAGGGCCTAAAAACTCCCCCATGTATCCAGGCTGAGAGAGTATCCATCCATAGGTAATGGACTCCTAAAGTCCATTCGTGAACTAGGCATAAATACTGGCCTTCCAGCTGATACCCACATTCAAGGGACCTAGTTCAGTCCAATGCTGGTTCCCCAGCTGTCAGACTGGGGTCTGTGTACTCCCATTTTCTCAGGTCAGCTTTTCTGTAGGTTTCTCCAGGATGGTCTTATATTTTTTATTTAAATTAGAAACAATCTTATTTTGCATATCTATTCCAGTTCCTTCTCCCTCCCATTCCCTCACCTACCCGCCCCCATCCACTCCCCAAGGAGGGTGAGGCCTTCCATGAGGAATTGTCAAAATCTGTCAAGTCACTTCGGGCAGGGCCTAGGCCCTCCCCTGTGTATCTAGGCTAAGAGAGTATCGCTCCATGGGAAATGGGCACCTGAAGTCTGTTCATGCACTAGGGATACATCCTGGTTCCACTGTCAGAGGCCCCATAGAATGCCCAGTGCTCCTAGCTGACACCCTCGTTCAGGGGGCCTGATTTGGTCCTATGTTGGTTCTCCAGCTGTCAGACTGGGGTCCGTAAGTTCCCATTTGCTCAGGTCAGCTGTTTCTGTGGGTTTTCCCAGCATGGTCTTGACACCTTTGTTCGTCAGTCCTCCCTCTCTGAAACTGGATTCCAGGAGTTTTGCTCAGTGCTTAGCTATGGATCTCTGCTTCTGTTTCTATCAGCTACTGGATGAAGGCTCTAGGATGACATTTAAGGTAGTCATCATTCCCATTATAGGGGAAGGACATTTAAGGTAACCTCTCCACTATTGCTTAGGTTCCTAGTTGGGGTCATCCTTGTGGATCTCTGTATAATGCCCTAGTGCCAGATTTCTCTTTAAACCTATAGTGGCTCCCTCTATTGATGTGTCTCTTCTTACTCTTCTCTATTCCTCTCCCACTCAATCTTCCTGATCCCTCACATTCTCCTCCTTCCTCCTCTTCTCCCCTCCTCTTTCTCCTACCTCCCTCCCCCCACTCCCCATGCTCCCAATTTGTTCAGGGGCTCTTGTCCCTTATGCTTCACTAGGGGACCATGTACGTCCTCCTTGTTTCCTAGCTTCTCTGGAGGTGTGGATTGTAGGCTGGTATTCCTTTTCTCTTTGTCTAATCTCCATATATGAATGAGTACATACCATGTTTGTCTTTCTGTGACTGGGTTATCTCACTTAGGATGGTTTCTTCTAGTTCCATCCATTTGCCAGCAAATTTCAAGATTCCATTGTTTTTTTTCCCCTCGCTGAGTAGTACTCTATTGTGTAAATGTACCATATTTTCTGTATCCATTCTTCAGTTGAGGGGCATCTAGGTTGCTTCCAGGTTCTAGCTATTACAAATAATGCTGCTATGAACATAGTTGAACAGATGTCCTTGTTGTATGAATGTGAATTCTTTGGGAATATGCCTAAGAGTGGAATTGCTGGATCTTGAGATAGACTGGTTCCCATTTTCGGGAGAAACTGCCATACTTATTTCCAAAGTGGCTGTACAAGTTTGCACTCCCACCAGCAATGGAGAAGCATTCCCATTTCTCCACATTCTCTCCAGTGTTTTTTATTTTAGCCATTCTGACAGGTGTAAGATGGTATCTCAGAGTTATTTTGATTTGCGTTTCCCTGATGGCTAAAGATGTCGAACACTTTCTTACGTGTCTTTTAGCCATCTTAGACTCCTCTATTGAGAATTCTCTATTTAGTTCTGCACCACACTTTGTAATTGGATCCTTTGGTATTTTGGTGACTAGCTTCTTGAGTTTTTTATATATTTTGGAAATCAGGCCTCTATCTGGTGTGGAGTTGGTGAGGATCTTTTTCCATTCTGTGGGCTGCCGTTTCTTCTTGTTGACTGTGTCCTTTGCCTTACAGAAACTTCTCAGTTTCAGGAGGTTCCATTTATTAATTGTTAATCTCAGTGTCTGTGCTACTTGTGTTATGTTCAGGAAGTAGTCTCCTGTGCCAATTAATTCAAGGGTACCTCCCATTTTCTCTTCTAAGAGGTTCAGTGTGGCTGGATTTATGTTGAGGTCTTTGATCCATTTGGACTTAAGTTTTGTGCATGGCGATAGATGTGGATCTATCTGCAATCTTCTACATGTCAGCATCCAGTTATGCCAGCACCATTTGTTGAGGATGCTTTCTTTTTTCCATTGTATAGTTTTAGCTTCTTTGTCAAAGATCAGATGTTCTTTGTAGGTGTGTGTGGGTTAATATCAGGGTCTTCAATTTGATTCTATTGGTCTACCTGTCTGTTTTTGTGCTAACATCAAGCTGTTTTCATTACTATTGCTCTATAGTAGAGCCTGAAGTCAGGGATGGTTATGCCTCCTGAAGTTCCTTTATTATTCAAGGTTGTTTTGGCTATCCTGGGTCTTTTGTTTTTTCATATAAAATTGAGTATTATCTTTTCAAGGTCTGTGAAGAATTGTGCTGGGATTTTGATAGGGATTGCATTGAATCTGTAAATTGCTTTTGGTAAGATTGCCATTTTTAGCCAGGCATCAGTGGTGAACGCCTTTAATCCCAGCACTCGGGAGGCAGAGGCAGGCAAATCTCTATGAGTTCGAGGCCAGCCTGGTCTACAGAGCAAGTTCCAGGACAGCCTCCAAAACAATACAGAGGAACCCTGTCTTGAAAAACAAAACAAACAAACAAACAAAAAAGATTGTCATTCTTACTATGTTGATCCTGCTTATCCAAGACCATAGGAAATCTTTCCATTTTCTGGTATCTTCTTTAATTTCTTTCTTTAATGACTCAAAGTTCTTGTCATACAGGTCTTTCACCTGTTTGGTTAGAGTTACCCCAAGACATTTTATGTTGTTTGTGGCTATTATAAAGGGTGATGTTTCTCAGATTTCTTTCTCAGCCCCTTTATTGTCTATATATAGTAGGGCTACTGATTTTTTTTAGTTAATCTTGTGTCCTGTCTCTTTGCCGAAGGTGTTTATCATTTATCAGCTGTAGGAATTCCTGGTAGGATTCTTCGGGTCAATTATTTAAATTATCATATCATCTGCAAATAGTGAAAGTTTTACTTCTTCCTTTCCAATTTGTTACTCCTTGATCTCCTTTTGTTGCCTTATTGCTCTAACAGGAACTTTAAGTACAATATTTAAGAGATAAGGATAAAGTGGGCAAACTTGTCTTGTTCCTGATTTTAGAGGAATTGCATTGAGTTTCTCTCCATGTAGTTTGATGTTGACTGTCAGTTTGCTGTATATTGCCTTTATTATGTTTAGTATGTTCTTGTTATCCCTGATCTTTCCAAGACCTTTATCATGAAGGGGTGTTGAATTTTGTCGAAGGCTTTTTCAGCATCTAGTGAGATGATCATGTGGTTTTTCTTTTTCAGTTTATGTGGTAAATTAAATTGATAGATTTTTGTATGTTAAACCATCCCTGCATTCCTGGGATGAAGCCTACTTGATCATGGTGTATGATTTTTCTGATGTGTTCTTGGATTTGATTTGCCAGTATTTATTGAGTAATTTTTATCGATGTTCATGAGGAAGATTGGTCTGTAGTTCTCTATCTTAGTTGTGTCTGTGTGGTTTGGGTACCAAGGTAAATGTAGCCTCATTAAGAGTTTGGCAGTGATCCTTCTGCTTCTATTGTGTGGAACACTTTGAGGAGTATTGGTATTAGCTCTTCTTTGAATTTCTGTTAAAATTCTTCACTGAAACCTGGGCTTCTTTTTTTGGGAGATTTTGATGACTGCTTCTATTTCATTAGAGGTTATAAGTCTATTTAAATTGCTTATCTGTTCTTGATTTAATTTTGGTGAATGATATCTATCCAGAAAATTGTCCATTTCCTTTAAATTTTCCAATTTTGTGGAGTACAGATTTTCAAAGTATGACCTGATGATTCTCTGGATTTCCCCAGTGTCTATTGTGTCCCCCCTTTCATTTTTGATTTTGCTAATTTGCATGTTCTCTCTCTGCCTTTTGGTTAGGTTGGATAAAGGTTTGTTTATCTTGTTGATTTTCTCAAAGAAGCAACTCTTTGTTTCATTGATTTGTATTTTTTCTTTGTTTCTACTTTGTTAATTTCAGCTCTCAATTTGATTATTTCCTGGCATCTACTCCTCCTGGGTGAGTTTGTTTCTTTTTGTTCTAGAGCTTTCAGGTGTTCTGTTAATTCTCTAGTGCGGCCATTCTCCAGTTTCTTCATGTGGGCACTTAGTGCTATGAACTTTCCTCTTAGTACTACTTTCAGAGTGCCCCACAGGATTGGGTATGTTGTGCCTTCATTTTCATTGAATTCGAGGAAGTCTTTGATTTCTTTCTTTATTTCTTCCTTTACCCAGGAGTGATGCAGTTGAGCATTGTTCAATATCTATGAGTTTGTAGGGTTTCTGCAATTTGTGTTGTTGTTGAATTCTAATTTTAAGCCATGGTGTCTGATACGATACAGGGGGTCATTCCAATTTTTTTATGAGACTGACACGCTACCTACTGCACTAATGAGGCTCTTTTCCAGTATTTTTATATCTGTTGAGGTTTGCTTTATTTCTGAGTATGTGTTTGATTTTAGAGAAGGTTCCATGTGGCACTGAGAAGAAGGTATATTCTTTTGTGTTTGGGTGGAATGTTCTATAGATGTCTGTTAAACCCAATTGAGTCATAACTTCTGTTAGTTCCTCTGTTTCTTTGTTAAGTTTCTGTCTGGTAGTCCTGTTCAGTGGTGAGAGTGACGAAGTCTCCCACTCTAAGTGTGTGGTTTTATGTGTGATTTGAGTTTTAGTAATGTTTCTTTTACAAATGTGGGTACCTTTGTATTTGGTGCATAGATGTTCAGAATTGAGACTTCATCTTGAAGGTTTTTTTGAAATGACCTTCTTCATCTCTTTTGATTAATTTTAGCTTGAAGTCTAATTTGTTAGATATTAGGATAGCTACACCAGCTTGTTTCTTAGGGTCATTTGATTGGAAAATCTTTTCCCATCTGAGGTAACGTCTGTTTTGAAGGTGAGGTATGTTTCTTGTATGCAGCAAAAGGATGGATTCTGTCTTCATATCCATTCTGTTAGCCTGTGTCTTTTTATAGGTGAGTTAAGGCCATTAATATTAGGGATATTAATGACCACTGATTGTTGGTTTTTGCTTGTTTTAGATTTGTTTTTGGTGGTGGTATTGTGTGTGTGATTTTACCCTATTTCTGGCTTTTGGTAAAGTGAGATTATCTATTGCCCATGTTTTTGTGAGTGTATTAACTTCCTTGGGTTGGAGTTTTCTTTCCAGAACTTTCTGTGGGACTGGATTTGTGGATATGTATTGTGTAAATTGGTTTTATTATGGAATATCTTATTTTTTCCATATATAGTGATTGAGAGTTTTCCTGGGTATAGCAGTCTGTACTGGCATCTGTGGTCTCTTAGTGTTTGCAGAACATCTGTCTAGGACCTTCTGGCTTTCAGAGTTTTCATGGAGAAGTCAGGTGTAATTCTAATAAGTTTGTCTTTATATGTTACTTGGCCTTTTTCCCTTGCTGCTCTTAATATTCTTTCTTTATTCTATATGCTTGGTGTTTTGATTAATATGTGGTGAGGGGACATTTTACTTTTTTGGTCCAGTCTATTTGGTGTTCGGTAAACTTTGTACTTTCATTGGCGTGTCTTTCTTGAGGTAGGGAAACTTTTCTTCTATGATTTTGTTGAATATGTTTTCTGTGCCTTTGAGCTGGGCTTCTTTGCCTTCTGTTATTCTTAGGTTTGGTCTTTTCACAGTGTCCCATATTTCCTGGATATTTTGTGCTAAGGATTTGTTGGATTTAAGCTTTTCTTTGGTCAATGAATCTATTTACTCTAGTTTATCTTCAGCACCTGAGATTCTCTCTTCCATCTCTTGTATTCTATTGGTTATGCTTGCAACTGTAGTTCCTGATCATTTACCCAACTTTTCTATTTCCAGCATTCCCTCAGTTTGTGTTTTTTTATTGTCTCTATTTCAGTTTTCAGGTCTTGAACTGCTTGAATTGTTTCCTTCATCTGTTTGATTGTTTTTTCTTGGCTTTCCATGCTTTCTTTAAGAGATTTGTAGGTTTCTTTCATTTTTGGTTTATTTTTTCTTCCATTTCTTTAAGCGATTTTCTCATATCCTTTTTGAGGGCCTCTATCATTTTAATGAAGTTTTCTTAAGGTCATTCTCTTCTGCTTATTCTGTATTGGGATGTTCAGGTCTTGCTGGCATAGAATTCCTGGACTCTGGTGGTATCATATAAGTCTTTCCGTTGTTGGATGTGTTCTTACACTGTCATCTTCTGATCTCTTCTTCCAGTGGATATAGGTGGGATCTCTCCCTCTCCTCTATACTGGAGGGTGGAGAGGCAAGACAAGAATGGCAGTTGATGATGCTGGCTGCTTTGTTCCACCTCCAGGTCCCTCTGTGAAATTTGGTGGCAGGAAGGGTCTGGTGGCAGGTCAGGGGACTCAAAAGAGGGAAAGGTGGAATGGAAGAGCCCCTGGCACTCACCTCTCTACTGGAGGGTGGAGGGGTAAAACAGGAATGGTGGTGGCCGATCCCCCAGAATGGTCTTAACCCCTTTGCTCATCACTCCCTCCTCTCTACAACTGGATTCCAGGAGTTCAGCTCAGTGTTTAGCTGTGGGTCTCTGCTTCTGCTTCTATCAGTTACTGGGTGAAGTCTCTAGGATGGTATTTAAGGTAGTCATCAATCTCATTATAGAGGAGGGCATTTAATAAGTTGGCATGGCATTTACAGCTCTACTTTATTTGGCAATTGGTACCTTTACAACATGCCTTATTGCTGTCAGTTATTGCCACCTCCTCCTTCCTCTTCTTCTCTTTGGCATTAAACGCAGGCCTTGCACTCTGCCACTGAGAGATATCCCTAAGCTTTGGCTGTTGTTTTAGTTTGGTTTTTGTTTTTAGACTGAAACTCTGTAAGCTAGACTGGCTTGTCATTTCTCTTAATGTTCTCCAGAAGAGTCAGAGTTTTAATCAGAGAATTTGCTCATTCTGATGTACATTTATTCTGAGACATTGTCCATCTCCATTGCGATCATAAGTGGGAACTTGCTTAGTTTGTATTGGAGATTCACGACAAACCCACTGGGCTTGGTATCCTGTTCTCTTTTACGTTGTGACTAGTATTGAGTCCTCTTATTCTAATCAAATGTTAGTTGATTGTCTTGAACTTTGTGGTTCATTGTTTCCGATACTAACAATAATAGTTGTGTTCCTTTCTCCTCAGTACCTTGTCTAGTTTCCTTATCACATTTCAGGACCTCACCAAGAGACAAATGCTTTGTAGCTGTGGTAAGAGGCATTGCTAATGCTCTTCTGGTTGATATTATGATAAAGTCAAAGATACTTCTTTCTTTGACTTTTAAGAGCTTTTATTGGGACTTGTTGAATGTTATGTAAAAAAGTCAATACACAGTATTAGGTGCCAGCTACCTGGGAGACCCTAAGGAGTTACAGAAGAGACGAAAAGCAGGTAGATGTCAACTAAGTAAAAGGATTGCATATAGATAGGAGACAGAAGCCACTGTGATAATCATGATCATGTTTTCTCCCAAAACAGGTTTATTCTCACAGAGCAGCGAGAGAGGGAGATGAAGAAAAGTCCGCAGGGTAAATACAAGATTAGCAAACCTTCAAGGAGAACCTGAGAGCTAGCAGAGAGCTTGGGCCTCATTGGGGAAACTCAGGAAGATTTTATTTCCCCTAATGTCTTGCCTGGCAACCCAAGGAGGCAGGTGTACCCAGGCCTAGCAAGGGGGCCTCCAAGTGTGCCCATTTTGTTAAGGAGAGAAGGTTAGGCTGTGCCTGTTCTGCTGTTGGTAGCATCAGGACCTCACTATGTAGCCGAGGCTGGCCCCAAACTCTTGTTTCAGCCTCCCAAGTACAGGAATCATAGCTATGATCCATCATGCCCAGCCAGTTGAGCCCTTTAAACGTCTCACAACTCACTCATCAGAGGCAGTCTGCAGGGTGAAATCCGTGAGTCTGTGAGCTGTGCTGTGGACTTGGGCATTGCACTTGGAGGAGGAAGCAGCTAGGCAAGCAGGAAGCAGCCCCTCCTCACCTCAGCAAGCCTGCATGTGAGAGCTGTTCTGAAGGAGAGCAAAATGCTCCTGCCCAGGGTGGCTTCTTCAAAGGGATAAGTTTGTTCACTGGAATAAGTGGGGTTTTTGCCATGCTGACACTTTGCTATTCTCTAGCACAAGGCACATACAAAGATCTCCCCAGAGGCATTGTGGGGCCCTTAGAACAGACTTGGAAAGGTTCCCAGAAGCCAAACATGCATGGAATTGTTCTCAAGTCCCAGTGCTGGCGTGATTTTTGTTATGGGGAGAGCCAGGATGTCCCCCAGAGAGACACAATCACTAACTGTCTTCTGCATGTGTTTTCCTCCAAGGGGTAAGAAATGCTACAAGGACAGTGAGAGTCAGGTAAGCCTGAGACTCAGTGCTGCGGCTGGAGTAGGCAGGGGTTAGCAGAACTAATGTCTCCCTTTCTGTTTCCTAGGAAGGGTTTTTCTGGCTAAGGTGGCCATTATGGCTTAGGGATATGTACAGGCCTCTTCACGATACACGCAAGAAAAACATGGCTCAGGATCTACAGGACAAGGAGTCCTCTGGCGAGGAGGAGATCTTCAATAAGGAAATATCAGGGTAAACGTCTGGCTCAAATGAGGAGTTAAGGGCAACTTGCTTGTTTCTAAGTTTGAAAGCCTTGGCATTGCTCTTCTTCCAGGGAGGTCAAGGAAGAAGTGGTCGTGGTGCTGCCAGCTCTGAAAGCGTCGACCACTGATGCAGAAGAGAGTGAAGCAGCCGATGACGCTGAAGGCACAGAATGATCTGCTATCGTTTATTAATAAATTATTTTTTTTAGATTCGTGAGTGTCAAAGGCCTTTGTACTCCAATAAAGGAAAACTGATGCACAGTAGTTGAGAGTGTGGGCCAATAAGATGGCTCATTACATGAAAGCAGTTGCCAGGCAAGCCTTGTGACCCAAGTCTGATCCAGAATCCCAGTAAAAAGGATGCTACATGGGGTAGCAAGCATCTGTAATCAAAGCACCCCTGTGGCAGCTTAGAGGGTGAAGACAGATAATAACTTAGGAGCCCATGAGCCAGCCAGCCTGGAGTGCACAGCAAAAAAACAGATAAGAGAGACCCTGCCCCAAATGGTGGTAGGTCAAAACCAACTCCCAAATACTGTCCTCTGA
Source organism: Mesocricetus auratus (assembly GCF_017639785.1). NCBI lineage: Eukaryota > Metazoa > Chordata > Mammalia > Rodentia > Cricetidae > Mesocricetus > Mesocricetus auratus. Next base: position 80,974,948 of record NW_024429191.1, on the reverse strand, counting down.
CTTTCTCATGGTTGCCATGGCATGCATGAACCTAGACTGTCTCTCTCTTCTCTGTCTTACACACAAAAATACACACACACACACACACACACACACACACACACACGCACACCCCAGACATACTAGATAGAGGCTGAGAGATGGCTTAGTGGGTAAAGTGCTTGCCATATAATCCTGTGCGTGCGTGCACGTGTGCATGTGCACGCACGCACGAACACACACATTTATTTTAAAATTGAGGATGTGCCTACTGATCACAGAAACACTGCCTTTCTAGTGATATGAAGAATGGTGCCAGTCCTGGATGGTCAGCAGCCTTGGTACCCAGAGGAGCCCTGTACCTGGGGACCCACTGGTCCGTGTGGCTGGTTATGTTCCAAGCAGAGTGAGTGGCCCTCTAGTCTTAGCTGCACCCACCCCTGCCCCTTAGGGACAGTGTCTCAGTGACAAACCCTGGGCTGGGTCTTTTACATCTTTTGCTAGTTAACAATCTACCATTGCAGCATTGTTTCACTGTCTCCTGCCAGGTGTGGTTGGGCAGACCTGTAATCTCAGTACTTGGGAGGTCCAGGCAGGATGATTCCTGCAAATTCAAGGTCAGTCTGGGCTACACAATGAGGTTCAGGCCTCTTTGCACTACATAGTGACACCCTGGGGGAGCAGGGGACCACAGGACTTGGAACGTAGGCAGAATGCAGCCTGCTTAAGTACCCTAGACCACACATCATAAGCTATTAGACCTTTGCAGATCAAAGCCTCTTAACCACTACCTTGCACTGCTGTGGGAAACAGGGACATGGAGACACACAACAAGCCTTGCTGTGGACAAAAGTCATCATCCACATGGAAGGTAATGACCACTCTTTCTGAGGACCAACTATGGGCCAGGCATGGTGCTGGGCACTTTAGTTACAATGTTATCACTGGGACAGAAACCTCAAATGCTACACTTGAGAGGCAGGGCTTTTGACCTAGATAATAGTGTTAGAGACAAAGAGGAACTAAAGAAGGCAGGGGTAGGGCATCCTCTATTGCTGGGCCTCCCAAAGCCTGGGCCAAACCTTTCCACACAGTCATCCAACATTACATTGTTCATTTCTCAAAACATGTTTTGATAAATGTTATTCTCCACCCCAGAACTGGCAAAGCAGGCACTTTCCATATTCTTTTATTTATTATTATTTTATTTCTTTTGGTTTTAAGAGACAGGGTCTCACTATATCTCTTACTATCCTGGAACTCACTCTGTAGACCAGGGTGGCCTTAAGCTCACAGAGATCCACCTGCCTCCTCTTTCTAAGTACTGGGACTAAAGGCGTGTGTAACTGTGCCCGGCTTCCATATCGCTTATCTGCATTTCTGAAGTGTCCGCGTTCCTTTTATCATCCCTCCCTCCTCCTCTTGTCCTCACCATTGTCAGAGATTCACCTGGGTTCTCCTGGGAAGGAAATGTAGCTGGACCTGACCCTCATGGCCATCAGAAGCATCTTAAGACCTGCAAGTGAGGTGGGAAGAATGAGATACAGTGAGGAAGAGCATCCCTCGGAACCCTGACCTTCCGTGTGTTTAAGAACTTAATGGCTATGGAGAAACTGCTATTGCTCTGGATAAAGAGTGTTACTAGGATTTTTAGGGCCCAAGCCTATGTCTTAGCAACTCAAAACAAGCTAGGATCAAAAGGCTGATTGAGAGAGGAATCAGTTATGAAAAGTAGAGAAAGATTTATTCAATAAGGCTGCATAGGGAAGCTGACACTAGGCCCAGGGACGACCTCTAAGTCCACTTTCTTGTCTAAATAGAGGGTAGGAAGTATGCATTACAAAGCAGCCTTGATCACAGTTTGGCTCCACTCACCGTCTTATCTCTGTTGCAGTCTCTCTAGCTGACACCAGCCATCAGTTCTTTCCTTTTCCCATCGCTAGATTCTGGGGAAATTTCAATTTCTTGTAAATCACTATTTCAATAATGTCCTACTTAGTGTTACTACTGCTGGGATAAAACATGACCAAAAGTGGGGCTGGAGAGATGGCTCAGTGGTTACGAGTTTTGGCTGCTCTTCCAGAGGTCCTGAGTTCAATTCCCAGCAACCACATGTTGGCTCACAACCATCAATAAAGAGATCTGGCTTTCAGGCAGACATGCAGGCAGAACACTATATACATAATAAATATTTTTAAAAATATGACCAAAAGTAAGTTAGGGAAAAGGGATTTGATTTGGCTTATGCTCCACATCAGTGTTCATCATAGAAGGAAATTGGGACAAGAACTCAAGCAGGGGTGAAAGACAGTGAGAAGGATGGCCTCCAAAGATGTAGGGCTGGAGTTGGACCAGCTGTGTTCAGCAGAGCCGTGACCCAGCTTGAGGCAGCCCTCAGTCCTCCTGCTCCTGAGCCTGGAAGCTCAAAAGACTGTTGAAACAGTTCACTCAGGGGTTACAAAAGAAGTCAGGCAAAGACAATTCCAGCCAAGAAATGCCTCAGTTCTGACCAAATGAAGGTGCTGAGAAGATGACTTGATCCATCCTTCTTTTTTTTTTTTTTTTGGTTTTACGAGACAGGGTTTCTCTGTATTGTTTTGGAGGCTGTCGGTCCAGCCCAGTCTCGAACTCACAGAGATCCGCCTGCCTCTGCCTCCCGAGTGCTGGGATTAAAGGCGTGTGCCACCACCGCCCGGCTCTTGATCCATCCTTCTGTGTTTATCGAGAACTGATCCTAAACTCTCAAAAAGGCTCCTCAGCTAAAAACCTACTCTTGCAGGATATTTGATCCCACTGTGAACCCTGAGATTGCATTATTTACTGGAAAGCCCTCAGCTGTTGTGGCTCAATCCTAGCACACACCTTTAATCCAAGAGCTCTCTGCTTGAATATTGTAAACAGGATTAAATAAAATCAACCACAGGTCAAGAGGCAGAGCAAGCAACCAATTGGCAGGAAAAAGCCACAGAGAGTGAGAGAAGTCAGAGGATGGAGAGAGAGGGAGGGGGGACAGAGAGAAAGAGGGATGGAGAGGAGGGGCACAGGAAATAGAAGGGAGGGACATCCAGTTAGAGGGGTTTTGTTTGAGACAGCATAGGAGAAAGCTCTCTAGCTGAGATGTCAGATGAAGAGGAAGGTCAGCTGAGTACTTTCTCTGCCTCTCTGAGCTTACAGGTTTTCACCTCAGCATCTGGCTGGATAGAGATTAGATATAGATTGGAGACAGAAGCCACTGTGATAATCATTGTAAGGATTCAGACATTATGCTGACCCCCCCCACACACACACAACTAGTATTATATACACACCAGCATTCAGGCAGATACTTAAGACAGCTCAAAGGGCCTGTGTTGAATGGCTAAGTCACAACTTACGAGGCTGCATGAGGACTCTGTAGGCATGTGCAAGCTTTCCCTTTTAAGGGAACACCTCCCACCTGTTAGCCCCTTCTTCCCCCTTCTTCTTCCCCTTCCCTGTTTCTCTCCCCCTTCCCCTTCCATCTCTGTTCCCAGTTGGACAACACCTCTCCCTCCCTTTGCTCCCTTTCCCCAATAAACTCCACGTGGGTTTTGTTGAGTTTTGTGGTTTGTGTTTCATCGCCCACAGCTGCAGCAAAACAGCAATCATGATCGTGCTTTCTTCCAAAACAGGTTTAAGATTATTCTTATGGAGCAGTGAGAGAGGGAGATGAAGAAAAGTCCGCAGGGTAAATACAAGATTAGCAAACCTTCAAGGAGAACCTGAGAGCTAGCAGAGAGCTTGGGCCTCATTGGGGAAACTCAGGAAGATTTTATTTCCCCTAATATCTTGCCTGGCTCCCCAAGGAGGCAGGTGTACCCAGGCCTAGCAAGGGGGCCTCCAAGTGTGCCCATTTTGTTAAGGAGAGAAGGTTAGGCTGTGCCTGTTCTGCTGTTGGTAGCATCAGGACCTCACTATGTAGCCGAGGCTGGCCCCAAACTCTTGTTTCAGCCTCCCAAGTACAGGAATCATAGCTATGATCCATCATGCCCAGCCAGTTGAGCCCTTTAAACATCTCACAACTCATCAGAGGCAGTCTGCAGGGTGAAATCCGTGAGTCTGTGAGCTGTGCTGTGGACTTGGGCATTGCACTTGGAGGAGGAAGCAGCTAGGCAAGCAGGAAGCAGCCCCTCCTCACCTCAGCAAGCCTGCATGTGAGAGCTGTTCTGAAGGAGAGCAAAATGCTCCTGCCCAGGGTGGTTTCTTCAAAGGGATAAGTTTGTTCACTGGAATAAGTGGGGTTTTTGCCATGCTGACACTTTGCTATTCTCTAGCACAAGGCACATACAAAGATCTCCCCAGAGGCATTGTGGGGCCCTTAGAACAGACTTGGAAAGGTTCCCAGAAGCCAAACATGCATGGAATTGTTCTCAAGTCCCAGTGCTGGCATGATTTTTGTTATGGGGAGAGCCAGGATGTCCCCCAGAGAGACACAATCACTAACTGTCTTCTGCATGTGTTTTCCTCCAAGGGGTAAGAAATGCTACAAGGACAGTGAGAGTCAGGTAAGCCTGAGACTCAGTGCTAGCTGTTCTGGAGTTCTGAATTTGTAGATCAGGCCGATCTTGAACTCAGAGATCTGCCTGCCTCTGCCTCTGGAGTGCTGGGAGTGTGCACCATTACCACTTAACTAGATTATGGAATTTTACATCCAAGATATATAGTAAACTACACAGAGCTCTCCCAATCCAGGCAGCTTGACTCATAGCTCTTGAGGTGGGGAATTCACCCAAAGCACTTTGCTTGTCTCCTACATAGATCTTAAAATGGGATGGGCATGGACAGATCATCAAGTTGGAACAACAAAAGGGTCAGAGGTAACATGCAAGGAAAATATCAGAGGTTCAACCCAGGAAGGAGTAAGTGGAGCAGAGTTTGTGAGTGCCAAGTGGTCGCCTGGCCAGCCAACCCGTGGATGAGTTGTCAGGTACACAACCTGGCTGTCCACAGAAAGAGGAGTGTCTGACACATGGAATGGCAATTCTGATGCCACCGAGACCTAACAAAGACATCAGATAATTCTCAGAAGACCGTGAAACAAGGCAAGCGGTGATTGGCACAGAAGAGATGTGTGGTTGGGAGGAGGCAAAGTGAGGCAGCCTAGGAGAGCCTGTGAGGACGGTTGAACTCGGGTTCTGGGTCTGGGCTCTGAGCTAGACACTGCCTGGCTCTAGGGAAACCTCGAGGTGGGGTTTCAGTGGAAGAGATTGAACATGCTCCATTATCATTCTGTGAGTCCCTCCTCCTCCCAAAATGTCAGCTTATTTTATAATGCAGCATGTGTCAGTGGTGTCTCCTTCATGACAGGACACAAGGAAATGCGTGTTCAGGACAATCAGTGGGGATTGTACGGAGGAAGGGAAGACAAAGCTTGGGGTCAAAATCCCACGTCATTCCACAAGCCTGAAGAAGCACCAGCTCAGAGGGTCTCCAGACTCCCCAAAACTGACTTCAAATGGTAAGAAGCAGCCACTCCTCACAGTGTTAGTTAAGAGCTCACACGAGCTTTAGCACTCCCAGCTGAGACTCTTCGACGGCACTGTTTGATTTGGGCCAGCGGTGTGGCATCTGAAGGCTTCAGCAAGGCTGCAGAGTCCATCTGCAAGGTGTTTCAGGCCCCCACAGGCTGGCAAGAGATTCTGGCTGTTTTGAGGACCCCTTAGTTCCTGCCCATTCAAATCTCCCCCCCCCCCCCATGCTACTTGACTGAATGTCATTAAAACATGGCTGTTCAAGAGAGGTGGAGGAAAAAGAAGAAACTCTTTATGGCCTCACACTAGAGGTACAAGAGCATCACTACTGCCTCAGCACAGAACAGTGAAATGCCAGCCAACAAATCCAGACCGCATCCAAGGGTAAGGGATGTTACAGGCCATCCTCTGAAAACGGAAATTCCAGAGATGCTGGGACCGCATTGACAAATCGTCTGCTGACAGGGAGAGCAACCTTTCTCTGCTGCTCCACTGAGTTCAGTCCTTCCACACCAGCTTCTGCTAACCTTCTACAGACAGCCACAGGGAGTGGGCGGGGCCTCACAAGCCCCACCCCCTAGGAGCTGGTAACTGCCTCTAAAACCACAGGGAAAGCACAAGGACTCAAGTGTCCCTCTCCCTAGGAACTGTTAACTGCCTGTAAATCCTCAGGGAGGGGGAGTCCTTGTGGGCATCTCCCCAGCTTCACGATAGGAAGTTTCCAGAGCTGGTCTTATGCAGGTCTTCTCAGAGCTGCTGAGAGTTCAAGAGGCAACTGACAAGTCATACCCAGGAAACAGCTTTCCACAAAGCCACGTAGACTCTGTGTGGCTCATTTTTCAAAGCAGGTTTCAGGAACCATTACAATTTCCTAGCCCCAATGAGGACAGAGCCAGTAAGCCCCTCCTTTACACACGGGGTCAGAAACATCAACTGCAGTAAGCGTGCGCCTGAGCCAGTTGTCCTCCATTCTGAGGTTCCCACATCCAAGTCATAGAATCTAGGGCCTATTTTTAAACTACCCGAGTGCAGGGTAAGTGTTGTTTTGCTGCAGCCGCTGTGGGCAATGAAACACAAAACTCAACAAACCCACATGGAGGTTTTTGGGAACAGAGATGGAAGGGGGAAGGAGAGAGACAAGAGGTAAAGAGGCACAGAGACAGAGAGAGAGAACACAAGACAGAAGAGGGAGACAGGAAAAGTCCGGTCTGCCCTAGGGGAACGGTGGGAAAGAGGGGGAGAAGAAAGCAGAAAGAGATGAGCAGGCAAAAAGACTAAGTAGGTGGGGTCTTTCTCTTAAAGGGGTCCATTGCACCTCCATGGTACCCTGGGCTAACCAGAGCACTGCCTGAGTGCATTCTGCCAGGTGACAGGGGCAGGCCAGCATAATGCCTGAATCCTCGTAGTAAGCCCCTTTGTCTGTGCTACTGCACCCATTCTGAGTACTTCTGACACCAACTGGAGAGGGAGGTCCCACACCAGGCAACTTTCCAGTTCTCTGGGGACACCAGCTGAACTTGGCTCTCACTGGAGTTAGTGCCAGACTGCTCAGATAAGGGCTCAGCTCTACCCGAGGCCCCGAGAAGATCACAGTCACAGTCCAGGTTGTCACCAGTACATCCTACCAGCTCAGGGTCGATCACTTGCTAGGATGACTCACAGAGCCCAGGAAAACAGTTCCCTTACCCCTGCTGATCTATTACACAAAGGATCCAGGGGAGCAGTGAAGAGCCTGGGGAGAGGAGCATAGGTGAGGTGGACTGGGAAAGCTCCCGTGGAGTATGGAGTTCATGTGTGTGTGCATCACCCAGAACCATTCTGATCTCCGTGGTTGGGGCTTTTTTTTTTAAGGTTTTTGGAGACAAGGTTTCTGTGTATATTCCTGGCTGTCCTGGAGCTCACTCTGTAGATCAGGCTGGCCTTGAACTCACAGAGATGCACCTGCCGATGCCTGCTGAGTGATGGGACTAAAGGTGTGCATCACCACCAGAGATTTTTATGACGCCCTCAGGCAAGATTGGTTTCTGAGACTTGCCTAGTCCCGTCATATAGGCCAGGAAGAGGCTGAGAATGCAGAGAAAAAGAAGATAAGCAAAGACCTCAAATGGCCACACAGCATCCAGAAATGGTGTACACCAGAGAAGGGACTGAGTAAGGAAATCCAGCCCCCAGCCCCCTGTGGAGGGTACTAACTCAGGAGCCCATGCCCTGCGGAGCTACAGCAGCTGGATACGATGCCCAGACCCAGGAAGTTAGTGGGAAATCCTTCTGCCAGAGTCCTCACTCAAGGAGAAACACAGGCAGCGCACTCTTCTCTGCTGAAATGGCCCATGATGGAAGACGTTTGCATCTGTAAAAGTCACCATCTGTGGTCAGAAGCCAAAGGAAGGACTTCACCTAGATCCTTTTGGTTTTGGGGGACACAGCTGCTGGGGTTAAAGGCAGGAAGGCTATGAAGCTGGTACAAACACCCATCCCTTCTATCCTGTGGCAAATCAAAGCCAAGGATACTGACTCTTGAGAAACGTTCATGACTCTGACTGACGCTTACAAAGCAGCCTCCGTGTTCTGCAGTGAGGATCTTTAAACCCCGTCAGGTCTGGGAAGACTTTGCTCTTTCTGGCTATGGACCAAGCCCTGGGTGAATCTTGATGAGGCCCGAGATGCATGTTGGGAGAGACAGAGAAAAAAATGACACCATCAGTAATTGTGTTGTGCCAATGTTTCTCCCAGGAAGCTTCCTTTTGTTATCCACAGTGCAGGTACTCACAGGGACACGGCAGTCACATAAGCTTGAGTCTCGGGGCTGTGACTGAGACGGTGGGGGAAGGAGAACTCGTATTCCCTTTTCTGTTTTCTGGGAAGACTTTTTCTGGCTAAGGCAGCCACTGTTGAGACAGACAGTCTTGTTGTATAGCCCAGGTAGAGAATGCAGGGGGAAAGCTGAGGGATATATGCAGGCCTCTTAATGCCACACAAGAGAAAAATGTGGCCCAGAAGCAATAAGACGGGAACTCTTCCAACAGGGAATAGATTTTCCATGAGGATGAAGGGAGAGTAGCTGGGGCGACTTAAAATTCCTAGCTAACTCAAAGAGAGAAAGACAAGTTTAAGTGGGCATTTTGAGAATCCGCTTGGCTTTACCTCCTTCAGGAGCTCAATGAAGCTTCCACAGAAGCATCACACAGAGCTGGCCCCTGAGCAGAGGAGGGTCCTACGTGACACTGACCTCATCCTCTCTGGGAAACAGGCAAATTTTTATTTTCAAATACAGGATTCTCAGCTTTGGTTATAAAATATCCCTTCATTCGCATAGCACAAGTAATCTCTGGGAGGCAGAGGGCTCATTATTTTCAATGTTGAGGACTTTTAACTAAAATCCCAGTTGTTGTGGTGCCTTCTCTGGCATTTCTAGCCTACTAACCTCTTGTCCGAAGGGCATCTCCTTCCTCCTGGTACACTCAAAGGAGTCAGGGTCCCTGGAATACTTGCATCACTTGGCTTACTGCTCTGCAGAGCTGAGTCTTTTCTCCCAAGTCCTGAAACTCAAGTTCTGGCCTGGTAGGGTGTTCTCTACCCTAACATACTGGTGGAAAATTCCCATTTGTTTATTTTCCTTTTAAAATATATACCCACGGTCAACTAGAGGCAAGGGAGGTGCTAGGGGGACAAAACAGAGAACATGAAGAGAGATGGTTTCCCAAGGTTGTTCTCTGCAGGCCTCTATGGAGTATCTCAGCAACTCTGGACCCCACTTTGGGTCACTTGGGTGCTCTGTAGCTTCCCCCAGCTTGCCCAGCCTCAAATCTGACTGCTTCCTGTGAGCCAGTCAAAGATGGCACTGAGGAGAAGAGAAGTCAGATGGGCAAGTCCTGAGTTGTTTACAAAAAAAAAGATGATTGGTTGCCTAGATCAAACCAGATGAGGTCACTGCATGAACAGCTCTTGCTCACTAGGTAAAGCATAGGGCACCTAGGTGTGTGATAGACTGACCTTTAAAATCACTGTTTTCCTGCTCTGCAACTTTTTGCTTTAAATGATGCTTGCTGTGGGACAATAAACGAGTTCCTGCTTGACTAGACTCCCTGCTGCATCTGATTGTTCCGGGATTCTGGGAGGCTGGGGAACGGGCGAGCAGTGCACTTACCCTTCCTTGGACCCAGCTCAGCCTTCCATGGTTGGGCTAAGATCCTGTGTCCTGTTCTGCTCAAGCTGGATGCACAGCTGTGAGACTCCCAAGGGATGCTTCACTCACGAAGATCTGATGTCAAGAGATGGAGTGATAACTCATCATTTGGCAGTGAAACTTCTGTCTTTTGGCCTTACTCTCATGCCCAGGACACATCCTTCTCAGGGGTACCAGATTAGAGCAGAAGACAGCCTGCAGACATCAGCAGTCAGTAGATGGCAAAGCCTGGGGAATTGCAGCAGGGAGGGCGATCTGCATTATACAGATTGAGTCATTTCACATTCATTCCTTCATTTGTTCAGCAAATGTCAAAGGCCAGGTACATGCTGAGTACTGTCCTAGGTACTAAATCTCACCCTTCAAGATGGAAAACATTAAAGCAAACATGCATGTATAATTGTGAGCATATCTAATACCTGTGTCTGTGTTTCTATTTCTAGCTGCATACACACCAGAGGCTAACCAGTGCATGAGGAAATGAGGTAGTAGTGAAGGGACCAGGCCCCTGCATTAGCAGCCACGACAGGCTAACATGTGCTTGCCTGACCTTGCCCTCCTGTCCTAGTCGATAGAGGTCAGAAACCCTCCTCATGGCAAGGAACCAATCAGAAGTTAGCTGGTGGGGCTGTGCTTTATGGCTCTGGGTATGCTCTACCGTACAAGTGCACAACATTGATTTGCAGAGCATAGCAACTGCCCTGGGAGGGCCTATAGGCCATAACAAACAGTTGACCAATCAACACAGGACAGGTTGCCCAAGTCCAGAAGTGCACCAATCCTGAGACTGTTGTGTACCCCTAGACACTCCCCTTGCTCTACCCAATATATCCGCTGCCCCCCCCCCATCTTGTGGTTACTCGGGGTCCTTCTCCAAGCATCCGCCACAATGAATGGACAAAGGGCCTGAGCTAATGGGGTTAGCTTGTTAAACAACAATAAAAGACTGCTTTTGCGTCAAATTGAGTCTCCTGGTGATTTGGGGGTTTCAGAATTTGAGCACAACAGTAAAGCCCTATGTGGGTGGAGTTTGTTTGTTTTCTGTTTTTGTTTTTGTTTTTAGAGGCTGGGTTTTTCTGTGTAACAGCTCTGGCTGTCCTGGAGCTCACTCTGTAGACCAGGCTGACCTTGAACTCACAGAGATCCACCTTCCTCTGCCTCCTAAGTGCTGGGATTAAGGTGTGGGCCACCACCACCTGGCAATGGAGAAGATTCTTCGAAACGCTATACTATAAAGTGGGCAGTACTTCTACTTTAGAAATGAGAAACAGAGCCGGGCGTTGGTGGTGCACGCCTTTAATCCCAGCACTCTGGAGGCAGAGGCAGGCGGATCTCTGTGAGTTCGAGGACAGCCTGGTCTACAAGAGCTAGTTTCAGGACAGCCTCCAAAGCCACAGAGAAACCCTGTCTCGAAAAACCAAAAAAAATAAAAAAATAAAAAAAGAGATGCCTATATGGGACCAGTAAGACGGCTCAGCCAGTAAAGGTACTTGCCACGTGGTGGAAGGAGAACTTGTAAAAGTTGCCATCTGACCTCTACACACATGCTATGGCATGCCTTCGCAACCACTGGCACTTGGGAGGGTATACAGTATGCTGCTTGAGGCTCTGCAGTGGCCACGCCCCTCCTGGAAAAGAGCCGGGTATGCGCATCCCAGAAGGCACATCAGTCAGCCGTGGGACCATGGGCAAAAGACTAGGAGAGAATAAGAAACTTGTAAGAGCCTCATTGCAGGAGTGTGGATAGGGGACAGTAGGGGGACAGAGGCACCACTGCCAGTACTCACTGCAGGTAGTGTCCATTCTTTCCAGTTTACTATTCAATGAGCCCCTTATCACAGCATAACACCTTACATGGCTTTATGGAACAGGAGATGGGATGGGAGCCTTCCAAGTGCTGGGATTAAAGGCATGCAACACCACTCCCTGGCTGAGTAAGCATTCTTAGTAAGTCTCTGTGGTTTTTTTGTTTTTGTTTTTGTTTTTGTTTTTGTTTTTTTTGATGTGGGGAGCTGGCTGGCAGGACAGAAAAACCCGCTTATACCCCACTTCTACAGACAGCATGGGGCCTGCAACTGTTTAGCTGTCATTTGTCTGACACCTATCTCTAGCTTGTGACTCCCAAACTGATCTCAGCACAGGGCACACATCTCTCTGCAAATTTGGTACTCTCCAATTTAGCATACGCCAACTGTGTCCTTCAGTAGTTTGGGCCAGAACTCTTGGAGGTACTCTCTACCTCTCTCTCAAACCAAGAGCCCCCATGTTGGCAAGTTTGAGCATTGCACCCTCAATCTGATTCCCACTTACCCCCTACGCTGCTACCTCTAGGATCCAAGCCTAGTCATCCTTCCTAGGGACTGGTATCACCCACCCACACACACCTGTCTTCACCTTAGGGCTCGTCTGAGTATTTCAGTGCAGTCTTACTTGGCCAACTAGTCCTCCAGCCTTCCCTTAGCCTTTTTTGCCGTCTTCTGGGAGGCCTGCCCACTTAGGCCGTGGATCTAGTTCCCTGGTTCTCAACCCCACTTGGGTGTTGATTCTGTTCTGGAGGGAAGGAGGAACCTTTTATGACTACGTAAGTAGAGACTGGGAAGAGATGGCTCAGCATTTAAGAGATTGATGTGTTGAAAGACCCTTCAGTCTTCCTCTCAGGACCCTCGCCCCAAAGACCACCAGGGAGCCGAAGTTCATTGCAAAACGCAAGGGGATTTTTATTTAGCCGGCTTGCTGGGGTTCAGCAGCCTTGGGAAGGAGTGAACCTCGAGCAGAAATTACAGCGAGTTTTTAAAGCCTGAATCCGCAAACCGGGTGGTGGGGGTACAAGGGGAGTTTGGTAATCGGTGCCAGACCTTCATGCAATCATACACTTGTGGCTGACTGGCTCGTTATCTGTCTTAGGCAACGGCTGTGCTTGGCTGAACTTTGTGACCGGCCTTCTCCTGGAACCTTGAGGTCTGGGGAATGTTTCCAAGTCCTTGAAGACCCAGGTCTGGGAAATATTTCCAAGTCCTTGAGGACCACCAGGGGAGGATGTTTAGTTTATCTTTAAGTGCAGCTGCTCACTCCGGAGACAGCTAGTTATTTTCCAACTGTTAGGGCTCTTCAGTGTGACACTTTCTGGAAAGATGTGAACAAAGCTCTCTATAACCTCAGAGAACGCATCAATGACACACTCAAGAAATGGCCCCACACAAGTCTAGCGTGGTGAACCAATGAGTCTACGGGGTTACTTACCGAAGCATGGGTGGTTACTTATAAGAACATGGATGACTCAAAAAGACAGCTGCATCGCCCAAGAGCCCACCCTCGTGATACCTGCATTCCTGGAGCTCTCTGAAATAACTCACAGGCATCTGGGCTTGTGGAGAGTGTCCTCTGCCCAGTAATTGTTACGGCACACATAAGGTTGGGTGAGACAAGGGCCTGTGACTCCTGTAGGTTTCTGCTGCTTTTGTTTACTTTCTGAGTACTTGTGTCTTTTTAATGTTTAGATTTATTTTATTTAAGTGTATGAATGTTTTTCCTGGGTTCATTGTGTGTATTTATACCACTCGTCTGCCTGTTTGCTCCCCTGGAACTGAAGTTACAGAGGGTTGTGAGCCACCACGTGGATCGAACCTGGATCTCCTTCCAATCAAAAGAATGAGAAAGACGACCCTGGGCTGGAGACATGTCTCAGAGGTTAAGAGCACTGACTGCTCTTCCAGAGGTCCTGAGTTCAATTCCCAGCAACCACATGGTGGCTCACAACCATCTGTAACTGAGATCTGGTACCCCCTTCTGATATGCAGGCAGAACACTGAGTATGTAATAAATAAAATAAATCTTAAGAAAGAAAGATGACCCTGCCTCAAAGCAAAAACAGCGAGATACGTATCTAAAATAAGTTGGAAATCGAAAGGCCCCTCTCAAGGATCCTTCTGTGTCTTTAACTGGTCAAAGTGTGCATTCTTCAGGGGTTATACTCACTCACCATCCCTACCCAAACCCATTGTTGATCTCGCCGGTTAACAACAAAACACTCAGGACCACAGGAAATAAGAGGGGAAGGGAGAAAGAGTGGGAGTACTTCTTGTGGAGGGTACTGTCAATTTTGTCTCTTAAAGATTTCGAAGAGGAACCGGACACCGCGGCGCGGTGCAGAGCAGAGACAAAACGCGCGCTGGGCGGGGCATGCAAATGAGGAGGTGGCCGCGTCTCCCGGGAACTCTGGGAGCGAAGAGAGCAACGAAAAGTCCTCGGCCCACGCTGGTCTCACAGATTTTCCCTGGAGTTACGGTCGTGCTGAGGATAGAGCAGGAGAGTCGGTGTCGGGCGCGTGTCTGCGGGCGCGCGAGCGTCGGCGACCGTGAGGTGAAGGTGAGTGCGCGGGTGAGTGCCGCGGTCGCTTGGAAGTGAGGAGTTATCGCTTCTCGGCCTTTTGGCTAAGATCAAGTGTAGTATCTGTTCTTATCAGTTTAATATCTGATACGTCCTCTATCCGAGGACAATATATTAAATGGATTTTTGGAACCAGGAGTTGGAATAGGAGCTTGCTCCGTCCACTCCACGCATCGACCTGGTATTGCAGTACCTCCAGGAACGGTGCACCCCTTCGGGGGATCTCTAATACTGGTTCAAAAGTGAGAATACGTCTAAATTCTGTTGTCTAGGTTGCTGGCTGATCTTTTGGAATACCTGGAACCAATTCCTAAGATTTTCGTGGCCCCTCACAGATGTCTGTAACTGCAGCTTCAGTAAGTCTGACAATAAAGCTACATTGCTAAAAAAAAAAACCATGCCTAGGTGGTTTTATACTCTGACCTTTTCACGGACAACTGTAAAGAGTGCTACGGATGTGAGAGTGAGAGATGTTAGTGTTTTTGGGGTTTTGACACCTGGCTGGCTTTGCTGGGGTTAAAGGCGTGTGCCGCCACCGCCCAGCTAGGATGCTCACCAGTCGCCTAGTCTTTTAGCACTCGATAGGGTGTGTGAGAATATGTAAAGTATTACTATATTATGAATTTAAATACCTGGTCTGTGGGAAGTTTCAGGGAAATAGTGGGATGCTGGGCTCCACCCCTTTCCCATCTGGCGCCGCCCCTCGTAAGCAACACTGTTCGAACTTCGCGGTAGTTCCTTGCGCAGGCGCAGTGGCTTTACCATGGCGGAGTTGATTTCTTTCGTGGTTCCCACCCAGAGTGACAAAGTTTTGTTGGTGTGGGATCTGAGCGCCGGTCGTCAAGCCGAGGACTTAAGTGTGAGGGGCTGCGCGGTGGGGGCGAACGAGGGTTGCGGGGGAGGTCCCTGTTCCTGCAGGGAGGAGTGCTCCGAGTGGAGAAGGGCGGGGACTCGTGGGCCACACTGGGTTTGGCGTGGAGCTGGAGATCCGCACTGACGTCGTGGGCCTCCCACAGCATTCTCTATCTACAGTGTTCTCCCAGTTTGGCCTTCTGTATTCAGTCCGAGTCTTCCCGAACGCTGCAGTGGCCCGCCCCGGCTTCTACGCCATCATCAAATTTTACTCATCGAGAGACGCGCAGAGAGCCCAGAAGGCATGCGACGGGAAGCCTCTGTTTCAGACATCTCCAGTCAAGGTGGGTGCAATTGCAGGATCTGGAGTGAAGTTACGACAGCAACAGTGAGCTAGCGTTTGTATGACTTTCTGATTTACACAGTGCTTCCAAGTGCGTTTTCACTGAGCCTCTGGCTCCAGGCATTCCTAGATGAAGAAACTTAAACTCGAGATGGCTGGTGACGGTAACTGATCAAACCCAAGCGTAAGGATGAAAATCCCACGTCACTGTGTTGCTTTAAAATTTAAGAGTATTAATAAGCGTTTTCTATTTTATTTAGATTTTAAAAGGTGTGCTTGATAAACTGATAGTTGTAACATGACTGATGTTTTATCGTCATCATTCTCAAACAGTCTATCCAGAACTCCCCTCCCAGAAGGTGGGCAAAGCATTCTTTAGTACATTATGGACTCCATTCTTTATTAACATGAAACCCATTTAACTTGCCCAGAGCCTCAGGACAACTCACTATGTTTCTCATTTCCACCACCTGTCCTTTTTAAAACATCTTTACGTTTCCAAGTGCCTACTTGCTGCTGACCCACAGCCTATTGTCCCCATTGCTTCTCTCCTCCACTGAACCTTAACTGAATCTGAGAACTCTAGTCAGGAGTGACCCCAAGCATGTTATCTCTACTTCGTACACTGTTCAGAACCTTCTTCTCTCCCAGATCATCCACCTCCAAGCAGTGAAGCGATTGCTTGTCATCCTTCTAATTACTGGACTTTGTATGTTTTTAACCTGTGACCATGTCTCAGTCATTTGGATATTGTATCCACATAAGCAGTGAGTTTCCAGTGCCCTTGGGACAATGAGACCATTTCATAAACTAGGTTTCCATGGAATGGTGAAGGAAACCTTAACAATTTAAGATAGTGGGGCTGGAGAGATGACTCAGTTGTTAAGAGCACTGCTTGCTCTTCCAGAGGACCCCAGTTTGATTTCAGCACCCACATGATGGCTCACAGTCACTTCCAGTAGCTACAGTTCCAAAGGGATCCCACATCCCCTTCTGGCCTGGGCACCAGGCATGCATGTGATTCACAGGTATATGTTCAGGCAAAATACACACACACACACACACACACACACACACACACAAAATAAACAAAAGAAACATTCAATATTTTAAAAAAAACAAGTCAAGGAGAAGGGCTTGGTAGCACACACCTTTAATCCCAACACTCAGAGGCAAAGGCAGGTGGATCTCTGTGAGTTCAAGGCCAGCCTGATCTACAGAGCAAGTTCCAGGACAGCTAAGGCTACAAAGAGAAACACTGTCTCAAAAAAAAAAAAAAAAAGGTACTGTTGAGAGGTGAGAATGGTCTTATTAGGTTTATTTACATAGTTTGCTTTGTTAGGCACACATATGTTCTATGTGTGCTATAAAATAAGATCAAAGCCAGGTGTTGGTGGCACACGCCTTTAGTCCCAGCACTCTGAGGCAGAGGCAGGCAGATCTCTGTGAGATCAAGGCCAGCCTGGTCTACAGAGAGAGTTCCAGGACAGCCTCCAAAACAATACAGAGAAACCCTGTCTCAAAAAACAAAAAATAAGATCAAGGAAAGGCCTAAGGTACTTGAGAATACTCCCCGCCCCCTTTGGCATTGTCTTAGTTAGGGTTATTACTGCTGTGAAGAAACACCATGACCTACAGCAAGTTGGAGAAAAAAGGGTTAATTTGGTTTACACTTCCATATTACTGTTCACCCCTGAAGGAAGTCAGGAAAGAACTCGATCAGGGCAGGAAACTAGAGGCAGGAGCTGATGCAGAGCCATGGAGAAGGGCTTGCTACTCACGACTTGCTCAGCCTGCTTTCTTGTAGAATCCAGGCCTACCAGCCCAGGGATGGCACCACCCATAGTAACCAGAGTCCTCCCTCATCAATCAATAATTAAGAAAATGCCTTACAGCAGGATCTTACGGAGGCATTTTCTCATTGAGGGTTCCTCCTTTCAAATGACTCTAGCCAGTGTCAAGTTGACATAAAACTAGCCAGTACATACCAGAAAGAAAAAAGAATGAAAGAAAAACCAATCCAGGAAATGGTGGTGTGTGCCTTTAATTCCAGCACTTGGGAGGCAGAGGCAAGCAGATCTCTGTAACTTCGAGGCCAGCCTGGTCTACAAAGCGAGTTCTGGAACAGCTAAGGCTACACAGAGAAACCCTATCTCTAAAAACAAAAAGCCTAGCCAGGGCAGGCATGAAGAAAAATGTGCCCAAGTCTCGAAGATCCTCAGAGACCACCAGGAAGACAGACCCACCAAAATGCAAAAGCAAGGTTTTATTGTTCATCCAACCATGACAGGGACCCCGTCTGGCTAGCTGTCTCAGCAGCCTCCGGAGGGAGTGAAGTTCCCGGTCTACTTCTAGGTTTTTTTGTTTGTTTGTTTTTTGAGACAGGGTTTCTTTGTGGCTTTGGAGGCTGTCCTGGAATTAGCGTCGGTGGCGCACGCCTTTAATCCCAGCACTCGGGAGGCAGAGGCAGGCGGATATCTGTAAGTTCGAGGCCAGCCTGGTCTACAAGAGCTAGTTCCAGGACAGCCTCCAAAAGCCTCGGAGAAACCCTGCCTCGAAAATCAAAAAAAAAAAAAGGTTACTTAGATCTTTGTCTGTGGGTGTAAACATAGGTGTTTACAGCTGACTGCTATATCATTTTTGTTAACCGTCAGAGACGTGTTCTTCAAATAGACCTACTACACCTTCATCCATGTGTCATCAACCAGGCTTACAGTCTTGGGTATTTGTTGCTGAAGTCACTTGTCCTGCCAGGTCCTGCCACCCTTCTCAGCCCCAAATAAACACACAGAGGCGCTATATTAATTACAAAACTGTTGGCCGAGGGTAGGGCTTCTTACTGGCTAGTTCTGTCTTAAGTATTAACCCATTTCTGTTCATCTATGTATTTCCATGTGGTCTTAACTTACTGGAGAACTCCGGGCACGCCCTATCCTCCCGGTGCCTCCTTGGCATCTACTTTCAGCCCTTCTCTGTCCACTTTTCCCAGAGTTCTCCTCTGTCTCCTAGCCCCACCTATCTTCCTGCCAAGCAGTGTCAATAAGAGAAACATGTATACAGAAAGGACATCCCCCATCAGGTATTGGTCCCTTCCTGTCCCTCAAGGAACGGGTCTTCATTTGTCCCTCCATAGCCAAGCTGCTGCTGCACAGCTGGGCATATCAGGCTTTCAAATGGTTTCTTAATACTCTCTTTATTGGGCAATATTCCCTTCATCTCCCCAATCCCCCTGCCTCCATCCCTGCCTTTCCACCCACAGTCCTCCCCTC
The DNA here is from genome assembly GCF_017639785.1 of Mesocricetus auratus. NCBI lineage: Eukaryota > Metazoa > Chordata > Mammalia > Rodentia > Cricetidae > Mesocricetus > Mesocricetus auratus. Next base: position 80,956,444 of record NW_024429191.1, on the reverse strand, counting down.
CCCTATAATTTCTTTTAGCTTATGATCTACCGTCCCCGTCCTTTAAAGTAGTCCCATCCCATCCCTCCCGTCATTTGCGAAAGTATGTGTGGCTATGGGCACAAGTGACTGCCGGTACCCAGAGAGAAGGTGTCAGGTTCCTCGGAGATGGAGTTATAGGTGGTTGTCAACCACGTGACTTGAAGCCTGAGAACTAAACATAGGTCTTCTCCGAGAGCAGTACACACTCTTAACCAGTGGCCATCTTGAGCTCCGAGGAGTGACAGAGGAAGAAGACACATAAACATAATTCATGAATAGTTAATACATTGACGTTATTTGTTCAAATTCTATGAATACACAAAACTTTCTAATAATGAAGACTTCCAAGAATGAGTTAGTGGTGTAAGAAATACACAGTAATGTGTAAAGTATTACAAGGGTAACACCTAGAGAAACTGTCAAATAAGCTTGTCAATGGGGATGACATATAATTGTAAAATGAGAGAGAGAGACAGAGACAGAGAGAGAATGCATATATATTATGATTTACTTTAGACATGGAGCTCTCTATGTAGACCAGGCCGGCCTAGAACTCAAAGAGGTCTGTTGCCCTCTTCCTCTTGAGTTCTGAGATTAAAAATGTACACCACTGGGCCTGGTGGCGCATACCTTTAATCCCAGCACTCAGGAGGCAGGCAAGGGGAATCTCTGGGTTCAAGGCTACTCTGGTCTACAGAGTCCAGGAATACACAGAGAAACCCTATCTTGAAAAAAAGAGAGAGAGAAGGAAAACACACCATGGTGCCTAACCATGTATTATCGCTTGTAATAGGGGTTATTGACTTGGAGCTGGATGGGTATAAGGTTCATCCCCATCTTCCTGGGTCATAGTCTCAAGCAGGAGCTACTAGATTGGAAGTCTGGTACAATGTCTTTGCTAGCTCACAACCCTTGACTCTTACTGCAGGGCTTCCTTAGTTATTTTCTCTATCCCCTTCTACTCTACACCTAGTTCATGGGTGCTCAGGCTTCAACCCCAGGCTTCCCGAATGCTAGGCAAACACTCCACCAACCAGGCTCCATCCCCAGTTCCCAGAGCAACCTGCCATTTAACTAAAAATGATGGAGGACAGCACTGAGGCTTAGATGGACAGATAGCATGTGTTTGGGGCTCACTCTGATCAGGACTTAGGACATCCTTCTGTCTACCTGGTCTTCACTGTCACTTAATGGAATTGGAATTGACTGGCCTCAAGTGTCTCCAAAATAGAATCTGGCAGGCTGTGGTATTTGTGGGTCTCTCTCCTGACTGCAGGTTCGTCTCAGCACCAGACACAAGGCACAGCAACATCAGGCCTTTGCCCTAAACAGCTCACGATGCCAAGAACTGGCAAATTACTACTTTGGTTTCAATGGATGGTCAAAAAGGATCATTAAGGTAAACCTTGTATGTCTTTTGACTCTTCCTTCCACATTATAATCCTAGACATCGGGGAGGATTGATAAGGACTTTGTAGAGGGACATATCAGGGACCAGCTATGGTGAGGACAGATGGATATGTCTGAGATTTAGGAAAACTCTCCCAGTTCACTGGCTGATGGAGTCCATAGTCTCCCCAGTGTTTGTGTGTTCAGTAAGACTCGGTTGCCAAAAGCAGCACTTCTTGGCAAATCTTACTTGTGTTTGAAGCTCTAGGATGCTCCAGCTCTTAGCTGGGATCTGGGGTTTAGTTTTTTGGTTTTTTTGGTTTTTTGTTGTTGGTGGTGGTTTTTCAAGACAGGGTTTCTCTGTATTGTTTTGGATGGAGGCTGTCCTGGAACTTACTCTGTAGACCAGTCTGGCCTCGAACTCACAGAGATCCGCCTGCCTCTGCCTCCCGAGGGCTGGGATTAAAGGCATACACCACCAACGCCTGGTGTGGTGTTTAGTTCTTTATGTTTCTTCATTAAAATTTTAGGCAAGCTGGGGATGGGGCTGAGTGGTGGGAAGCTTGCCTGGTAGGGGTGAAACCTTGGGTTTGATTCTCAGAGATAAGGAAATCCTAGAAGGACTGGAATCCACCCCCTCCCAGCTGCAGGAGCTCTCTGGACTGGAGGACGACACTCTCCCGGTGCCCGTGCAGAGGCAGAGCCTCAGGTTCCTCTGTGCTGTCGAGGTGGTGCTGCCGCTGTACGGGTGCAGGAGCCCTGGAGTCGGCGTCGCTGAGGAACCTCTGCATCAGCTGGAGGAAGGTCTGTCCCGGTGCAGAGGGGTGACAGTAATGTGTCTGTCTGTGTGTCTTTTCTTCCTTCTCTCCACTCTTCTGTCAGCTAGTAGGCAGGCCCTTCCATTGCTAAACTACTGAAGTCCTAGGCAGAATTTTTATGCCTTCTAATATAAGATTTCACTTAAATAAACGCCTGTCCAAATCTTCACATTTACAATCCCTACTACCCAGAGGCTTAGGGGAGGCAGGAAGTCATGTGTCTCTCTAGTTTTTGATTGAGGACTTGCTCTGTGTTGAAATAATTGGTCAGAGTCCTTTATCTTAGCTTTCAGTTATCTCAGCAGAATCCTGCTGTAGGACAGGAGAGATGGCTCAGTGTAAGAGCTCTGATCTCGCAAAGGCCCTGCATTCCATTCCCAGCACTGCAGATCCAGTAGGATCACACACCTCTCTGGTCCTCAGACACCGACACTAGTATACTCAGAGAAAGCCACACAGACATAGACACATCATTCATCATTATCTAAACATTGTCATAGACTCTTGTATAGGCACTCAGTCCTTTGCCTGTTAATGGAATGGCTTGAACAGACAAAAAAGCCAATGTGAAAAAGGTATTCCAGGGCTGGAGAGATGGCTCAGTGGTTAAGAGTATTGACTGCTCTTCCAGAGGTCCTGAGTTCAATTCCCAGAAACCACATGGTGGCTCACAGCCATCAATAATTAGAGCTGGTGTCCTCTTCTGGTGTGCAAGCATACATGCAGAACACTGTGCACATAATAAATAAATAAATAAAATCTTAAAAAAGACAAAGGTATTCCAATTGATTTTAAGTTTTTTTTTAAGTTTTTTCTAGACCTCATGGTTCTCAACATGAGGAGTCCAACTCAGATATAAGGTGTTAGTGGGATGTGGCGTAGGCACCTGAGGCTGCTGGATAGATAACATCCATCATCAGTACCATCACCTGATCTTGTTCCATCATCTGACCTTGCTTAAAGTGAGTCCAGCCCTGAGCTGCAGCAGGCAGAGTCTACAGGAAAAATGTCAATTTGAAATTGGCCAGTGATATGAGCCTTGTACCTGTTCCTCATTTGGATTCCATAGTTAGTACATAAGGAACTTCACAATACACTAGGCCTGCAAAATAATGGGCCCTATCATTATGTACCATCAACAGAGCCATTCAGCCAGCTCCTTGTGCTATGGTTGCTCAAATAATTATCTGAATGAATCATAAATACATTGTCTTTGTAAACAAAGAATAATAGCTATCCATATAAGTATTTACTTATTTTTTATTTTATGTGTATGGTGTATTTGTATGTCGTGTATGCAAATGTATGTGTGCACAGAAAGTGTGTAGGCCTAAGTATATAAGCACAGAAGCCAGAAGAGGGTGTTGGGTATATTCTCTTTATCATTTGAGGCAAGGTCTCTCCCTGAAGCTGGAGCTCGTCTTTCTTTTTGGCCAGCTAGAAGATGACAGCCACCCCATCCCCCACTCAGCCCAACTCACTGCTGGGATTGCAGACTTGCACAGGGTCATGCCCAACTGTTACACGGGCACTGTATCCCAACACTGGTCCTCAAGCTTCTACAGCAAACACGGAACCTCTCAGCTCCGTTCAGGTAGTTGAAATCCATCTGTTTGTTTGGCTCCAGGACAGTCATCATATCTGATGAGAAGGAAGACAGCTCAGAAGCTCGCAGTCCAGAGCGCTTTGTCAGACGCCTTCCAGAAGCTGGCCATCGTGGTTCTGGGTGAGCCTTCCTTGATTATCTCAAGTGTTTGACTCTCGGTGAGCCGAAAGTTCATTTTAAAGCATAAATAGTGTGAAAACGCTGCAGTCTAGAACTTTCATTCACGGAACTCTTCCATGGCAGTGGGCTCAGATTTGTTCCTTGTGTGTTGATGAGAAAAGTGACAGCAAACATTCTTGTTCCTAGGTATAGATGTCAAAGGGTTTACCTCACCACCGTGGCATTTCTCTTTTGCTTGCCTGTCACTAACAGGGTTTATGAGCTTTGGATTCTGGGTTTTCCTGCTGATTGTCTGTGTCACAGAGACCTGTAGACCTACTAAGCTGCCCTCTCATCTGCAAAACAGGCTAGAGGTTCTTCTTACCTCATAGGGACACCACAAGAGGAAATGAAATGCCGCGAGTGAAGGGCGCAGGCTCTGCTTATGTGAAAAGCCGGAAGTCTGTGGATTATCATTGTTCCCTTCTCTCTTAAAAAGAGAACAGCTGCAGCTGGGGCAGTGGTGGCGCATGCCTTTAATCCCAGCACTCGGGAGGCAGAGGCAGGCAAAGATCTCTGTGAGTTGGAGACCAGCCTGATCTACAAGAGCTAGTTCCAGGACAGCCTCCAAAGCCACAGAGAAACCCCCCCAAAAAAATAGAAAAAAGAAAATCTGCCTCTTCTAATCCAGTGCTCTCTATGCCAGATTTGAATTCTCTTTGCCTGCCACCTACACCTCAGCCATTTGAACCTTTTTTATTTCCAATTTCTTGTTATCCCTTAGTCCTACCTCTAAGAAACCTAAGTTGTTTGAACTAAACATACTTGGTATCTTTTTTTTTTTTTTGAGATAGGGTCTCTCTATAGCCCTGGTTGGTCTGGAGCTCACTCTGTAGACGTAGACCCACCTGCCCGTGTCTGCCGGACACACCGCCATGCCTGGCCCTGCTCATACATTCTTTAAGCAGACAGTTCTGTTGATAACTGCATCGTGGGATGTGACATTTCTGGAGACATGCTCTCCCTTAGCTTTTAGAAACTGTAAGCGCTCATTGGATGTGGCAAGTTTGAGAACAAGGAAAGCTCTGAATTGATCCTGTCACTTTTAGAAAGCGGTAAGGTCGCGGTGGAGTACAGACCCAGTGAAGAGTCCTTGGATGCCACAAGTGAAGAACTGCACGGTTTAATCCAGGTGCGTGGGGGCCAAAGCCCGAGGTTTCTATAGCTGGTATAGCCAAGACAGAAGCAGCCGGCAGGATCTGGGAGACTGCAGCACTGCGCTCTCAAGGGAGTGCGGACTTGGAAGTACAGGCAATGGGGGGGAGGGGCTCTTCCTGAACTCCTAGCCCTGGCCTCTGCCCTCTTGTGTGGAGTTTAAAGAGAACTGAGGTCACTGAGGACTTGACTAGGACTGTGGCCCCAAGATAGGTGGGAGCTCCCTGCTCCAGGAAGCCAGGCTATCTGAGCAGTGATCTTTCCAGAACTTCCTCCATGAGTCCCAAGAGCACATGGAACAGGGCAGTTCTCTGATGCACTAATAAAGTGTGTTATTTAAACCCCGACATTTCCCCTTCTCTCCAGCAGAAGACCTTCCTATATATTTTTTGCCAAAGACCATTCTGTAAATCAGTTATATAAATGTCTTAATCAGGATATAAGTTGCCAAAGTCATTTCAAGAAAACAGTCACTATTACATAGAAGACACATTTAAAGCGGTAGTGGCCGAAATGTGTTCTGTCTCATGGGAATATCATTTATCATTTCGGGATTTTTGATTACTTAACGCACCCCAGAACTTTGAAGTGATTTGCTTTGAACAGGTAGAGTGGTTGCCCTCTCAAAAAGCAAAGTTCCTCCATGGAAAGCAATGGTTTAGTTCAGCTTAAACAGGGATTTCCTGGGCTCTGTCTTCTTGCTGGAAGGAATTCAGTAGAGACACAATGCAGACAGAAGCTTGGTCAGCAAGGCAGTGTCACCACAGAGAGGTTAGGGTGGGCTGCCCCTAAGTGAGGATAGTAGCCCTTGGCCTGTGTTGTCCATTTACTCTTTTACTTTTACCAAGTGTGCTTGAGAAAGACAGACTCGTGTGTTTGCCATTGCGAGCGTGTGGAGTACATTGTGAAGTCAGTTTTGTCCTGCAGCCTTTTTCCTTGGATCCCTTGGTGCACTCAGGCTGCCAGTCCTGTGTGGCAGGTTCCTTTACCCACTGGCATACTGGTGGCCATGTGTTGTGGATTTTTGACAGGTTTTGTGAATGTTTGTGAGGTGAGTAGTAGAGCAATAATAGGAAGAACAGTATTAGGAAGGTTTCCCTACTAAATCATGGTGGGCCAGATCTCTGTTTTAGGATATTTCTTAAACCGTGCGTGCATGCGTGCATTCGCGCTAGCACAATGCAAGTGATGTTACATTGAAGCTGGTATCTTCTGGGTCTGCAGACCCGTTTCTGGTAAAAAGAATATAAGTGGCAGTTGGGCAAGTGGGATATCTAAGAGGCATTCTGCACACTAGGAAGAAAATGCCCCCAAGGTTCTGTTATAGTTTTTTTGGCTCCATCCACCAACTCCCTGTCTAAGAAAGAGACATAGCTGCAGTTTCCTTGGTAACCGCATCTAATCTCTTGCCTACTCAGTCTCAAAACCAATCAAGGAAACGTCTTTCTTTTTGTTGTTTGTTTGGTAGACCTACCTACCTGTCCTGGAACTTGATGTGTAGACCAGGCTGGCCTGAAACTCACAGAGATCCGCCTGCCTCTGCCTCACGAGTGCTGGGATTAAAGGTGTGCACCACCATGCCTGGCAATGTTGTTTTGGTTTGGTTTTGGGGGTTTTTTTTGGGGGGGTGGTTTTGTTGTTGTTGTTTGAGAAAGGGTTTCTCTGTATAACAGTCCTGTCTGTTCTGGACCTCACTATGTAGATCAGGCTGGCCTCAAACTCACAGAGATCTGCCTGCCTCTGCCTCCCAAGTACTGGGATTAAAGGCATATGCCACCAATGCCCAGCCTAAGTACTTTCTTTTTTAAGAGTTGGGTTGGTGCCAGGCAATGGGGGCACATGCCTTTAATCCCAGCACTCTGGAGGCAGAGGCAAGCAAATCTAGGACTTCTGAGTTCGAGGCCAGCCTGGTCTACGGAGCAAGTTCCAGGACAGCCAGGGCTACAAAGAGTAACCCTGTCTTGAACAAACAAACAAACACCAAAAAAGAGTTGCCTTGCTGTCTCTTCACAAGTGACTAAGACACTAGGCAAGCACACTACTAAATGAACTATAACCCAGTGACATTTTTCACACTTTCAAGAAGTCCAACTTTTGCCCTGTGTGGTGGCTCACACCCTTAATTCCAATACTCAGGAGGCAGAGGCAGGTAGATCTCTGTGAATTTGGGGCCAGCCTGGTCTGCATAACAAGTTCCAAGCCAGCCAGAACTACCCTGTGAGCCAATATCTGAAAAACAAGGTCAGCTCTGTGAATTTGAGAGGAGGCAATCAGCACTGGGTTCTGAAATCCCATTGCAACAGTGGATGTGCCAGTAGAGAGGGGACTATTAGAATCAACTCCACTTTAAAACCGGCACTACACGCCCAACTATGTCAGGACACTGCAATGTCTGGTGATGTTGTAGGAAGCTAAAGGCATCGGATCCATTGGAGCCCGAGTAACAAGTGGTTGTGAGTCACACTGTGTCGGTCCTGAAACCGAACTCAGGACCACTGGAAGAGCAGTACATGCTCTTAACTGATGAGCCTCATCTCTACCCCAAGATGAAGGCTCTTCTTGCAAATCATAATACAGATTATAAAACTGGAAAGAAGCAGCTATGCATATTCCCTGTGTGGTGTCTGGGGTGGATCTCTGTGAAGTGGTAGCCGTGCCCGTGAGTCAGCGTGGGCTGCGGGTGGTTTCCCAGGCCTGTGGAAAGGCTATCCACTTTGATCCAAAGTTTTGGCTGAATTACCCACCCCTAAATCCCTCTGCAGAAGTTTAAGAGTGATCACAGAGTCTACCCTGGCTCAGCCAAGCAGGGGTGAGTTGGGAACCATGGTGCCCAATGGAGAGCAGTTAGGGAGTAACCGCTGCAAGTGTGTACTCCCCACAGCCCTATTGGCTCTTCATCCTGCAGGTGCGCTGCCTTCCTTGGAATCAGTCCAGCCAAGGGGAGGAAGAATGTCTCTCGGATTTCAGCTTGGAAGAGGAAGAATGGAAGCTGCAAGAGCTGCACTAGCATCCTGACTGTCAGATGCCCTGCCTGCCCTCTGACTTTCTTGGGAAGTCCTACATTTCTGGTCAGTGGGCTGCCGGCATCCCCAATCGTGAGGCCCAGATCTTTCCTGGTGCCTTGAAAGAGGTCTAGGGATGCTAGGACACTATCACTATGGTGGGAAAAGGTTCCCCCTGCAAAATGGAACTGGGCCCCAGCTAATAAAGGCTGCCTAACAAAGGTTTCCTGTTGTGTTAGTGTGTGGTTTGGGTCCCTGACTTCAGGGACCTTCAGCAAGGTTTGCAGTCCACTAGTGAGGGACAGTCTAATCCACTTTCTTCTGATCCTCTTCATTTAGCAACTATTGTGCCTACTGTCCCAGATAATTCTCCTAGAGTGAGCCTACAGCAATCAACTCTCCAAGCCTTGGGGACAATCAACCCCTGGTATTTGTACTCGTCTGTTGATCACAGGGGAATTGTCCCTGTAGCCTACAGCCCAGACAGCACCTGGCTGTGTTTTTATTCAGTGCGTGTGTATGTGTGTGCACACACACTCGTACATGCCACTGTGTACATGTGTCAATCAGATTTGGTTCTGTCCTTTGATTACTTGACTTTTTGAGTACCTTGGATCCACTACTCCCTCATCAATATTTGCTCCATACATTTACAACCCTAATAGTCCCCAAAGGGAGTGGCACTATTAGGAGGTGTGACCTTGTTAGAGCAGATGTGGTCTTGTTGGAAGAAGTGTGTCACGGTTAGGGCAGGCTTTGAAGTCTTTTTCTCAAACTTCACTCAATATGACAGTCAACTTCCTGATGCCTTCTGGTCAAGACGTAGCACACTCAGCTCCAGCACCATGTCTGCCTGCACGCTACCAAGTTCTCCATCGTGATGATAATGGACTGAACCTCCGAACTGTAAACAAGCCACCCCACTTAAATGTTTTCTTTATAAGAGTTGCTGTGGTCATGATGTCTTTTCACAGCAATGAAAACCCAAACTAAGACCCCCTGAATCAGATCAGTTGGCTGTTCCACCCCAGAATGTGCCCTACTGTCAGCTCCCGAGGCTCCCAAAGGTGTCCCGTGCTAGAGCAGCGTCAGAACAGGGCACTGCTGAAAGGGTCAGTGTAGGTTCAGGACCCCCCAAGGCCAAGTTCTTAGGACAAAGGAGGTTTATTTGCCACAGAGAGTTAAAGGGCATGGAATAAGATGCAAAGTCAGGAAATAGAGGATGAGGAAGAAGGGGAAAGGAATAAAGGGGGAAAAGGGTATTTGTCCTAAGAGGTAGGGAGTGATGACAAAAGGACTGCCTTGCCAGGTGTTGGTGGCGCACGCCTTTAATCCCAGCACTCGGGAGGCAGAGGCAGGCGGATCTCTGTGAGTTCGAAGCCAGCCTGGTCTACAAAGCAAGTTCCAGGACAGGCTCCAAAGCAATACAGAGAAACCCTGTCTCAAAAAACAAAAGAAAAGGACTGCCTCTACATAGAAAGGAGACAGACTTGACCCATAGGCAAATGGTGGTTTATAAGGGAAAAGGGGGAACCCTGTGTTAGGGTGAGGTGTCTAATTTTAATTGGGCATGTTAATTAGGTGAGCCAAATGGGCCTTTGATTGCTGGACTTTAATACTTGGATAGCTGGACCTTGGTAGTCAGTCTCAGGAGGAGGGAGTGGCCAAATAAGGGACTAGACCTTGGTGGCTGTTAAGGGTTTGTTTGTTTGTTTGTTTGTTTATTTATTTATTTTGTGATTGTCTGATCTTGTACAGTTTTAAGGTCATAAGGTCAACTGTTACTTCTGATTCTGTTAAACAAAAGCTTGTTTTGCTCAAGATGACCTTCTGCTTGCACATAGACAGGATGCAAGTTTGTGTTCTTAGTCATTATAAACCCCTGATCCAGGTGGCTTGGCACTGCATTTGGGAATCCCAAGTCCTGGTATAGACCTGGTACCAGTGTCTGAATAAAAGCCTCTTCTTTGTGAGAATTTATTCATGGTCAGACTGGTGGATCTCTGAACATCCCAGGCCCATAACAGCCTGGACTGGTCTCCAATTCTTTCTTTCCCTTTTTAGGAATAGAAACAAGGCGGTTTATTAGGAAAGGGAAGGCCCGTGAGAAGAGGAAGGGCATACACTAAAAAGCTTAGCTTCCAACTCAAGAGAGCGAGGATGACCTTGAAGGAATCCTACTGCCTCTTCCTTACAAGTTTGCATTATTGTTCTGATTGCTTGTTGTGGTAATATATTATTTATGATTTATTAAAGCTTGCCTGAGGATTCAGAAAGCGAAATCATCCACAAGCCATAGAAGCCAGGCACACATCTTTAATCCCAGGACTCTAAAGTAGACAGATCTCTGTTAGTTCAAGGCCACCGTGGCCTACACAAGAGAAAAGAGTAATAGAGCTCATGCCTTTGATCCCAGCACCTGGGATCACATGCCTTTAATCCCTGCATCAGGGAGGTATATAAGACAGGAGCAAGGTCTCAGTATCAGGCATTCATTCTCCAGCCACATTGAGCATGGGAAGACACTGAAGTCTTAGGATTCTCCAGCCAAACTGAGGAGAGGCTTCAGTCTGAGGTTTGGTGGAGCCAGGATCGCATTTCAGTCTGAGGTAGAGTGATGGGGGATGTCCTTCTGTATATATATTTCTTTTATTGGTTGATGAATAAAATACTGTTTGGCCAATAGAGGCAGGAAGACAGGCAGGACTAGGAGGAGAAGGTCCCAGGAAAGGTAAGCAGAGGGAGATGGGGGAACGCCATGTAGCAGAGGAAGGAGTAACAAGTCTCGACCCTTCTCCAGTAAGATAAGACTGTGTGGAAATACTTAGATTAATAGAAATAGGTTAATAATTAAGACAGAGCTAGCCAATAAGAACCCTAACCATTGAGCAATAGTTTTATAATTAATATAAGTTTCTGTGTGAGCTGGGCCAGCCTGGTCTACAGAGCTAGTTCCAGGGCAGGCTCCAAAACAATACAGAGTAACCCTGTCTTGAAAAAAAACAAAAAGTCTTTGTGTGTTTATTTGGAACTGAGAAGGGCGGCGGTACCCGGTGAGACAAAATTCCAGCAACAGTAGAGTGAGAGCTAGTGGCCAGCTGCTTGGCTTTTCTGATCTTCAGCTTGAAGCTTGAACCCCAATAGTCTCTGGGTCCTTTATTTTTCATGTTACAGTGTTGTGCCCAAACTCAACAAAATCACTAAAAGACCCAATCCGATGTTAAAACAAAGAGTTTTTAATTTTATGAGTTAACTCAGTTCCCCTGTCCACCCAACAGTGGGTGAAGTAGGCAGAGAATATATTGGGGTAGAGCAAGGGGAGTGTCTGGGGGCCTCAACAGTCTCAGGATTGGTACATTTCTGTGCTTGGGCAACCTGTCCTGAATTGATTGGTCAGCTACAGCTGCAGCAAGGTTGCTAAGCCTAGAGGCCCTCCCAGGCCTGTTACTATGCTCTGCATTCCAGAGCCTGCCAGCTAACTTCTGATTGGTTCCTTGACGCATGGAGTTATCTGGTTTCCTAGCGACTAGAAGGCTGGAGCTCAGCACATGTTGCTGAGTCAGGGGCCCTTGCCTTGCTGGGTTTTTTCTGCAATCTGTCATGGCTGCCAAAGCAGGGCCTTGAGTGATGGTCTGGTCACTTTAATAGCATTTAATCCACTAGGTGCCCCTGTTCGAGGTGTGACTGTCCCCCTGGTCCACTAGACACTGTAAAACCCCAGTTCTCACCTTAAAGAGAATAAGAGATAGTTTATTCTGGAGCCACTGTTTGACCATGATCCAGGAACAGATTTAGGTTCCCCCAAAATTCCATGCTCCAATGTGAAAGAAGTTTCCTGAGGGTTTTACATTTTTACAGACAAAAAAAAAAAAAAAGCCAGGCATTGGTGGCACACGCCTTTAGTCCCAGCACTACTCAGGAGCAGAGGTAGGTGGATCTCTGTAAGTTCGAGGCCATCCTGGTCTACAGAGCGAGTTCCAAGACAGCCTCCAAAACAATAGAGAGAAACCTTGTCTCAAAAAACCAAAAAAGAAAAAAAAAAATCATAGATCAAGGCAATTTTTAAAATACATTGGTGTGATGGGGGAAGTCCTGTGTATATGTCAATAAAGCACTGTTGGTCAATAGGGAAGCAAGATAGGTGGGACTAGGAGTCCAGGAGGACTCTGGGTAGGAGAAACACAGGGAGTCAAGATGTAGCTGTCATAGGGATAAGAAGCCCGGAAACCTCTCCGGTAAGAGAAATACTTAGATTAACAATTATGGGATAAGTACTTAAGTCAGAGCTAGCCAGTAAGAAACAAGCAAGGCCAACAGCTTCATAATTAATACAGTGTCTTGTGTGTTATTTAGGGACTACAACGCAGCAGAGCCCAGGCGACTGGCCGGTGATAAACCAAAGCGGCTAGCAAGGAAAAGCCTCCCTTTACATTGGTGTGACAGGGGAGGTATGCTAGACTTTGTTGACTTCCCAAGGGTGGCCTTACCCCCTCTGAGGAATGGATGGGGGGTGGGAAGGGGGGAGGTGGGGGAACTGGGGTTGGTATATAAAACAAAAAAAAAAAAGTCTTTTTGCTTTTCCAGAAAGGATTCTCTGTGTAGCTCTGTAGACCAGGCTGGCCTCAAACTCGTAGAGATCTGCTTGCCTCTGCCTCCAAAGTGCTGGGATTAAAGGCATGCACTACCACTGCCTGGCTGAAAATAATTTTTTTCAATAAAAAAAAAAACATTGGTGTGTACCCCCCAAGAGGCAGATACATAGAGATGGGGGAAGCTATTTTATAGCCTGAGATTCTATCTGTTGACTACCTTAGCTCTTAGGTTAGTGGGAGCTTGTGTTCTGCTAACTTATTAATTAGTTCCTAAGGTTTTATTCATTATCACACAGAAAGTTGTTGTGCCCACTCGGAGAGGACCCCAAGGCTTCAAGGAGCTTAATGACACCGAATGCAAGTACAAGAAGGTCCGTTTATTTCCAGAAAACCAGCTAGGGCTCAACTCTGTTGGGAGAGTTGAAGCTCCGAGCCACAAAAGCAAGGCACTTTTAAGGAAAAAAAGAGGGCCGGGCGTTGGTGGTACACGCCTTTAATCCCAGCACTCGGGAGGCAGAAGCAGGTGGATCTCTGTGAGTTCGAGGCCAGGCTGGTCTACAGAGCTAGTTCCAGGACAGCCTCCAAAACAATGCAGAGAAACCCTGTCTCGAAAAACCAAAAAAAAAAAGGGGGGTCCCTGAGTCCACAGGGTTCCCTTGGTTACAGAGATTACTTAGCGTATCAAAGGTTATCAGACAGAGAAGGCCTTGAGAAGAAGGGAGGGGGAACTGCAAGGCTCAGTAGGGTTCCCATAGCTGCAGGGATTACTTAGCACAGTAAGTCTATACATAGTTATAGCATACCAACTTTTCATACAAAGTTATAAGACGAGGCCTTGAGAAAACAATGACTGCCTCTGGTTAGGCAGAATCAATTGGCACATCTGTGCTCTGGGATTCCACGGCCAGAGCACATCCTACAGTTGTGGGCTAAGGGAGCAGCTGCAGATGCTGTTACAGCTGCTCGCGGGTCTGGGCTTCTGATCACGTAACCTCACATAACCCTCCTCACTTAGTTGGGGACTTTTTTTCTTTTTTAATTTTACAAGACAGGGTTTTCCCATAGCTATGGGGGCTGTCCCAGAACTCACTCTGGAGACCAGGTTGGCCTCGAACTCACGGAGTTCGCCTGCCTCTGCCTCCCGAGACCTGGGATTAAAGGCAGGCGCCACCAACGCCTGGCTAGTTGGGGACTTTTATTCTCTTTCTTTTTTTTCTATTTTGTAGGGAAAGGGGACTTTTATTCTCTTTCTTTTTTTTTTCTATTTTGTAGGGAAAGGGGACTCCCCAAAGAAACACACCCTAAGCAGAGCCAAAAAACATACTTTGGCCTTGCAACCAGAACCAAAGAAATGCACCCTGACCCTGAAACCAGTGCCAAAGAAACACACTTTGTCCCTGGAATAAGAGTCAGTGAAAGAAATGTACCCTGGCCCTAAAGTTGGAGCCAAAAGGCTAAAAAGGACCAGAGAAAGAAACACTTTGGCCCTGAAACCAGAGCCCAATCTGACCCTAATCCTGTGCAGAAAACTAACCAATCCTCGAGCAGGAGCTGTAGCCAATCTGAGTTCAGCATTAAAATCTGACCAATCCCCACCCTGGAAGCCCTATATAAACCCTGTGTCTGTTCAGCTTGTGGTTGTTCACGCTACTGTCCTGGATTCTTCCCTCCCAATAAACCCCTTCCATGAGCTTTGGGTGAAGACCTTCTTTTGCAGCGGTGGCAGAGCAGAGGCAACCCTGGGCAGAGCAGAGCCATCAGGGCTGTAACACTTTTGCCTGGGGAAACCTTCCCTTGGCAGAGCAGAGTTGTTACACTCCGAGGAGCAGAGCTGAACTAGAGCAACTTCACCCAGATAACCTCTTGCCAGAGCAAAACCGCTACACTGGGTAAACATGCCCAGCTGGAAGACGCTGTCCTGCCAGAGCCATACACTGGGGAAGCCTTTCCCTGAGGCAAGGCTGTAAGCTGCTAAACTTACTCAACCTGTGGTGGTCCTTGGGTCCTGAGCTCTAGGATACCTTTCCATCTGAGCTGTGTAACACTTAGTATTCTGTGACTCCCAAGTGCCAGAACACCTGTCCCATCCTGAAACGCTTACACACTTTCCTTAATGGCCCAGAACACATCAATGGCTGACCCAGAGGCTAACGCTAGCCCAAGATAAAGTAATTAGGCCCTGAACCTACAAAATTCCAGTCTGACCACAGTCCTGAAATTCTAGTCTGACCACAGTCCTGAAATTCCAGTCTGTCCACTCTCTGCAGGCACACACTCCTTCAGGAGTTTGATGTTCACAGTCACATGGCTTCTTTCTAGGAATTGCCGTTCACCAGATCCAACCTAGGATTTTCTCACATAGTAAGTAAACGCTCTATAACTTGTGATGGCAAGTGTTATGTTGGTGGCAAACTTTATGTTCAAAAGTTTAACACTGCTTGCTTTCGAGAATCATGAAGCAAAATTGGACCTACAATATGTCAGGCTTGGGTTTTTTTGTTTTTGTTTTTGTCTTGTTTTTTTGGTTTTTCAAGACAGGGTTTCTCTGTGGCTTTGGAGGCTGTCCTGGAACTCGCTTGGTAGTCCAGGCTGGTCTCGAACTTACAGAGATCTGCCTGCCTCTGCCTCCTGAGTGCTGGGATTAAAGGCGTGCGCCTCCAACGCCCGGCATGTCAGGCTTGTTAAGAGCTGTTTTTGCAATTGCCTTGTCTTGTACAACTCTATTTTTTATTTTTGGTTTTTCAAGGCAGGGTTTCTCTGTGGCTATGGAGGCTGCCCTAGAACTAGCTCTTGTAGACCAGGCTGGTCTCAAACTCACAGAGATCCGCCTGCTTCTGCCTCCTGACTGCTGGGACTAAAGGTGTGCGCCACCACCTCCCAGCTAATCTTGTACAACTCTTAACAAAGCTTGTCTATGCAAGACAATAGGTCACAGGGTTAACTGTCGATTCTGATTCTGTAAACAAAAGCTTGTTTTGCTCTAGTTAACCAGGATACTTGCAAGACAATCTGCAAAAATGAAGACAATGTCCTATAGCCTGGAACTCTTCAGATCAATGTGTCCGGAAAACTTACAGTGTTGCCTAGACTAGCTCCCAAATTCACAATTTTCTAGCCTTCATTTCCCAAATTTACAGGACTCCAACACTGTTGTGTAACAGTTTCCTCTAAGATTAAAACATTACATCTTGCAGGAAGCTCCTTAAGCAGGAAGGTAAACAACTCAAAATAGCTTCAGGAAATCCTTGAAACTGACCAGACTCAACAGGCCCCTCCCTGCTAGAGTAAACAGAAAAAGTTGAGAGTCCCTCACAGACTAAGGAAAGCTGCAGCTGCAAAGACTAGCAGACTCAACAGCTGCCTGGAACAGGGTTAGTCCAACCTGTTGAGCTGTCTGCAGGCTGTGCAGGGAGCTCCAGGTTCCCAGCTTTGTGAGCTGTCACCCATGCTGGGGTGGCCCTTGGGATGAAGCCGTCTTTGCGTCATTTCTGCTCCTTTAAGTAACCCCTCATCCATCTTCTTGTAAGGAACTCCAATAAAACTCATGGTTCAGGACAGCCACAACTACACAGAGAAACTGTAAGCGTTTCGTCGGGGTGGGTCAGGACAGGATGGAACAGGAGTGGGTCAGGTATTCTGGCACTCGGGAGTCACAGAATACTCAGTGTTACACAGCTCAGGTGGAAAGGTATCCTGGAGCTCAGGAGCCAAGGACCACCACAGGTTGCAGTAAGCTTGGCAGCTTACAGCCTTGCCTCAGAGAAAGGCTTCTCCGGTGTGTCAGCTCCGCTCCGGCAGGACAGGGTCTTCCAGCTGGGGATGTTCGCCTAGTGTAGCAGTTTTGCTCGGCAGGTTTCTCGGGCGAAGTTGCTACAGTTCAGCTCTGCTCCTGGAGAGCGGAGAGCAGGGAGCCGGGAGCAGAATGTAACAACTCTGCTCTGCCAAGGAAGGTTTCCCAGGCAAGTGTTACAGCGCTGCTCGCTCTGCTCTGCTCTGCTCTGCCCAGGGTCGCCTCTGCTTGCTCTGCTCTGCTCTGCCCAGGGTCGCCTCTGCTCTGTCGCCTCCGTTTCACCCGAAGCTCATCCAAAGGTGTTTATTGGAAGACAGCTGGACCAGCCAAGCTGAACATACACAGGGTTTATATAGGGATTGGGGGAGTTTTTCCAGAGTAGGGATTGGTCCAATTTCAGTGCTGAGCTCAGATTGGCTAGAGCTCTGCTCCGGGATTGGTTACTTTTTTACACAGGATTAGGGTCAGATTTGGCTCTGGTTTCAGGGCTAAAGTGTGTTTCTTTCTCTGGTCCTTTTTAGCCTTTTGCCTCCAATTTTAGGGCCAGGGTACACTTCTTTCACTGACTCTGATTCCAGGGACAAAGTGCGTTCCTTTGGCACTGGTTTTAGGGTCAGGGTACATTTCTTTGGTTGTGGTTGCAGGGTCAAAGTGTGTTTCTTTGGCTCTGCTCAGGGTGTGTTTCTTTGACTGGTCCCTTTTCCCTACAGAAACCGTCTTGAAAAACAACAACAAAAACCTCATAGTTCACCAAGTTGGACCTCTGTGGTATCAACGCATTGGTCTGTCCTTGGATCCCCTCTGGGTGAGAAGTCACGTGTTGTGTCTCCCCAGGGAAAGTTCTGTCACACAGCAACCGCTATGACTAGCTTTCCCTAATACGTGTATTTTAGCTTTTGTGCATGTATGCATCTGTTGCATGTTTAACACACAGTATATCTCCTCTCCTCAGCTCTATCCCCATTCCTGTTCTACTGCCGTGTTTTACATAACATACATGAGTATTTATGTGTCTGTATAAAATCTAGGAAGCATAGGTAAGAGAAAATGTTTGTCTGAGTGGCTTCATTCACTTAACATGTTTTTTTTTGTGGCTGGAAACAGTTGCATTGTATATATACCATATTTTCTTTCTTTCTTTCTTTTTTTGGATCTTTTGAGACAGGGTTTCTCTATGTAGCTTTGGAGCCTACCCTGGCACTCTCTCTTATAGACCAGGCTGGCCTCGAACTCACAGAGATCCTCCTGCCTCTGCCTCCCGAGTGCTGGGACTGAAGGTGTGCGCCTGGCTGTACCATATTTGCATCATCCATTCCTGGTTTTGGACACTGGAGACAGATCCATAGCTACTGCTGTGCATGGACTATAACAGATACAATTGTGAAAGTGTCTGCTATGCGTTGACTTGATTCCTTGAGGTAAATGCCCAGTACAGCTGTGCAGTGTGGACATCTGTCGTTAGTTTGAATAAACCAAATAAACCACAATAGTGACTTCCGTGGCTGCTAGACTGGTTTGTAGTTCCACCAGCACTGTATAAGAATCACCTTCGGGAGCTGGAGAGATGGCTCAGAGGTTAAGAGCACTGACTGCTCTTCCGGGGGTCCTGAATTCAATTCCCAGCCACCACATGGTGGCTCACAACCATCTACAATTCAATCTGGTGTCCTCTTCTGGCATGTAGGCAGAACACTGTATGTGTAATAAATAAATAAATCTTTAAAAAAAAAAAGATCACCTTCAATGGTGGCACACCTTTAGTCCCAGTACTTGGGAGGCAGAGGCAGGCAGATCTCCGTGAGTTTGAGACCAGCCTGGTCTACAAGAGCTAGTTCCAGGACAGCCTCTGAAAGACCCCCAGAGTAGGGAGACCCTCACTCAAGTCTCGGGATAAGCCAACACCCCAGTAATTCAAGGGGGACCGTTCTTGCTGCAAGCACACAAGGTTTATTCGGGGAACCAGTGCACTGGGGCCAAGCTCATGACCCTCACGGGCAGAGGAGTTCGACCCCTAGTAACTGCAGTCGGGGGTTTTTTAAAGGGAATTGGGGAGTTAGACAAACATCATAAAGGTTGAAAAGTTAAATGATAGCTTATGTCTTAACAGGAAGGTTATCTCAAGCAAGCATTCTTTAGGCATTGTACAGTTAAACATTGAGCAGGAATGTGGTGAGCTAGTTCCTGGATAAGGGAGGGTTATCTTTTAGGTTTATCTTGAAGTCTCCGGTTTCTCAGGAGAGGGAAGAAGGGCAAGTCACTCTGTGATGGGCTAGTCACTAGAGGTCTAAAAAATGTTGAGTTGGGATCTCTCACCTCCAAAGCCACAGAGAAACCTGTCTTGAAAAAAAAATTACCTTTTGTCTGCCTTCTTGACAGCATTTGCTGGCTTTTGGTTGTTGTAAAAAGAGGCTTTTTCCTTGGAGAAGCCTTCCTGCCAGCTTGGTTCTAGAGCCACATCAGTCCCAAATAAACACACAGGAGGCTATATTAATTATGAAGCTGTTGGCCTTGCTTGTTTCTTACTGGCTAGCTCTGACTTAAGTAATTATCCCATAATTGTTCATCTAAGTATGTCTCTTACCGGAGAAGTTTCTGGGCTTCCTACCCCATGGCGTTACATCTCGACTCCCTAATGTTTCTCCATCCCAGAGTTCTACTGGACTCCTAGTCCCACCTATCTAGATTCTTATTGGCCAGCAGTTTTATTGACAAATGCACAGGACTTCCCCCAACAGGTTGTTTTTTAAATCATTATGTTTTTGTTGTTTTGAGATTAACTTACTGGGTATTCATGGATAGCCTGGAACTGGTTTTGGTTTTGGTTTTAGAGACAGGGTTTCTCTGTGTAACAGCCCTGGCTATCCTCAGACTCACAGAGTTCCACCTGCCTCTGCCTTCCAAGTGCTAAGATTAAAGGTGCTCTAACACTGCTAGGCTTATTTTTTTAATTAAGGTTTTGCTTATTTTTTTAAAATAAGCTTTTTAAACAGATTTATTATGTATACAGTGTTCTCTCTGCATATATGCCTGCAGGCCAGAAGAGGGCACCAGATCTCACTATGCAGGGTTGTGAGTCACTATGTGGTTGCTGTGAATTGAACTCAGGAAGAGCAGTCACTACTACTAATCGCTGAACCATCTCTCCAGGCCCTGGTTTTGCTTATTATTATTGTGCATGTATGTGTGTGGTGTGTGAAAGTGTGCACTCTCGCGCCTAGTATGAAGGTCAGTGGATAGTGGGGTAGGTTCACTCTTTACACTGGAAAAGAACGAGACTACGGTCCCCCTTCTCTGTTCCTATCAAGAAACCCAAAACTTGCCCCTTTGGCCCCACTGTCCTAAGGTGCACCTTTTCCTTCGTGAGGTTTTTCTTTTTTTTGAGAACCTCACTATGTAACCCTTGGCTGGCCTGTAACTCGCTATATAGACTCTGCTAGTTTCCAGCTCCTGAAGAGATCTCCCCTGCCTCTGCCTGGTAGGATTACAGGCAGGAACCTTTTTGCTTTTTTAAGATTTATGTTTTTATTAGGTAAATAGTATATAGGCCAGAAGAGGGCATCAGATGGTTGTGAGTCATCATGTAGTTGCTGGGAATTGAACTCAGGACCTCTGGAAGATTAGCTAGTGTTCTTAACCTCTGAGCCATCTCTCCAGCCTCCCCAGGCATGAACTTCTATCCTCTGCCCAGAGTGATGTTTATTCTGTTAAGGGTTGATTTTTTGTTTTTTGTTTTTTCCTTTGCTTGGAAGGTTCGTTTTAGTTTTTTGAAACAAAGTTTCTGTGTTAGCCCGGGCTGTTTTCTGGAAACCCTGTTTGTAGACCAGATTGGTCTGGAAATAAGAGATCCTCCTGCTTTTGGCTCCCAAGTGGTGAGGTTAAAGACATGCAAAACGAACGTCTGATTTACTGTTTTTAAAAAGGAACCCAGCTGTTGAGGCAGGAAGATCAAGTATTTCAGGTCTGGGCTTCCAAGGCGAAAACAAGACGAACAGGGAGAGGAAGGGACGAAGGGAGGTCGGGGGCTGTAGAAATCCCAGAGAGCTATGTTACAGCTCAGGAGCTGAAATTCCCAGGGCCCGGTCCATCCCCTGAGCGGATCACAAGGTGCCTTCCCCGGGGCCGCAACACCCGCCTCCTCCCCTCCGTCGCGGATCTCATCTCAGGGCGAGACGCGACGTTCAATGGACTAGATATAAAGGCGGCGCCGGGAGTGTGGTGGTGTCGGGGTAGGGACCCTTGGAAGGTGGATTCTGTCAATTCTGTGAAAGATTGCCAAGAGGAACCGGGCGGACAGGAGAGCGCGGCTGAGCGGTGCAGAGCAGAGACAGAACGCGCGCTGGGCGGGGCATGCAAATGAGGAGGTGGCCGCGTCTCCCGGGAACTCTGGGAGCGAAGAGAGCAACGAAATGTCCTCGGCCCACGCTGGTCTCACAGATTTTCCCTGGAGTTACGGTCGTGCTGAGGATAGAGCAGGAGAGTCGGTGTCGGGCGCGTGTCTGCGGGCGCGCGAGCGTCGGCGACCGTGAGGTGAAGGTGAGTGCGCGGGTGAGTGCCGCGGTCGCTTGGAAGTGAGGAGTTATCGCTTCTCGGCCTTTTGGCTAAGATCAAGTGTAGTATCTGTTCTTATCAGTTTAATATCTGATACGTCCTCTATCCGAGGACAATATATTAAATGGGTTTTTGGAACTAGGAGTTGGAATAGGAGCTTGCTCCGTCCACTCCACGCATCGACCTGGTATTGCAGTACCTCCAGGAACGGTGCACCCCTTCGGGGGATCTCTAATGCTGGTTCAAAAGGAGGTCTGAGTGTTGGAGTGATTGTAGCTTTGGTATGTTCTCGTCTTTTTTTTTTTTGGTTTTTACGAGACAGGGTTTCTCTGTATTGTTTTCGAGGTTGTCGGTCCAGCCCAGCCTCGAACTCTCAGCGATCCGCCTGCCTCTGCCTCCCGAGTGCTGGGATTAAAGGCGTGCCTCCCGAGTGCTGGGATTAAAGGCGTGCGCCACCACCGCCCGGCGGTATGTTCTCGTCTTATTCGCCCCATTTCCTGGTATTCTGTTCATCTGAATTCTAAGGGACTTTGCAGATATTCTGACCGTCACTCACTGTCATACAGCACCTTAGTGGTTACTTCAACTGGGCTGTATCCAGTGCTGGGATTAAAGGTATGCGGCCCCCCTACAGCCAAACATTCCAGTTTTTCATTGTTTTTTTTTTTCTTTTCGTGAATAATTAGGAAAGTCCTTATTGATGCCTGTATCTTGAAATATTCTCTACATTTTTCCCTATGGGGCTGGTTGTGCACGACTTTAATCCCAGCACTTGGGAGGCAGAGGCCAGCCTGGTCTACAGAGCGAGTTCCAGGACAACCTCCAAAGCCACAGAGAAACCCTTGTCTCAAGAAACAAAACAGTTTTATTTATTTTCTATGTACAGTGTTCTGTCTGCACGCCAGAAGAGGGGGTCAGATGATAGATGACTGTGAGCCATGTGGCTGCTGGGAATTGAATTCAGGACCTCATGGAAGAGCAGCCTAACCTCTGAGCCATCTCTCCAGCCCAAGATGTAGGTATTTTGTCACTGAAGTTCATTTTTGTATGGGGGTAAGAGTATAGAATCTACACTTACGTGTACACATTTAATTTTCCTGGACCGTTTATTGACTTTTTTCCCCCAGTGTATACTTCTTGGTAGCTTTGTCAAAAACCGTAGGGCTATCTGTTCTTACATCTTGCTCCTTGGTTTATTCCATTGACCCACGTGTCTTTTTCCTGTAC
Organism: Mesocricetus auratus; assembly: GCF_017639785.1. NCBI lineage: Eukaryota > Metazoa > Chordata > Mammalia > Rodentia > Cricetidae > Mesocricetus > Mesocricetus auratus. Next base: position 80,934,137 of record NW_024429191.1, on the reverse strand, counting down.
TATACTGTTTTTATTGTTGTGCCTATAACTTGAAGTCATGCCTGGTGATTGTTGTGCCAACTCACAAGGATCCCCAAAAAGACCAGGGAGACAGACCACCAATGCAAATGCACAAGGTTTATTGATTATAATCCTTCCGCGGGAGGGACCCCTGTCCAGCAAGCTGACAAAGCAGCCTCCAGAGGAGGTGAAGTTCCCTGTTTACTGCTAGGTTTTAAAGACAAAAATTACAGGATTACATCAGTAGGTATGGGTTGGTTTCTAATTGGTTGACATTTGGGGAACAATCAAGAAATTTTTCAAAGTCATGTTTTTGGCATGTTTAATACCCGTGTACTCATTTTTCTCACGGGTTGGTGCTGGGAGGGAACATTCTGTGGTTTCTGTGGCTTGCAGGTGGTCTATTGTACCAATATTTTTCAGAATTGAGTTTCCTGGAGACAGGGGAGTTTCTTTTGCGGTCAAATGGTCCCCAGGATCCAAGTATCTAGGAGGCTGGGGCGGGGGCTGGGGGGAGGTTGGAGTTCCTGGTTCCTTTGTGTTCAGTTTTGGTCCTAGGCCTGTTGCATACAACATAATCTCCAGGAGCTAAAGCTGGTGAAGGGTTGATCTGGAGTTTTGGCTCTTCAGTGATAGCTCCAGCAATATTCTTTTTGACCAGGATTGCTTTGGCTTTCCAGGATCTTATATGATTTTATATATTCTTTAAGACACCCCACCCCTGTATCTGTGAGAAGAGTCACTAGCCTTTTTTTTTTTTTTTTTTTTTTTTTTTGGTTTTACGAGACAAGGTTTCTCTGCATTGTTTTGGAGGCTGTCGGTCCAGCCTGGTCTCGAACTCACAGAGATCCGCCTGCCTCTGCCTCCCGAGTGCTGGGATTAAAGGTGAGCGCCACCATGGCCCGGCTCACTAGCCTCTTTATTGGGATTGCACTGAACCTTTAATTTGCTTTTGTTAGGTTGGTCATTTTCTCAATATTGATTCTTTTGAGCCAAGAGACAGGCAGTCTTTCCATTGTGAAACCAAATTAGGACCACATCGTTAGACATTGAGTCTCTGTCCCTCACAACAGTGACTGTCTGTCTACCCATTTGCCTTTGTAAACTCCTGAACCTGTGAGGTATGATTGCCCTTTTGTTTCAGGAAAATGTCTTCCCAAATACCTTGATTCCTCCCCGTCTACATGATAAATTCTTGCTCTTGTTTTTATTACCTCCTTCTTAGCTGCTGATTATCCTGGGGCAGTGTTCTACCACACTTATCTACCCCACAGGCAACCTGAGTCCTGAGCTCCCGACACTCCTCTGTCCTGCAGCTAAAACAATTATTTTGACAGCTATTTTCTATTCATCCTAACTTTTCCCCATAAAAGGAACCTCAAAAGCCAGTGAAGGGCTGCTCTCTGAAATCCCAGCTTTGGGAGAGGAATAGGCTGCCCAGTTCTGAGGACAGCTTACATGGAATTTTTTTTTTTCCTCAGCTCTAACATCATTTTCTAGGGTTTTCCTCAATGTCTTTATCCAATTTTGGTTTTGTCCTTAAGTCAGGGTCTCTTTTCGTGGTCCTGGCTGTCCTGGAATGTACTGTGTAAACCAGGCTGGCCTGAAACTCAGAGATCCACCTATCTAGAGTAGACAGGTTAAAGGCATGAGCCACACCTGCCCCCTCCCTTTTTTTAACATTCTGGGATTATTCTAAAGACTTTTTTATCATTGTTTTTGTTTTTTTCTTTTTGTATATTTATCCTGGAGTGTTTTGTTTTGCTTTTTTGAGACAAGGATTCTCTGTGTGGCTGGCTGTCCTGGAACTCGCTCTGGAGACCAGGCTGACCTCAAACTCTCAGAGATGCACCTGCCTCTGCCTCTCTAGTGCTGGGATTAAGGCATGGGCCAACACCCCGCTTGGTTTTTTTGTTTTGTTTTTTCTTTTCTTTTTTTAAGATTTATTTGTTATGAATATAACATCCTGCCTCCATGTATGTCTGCACATACCAGCAGAGAGCGCCAGATCTCATTCAAGGTGGTTGTGAGCCACCATGTGGTTGCTTTTTTTTTTTTTAACCCCCTTCCTAGGAGCCTGCCAGGTTGTTGTGTTTTGAGTTCTGAGTTTTCTGGTTAAACCAAACACATTGAGTGAAATACCTCTTTAAGACTATGAATTGTGTGAGGGGTGTGTGGATGAATACGAATAGTCAGACCCACCTGCTTGCCTGAGTGCTAAGAGTGTGCATCCCACCTCGCTTATCATTTGTCCACCGTGTCAAGTTGCTGGTTTTAGTGTAAAAAAAAATGTGCTGTGCAGCTAGACACGGTGGTAAAGATACTTTTCTTGCGGTGGGTTTGGTTTGGACAACCAAAAAGAACACAAGCATAATCCTGGAGACTTAAATAAGAGAGTAGGAAAGGACAACATTTGACTTACTTTTGAACCAGCATTAGAGATCCCCCGAAGGGGTGCACCGTTCCTGGAGGTACTGCAATACCAGGTCGATGCGTGGAGTGGACGGAGCAAGCTCCTATTCCAACTCCTAGTTCCAAAAATCCGTTTAATATATTGTCCTCGGATAGAGGACGTATCAGATATTAAACTGATAAGAACAGATACTACACTTGATCTTAGCCAAAAGGCCGAGAAGCGATAACTCCTCACTTCCAAGCGACCGCGGCACTCACCCGCGCACTCACCTTCACCTCACGGTCGCCGACGCTCGCGCGCCCGCAGACACGCGCCCGACACCGACTCTCCTGCTCTATCCTCAGCACGACCGTAACTCCAGGGAAAATCTGTGAGACCAGCGTGGGCCGAGGACATTTCGTTGCTCTCTTCGCTCCCAGAGTTCCCGGGAGACGCGGCCACCTCCTCATTTGCATGCCCCGCCCAGCGCGCGTTCTGTCTCTGCTCTGCACCGCTCAGCCGCGCTCTCCTGTCCGCCCGGTTCCTCTTGGCAATCTTTCACAGAATTGACAGAATCCACCTTCCAAGGGTCCCTACCCCGACACCACCACACTCCCGGCGCCGCCTTTATATCCATCTAGTCCATTGAGCGTCTCGTCTCGCCCTGAGATGAGATTCACGACGGAGGGGAAGGGGGCGGGTGTTGCGGCCCCGGGGAAGGCACCTTGTGATCCGCTCAGGGGATTTCAGCTCCTGTGCTATAACATAGCTCTCTGGGATTTCTGCGGCCCCCGACCTCCCTTCGTCCCTTCCTCTCCCTGTTCGTCTTGTTTTCGCATAGAGTCTCTCACCTTGGAAGCCCAGACCTGAAACACTTGGTGATCCTCCTGCCTCACAACCTGCCTCAACAGCTGGGTTCCTTGTATTTTGAGACAGGGTCTCTCTGTGTATCCCTGATTATTCCTCAAATTCACAGACCTGCCTGGTCTTGCCTTTGTAAAGCTGTGGGCTAGCACACCCGGCGGTTCAGTTCCTTTAAGAAATTCAAACTAAAACTCACTTTGGATTGAGCTTTATGGCGCAGACCTGTATTCAACTCCACAGGCTGGTCCATAGGAGGACCCAGTGATCCAGGCTGGCCCGGGCTGTGCAGTGTAAAGCTATGCCCAAGTGAAATTACTGGAACGCTTTTGGGCAGGGATACCTTTAGGACAAGGATCGATGGATGTCTGGAGTCTCTTCCCATTCCCTGCTTCAGAAGTTCTGATACTTTAGTGGACGAGGAGGAAAGCGCCAGTGTATTGGAAGTGTAATCCTAGTGCTTGGCAGGCTGAGGCAGTGAGATACTTGACGGAAAAAAAAATGTGTTTGTGGGGTGTGTGTGTGTGTGTGTGTGTGTGTGTGTGTGTGTGTGTGTGTGTGTGCGCGCGCTGCTCAGTTGGTAGAGTGGTTGGTTGCCCAGCATGCACTAAAACCTGGATTTGATCCCCTACAAAACAGTCTCGTGTCACATATCTGAAACTGTAGCTCTGTGATAGGAAAAGGCCCTAGGTTCTACAGCCAAGAAACCAACAAGTGCATGTTGGGTAAACTCAGTCAAATACTTAGGTTTTTGTCAGTATGACAAGAGTGGGTTAGAAAATTTCAACTGAGGAAAATGTTCTCATCAGTCTATGGGACACTTTCTTAACTAATGATTGATGTGGGAGGACCTAACTGGAGATGGTGCCACCCCTAGGCTGGTAGTTCAGGGTGGTAAGAGAAACACTTCTACCTATATTCATCATAGCTGGGCCCTGACACCCTCGGGAAGCCCTGTTCATTCCTCCCTGAAGTCTAGGATTCTAATGTGGAAGAGAGAGTCAAAAAACATACAAGGTTTTCCTTGATGATCCTTTTTGACCATCCATTGAAGCCAAAGTAGTAATTTGCCAGTTATTGTGAGCTGTTTAGGTCCAAGGCCTGATGTCACAGTGAAGCCTTGTGTCTGGTGCTGAGACAAATCTGCAGTCAGGAGACCCACAAATACCACAGCCTGCCAGATTCTATTTTGGAGACACTTGAGGTCTATCAATTCCAATTCTGTGACAGTGAAGACCAAGTAGACAGAAGGATGTCCTAAGTCCTGATTGATCAGAGTGAGCCCCAAACACATGCTGTCTGTCCATCTAAGCCTCAGTGCTGTCCTCCATCATTTTTATGATCCTGGGTTAAGTGGCAGGTTGGCCTGGGGGCTGGGGGTAAAGCCTGGTTGGTGGAGTGTTTGCCTAGCATGCATGAAACCCAGGGTTCAATCCTGAGTGGCATCAAAAAACCAGGTATGGCGTTCCAAAGAGAGAAAGGAAAGAAAGCACCTAAAGAGAGTGTGTGGAAATAGACAGGGATTTAGTTAGCATATAAAGAGTTTCTGTCTCCCTATCTAGTAGCTCCTGTTTGAGGACATGACACAAACAGCATAGAAGATGAACCATCCACCCACCCCTCTCCAAGTTAATAACCCCTATTACAAAGTAATATACACAGCTCTGTGAATTCAAAAGGAACTAAACAATTAGAGGCTTGTAGCCAATTAACAAGCTTCTTTGACATTGCAAATACCAAGTCTTAGGTCTACATACTTTACACATTACTGTGGATTCCTTTTGTAAGGGGGTCTTGGAGAGGGCACAGAACACACTTAGACACTAATTCTCAACATAAGGAGGTTTATTACCGCAGAGGGGCAAGCAGGGATGGTGGGGGAGGGGTGTGGAGGCTGCAAACTCAGACAAGGAGCAGTAGCAAGCAGGGGTTTACTGTTGCTGTTTTCAGGAGTTGGATTTTAAGGAGAAAAGGGGGAGTTCTGTGCTGGGGTGAAGTTTGTAAGTCCTAGGGTGACTTGTTAAGTCCTGATTGCACTAGTTAGCCCCCATGGCCAAATAATGAATTTTGATTGCTGGACCTTGGTGATCAGTCTCAGGGATGAAGCAGTGGCCAAATAAGGGGATGGACCTTGGGGGCTCCTGTAGAAATGTAATCTACAAGGGAGCGAGGAGGAGCAAGGCCTGCCGGTGCTGTTAAAGAGCCCTTCTTAGAAGTCTCCCTCTGTTTAGTCATAAAACTTGAGTAATAAACTCAACTTTTTTTTTTGTTTTTTTTTTTTTTCGAGACAGGGTTTCTCTGTGGCTTTGGAGGCTGTCCTGGAACTCGCTTGGTAGTCCAGGCTGGTCTCAAACTTACAGAGATCCACCTGCCTCTGCCTCCCGAGTGCTGGGATTAAAGGCGTGCGCCACCAACGCCCGGCTGAGACAGGGTTTCTATGTATAGCTTTGGAGGCTGTCCTGGAACTTGGCTCGGTAGACCAGGCTGGCCTCGAACTTACATAGATCCGCCCGCCTCTGCCTCCTGAGTACTGCTATTAAAGGTGTGCACAACCAACGTCCGGCAAAACTCAACATTTTAAAAAACTCAACGTATTTTAGTTACTTGTGTGTTTATGAGTTCTTCTGTGTCAGTGATGCAAAAGCTCCTAAGGATCTAAGGGACCAACAACTTCATTTTTTGATCCCAAGAACCAAGTGTATAGTTCATAGCATCTAATAGAGGATGGGGGGTCTGCTGGTTAGGTGAGTAAAAATAATTTTAAATGAAATCTGGAGTTTGGAGACATGACTTGGCGGTTAAAAGCACTTAGTGCAAATGCCAGCAGGGCTTCTTTCCATATACCCCTGAATCTAGCCACTTCTGTCCCCTACACTGTCACCACTAGGATCCAGATTTGGTCATTGAATGACAATGAGGATATGGTCGGTCACCCCTAGGTGTGCTTGAAGAGAAGGTTTTATTATAGATAGTGAGGGAAAACAGAGCCAGAGGCATTTAGAAGAGTCCAGAGTGGACAGGGCCAGCAGCACAGACCAGGCCAAGTGAGGGGACTGGAAGTAACCAAGAGGATCAGGAGAGGTTCAGTAAGGAGCCAAGAGGAGGAGGACCAAGTGAACCCAGACGGCATGTAGCCAAAATGGCTGAGTTATACAAGAAGAGAAGCTGGGGGGGGGGGGAGCAAAGCCAAGGGACCAGAGAGGTTTAAGGTAGGGGATGGTGGTGGGAGCCGGGACTTTGTAACTAACAGGTACTAGTAATGCTGAGAGAGACTGGCAGCCTGAGTTAGGGCACATCAGTTAGCCCTTTGTCTGCAGGTTCTTTGAGACCTAAGTTTTGAGAGAAAGCAATCAAGCAATCCCCACCCCCAACACACACACACACACACACACACACACACACGCTCACTCACACAAACACACAGGCTCACACACACGCTCACTCACACAAACACACAGGCTCACACACACGCTCACACACACACACGCTCACACACAAATACACGCTCACACACTCGCACAAACACACGCTCACACACACTCACACACGCTCACATACACATGCACGCACGCACACGCTCACACACACACGCTCACACACGCGCGTGCGCTCACCTGCTTTCTTCCTCTTAGGGTAGTCTGAGTGTTCTATTGAGGTGTTGCTCGGTCAGCCAGCCCGTAGCCCTTTCTTTTTTGTTGTTGGTTTTACGAGACAGGGTTTCTCTGCATTGTTTTGGAGGCTTTCGGTCCAGCCTGGCCTCGAACTCACAGAGATCCGCCTGCCTCTGCCTCCGGAGTACTGGGATTAAAAGCATGTGCCACCACCGCCCGGCCCTGTAGCCCTGACTTAACCTCTTGCCCCAGCCGTTATTAAGGCTTCTGGATCTGATTTTGTTTACTGGCCATTTTGTGTAGGGATTTCTGCTCAATTGAAACATTCCCACCTGGAGACAAAAAACGGAAGCCTGTTAAGAGGGAGGAAGTAAATAAAACTTACAAGGCTCAGGAAGTCTCTGAAACCTATGTACCGGATCCCATCTACCTAAATAAGCAGTAACTGTTGTGGCCAGAGAAGACATCCCATAGCCCAGATTTACAATGGGGAACATGATGGCTAACTTGATGAGTTTTTTTGTCTATTTGTTTGTTTTGGTTTTTCAAGACAGGATTTCTTCATGTAGCCCTGGCTATCCTGGATTTCATTCTGCAAACCAGGTTTATAGTGATCTCTTTTACTATTTATTATAAATTAAAATAAAGGGAAAAATATTAAAAATAAGAACCTGAGTCAGGCGCCTTTAGTCCCAGCGCTTGGGAGGCAGAGGCAGGCAGATCTCTGTGAGTTAAAGGCCAGCCTGATTTGCTGAGCAAGTTCCAAGACAACCAGAGATGTTAACATAGAGAAACCCTGTCTCAACCCCCCCCCCAGAAAAAAAAGAAAGAAACGACACTTGAGATAATCAAAAGTGACCAGGAGACAGACACCGGTGCCATCCACTTCCCAGTCAGAAGGCCAGTGCAACCTCTGAGGACCCAAATCTTTCTTTCTCTTGTCCCAAATCTGCCAGGGAACTGCAGGATCCCTTTCCCCAGCTGAATGTGAACCCCCCCCCCAAACTGCTCTATTCCACTGGACATTGGACCACAGCACAGACAAAATTCCAGTAACACAGGCTGGCCTGGAATTCACGGAGATCTGCCTGCCTCTGCCTCCCAAGTGCATGTGTCACCACCGCTGGCTTATGCTTTTGTGCCTAAGAACTGAAAAGCAAAGCTGGACTTCCAAATATTAAGGGCTGTTAAGGGTGCTTTTTGTGATGGCCTGGTCTTTTGTTAAAATTGTACAAATGTAACAAAATTGCTGTTTCTGAAAAACAATAGGTCATAAGTTTAAGCACTATTTCTGCTTCTGTAAACCAAAGCTTGTTTTGCTGGAGATAACCAAAGCTTTGCAGAACAGAATTTGCAGGTGAACAGAATGAAATTTATTGTTCTTTGCCTGTATTAAGCCAACTATTGTGACTCCTGGGTACATTTGGGAATCTCGAGGCCTGGGGGTAGCCCTGGTGCCAGTATCTAAATGAAAGCCCCTTCTTTGCTTTATTTTTTAATATAATTTATGTTTATTTTATGTGCATTGGTGTTTTGCCTGTGTGTGTCTGTGTGAGGTGTCAGAAGTTCTGGAACTGGGGTTACAGACTGGCTTGAGCTGCCATGTGGGTGTGTAAGACCCCGAATTTATAGAAATAAAATATAAGCTTAAACAGGGAGGGCACCCCACTAGAGAACTTGGGAAGTGAACAAAGGACTCCATCCCAGGAACCGGCCATTCCACAGAATGGAATGTATGGTTTAGAGACCTTAATTGCAGAAGGGCTGTAAATCCACAAAAAGCCAATTATGGGCTGCCACCTGTGAAGAACTGACCAGGGCAAACAAGACTAGGGGGAAACAAGGAGATAACACTGTTTACTTAGGGAGAGATAATTAACTCATGCCAAGGTTTGATGTGAAGGACATCTACTTCCCCGGGACAGGTGTCACGTACCCCCTTCCCCCTTCACAATATAAGGACCCCTCCCAAAAGCTTGTGGTTTTTGTCTTTAAAAGCTGATTGTAACTGAACCTCGGGGCCAATTGGTCTAAAAGCTGACTGAGAGGCCCATCTGCAGATGCCTAATTAAAGCCTCTTGCGTGTTGCATCAATTGGCGCGCGGACTCTTGATTCTTGGGGTGACGAATCCAGCTTGGGGACCCCTCCTCAATTCGGGGTACCCCAACAGGTGCTAGAAATGGAAACTGGGTCCTCTGGAAGAACCAGACAATGCTTCTTTAACCACTGAGCCATCTTTCCAGTCCCTTGTTAAAATTTAGTAATGGCCAGACTAGTAAGTCTCTGAATGACCCCAGACCCGTAACAGATAACAGTTTCACGGCCTCACCCATGGCAGGATGGGCTGCCAAAGCAGCTGTCTTTGAGTTTTCCGTGCTCACTCGAGTAACATGTTTCCTCGTGTCTGTAAGTCACCTGATAAACCGTTTTGTAGTCGGGTGGTGGAACCCTTTCTTTTGTCGTCTGTCAATGCCTTTTCGGGGCGTGAAAGAGAGAGACGTTTGTTCACGACTCCCTAGAAAAAGTCACACACTGCTCTACACTCTGGCTTTTTAAAAAAGTTATTATGTGTTCAGTGTTTTGTCTGCAGGCCAGAAGGGGGCACCAGATCTCACTATAAATGGTTGTGAGCTACCATGTGGTGGCCGGGAATTGAACTCTGCCAGAGCAGCCAGTGGGCTTAAGCTCTGGGCCATCTCTCCGGCTCCATCTCTGGATTTTAGCAGCCCGCTCTGCTGATTCTTGGTGCCATCCCTTGAGTATGTCAACTGCAGCTTCCTGATTTTTCAGGCTTCTCCTAGGATTTAACACTGATACATAGGAGCTCCAAGCGGCATGCAGTGGCTCTCACCTGTAATCATAGCACTAAGGAGGTTGAGACAGGAAGTTGCAGTTAAGTTCCAGTCTAACCTGGGCTTCCTATGAGAGGAGGAGGAGAAGGAGGAGGCTCCTAGGCCCAGAAAGTGGGAGAGAGCAAAGACTTCCTGTGGTCCGCAATACTGTGTCTGAAGCATTGTGAAAAACCTAGGTCAGGCACCGCACAGTGAACAGTGACTGAAGGAGCATTCCTTTCTTCTTGCTTCCGGCTCTGAGCTATTCCAGACCCTGTTGCACGCTGGGCGGGGCATGCAAATGAGGAGGTGGCCGCGTCCTCCGGGAACTCTGGGAGCGAAGAGAGCAACGAAAAGTCCTCGGCCCACGCTGGTCTCACAGATTTTCCCTGGAGTTACGTTCGTGCTGAGGATAGAGCAGGAGAGTCGGTGTCGGGCGCGTGTCTGCGGGCGCGCGAGCGTCGGCGACCGTGAGGTAAAGGTGAGTGCGCGGGTGAGTGCCGCGGTCGCTTGGAAGTGAGGAGTTATCGCTTCTCGGCCTTTTGGCTAAGATCAAGTGTAGTATCTGTTCTTATCAGTTTAATATCTGATACGTCCTCTATCCGAGGACAATATATTAAATGGATTTTTGGAACTAGGAGTTGGAATAGGAGATTGCTCCGTCCACTCCACGCATCGACCTGGTATTGCAGTACCTCCAGGAACGGTGCACCCCTTCGGGGGATCTCTAATGCTGTTTTGAAAGTTAGACTTTGTTTTTTGGTGTTTCTTACACTGGCAAATATGTGATACTAGACAAGCAATTAGTAGTCTTCACCAGGTTGCAGATGCATCTTATTTACTAACCAGTGGTAGCACGCACTTAGTAGTCTCCACCAGATTTATATGCGCTCCGATACTGTTTTTTCCCCGCCGAGCTGCACGCCTTTAATCCTAGCCCTCGGGAAGCAGAGGTAGGCGGATCTCTGTGAGTTCGAGGCCAGCCTGATCTACAGAGTGAGTTCCAGGACAGCCTCCAAAGCCACAGAGAAACCCTGTCTCAACAAAACAATTTTTTTTCTTTTGGTAACGGCTCTTCTGCTTCCGGAGTGCCGGGATTAAAGACGTGCATCGCTGGTTCAGCTGCTTAGTTTTTATCACCAAAAAGAAGGAAAAAAAAATTAAACGGGTATGTTTTCCAGCCTTACTGTCAAAAAGAAAATTTAGGAATCATAGGGATCCAAACACCTTTGCTTTTAATCCCAGCACTCGGGAGGCAGAGGCAGGCGGATCTCTGTAAATTCGACACCAGCCTGGACTACCAAGGGAGTTCCAGGACAGCCTCCAAAGCCACAGAGAAACCCTGTCTCGAAAAACCAAAAAAACAAAAAACAAACAAAAAAATCTTTGCTTCTTAGAAAAATTAAAGTGACAAATTTGTCCACCAGGTGGCAGCATATGGTAATTTCCAGCCTTGGGTGCTATTATTTATTGGTTTAAGGGACAATATTCCTGTTTGGGAACACATACCTTGCTCCAGCACCCATTGTGAGAGACGAGTCGTGTGGTTTTGTGTGTGACTACTTTCTCACTTTCTGGGTCTGTCTCTCTCTCTCTGAAATAGTCTTACTGTATATCCCAGGCTAGTCTAGGATGAGGCTGGTCTCAAAATCAAGATAATCTTTGGATTTTCCAAGTGTTGGTCTTAGGCATGGGCAACCACACACAGATGTTTCTCCATTTTGTTTTGGAAAAAAAATGGGATTTGAAAAGTGGTGATAGGGGCCGGAGCGATGGCTCAGAGGTTAATAGCAATGGCTGCTCTTCCAAAAGTCCTGAGTTCAATCCCAGCAACCACATGGTGGCTCACAACCATCTGTAATGAGATGTGGTGCTGTCCTCTGGCCTGCAGGCACACATGGAGGCAGAATGTTGTATGTTGCATGCAGAATAAGTAAATCTTTAAAAAAAAAAAAGAAAGAAAGAAAAGTGGTGATAGCCAGGTGGTGCACGCTTTAGATCCCAGCATTCCAGAGGTAGAAGCAGGTGGATCTCTGTAAGTTCGGGGGCCATCCTGGGCTACAAAGTGAATTACCGGGACAGCCAAGGCTGTTACACAGAGGAACACTGTCCTAAAAACCAAAAAGAAAGAGAAGTGGTGGTGGTGGGGTTGATGGATCTGGTGGAATGAGTCTTCGTGAGTCCCTAGTTGATATCTGCTTCATCTGCTTCTAGCCCTCACTCACTCCCTGCATCTCCTGCAGACTCTTCATCTGTTCATTCAAACATGTACTTGGTTAAAATGCCTTGGGGGCAGGGATGGTGTCACACTCTGCAATATCAGTACTTGAGGGCAGAGGCAGGAGGACCAGGGTTCAGGTTCAATTCCCAGCACCCACACAGTGGCTAACAACCATCCGAAACTCCAATTCCATGGATCAGACACTCTGTTCTAGCCTCTGAGGGCAATTGGCCATGCACATGGCACACAAACATGCATGCAGACAAAACACCCATACTCATAAAATGAAAAATTAAAAAATTCTACATACGTGAAATTGTCAAAGAATAACTAGGAGATTAAAAATTCCCCCAATGTTTTACTTATTTTCATAAAGCTCTATTTATTTTATGCATTTGAGTGTTTTCTCTGAATGTATGTCTTTGCACCTTGTGTGAGCCTGGTGCCCAAGGAGATCAGAAGAGGGAATCAGATTCTCTGGAACTGGAGTTACAGAGGACTGCCAGCTACCATGTGGGTGCTGGGAACTGAACTTGGTCTTTTGCAAGAGCATCAGGTCCTCTTGACCATCGATCCAACTCTCCAGCCCTGCTTATAGTTTATGTTTTATATGTGTGTGTACATTTCTGTGTGAGTGTGTGTTCAACAGTGGAGGTCACAAGACAATTTTGCAGAGTCTGTTCTCTCCTACCTTTATATGGGTTCTGGGGATTGAACGCAGGATGTCAGGCTTGTGGGCCAGGGCCTTTACTGGCTATGCCATGACACTGGTCCCTCCCCAATATTTTAGGAAGGATATCATGTAGCCCAGGCTTGCCTCAACCCTAGTTTGTAGCTAAAGATAATTTTGAAAGTCAGGCATTGGTAGTGCACAACTTTAATCCTAGCCCTCGGGAGCAGAGACAGGTGGATCTTTGTGAGTTCAAGAGTCTACAGAGCGAGTTCCAGGACAGGCTCCAAAGCAATAGAGAAACCCTGTCTCCAAAAACAAAAAAATAAAAATAAAAAAGAAAGAAAGAAAAGAAAAAGAAAAAAGAAAGAAAGACAATGTTCAACTTCTGATCCTTTGAAATGCAGAGTTTCAAGTCCAGTCTTGGTTAGACATTACTAACAGAAGCTCAAGGGCCCATCTCATACACTAAAGGTAGAGGTGTGGCCCCGTGATCAGGGCTCTCCTCGGCATACTCATTCCGTCTTGCAGGATTTCTGATTTAGCGGATGCCACACACATCGTGTGCAGATAAGAGCAAGTTTCCACCCTCCAGGGTTCAAAGTGCTGACTAAACAGCTGGACTTTGATCCAGGTGGGAAGCCAAGAAAGGAAGCAGTGACTCCCAGCTCATCTGTCCCACTGCCTGGGACACTTCTCTAACTCAGGTCACTTAAATTGTGTCTCTTTAAAAGACCTCACTGAGCAATGCCATCACCCTCAAACAAAAACAAACAACCCATCAAAAATGGGGGGAACCCCTCCTTCCTGTATCCTTCCCCTCCCCAACTCCCATTTGTCCATCCACACCTTCCCTGCAAACATGAAAGATAAAGGGAGGAGTGAGGGTGTCAGTTTCATTTTCTTTATCAGATGAGTGTCAGTTTCCATGTTGGGTGTGAATCCCAGGATGGGGGGATGGTGTTGGAAAGGTGGCAGGCACATGACAACTTGTGTGCTTTCAGTTCCTAGTCATTATAGCCTTGGTTCAAAGCTAGAATTGTTTGCTCAGTTCCTGGGGAGGGAGGGGGTGACCTTGGATAAGTTGTGCAGTCGTTTTATGCTTCAGGGTTGGTTTTTTTTAATTAAACAAAATATACCCCAATCCTGCTTAGTAATTAAAGTCTCACTGCCTTGCTTTAGAGTCTTTCTTCTCTCTCTCCCTTCTTTCCTCCCTCTCCTTATGTTATTAGTGTTTTTGTTTGTTGTTTGCTTGTTTGTGTTTGAGACATGGTCTATAGCCCAGGTTGATCCCAAACTTATTACATAATAGAGAATAGCCTTACACAACTGATCCTTCTACCTCCGTCTCTCAAGTGCAGAGATTAGAGGTGTGGACTACCACACCCAACTTGGTCTTTTTGTGTTTTGAAAGAATCTTGCTCTGTAACTCTGGCTGTCCTGAAAGTCATCTGGGGGGTTCTAGGCTCACCTGGAACTTGTTACCTCCCAGGGCTGGGATCACAGGGCTGGAACACTGTGCCTGACTCAATTATGAATTTTCAAAAAGAAAATTGTGTTAAGCTTTTAGACAGGCAGTGCCACTCTGCATGGTGGTGTTCCCTGTGCCCTTGGCCTGTCCCATGGTTCTCCTCTGCCGGCTTCACCATGCTCATCTCTGCCTCTCTGTTTCAGCTACCATTCCAGTCTGTCCCATCATCCCCATTTGGGGCAGGTAAAGCAGTTAGTTTTGTAAGGTCTTGGTCCTAGACTAATTTCTGAAGGTCTCTAGGGATCTGGAGGCTTCCTGAGCTGCCAGACAAGCCGGGTGGCTAGTTTTGTGATAGGGAGGGGGAAAAAGGTGGCAAGGCTGGTGTAGACTCCTGGGAGCACTTGGCGGGATGTGGCTGGGCAGGAAAGGGCTGGACCCTTGCAATCTGCAATAACTTCCCCTCCTCCCTTTCTAATCCTCTTTACACTTTAGCCTTTAATAAGGGTGACCCTGTTGTCCTTTTGGTCACATTACCCTTTGTGACATCCCCTCCCCTTCAGGGAAACCAGAACTTGCAGCTACTAAGCATGATGCCCCCACCTAGATTCTGCCTCTAGAAGTCTTTCCAGAAGCTTCTAGTTGACATGTTCTTTCCCTCCTCCAAAATCCTACAGGCTCCTGTTGGATGATCTGTAAAAACTCGGCATACGTTTTCCCAACTGCCACTGGCTGCACTCTTTACGCAGTAAGAACTTTGAGGCATCTGTAGCACTAGAACTCACGAAGAGACCAGTGTGAGGTCAACAGGGGCCTTATTTTCTCTTCACTAACTCACCAGAGTACTGGGGATAGAACAAAGCCTGCACGCTAGGCAAATGCTGTACCACTGCCCTCGCATGCCTGGGTCATCGGTATTTTTGAAATAGGTTCATGTTAAGGTGCCCATGCTTGGCTTGAACTCACTATACAGCTTAGAGAAGTTCTGAATTTACCATCCTCCTGCCTCAGCCTCCAGAGTGCATAGGATTACAGACTGTAGTGGTTATGACCAATTGAACTTTGTATCTGTAAGTTACATACAACGGTTCCTAACAGGCTATTGTGAGAATCAGTAGAGGAAATGGCCAGCTGTCTCAGCACTCAGGAAGCTGAGGCTCACAGATTGCCAGTGAGTGCAGGCCAGCCTGGACTACATAGTGAGATCCCATCTCAGAAAAGCGGAACAAAACAAAACCAACCAAAACACAAGAACAAACAAAACAGAGCGGTTTGGGGTGATGGTCAGCAGAGGCGAGCCAGTCTTTGAGTTTGAGGCCAGCCTGATCTACATAGCAAGTTCCAGGATATTTAGGGAAATATAGAAATACCTGTCTCAAAAAAACCAAAACCTAACTAACCCCCCACCCCCAAATGGTTGAAGTGATGGCCCAGTGGTTAAGAGTACTTACTGTTCTTTCAGAGGACCCAGGTTCAGTTCCCAGCACCCATGCCAGGCAGTCAGCGCTGTAATTCTAGCTCTTAGGGATCCAACACCTTCTGAACACATGCGGCATATATTTACACACACATACATATAAATAAAAATAAATTTTAGATCCGGGTGGTGTTATGCACCCCTTTAATCCCAGCACCTAGGACACAGAGTCAGGTAGATCTCTGTGAGTTGGAGGCCAGCCTGGTCTACAAAGCTACACAGAGAAACCCCGTCTCGGAATCATCCCCCCAAAATACAAATAAATACATTTAGAAGGGGCAATAAAAATAGCTGCTAGAGCAGTAGCGGGGCGCTGGTGGTGAACACTTTAATCCCAGCACCCTGGAGGCAGAGGCAGAGACGAGTGGATCTCTAGTTCAAGGCCAGTCTGGTCTGCAGAGCAAATTCCAGGTCAAAGTTACACGGAGAAACCTTGTCTCCGGGGTGGGAGGCTGGGGGAAGGCGTGTGCCTGCAATCCCAGCACTTGGGAGGTAGAGGTAGGAGGCTCAGGAGTTCAAGGTCATCCTTCACTACAAAATAAGTTCAGACCCAATGGGCTAAATGAGGCCCTGGCTCAGTAACGGGCTTAGTACTATGAACCAGCTGTATGGGGCTTCCAGGCAAACACTGTTTTGAAAACTGTACGAAGAAAGCCAGAAGACGACTGAATGAGGAAAAAGACGGCACTTGTCAGCATCTATTGGAGCACACCCTTAGGTAGAGGGAGACGGCTGGTGGGGCCAGCAGCTCTGTCTGCGGGAAAGGGATGGGCGGTGTCAGGGTTAGACGTTTCTCTCCCTGCTGTCGTCAGACGCGGCCACGCCTGTTCCTTCGGTTCCTCTCACCTATCAGCCCTGATGAATTCCAGGCTCTATTCCAAATACTGGAATAAAGTAAAAAAAAAAAAAAAAAAAAAAAAAAGATTAAATAAAGCGGTTCCGGATAGAGCGAGCGTCCCTCCCCAGGATGGGGCTGCAGAGGCTCCGCCTGGGGGACGCTGATTGGTCCGCGTCATGTGACCTCACGAGAGGGTTTTTAATGCTCAACCTGACCAGCGGCGCCGCAAAGTCCACCGTGGCTGAAACGCGGTGTTCGGGTGTCTGGTCGGCGTGGCTGGTGGGGAGTGCGGCTGACTGAAGGTAAAGGGGGGGGGTGTCCGGGCCGTGCAGAGCCGCCAGCTTCCGAGGCTTGGGGGGAACCGCTGGCGGCTTCGGGAGGAAGGCAGGCTGGGCTGTCGCAGGACGCTTGGGATGGCGGTCACAGCTCCCGAGGGCATGCCAACAGTGTGGGTATGCCGAGGGTGTGTGGGACCCGGACCCGGATCGGGGCTCTTACGACGGCCGCCTCCTAACTGCGAGGATTCTCCTCTGGGGAATGGCAGTCATAGCGTCTGCTTCCACTCCTCAGGCTGGGAGAGGGGCGCAGCAAAATGACCTGACTTGAGATCGAACTCGCAGGGTCCCGCACCCTCGGGGATCCTAGCACCTGGGGGTTTCTCGGACCTCGGACCTCTTCTAGGGCCCTTGGGGCAGGAGAACGCCTGTTACACCTGTAGCTACTCCCCCCTTTTTTTTATTAAAGGGGAATGAGGAAGGCAGGTGAGATGGTTTAGCTGTTAAAAGCGCCTGCCCTAAAGCCTGAGGACCCTATTAGATCCCTGAGAACCACATACTCGTGCAAGTCGTCCCGACTCCTACACTCAAGCTGTGTGTAGCTTATACATGCACAAAATAATTTTTTAATTGTGAAAAAGAGGCACCTAAAAACCCGCTTTAATAAAAGGAATTTTTAGAAGGGTGAGGTTGACTTAGGAAGGGATCCCGAGGTTGCAAGTTTGTGTTTATTCTAAGCCTTTCTTTTCTCTCTCTTCTCTCGACTTTTCCTTGTTTAGATAACCCAGTTTGTGCTACCTGCCATTTCAAGGCTTCCCCTCCTGGCCTCTACCGGAGCCTGCTGCTTAGGTCGCCATGGGGAACCACCTGGCTGACATGGCACCCACAGCCTCGTCCTTTCTGCCTCACTTCCAGGCCCTGCATGTTGTGGTCATTGGGCTGGACTCAGCTGGGAAAACTTCCCTTCTCTACCGCCTCAAGTTCAAGGAGTTTGTCCAGAGTGTCCCCACCAAGGGCTTCAACACTGAGAAGATTCGAGTGCCCTTGGGGGGGTCCCGTGGAATCACTTTCCAAGTGTGGGATGTTGGGGGTCAGGAGAAGCTGCGGCCACTGTGGCGCTCCTACACCCGCCGGACAGACGGACTGGTGTTTGTAGTGGACTCTGCAGAGACTGAAAGGTTAGAGGAGGCCAAGGTGGAGCTACACCGAATCAGCAAGGCCTCAGACAACCAGGGGGTGCCGGTGCTGGTGCTGGCCAACAAGCAGGACCAGCCCGGGGCACTGAGTGCCGCCGAGGTGGAGAAGAGGCTGGCTGTCCGGGAGCTGGCAACTGCCACGCTCACCCATGTACAAGGCTGCAGTGCTGTGGACGGCCTGGGCCTGCAGCCAGGATTGGAGCGCCTGTACGAGATGATTCTGAAGAGGAAGAAGGCACCTCGGGCAAGCAAGAAGAGACGGTGACCCGAGGCCGCCCCTACCCTGCCTACTAGGGGTCAGTACTTAACACGATAGTCCAGCAGGGCCTGTGACCTCCCAGCCAGCATGGGTGCTGGACCTGTCCATCTCAAAGAACTAAGGAGCATGGCCGTGTCCTGTTTCGGTGCCATATGGGGGAGGGGAGATGAAGTGTCTTCTCTGCTCTTCACCTCTAGAGGGTAGGGGCTGCAAGACCGGAGATGAAAATGTAAACGCTGACTCTACCTCGACCCTGGTTCTCCGTTTCCTTCCCTAGCGTTTTATTTGGATGTGTATTTTTGTTTTTGCAAGGGGACGGTGTGAGAAAGTTGCCCTGAGAATGCATTTGGGATGAACGGAGGACATTTTCCCTCTCCCCACAGTTGGGGGGAGGGGTCTCCTCAGCTGCTCGCTCTTCTGGTCACAATCTTTTTGTGTCTGTGAAAGTGCCAAGAATCCTCCCCACGCTTGTAGATGCCCAGCCCTTTTTATAAGCCTTGTGTGTCCTCTGTTATTACTGTTTTTTTTTTTAGTATTTGCCTGTAAGTTATTAAAGTTAGATGATTCTAGCTCCTGTTTGGATCTGGCAATTTCTTCTCCCCTTATCTAGCCCAATGGGGAGTTTGGGATTTGCTTTGAGAGTATGTGTGTGTGTTTTTGGGGGGGGGGATGCTTCTCCTGAATTAACAAAACAAATACTGACAAATTAGATTGCGTGCTAATGGGATAGCCCATACGAGTTCTGGAGGTAATTGAAACCTGCTAAAGCTGTTGTTGCCTGATCTAGTTTTAGGAGGTCATGGATCCTTTCTAGCTTCTCACCTCCTCTGGCCCTTGCTCCTGAGACCAGCTGCTCCTAGGTCTACCAAGGGCAAAGTTCATCCGCTCTCAGGTCTGTCAGTACCCAAGCCTGAGTCTTTCTGACTGTCACTCACCGCCTGGTACTCAAGTTGGTCTAATTTCTATCCCCCTTTGGAGGATGTGGTAAGAATGGAAAGTGATGCCTGGCCTTATGCCACCTCTAAGAGCTCAATCTGCTGACTGAAGCTCTCTGAAAGCAGCTGGTGCTAGGTTGGCCTGGTGACTAAGCCTGAGTCTTCAGCTGTGGGAACAGCTTCTCCCCAGAGGGGACAGCAGTCATAACCTACCCCACTCCCAACCTGTGAGACAAGCATGGAGAACCACCATCTACAAATGTTAATAGAACAAGCTGAGGGTGCATCTGCAGTCTACACCAGCATGCGGTGTGGGGGAGGGGGGAAGAGGATAGAGGCAGGAGGGTCAAGAATCCAAGGCCAGTCAGGGTGATATGAGACCTGCCACCAACACAATATGTGGTAGGATAACACGTTAACATTGCCAGGTCCGGAGTTCCTGCTTAGACTTCCAGGGACCCCGCCCCATGCAGGAAGGCCAGCTGTGTCTGAGCAGAACAATAAGATTCTCCTAATCTTGCTGGGTGGGAGGGAGTCTTGAAGCCAAGGACGGTCTTTTCCAGCCCCCAGTCCCACCCACAGCCTTGGTGCAAACATGGGATCCTTAGAACTGATTAACAATCCTGCCCTGGGATCAGCAGCTCTCTCTGGGGGAGGCTTCTTTTCCAAAAGCTGAAGCTTGCTGCTGAGGCTCAGCCTGTCTAGATTTGCCCTCCAACTCCCTTGAAGCTCAGATGGGATGGGGGTGGGGGTGACTGTGCATTGATCCGGAAGGGTGCCCAAGTGTGCGTCAGTGCTGCTGTTTAGCAGAGCTGCTGGGCTGGTTCCACCAGAAACACGCACTACCTGACCTCTCTTGACACCTGATTGATGGCTTTCAGTCCTTTAGACCAGAGTCCTGCAGTTTAGGGTCAGTCCTGGGTTGGGAAGGACATGGCCAGAAGAACACTTGCCCTGGGAGATCTTTCCTCTTCACCCCAATTCTGCTTTTGCCTTAAAATCTTCAATGACACATTTTTTTTAATCTACTCACCTCTAGGATTAAGGTCTTCGGATTTGGGGAAAGATGTACAGGGATGTATTCCCTGCTTTGTCTCCAAGGGGCTTCAGTGGTACCAGCTTTTGACTGGGACTCATTGAACACTGGTCCTTCTTACTTATTTAGAACTAGAACTGCCAGGCAGTGATGGCACACTCCTGTAATCACAGCACTTGGGAGGCAGAGGCAGACAGATCTCTGTGAGGTCTAGACCAGCCTGGTCCACAGAGTAAGTTCCAGGAGTGGCTCCATAGCTACTGAGAAACCCTGTTTCAAAAAAGAAAAAGCAAAAAAACAAAAACCTAGAACCTTCTCACTTATGTCCTAGCCATGGAGCAGGTCAGGGGTGGTGGTCCACAGGAGACCTGCAACTGTTGCAAGTCCCAAAGCCCTTGGGCTTGACTGTTTAGCTGGCAGTGGGGGAGGGAGGAGGGAGGGAGGGAGGGGGAAGGGAGGGAGGGAGGGGAAGGGTGGCAGATGAGGGACAGAAAAGCCAGTTGCTTTAACAGTGGTGGAGAGAAGTGAGCCTTGGGGAATTCTTAGTAAAAAGCTACACTGTGTATCTGGAGTGTGTGTTGGGGGGGACATTGGGACCTTGGAATAACCCTGACTTGACCCATGAATAGGACCAGAGATCTGCACAGGAGCATTGCTTCCCGGTCTTCTAGACAGGGAGACGGGGCTCCCCTTCCTCCCCAGCCCTGCCTGGGGGTTCTGAATTCTGAACATTGGGACACTCGAGTGGACAAGGACAGGAGGCAGGTTGTATTTCCTTTGTCCTGATGGGTATAATTTTCCCTCACTGAGGAGAGAATCCCTGGAGCAGGCGTGGTAACTAGAACTGCATGTCTGTAATGGGAAGCTGGAGGCCCACAGTCTGGGCTCCCTTCTGACTCAGCCTTCCTCCCGGCCACCCTCTTTTCTTGCACCAGTCTGAATGCACAATCCAAAGGGAGGGCATTTTCCTTGCATGCCTTCCCTCCTTGGAGCCACTCTTTCTGGGGACAGAGATGGTAGTGGGCTCCATTTCACTGCCCTCTTCAGCCCTTTGGTATTGCATTTATGCTCAATGAAAAGAGAGAAGGCAGAAGGGAGAAGATCAGAGTGGGCAGGAATTTGCCCAAGGACACACAGCTACGATCAGATCCTTGCTCCCAGGCGAACAAGTTGCCATCATTGAGCTTTGACTCCTACTCCTCCCTCCATGTCTCTGGGTTCCCTCTCCTTGATTAGATTAAAGCCCAGCTTTCTGCTGCTTCTCTCACTCCCTTCCTGGGGAGTGGAAGGTCTTATCTCCTGACCTAACAGCTCTGGCTTCAAATCTGGCCAGAAGGGCCACACCCCACTTTTACAATGTTTAGCTAGCATTAGTCGTGGTCTTCTTCTTCTTCTTCTTCTTCTTCTTCTTCTTCTTCTTCTTCTTCTTCTTCTTCTTCTTCTTCTTCTTCTTCTCCTCCTCCTCCTCCTCCTCCTCCTCCTCCTCCTCCTCCTCCTCCTCCTCCCCCCTCCTTCCTTTTTTTTTGGGAGGGGGAGGGAGGATTTTGGAGACAGGTTTCTCTGTAGCCCTAGTTGTTCTGAAGTCTCTGTGTAGACCAGGCTGGCCTCCAACGCACAGAGATCTGCTTGCCTCTGCCTCCAAGTGCTGAGATTAAAGGTGTGCGCCACTACCTCCACCTGGCTCACCAGTCTTTCTTAAAGCAGACATCTCTCAGTGGGCCCAATCCAGCCCAACATAAAATCATAAATTTAGCCGTTTGTGCAACATTTGGAGACTCAGTTGCTTGGCTCTCCAGCTTTGAAATTTGTAGATGACTACAATGTATCAGAGTATGAGAAAGTCTGGCAAAGGCTAGGCTTGGTAGCACAGGCCTAATATTGATACCTGAGGGTCAGAGTCAAGCAGATCACTGAGTTTGAGGGCAGCCAAGGCTAGTGACACCTTGTCTTAAAAAAAAAAAAAAAAGAGCTGGGCGGTGGTGGCGCACTCCTTTAATCCCAGCACTCGGGAGGCAGAGGCAGGCGGATCTCTGTGAGTTCGAGGCCAGCCTGGTCTACAAAGTGAGTTCCAGGACAGCCTCCAAAGCCACAGAGAAACCCTGTCTCGAAAAACCAAAAAAAAAAAAAAAAAAAAAGGAAGGAAGGAAGGAAAGAAAGAAAGAAAGGAAGGAAGAAAAGAAAGGAGAGAAAGACAGGCTCTGTTGTAAAAAACATGGCCTATTTTCCACAAGAGGCCTGTGGGCACTGGAAGGGAAAAATCAGAGGAGAGGAGGCTTTGAAGCCCACTTCCTGCTTCCCTACCCCCAATACTCCCGACCCTGACCAAATACAATTCCTTGGAAGAAGCAGGCCTCTCTGTATTCACTGCTGGGGGAGTCTGGAGAATAGTGAGACCTCTTCCCCTGATTGAACCAGAAGAAAAAAATTTTTTCTTAAAAAAAAAAGTAGCTGGGTGGTGGTGGCGCACGCCTTTAATCCCAGCACCTGGGAGGTAGAGGCAGGTGGATCTTTGTGAGTTCATGGAAGCCAGCCTGGTCTACATAGTTCCAGGACAGGCTCCAAAGCTGAAGAGAAACCATGTCTCAAAAAACCAAAAATGAATGAATGAATGATTAATGATTAGCTAGGTGTGGATACTTCAAGCCTGTGACCTCAGTAGTCCAGGGTTGAGGCTGCAGGTGCAAACCCATCTTAAAACAAATACTTATTTTAGTGCTGGATTTGAGCTTGGGGACTCCTATAAGCTAAGCACACAATCTACCCCTTAGTTATACTTCTTCTAAAAACTGTTAAAAAATGTCACTGGCTGGCAGGGTGTGGCAGTACACACTTCTAATCCCAGATCTTGGGAGACAGAGATGGAAGACCTCTGTGAGTTCCTGGTCAAACTGTTCTACATGGAAAGTTCCAGGCTCTGTCCAGGGCTACATAATGAAACTTTGTCTCAAACAAACAAACAAAAAAACATTCTGAGACAAGGGAGCTGGAAAAATGGCTCAGTCATTAGGAGAACTGACTGCTCTTCCAGAGGTCCTGGGTTCAATTCCCAGCTGACACATGGTAGCTCATAAGTATCCTCAACTCCATTACTATAGCATTAAGGACCCTTGCAGTACAAACACATATGCACAGGAATAAAGAAAAAAGTGAAATATATATTAATTTTTTTTTTACTGACCATCTCCCATGACACAGGCAATAGATCTTTAGTGTGAAAGCAAGCCAAATTTAGAAAATGCTGGCATAGTGTCTCGTTCCTTTAATTCTAGGACTTGAGAGGTAGCTGAATCTCTAAGTTCGAGGCCAGCCTGGTCTATAGAGGGAATTCCAGGACAGCCAGGAAACCTGTCTGGAAAAGCAAACAAACAAAGAAAATAGAAAAACAACCTAACCTAAACTTTTGAGCTAAAACCATTACGAACAAGTTTTGAATCTATCCTTCCCTGTGTTTTTCTTTGCATATGGTTGATAAAAAGATATGTCTCTCCAACCACACACAGGATTATATAAGGTGTCCTGCTCAGTTTTGCTTTTCTTATTTATATCATGGACATGATTCATTGCTGGCACCTATGATTTCTTTCTTTCTTTTTGATGACTACATGAAATTTCATTATGTGAGTGTATCATCATCTTATTAATGAATGTATTACTGATTCACTGTGTGAATGAGCCATGAACCCTCTTGAATATTTTTTGCACACTTGAGGAAAATTCCTTGTGTCACAGGGTATTATGTGGGCAGGTAAGGTGGGTACAGTCCCCTGATGCCAAGCCTGACAACTTGGGTTTGACCTCCGTGTGATGGAAGGAGAGACTGAGCCCTGAAACTTGTCCTCAGACTCCTGAAAGTTGTTTTCTGATTTCCACACTCACATCTTGGCACACTCACACACAAAAAGATATACATGCATGCACATTTTTTATTTTTACGTAGTAAAGTCAGGCATGGTGGCATATGCCCTTAATTTTAATGTATGCATCTCTATGAATCTGAACCCAGCCTGGTCCATGTAGTGAGTTCCAGGCCAGCTAAGGCTATACAGTGAGATTCTGTCTCAAAAAGCAAAACAAACAAACAAAAAAACAAAAACAAATTTTTAAAAGGAGCATATGTGACAAGGCATGGTGGCACATGTCTTTTAGTCCCAGGATTTGGGAAACAGAGGTAGGAGAACAATTCTAGCCTGGTCTACATAGCTTTTTTTTTTTTTTAAGGTGTGTTTAGGATAACGTGTGCTTAAGGCTTTGCCAAGTTGGACGTTGATGGTGTATGCCTTTAATTCCAGCACTCAGGAAGCAGGTGGATCCCTGTGAGTTCGAGGCCAACCTGGTCTGCAGAATGAGTGCCAGGACAAGCTCCAAAGCTACACAGAGAAACCTTGTCTCTAAAAACAACAACAACAACAACAACAACAACAACAAAAAAAAAACAAAAAAACTTTGCCAAAGTTTGAGGGAGAGAGAAGTTGAAAGTTTATTCAGTCGCACCCTCCAACGCTGGTCTCCAGGCCTTGCAGTACTGAGTTGTACATAGTGTCTTTGCTTTATAGAGGGAAGAGACTGAATCAGCAGCTGGGTAGAGGATGCACTTGGGTGGAGAGGGAGTGAGCTCAGGCTCGCCACCACTGCCGGCTGCCTGACTGGTGGCGGAGGCTGGCAGATGGTGAGGACTCCCCAGCACCCAGCTTGTCACAAACGTCAGGCAAAGTAGGCAAAGCCAGCCCTGAAATAAATCCTGGGGTGGAGGGGACTTCAGGGAGGGAGGCTGAGACCAGAAATGCTTGCTCAGAACTGAGCAGGAGGAATTGTCTCTAGTCCTAAACAGGACAGAGGAGGTTCTGGAACATTCCCAATCCCCCTGCAGTGACCCCTTCTTGACCCTTATAGTGGGGATTCCCACCAAAAGCCATAGCTCAAGGAGCCTGAGGGATCTGTTTCCTAGAACATGCTGGGCTGTTTGGAGCCTGGCCACTCTGGTTCACTCAGACTTCTCAGTTAATCCTGCCCTCCACCACCCCCCCCCCCAGTGGAGAGGGATAGTGTGAGGTAGAAGGCAGGAGACTAATCTCTTTCGTACCCTGCATGCCCTTCCTGGTTAATCTGGTGGAAAGATCCTTATTAGAGGATAGGAGAGATTACAGCTATTTTTAAAGTGTGTTGAAGGTGAGGCGTCTTGTCTCCCTCACCTGCTTGTGTGGGATTAAACACAGGCTAAGCACTCTACTGTTGAGATATAACTCCAGAACAAGCAGGCAAACAAAGCAATTTATTATTTTTAATTATGTGTGTGTGCCCGTGTGTGCCTATGTGTAGATATTTATATGCCCATGAGTGGAGGTGCCCACCAAGGCCAGAAGGGGGCGTCAGGTCTTCTGGAGGTTCC
Organism: Mesocricetus auratus; assembly: GCF_017639785.1. Lineage (NCBI taxonomy): Eukaryota > Metazoa > Chordata > Mammalia > Rodentia > Cricetidae > Mesocricetus > Mesocricetus auratus. Next base: position 80,908,677 of record NW_024429191.1, on the reverse strand, counting down.
TTGGAGGACTTCGTGAGCCTCCTGGTGAGGGTGCTCAGACCTGAACTCCTGTCCTCTGGAAGAGCAGCATTGGGTCTTAATCCCAGAACCATCTTTTTGACCCCATTTCCCGAGGTTTTTTTTTTTTAAGATTTATTTATTTATTACATATACAGTGTTATGCCTGCATACCAGAAGAGGGCATCAGATTGAAATGTAGATGGTTGTGAGCCACCATGTGGTTGCTGGGAATTGAACTCAGGACCTCTGGAAGAGCAGTCAGTGCTCTTAACCTTTGAGCCATCTCTCCAGCCCCGTTTTTTTTTTTTTATGTTTGGGATTTTGCTTGTTTTGTCTTTTGTTTTGAAACAGGGTCTCACTGTGTAGCTGAAGCTGGAGAAATGTTCCTTCCACCTCAGCAGCTGGCGAGTGCCGGGATCACAGGCGTGTTTATTACCACCTCAACTGGCTGTGGTTCTGTGTGTCGGTTTGTGTTGTTTTTCTAAAGTCACCCACTGCGTTCCACTCTAGGGTGGAACCAATTTATACTTTCTCGAATTCCCTGAGCCTACTGGGAGGAGAACAGAGCCCCCAGCCTGACAAGACTGCATCCCAGAGAGTAACCCACAGAGTAACTGAAGGATAAGATGACCGTGGGCCAATAGTGATCATGGCCAGGTTATTGTCCCCCTACTAGGTTTACCCATCCTACATCTAAATCTATAAACAGGGCCTTGACTGGTATGCTGGCCAGTGCTGTGTCAACTTGACACAAGCTGTATTCACCTGAGAGGAGGGAACCTCGACTGAGAAAATGGGCTGCAGGCAAGCCTGTGGAGCATTTTCTCAATTAGTGATTGATGTGGGAAGGGCCAGCCCATGGTAGGTGGTGCCACTCTAGGCTGGTGGTCCTGGGTTCTATAAAAAAGCAGACTGCACACAACTTTGATCCCAGCACTCAAGGAAGCAAAGGCAGACAGATCTCTGTGAATTCAAGGCCAGCCTGGTCTACAGAGTAAGTTCTAGGACAACCAGAGATACACAGATGAAACCCTGTCTTGAAAAACAAAAACCAATAAAAGTAGGCTGGTATCCGACTGTGGTGGCATACACTTCTAATCCCAGCACTCAGAAGCAGAGGTACACAGATCTCTGAGTTTGAGGCCAGCCTGGTCTACAAATTGAGTTCCAGGACGGCCAGGGCTGTTACACAGAGAAATGCTATCTCCAAAAACAAACCAACAAACAAAAAAGCAGGCTGAGCAAGCCACATGGAGCAAGTCAGTAAGCAGCACTCCTCCATGGTCTCTGCAGCAAGCAGATCCTGCCTCTAAGCTCCTGCTCTGCTTATGTTCCTGTCCCGACTTGCTTCAGTGATGGACAGTGATTGGAAGTGTAAACCAAGTAAACCCTTTCCTCCTCAATCCCAAGCTGATTTTGGTCATGGTGTTTCAACATGGCCTTGTATTATTGATCCTTCTCCAGTCTCTCAAATGCGGGGACTACAGGTGTGCACCAGCAAGCTCAGTTTAAACCTGGTATAGGCGGGAGTAGTTATTTTTTGAGACAGTGTCTCCCAGTATAACTGACTGGCCTGGAACTTGCTACCACACAAGGGCTTTTGTTGCTGTTGTTTTTGTGCTGCTGGGAATGGAGCCCAGGGCCTCATGGATGATTGGCATCTGTGCTCTCAGCACCAACCCGCACCTCCCAGCTCCTGGTTCATCTTATAATCATCAATGAGAAGTGGAGGTAGTACTTTCTTCCTCCCCGCTGATGCTATCACCCTGTGAAATGACCTTATTTGGGGCTAAGTTTGTTTACCTTCTGACCTCTAGGCACAGACCTAGTCTGTTCATTCCTCTGTCCCCAAGCATTACCTATCTCTGGGACACCAGGTTGTCCCCAAAGGATGGAGGGTGGGGTAGGAAGTGGTTTTAGTTTATAAATGTTGACAGTCCCCAAGAAGGACAGCCAGCAAGTAAGATTGGAGAGCTTATCCTGGAAGGCTTCCAGGAAGAGGAGAGGCAAAGAAAATAACTCTGAGCTGGAACGAAGCATCCCGATTAAGGAGAGATTGTGGTCACAAAGCATCCCAATTAGGGAGGGACTCCGAGCACTGACCTAGAACAGTCCTGGCCCTGCCAGTCACTCAGGAGGAAAGGCCAGAGTCTGAAGGGTAATATACACAGTTTCATTCCTCCCTTCCCTGTAATTACCTAGCCTAGGACACTCCTCAGAGACTGCCCACCACTCCCCTCCCCCAGCTCTTCCCACTGTCGGCTGAGGACATTCAAGTTCTAGGAGATTCCTGAGATTCCCCATTATTGGGCCAACAAGATGGCTCAGGAGGTAAAGGTGGCTGCTGAATTCAATCCCTGAGACCCACGTGGTGGGAGGAAAGGACTCCTTGAGGCTGTGTTCTGACCCCCCCCCCTTTCTCTCTCTCTCTCACAGAAACATAATTTTAAAATTAAAAATGTTTTTTTGGGGGGGTGGTTGAGGCAGGGTTTCTCTGTGGCTTTGAGGGCTGTTGTGGAACTAGCTCTTGTAATCCCAGCACCCAGGAAGTAGAGGCAGGAGGATTTTCCAAAGTCCTGGGTTTGATTCCCAGCACCCACATGGAAGCTCATAACCGCCTGAAATTCTGGTTCTAGGGAGATGCAAGACCCTCTTCTGGCTACTTTGGTCGTCTCAGAACCAGGTATGTGGCACACAGACATGCAGGCAAAACATATATACACATTAAAAAAAAAAAGAGTTCAAGAGCCGGGCGTTGGTGGCGCACGCCTTTAATCCCAGCACTCGGGAGGCAGAGGCAGGCGGATCTCTGAGTTCGAGGCCAGCCTGGTCTACTGAGCGAGTTCCAGGACAGCCTCCAAAACAATACAGAGAAACCCTGTCTCAAAAAACCAAAAAAAAAAAAAAAAGAGTTCAAGGTCATCCTAGACTATATATTGAGTTCCTTTGATGCCAGCCTGAACTACAGGAGATTCTATCTCAAAATAAACAAGTTTATTAATTACTTTTGTTTGTTTGTTTGGTTTTTTGAGACAGGGTTTCTCTGTATTGTTTTGGAGCCTGACCTAGAACTAGATCTGTGGATCAGGCTGGCCTTGAACTCACAGAGATCTGCCTGCCTCTGCCTCCTGAGTGCTGAGATTAAAGGCATGCACCACCAACACCCCCTTTGTTTTTGTTTTTTCAAGACAGGATTTTTCTGTGTAGCCCTGGCTGTCCTGGTACTAACTTTGATAAGGAAAAGACTAATCTGTTTTTATCTTTTTTTTTTTTTTTTTTTTTTTTGGTTTTTCGAGACAGGGTTTCTCTGTAGTTTTGGAGGCTGTCCTGGAACTAGCTCTTGTAGACCAGGCTGGTCTCGAACTCACAGGGATCCACCTGCCTCTGCCTCCCGAGTGCTGGGATTAAAGGCGTGTGCCACCAACGCCCGGCTTTATCATTTTTTTTTGAAAAAATTTTGTTTACCATGTTTATTTTTGGAAAAGGTCTTACTATGTAGCTGGGCCTGGAACGCTCTATACCAGTGGTTCTCAACTTTCCCAATGCTGCTGCTGCGACCTATTAATACAGTTCCTCATGTTGTGGTGACTGCCAACCATGAAATTATTTTTGTTTTATTTCATAACTGTAATTTTACTACTGTAGCTATCTGTCTGTGATTTCTGATGGTCTCAGGTGACCCCTGTGAAAGTGTTGTTAGAACCCCCCCCAGAGGAGTCATGACCCACATGTTGAGGATTGCTCCTTTATATAGACCCAGCTGGCCTAAAACTCACGGAGATCTACCTGCCTCTGTCTCCAGAGTACTGGGATTAAAGTCCAGAGATGCCAGGCCCAGTGTTATTTGTTTTTGTGATTGTTGTTTGTTTGTTTGCTTGCTTGCTTTGGAGCAAAGTCTTCTGTAGTCCCGAGTGGCATCTAGTTCATTCTGTAGCTGAAGCGAAGCCCTCCATCTCTCAGGTGCTGTGCTCACAGGCATGTCCACATTTTCTGCTCATCATCTTTCTCCCTTATTTGCAGCGTTGGAATTCGGCCATGGCCTTGCACACCCTTGGCAAGCCTGTGCCACTGAGTGGCACCCGCAGCCCACCTCTCCTTCTTTTTAGCCTTTAAAGAATGTTGCTGCCAGAGCCAGGGGTGTGTCTGAGTGATTGTCCAGCAAGCTCAAGGCCCCAGGTTCAATCCTCAGGACCTTAAACAAAGGAGAATGTGGCTTCCAGAAATATGGAAGTCACATCTGTGGGTCAGATATTTGGGGATGGAGACATTCGGGAAGGATGCATCGCTGTTCCTTCCCGATGAAGTCAGAGGAGAAAAGGCCAGACCTTAGGAGCCAGCAGAGGCTACAGGGAAGGACTTGGCAGTGAGAACTGAAAAAACCCGAAAGATCTGCCTGCTCCCCTTCCTGGAAAGCTCTCAAGGCAGCAGCAAGTTTTGCATATCTTGAATGATTTAAGATATCTTCAAACTATGGTCTCCCGTGACCCTTTTTTTTTTTTTTCTAAGATAGGGTCTCTTTATGCTACCCTGGCTGTCCTGGAACTTGCTATGTAGACTAGACTAGGCTGGCCTTAAATTTCCAGAGATTTCCCCAAGTACTGGGAGTAAAAGTGTATGCCACGACTCCTGGCTACTTCTTAGCCTCTTTCAGATTTTGTTTTCTGTTCTGTTCTGTTTTAATTATACAAATATTTTATAGCCCCACCTGGTGACAAGCCCAGATACGTGACATCCACAGATGATTTCACCCAATAGTGTCTGATCTTTCATCAGACTGCTGGAGCAGCAGCCACGGTATTGACAGCCTGAGGTTGCATCATTCTGCCCCTTCACCCCCACCCTGCAAGGTGCTGGAGCAATGGGAGGGCTCTCTTCCTCAGGAGGAGGATGACAGCTGGGTGTCCAGATAATCCAGAAACTGGATTATCCGCCTCTGATTTCTTACAGGTCATTTACATGCAAGCTGGATGTTAACGTGCGTGTGTGTGTGTGTGTGTGTGTGTGTGTGTGTGTGTGTGTGTGTGTGTGTGTTGAGTGGAGAGGGCAGTCCTAGAATAACCCATTTATCTGCCACCCAGAGCATGGTTCATCAGTCACATGTACTCTGAATGCTATTTAGGGTTGGGGACCTGACACATTCTAACCACCGGAGACACAATGTTTATACAAAGATGTGTCTGTACTTGCTGCTCTTGCAGAGGACCTGGGTTCTGTTCTCAGCACCCACACAGTGGCTCATAGCCATTCATAATTCCAGTTCCAGGGAATCTAATGGGCACTAGTAGGCATTTTCATATACACATAAAATAAATAAATCCAATAAAATAAAAATAAAAAGAAGTGGATTGGAGAGCTAGGGGTTTAGTTCAGTGACTGAGTGCACGCTCGCTACACGTATCATCGTAAAGGAGAAAACTGTCTCTCTGTGGAAAGACAAACAAAGGTTCCTGGTTTACAGAGGAGCAGACTCTCAAGAGAAAGTGAGGGAAGCAAAATGGGTTCCAGGAGCCAAGCAAGTCTGCCCTTCACAGCTCAGAGTCTGGCTCTGATTCAACCCTGAAGAAAGCTTTGGAGATGCATTCCAAAAAGGATCCTGCCTGGTAGCTGACAGCTCACACCTGCAACTCCAGTGTTCAAGAAGCAGAGACCAGAGGATGGCTGTGTGTTCAGGACCAGGTTGGGTTAAGTAGTGAGACTGTGTCTCAGACAAAACCAAAAAAGAACCTTTCTCCTCCTCCTCCTCCTCCTCCTCCTCCTCCTCCTCCTCCTCCTCCTCCTCACTTTTCCAGTGAACTTTTACTAGTAATTACATCACAATTCAGGATCCCAAGGTAGGAACCATCATATACCCCAGTCCCCTTTTACTATCTGGGGAAGACAGGGAACATGGTGGAACCAGGTCAGGTCTTCCCAGGAAACATGCCTTCTGCTCTGTGCTCATCCCAGGCTGAGACCCATGATACTGCACAGAGGAACTTTATACATGCCAGTACCACTCACACTCACACACACACACACACACACACACACACACACACACACACACACACACACACACACCCCTACCTACCTACCTTGCTGTCGTTGCCTAAAAGAAAGAAAGGGAAAACCAAAAACAACCTGCACTAGATGATCCAGGCCTGCAACCCCAGCACTGGGAACTTGGGGCGAGGAGCACCAGGAGCTTGGCCAGATTTGGCTATATAGTGAGTTCGAGGTCAGCCTGGGCTATAGGAGATCTTGAGTTAAAGAAAAACAAAAACAAACAAATACATAAAAACTAAATAAGCTGGGCATGGTGGCAGAGACAGGCAGATCTCTGTGAGTTCAAGGCCAGCCTGGTCTACATAGTGAGTTCCAGGATGGTCAGGACCACACAGAGAAGCACTGTCTCCAAAAACCAAAACCAAACAAACTAAACCCCAAGGAAACAAAATAAAGCTGAGCACAGGGGGGAAGGTCTATAATTGTAGTTCATGGGAAGCAGAGGCAGGAAGGTCAGGAGTTCAAGGTCCTTAGATATATATTGAGTTTGGATTACACGAGTCACAATCTCAAGCATACACACACTCACTTCCCCCAGGAAGGCTGTTTTTTTTAATGCCTGCATCATCAGATGACTAGCTAGCTCTGAGCACCCTCTAGGCCAAGGGCAAGTGTCCAAAGAGGGGAAGCTTTTGGCAGCCAACACCCCAGCCAATATAGGGGATCTGGGTGGAGTCTTGCTCGAAGGCATCTACACAGGGTGTAGCTAGAAGGCACAGGCCACCGTAAGCAAGTTGCAGTCACTACTCACACGTGGCAATTCAGCTCTCTCAGGACTCTCCCTCGACTATCCTCATCCTCCTCATTCTGCCCTCCATTCCCAGTCCCTGGTCCCTGCCTTTGATCTTGCCTTGTCAACCTTGACATTTTTCTGGGAGTCGGGATAAAGCCCTGAGCTTCTTTGAGAGCCACCAGTGAGCTGGGACATGGGGGTTCCCCTTGCTCAGGGGGTCCTTAACTGCCACAGAAGAAGGTTCTGGGGTCCCAGAGAACACCAGACATGAACAACTTCCCTCAGATTTTCTTTTTACCTTAGATATATATATATATTTTTTTTTCTTCATATATAGCTTCACTTCCTGTCACAGAGAAAGGACTGCTCAGGAGCAATTCACACAACCCTCACCACAACCACCATTACACACACACACACACACACACACACACACACACACACACCACACACACCACACCATCCTGAGGCTCAACTCCTACTTAGACACTCCAGGACACATTCCCTTGACCAGGAAGGGCGGTCCTGGCCTGGTTTCCTTTGAAACTTGAGATCAGAAAAGACACCTCCTTTCCTGGTCCTTTTCCTGCCACCACCCAAAGCCAAGTTTGTGGGAGCGTAGAGAGGATGGGTGTTTAGTGGAGGGGTGGGTGTGGGTGTGGGTGTGGGTGTGGGTGGACTGACTCTGAACCTTCCCTTTCTTTTGCACAACTCTGTATAATGGAGCCAGAATCTGACGCAAAGGGCAAAGGAGAAGAAAACATTCTTTCTAGGCATTTGACTGCTGTTTTACATCCAAGATCAAACCAGGGAGCTCTGGTGTCATGTCCTTATGTCCTCCTTGTCCTTTGGTCCGTAGTATGTGGTTGTCCTGTGGTGCATGTGCCTCTCACACACATACATGCATGTACACAAACACACATACACACACCACACACACACACACACACACACACACACACACACACACACACACACACCCTTACATTGTTGAAACCAGAGTTGAGGCCTCCTGGGAAGGGAGTGAGGAAAAAGCTCCCGTCATATGTGGGTGATCGCATACCTGTCCTCCTGGGAGGTGACACTTCCACTACACCTCCACAGGTTTCATGGGAGCCTCACCCTAGTTTTGGCCTAATGCTGTCAGGGTGGGCAGCAGGGATGGAAGGATTGAGCTGGCCTAGTGCCAACAAAGAGGACGCTCCTAGCTGCCCCTGGACATGCCAGCAAGCCAGCTCTCCCAAGGACTGACCCTTAGTGACACTCAGCTGAGGACCCAGTAACAACATTTGGGCCCAGATTTCTGGCAGAGCCTCAGGGATGATTGAGAAAAATATCACAGAGACCTCTTGAGGATTGGAAGGGGCCCTTTCCTCCCTGATGAGCTGCATGAAGCCTTCAGCCTGGTCTAGATAGTGAGTACCAGGATAGGCTCCAATTCGACACAGAGAAACCCTGTTAGGAAAAACAGAAAAACAAACAAACAAACAAAAAAACACAACAATAACAAAAAAAAAAAAAACTTGGTGCCTTGGCTGGACAAAATGAGACTGGTAGTCCAAAGTATTTGCTGTCCCTGAATCAGGAGAAGCCTGACTGGATGTGTCTTCACCCCATTAGGCAGGGGCTGGGACTGTAATTGCTGTAATTCGTTGATGAATGCAATTTGCAGCCGGCTTCTCTCTCTGTGACAGGCCTCAATTAGGGCTGCCAAGGGATCTGGGGACTGGATGTTGTTTCCATCTCCTTTGCCTGGTCTGGTCACCCCAAAACAAGAGGGGTTCTTAAGACTTGTTGGGTGAACACCCACATACTGACTTATACCTGGAGACAGAATTTTAGAAGAAATGGTAGTGGAGAGAAAGAAAAAGGATGAAATGGTGCATGAATTTATTCTTGATTTCATTTGATCCAGGGTCTCTGTGCAGCCCTGGCCGGTCTGGAACTCTCGATGTAGAAGCAGGTGGTGATTCTCCTGGCCTGCCTCCCAAGGGCTGGAATTGCAGGCATAAGCCACCGTAAGCCGACTCGTTGTTGTTGATGGTATTTGTTGTTTTGACAGGTTGTAGCTAAGCCTGAGCTTGGGTTTCTGATCCTGCTGTGTCTACTTCTTCAGTGCTGAGATTACAGGCCATGCCACCACACCTGGTTTTATGTGGTGTTTGGGCTCAGGGGATCTAGGCAAGCACTGTATAAATGGAGCCATATAACTGGCCCCTTGGTTTGTTTGTTTGATTTTTTTTTTTTTTTTTGGTTTTTCGAGACAGGGTTTCCTGTGGCTTTGGAGGCTGTCCTGGAACTCGCTCTGTAGACCAGGCTGGCTTCGAACTCACAGAGATCCGCCTGCCTCTGCCTCCCGAGTGCTGGGATTAAAGGCGTGCGCCACCAACGCCCGGCTGTTTGTTTGATTTTTAAAAGACAGAGTGTCACTCTGAACTCTGTTCAGCCTTCTCAGCCCTTTTAAAATTTTGTCTCTTTTTTTCTCATTCACCCTGGAAGGAGGTTGATGCCAGTGCCTACTTATATACATATTCCTTGGCAATGTCTGGTACAAGAAAAGCACTGGACAGTGTTCCCATTTATTTATTCATTCATTCATTTATTGTTTATCTTTGAGACAGAGTTTCTCTATGTAGCCTTGTCTGTCCTGGAACTCACCCTGTAGACCAGGCTGGTCTCAAACTCAGAGATCTGCCTACCTCTGCCTCCTGAGTGCCACCACTGCCCGGCAGATTGATGTTTTTAGATAGATGGATAGATGAGTGGATGGAGTTGATAGATGGGCAGAAGGATGGATGGGCTAGAAAATGTATATGTGGATGATGGGCAGAGAGGAGATGAACAGAGAGAAGTCTGAGTTGGGCTGGAGCAGCTGGGCTGCCTTTGGATATGTTTCTTCCTCATCCCCATCCCCCACTGCTGCTTTTTGTTTGACTTTGGGAGTAACTAATGCACCTACCCTTCCATTCAAGAACCAAATCAACTTCCAGAGCCAATGAGAAGTTAGTTAAAAGTATGATCCTGGAATAATTTATGCCTTGCTTCCCTCCACAGAAAGCTATGGTTTAACTACACAAACACAATGTTTGATGAAAATACTTCAAACAGACAGCTGATGGCAGTGACGAAGACTGTCTACAAATAAAACTGTTTAAAAATATCAGACAAGGGAGAGAGTAGGAGGCATGGAGAGAGTGAGCTTTCGGTGTCTTGCAGCTGGTAAGACAATCAAAGCACCAGGACCGGAAAGGCAGGAGCTACTATGGGAAGCATCTTAGGACTTCTCAGGGGTCAGGGACAAGAGACCAAGGGGTAGAAAGTTTCCAAAGAAGATGGAAGGTTGGTGTGATCTAGGAGGGAAAGATGCTTGTGGCCAAGACTGATGACCTAAGTTGGATCCTTGAGAACCACATGGTGGAAGCAGAGAATTGACTCCTTAAGTCATCCTCTGATCTCTACTTGTGCAATGTGGCCTCTGTGTGTGTGTGTGTGTGTGTGTGTGTGTGTGTGTGTGTGTATGTGTGTGCATGTGTGTCTGTCTGTCTTACTGTGATGGGAATCAGGGTCTCACTCATACTTTCCAGTTGGACTATACACCTCTAATATTCATGACTCCTCTCTGTGACTGGATCTCTCTCTCTCTCTCTCTCTCTCTCTCTCTCTCTCTCTCTCTCTCTCTCTCTCTCTCTCTCTCTCTCTCCAGAGTCTTACTGTGTAGCCCTGACTGGCCTGGAAGTTTCTATGCAGTCCAAGATGAGCTCAAACTCCGACAGATCTACCTGACTCTGCCTCTTGAGTGCTGGGATTTATTTTTTTATTTTTTGGTTTTTTTCCAGACAGGATTTCTCTGTGGCTTTGGAGGTTGTCCTGGAACTTGCTCTTGTAGACCAGGCTGGTCTCGAACTCACAGAGATCCGCCTGTCTCTGCCTCCCGAGTACTGGGATTAAAGGCGTGCACCACCAATGCCTGGCGAATGCTGGGATTTAAAACAGCCCCTCTGAGTGTGTGTGTGTGTGTGTGTGTGTGTGTGTGTTACACGCATGTACAGTGTGTCTGCAGAACAGAGGACAGCTTTCAGCAGTCTGTTCTCTTCTTCTGTCATGGTTTCCAGGGGTGGAATCCAGGTTGTCTGGCTTGTGAAGTAAGGGATTTCCACATACTGAGCCATCCCCCAGCCTGCGCCTACTTTTCCTTTAGCAACAATATCTTGAGCCTCTGTCTGACCCGGGTCAGGCTAAGCACTTCCACTTGTGTTAGTGCCCTCCAGCCATCAGGCCTAGGGCAGGAAGCCCAAGCTGCACATCCCCCCACCCCCATTTCTCCATTCTTAAGACCACAACCAGTAAACCAACTTGTTAAAGACCTGAAGGTCTACCTGGGCTCCCTATGTATGAAACTCTGAATTCAGGTCCTCCCTGCTTCTCTCTGAGTACCATCCCAAGTTCTGTCCACTTGTTATTCTTCCATCTTGTGACCTGGGTTGGTCACCAGGCAGAATTTTCCAAAAGAAAAGTATGGTCGGGCACATATATCCTAAAACCTTTTGCTAAAGCCCCAGCTGCAGCCGGGCGTTGGTGGCGCACGCCTTTAATCCCAGCACTCGGGAGGCAGAGGCAGGCGGATCTCTGTGAGTTCGAGGCCAGCCTGATCTACAAAGTGAGTTCCAGGACAGCCTCCAAAGCTACAGAGAAACCCTGTCTCAAAAAACCAAAAAAAAAAAAAAAAAAAAAAAAAAAAGCCCCAGCTGCATATTGCGTGGGAATCAAGATTCACTAGACTCAGTACAAGTTAAGTGAAGTTTATTCGGAGAGATTACACTTACACAAGAGGGGGGTGATCCCCATAGGTTCCAGCTCCGAGGATCCTCCCAGGCTGTTCCCTGTGACCCAACCAGCAGCAAGAGAGAGCAAGCCCATCCCCGGATCCCAGACCAAATCCCACACATACAAACCTGTGACCACGCCCACTTGGGCGTGGTCAGCACCACAGGTGCATAGTTGGATCTTTCACTACAGCTGCACATTTTGGTTTTTGTGGGAATGGGAGAGGATAGCAACCTCACTATCCAGCTTGGGCTGGCATAAACTCTCTGTTACCCAGGCTGGCCTTGAACTCACAATCTTCCTGCCTCAGAAGTAGCTGGGATTTGTTGTTGCTGCCTTTGGTTTTTCCCCTGCACTCAGGTAGGCATCACATTCAATGTGTAACTAACTTAGCTGACCTTTTAACTCATGAAGCGTCAGTCTCCAGGGGTTATACACTGTTTGTTTCTGTGTGTCTGTGCCTACGAGTACAAGAGCCCTCACAGGACAGAAGAAGGCGTGGGATGCCCTGGAAAGGAGTTATGGGTGACCTAACAATTGAGGGACTAGGAGTTAGGTCCCTGATAGGCGGACAGATAGGGAAAGGGCCACTGATAGATGAGAAAGACGGCAAACTTCTCACTTCATTTTCATCCTCTGGAGACAGAGGCCAGACAGTTTGAGACACAGACACACAGAAGACCCTTTAAAAAACAAAAACAAGAGCCGGGCATTGGTGGCGCACGCCTTTAGTCCCAGCACTTGGGAGGCAGAGGCAGGAGGATCTCTGTGAGTTTGAGAGCAAGCTCCAGGACAGGCTCCAAAGACATACAGAGAAACCCTGTCTCGAAAAACCAAAACAACAACAACAAAAACCCAAACAAACAAATAAACAAAAACAGAAAAAGCCCTAGCCAGACCATGGTGGCACACACCTTTAGTTCCAGCACTGGGGAGGCAGAGGCAGGCTGGCTGATACCTGTTCTACAAAGTGAGTTCCAGGACAGCCAGGGCTGTTACACAGAGAAACCATTTCTCTAAAAACAGAACAAACAAAAAACCAACCCAACCCTCTAGGTGAGACCAGGCTCCAGCTTGGCTTCCCCGGTCCTTTCTCACCCCCTCCCACCTCCTCCACCCCCCCCCCGTCAAGGCTCGCTCTGTGTGTGTGTGTGTGTGTGTGTGTGTGTGTGTGTGTGCGCGTGAGTGCGTGAGTGAGTCTTGCTGAATGTGTGCTTCTTCAACTTTAATAAAAGTAGTTTTCATCTGCTGACTCTACTGCCAGGTCTGAGGTTTTCCCTGCTCTCTCCCACCTGTTCTGATGGAGATTTTTTCCCCCTGCCTTTTAATTCTGTTGGTTGATTTAATGTTTATTAGTGTTTTGCCTTCATGAGGCTGTCAACCCCCCTGGGACTGGGGTTACAGACAGTTGTGAGCTGCCATGTAGGTGCTGGGAATTGAACTCAGGTCCTCTGGAAGAACAGCTGGTGCTCTTAACTGCTGAGCCACCTCTCCAGCCCCTGCCTGTTAATTCTTTACTAGAGAAATGAAGCCGGTTCAGATCCTTATATGGTAACGTGTGCTGGAAATTAAACCTGGATCTTTTGGAAGAGTGGCCTGCCCTCTTAACTGATGAGATACGTCTCTAGCTCAGGATTTTTTTGGTTTTGCTTCTTTTAAGGCAGACATACGTGCACATACACACAAATCTGTTTTTGGTGTTTCTGAGTTCATGATTCTAGAGATGAGCACATAGTAATCAAAGACCATCAGTTTGAGAGGGAGTGAGAGGGGGGCATGAGAGGGGTTGGAGGGAGAAAAGGGAAAGTGATGTATATACATTTTATTTAATTAATTTTTTTTCTGAGACAGGGTTTCTCTGTGTAGTGCTTGCTGTCCTGGGACTCACTTTGTGGACCAAGATGGCCTTCAATTCAGATTCTCACCTGCCTCTGCCTTCCAAGTGTTGGGGATTAATTAATTATACCACCACCTAATGTAATTACATTTTTCTTTTGAGACAGGATTTCTCTGTGGCTTTGGAGGCTGTCCTGGAACTAACTCTTGTAGAGCAGGCTGGTCTTGAACTCACAGAGATCTGCCTGTCTCTGCCTCCTGAGTGCTAGGATTAAAGGTGTGTGCCACCATTGCCCAGCTTTTTTTTTTTTAATGTAATTACATTTTAATTAAACACTATTTTAAGCCAATGGGATAGTGTGGTGGTAAACACTTGTATCTCAGCAGTTCAGAAAGTGAGGCAGGGGGATTATCCCAAGTTCCAGGCCAGTCTGGGCTATGTAGCAAGACTGCCTAAAACAAAACAAAACAAAACAAAGCAAAACAAAACCCCTTCAGTAGTGACACTCTGGAGATAAAGAGTGGGTGAGGCCAGTCTCCTCAACATACATAGTTCCAGGTGAGGGCTCCATACTGGAACCCTGAAAGCAAACAAAACAAGCCCCAACTAATAAAATACATTGAAAAGTCCTTAAAAAATGAAAAAAATCACATCCTGAGTTCTTCCACACTCATCCTGGTACCCGTGGCCTCGGGCCTCTGTAGCTGCTACAGCCTAGGAATGACTTTCCCCCATTTTCACCAACCTAGTTCCTCCCAGGGAAGGTTGTCTGAGCATCTCTCTGTCCCAATTCTTTATGTTCCCACCATACCTAGTGGTCCTCTCTTCCTTACTGTTACATTACACGTCTGCTTGTTCTCTCCCACTCAAATGCTGGAGTTCCAGGGAAAGTGGGGCTTTTCTTTTTTCTTGTCTGCAATCTTTACTATGTGCGTTGCCTGGCACATGGGGCGCTGGGTTAACTGCTCTTGAACGAATATCTAATCTGAGGTCTCTATTGTCCTTTGACCCATCCCCCCCTTTGGGGAAAGCCTGTTCAATACTGTTTATGACATGACTTGGGATGCGCCGTGCAAACCTGAACATTTTTCTTTCTCCTTTTCCTCCGTCTTCCTGAATCCGCAGGAGCCACACCCTTGGCATAGACGCAGACAGCTTCTCCTGCACAGCAGCGTCAGCTGGCGCGCAGCCCTTCCCTTCCTCCCGGGCTCTGTCTTCCCTCAGTGCAAACCCCTTTTCCTTTTTGGGTGTTGAGAGCTCGGAGAGCAGAGGGCTGAGTGGGAGGGAGGCAGCAGTGGGCTTTCTGCAGGGAGGCAGGAAGGGGGTGTGAGGGAACCAAGATGTGGGTGGAAGCGCTGCTATGGGGAGCCTTTTGAGGGAGAAAGAAAACTTAGCTATTTTAGAGCCGTGTTGGGAGGGGTAGCTGGGATACACTCTGGGGGCTGAATCCTCTGGAGCTTTGGTGAACAGAGCTGGGGGAGGGTGGGTTAGTTTTAATTATTAAGTTCGGTTATCCCCCTGCCCCAGCGTTTTGAGTACTGGTATTACAGGCATGTGCCACCCAGCATGTGTGGCTTGAGGCGGTGACTCTGAATGTCCTTTCTGTGGTAGGAACCTGGCTGGGCACATGACTGTACATGTGGGTGAGCAGCCATCTGCTCCTTTTCAGGGACGACCTGGCTTCCTCAGCCCGAAACCCTCATCTGCGGGTGCAAGAAGGACTCTTAGTTCCTCCAGGGACACCGGTGCACAGAGGAGGCCAGCAGTGTTCGTGACACACCAGCCTTAGTCACCACCTGCCTACAGGGATTCTCTGCCCATCAAGATGAACCTCAAATAAAAACATGACTTAGTGTGCCAAGCCGTGTCTCTGGGAGACCCCAGCCACCACCGATGGGGCTGAGTCACCATGTTACCCGCTTCCAGGCGCCCACAGAGAGTATGCTGAGGACCAATCCTCTCCCTCCCACGCGCTGGTTCAGCAGGCAGGAGACTCAGTCAGGATGGTTTTCTTACCACTCTGTTCAGCGGGCCCTGACCAGCTGCATCATTAGCTCCACCTCTTGGACAGTCTTTACAGATCAGAACATGCTTTCAGGGAAGGGGGTGGGTGGGTGGTGCACACCTTTAATCCCAGCGCTCAGAGAGTAGAGGCCAAGGAATCTCTTTGTGAGTTGAGGCCAACCTGGTCTACATAGTAAGTTCCCAGCCAACCAAGGCTACATAGGGAGACCATGTCTGAAAAAAACAAAAACAGCAAAGGGGCTCCAACAAGCTACCTTCTGTCTGAAGCAGCTCCGTGTCTGTCAGGATGAACTGATGATGCTCCTGGAGAAATACCATAAGGGGCTGGAGAGATGGCTCAGTGGTGAAGAACACTGGCTGTTCTTCCAAAGGACATGGGTTCAATTCCCAAGATCCACAGGCAGCTCAAGCCCAGCTGTAACTCCAGTTCTCTACTATCTGATGCCCTGTTTTGGCCTCCACAGCCCCTACAGGCACCAGACTCCAAGCATGTGGTACACAGACATTCATTTAAGCAAAATACCCACACACATAAGATAATATGTGTGTGTGTGTGTGTGTGTGGTTTTTCGAGGTAGGGTTTCTCTGTGTAACAGTCCTGACTGTCCTGGCATCTGCTTTGGAGACCAGGCTGGCCTCAAACTCACAGCGATTCTCCTGCCTCTGCCTCCCAAGTGCTGGGATTTAAAGGTGCACATGACCACATGACTGGAAAGTGCTCTTGGCATTTTCATGGCTAACATTCCCTAAGTCCTTCCTTGAGTCCTTGAGTACTGGACCTTAGAGGATGTTGGAAAACCACATCTGGTCCTTGTCCTCAGGCTGTGAGCAATCTATAGAACAGAATTCCAGAGGGTTCCAGACCTGTGCACTCAGTGCCAGGAAGGAGGGACACAGAGGGGCCCTAACATTTCAGAGTCCTGGTATTGTTCCTCCCCACGTCCAACTCCTCTCATCGCAACCTAAGATATCCCTTTGCTCTCATGGGCCCAGCGCAGACAGCAGATGGACATCTTCTTGCTGTAGCCTTACTGTAGCCACCCTTCTGTCTCCCTACCAGGCGTGTGTAGAGCCCGTCTGGCCACTATGGCGGAGGCGGGGAGACTTGGAGTGCAGCCTGGCGGGTGGGTTATTTATTCCATCACTCAGCTCACAATACACTTCCAAACTTCCCTTGATTTGGCTAATTCAAGAGATTAAGGCCCAGATGTGATGGGGGCAGGGCTGCCACCAAAGTGTCACAAACCCCTCATTTTGTACCAGCTGATGGGAGACCATAATTGTCCAGATGGTGAGAGAGAGTGATTAGTCCCTTTTTTATATCAAACCCCAAGGGAGTTGAGAATTAATCACGGAGCCTGGTGGGAGGGGCTCTTCTGCCTCGTGGCTCTCTTTCTGGCTGTTGAGAAACTTCCCAATGAATATGCAAGAGAGGAAGCTTCCAACTTAGCCCTGGTCTGTTCTAGCTGTAGCTTGATTCTGGAAGGCTCTGTGCTCAGCTTCTCTCTTTATGTCCTACACGCGCGCACACACACACACACACACACACACACACACGCACACACACCATGCTCACCCTGCTTAGTATGTTTTTGCATTCTTAGTAACACTTGCCAAGGCAAGCTAATGTTCACCAGGATTAACCTCAGCTATTTGAACTCCTTATAATATTTGTTTCTGTATATTTTTATTTTGCCACCAGATGAGCAACCAAAGTCCCTTCCCAGAGGAAGGCAGGATGGAAATGACTCTTTTACTAGCTGGCCCCTTCCTGTGGTTGTATTCATATATATTCTCTCTCTGTCTCTCTGTCTCTGTCTCTGTCTCTGTCTCTGTTTCTCTCTCTCTCTCCCCCCCCTCTCTCTCTGTCTCTCTCTGTCTCTCTCTCTCTCTGTCTCTCTGTCTCTCTCTCTCTCTCTCCTGTAAGATTTGAGGCTGTGCAGTCTATTCTTCAGTCTGGAAGCTCTTTCCTTGACCTCCTTCTGGAGTCTGTCCTACTATTTTCTCCTTTCCTTCTCCCTGGTTATCTCCCCTACACCACTCCTGCCCAGTTCTGTCTCAGGCCTTCCCCACTCCTTCCCTCAGGGTGCAGTACACGCAGATGTTTGCCAAATCAACACTCCTTCCTCCTCCTCCTCCTCCTCCTCCTCCTCCTCCTCCTTTTTCTTTTGATTTTGTAAGACTCACATTGCGTCTCACTAATGTGTAACCTCAGCTGCTTGGAATCACTGGCCTCCAACTTACAGAGAGATCCGTCTGCCTCTGCTTTCTGAGTGCTGTGATTAAAGACTTGTGCCGCCATGCCAGGCTTGTTTTCTTCTTGTTCAGGGAAGGTAGTCTCTCCTTGGTCCAGTAGATGAGTTACGATTGGTACAAGCAGTTATTTTAACCATTTATCTCTGTCCAGGTTTCTTTTGAAGGTGGACAAATAGCACAGGGCTTGCCAATGGGAAACATGTAAGCCAGGGGGATTTCAGACAAACGCTGAGGAGAAGCTGCCCGGCATGCTCTGAAAACATTTGAGGATGTCCTGCTGAAGCTACAAGGCCCCTCTGAGAACCAGCAGAGCTGTCCAACAGAAGCTGCCTCATGGATGCTGCCCCACAGCCTTGCTACAGTTAAGACCATGAACAATGGATTTTGGAATGAATGATCTGGTCTTGATTTTAAGATGCTGTAGAGTTGACATTTTTACTTCCAAAGTCTGGCAGCATTCCTGACAGAGTCTTGGGAAAATTTTGATGTCTCTTAGCTCTGCCCTGCTGTCTCCCAAGTTTAAGTGCTTAATTTGACTCCTTGTCTTGTAGCTTCACAGACAACTTTAACTGCATATCTAAAGCCTAAAACAAAATCTCATGTGTTGCTGGGAGGGGTGGTGTGCGACTGTAATCCCAGCACTTGGGAGACAGAGGCAGGTGTCTACGTAGTGAGTTCCAAGATTGCCGAGCTACAAAATAGAGACCTTATCTTAAAACAACAGCAAAAACCTCACCACTACCATAAAAAATCACCTTGGACCAAGGCAACCTATAAAAGAAGGTATTTAATTGGATTTACGGCTGGCTGCAGAGGGTTAGAGTCCATGATGATAAAGCAAAGGTCTGGCAGCAAGAACAGCTAAGAGCTCACATCTCAATCTGCAAATAGGAGGCAGAGAACACACACTGGCAACAGCAAAACTCTAGAAACCTCTAGCTAACTCTAGTGACACACCTCCTCCAACAAGGCCACACCTCCTCTAACAAGGCCACACCCCCTCTAACAAGGCCACACCTCCCAATCCTTCCCAAACAGTTCCACCAAATGGGACCAAGCATTCAAACATATGAGTCTTTGGAGGGCAGTTCTCATCCAAACATCACAAAAAAAAACAAATAACAAAAATCAATCCAAACAAAGAAATATATATCTGAATATCCTCTTTTTGTTTAAAAAAAATTTTTTGAAACAGATCTTCATGTAGCCCAAATGGGCTCAGTCTCATACATAGCTGAGTC
This sequence comes from Mesocricetus auratus, assembly GCF_017639785.1. Classification (NCBI taxonomy): domain Eukaryota; kingdom Metazoa; phylum Chordata; class Mammalia; order Rodentia; family Cricetidae; genus Mesocricetus; species Mesocricetus auratus. Next base: position 80,889,716 of record NW_024429191.1, on the reverse strand, counting down.
TGGTCTTGAACTCCTGAACCTCTTACCCCTATTTCTCATGCCCTAGGCTTACAGGGTATGAACCATTACAACCAGTTCCAGCTCCAAATAGCCTCTTGTTCTCAGGTGGAATTGCTTATCTTTAAGCACCTGAGGTATTCTGCTTGGGATTCTGCTAGGTGTTTCATTATTTAACTATCTTCCCCTCAAGACCAAACTCCTAAAAGGACTGGAGACATATCCACCTTTGGATCCCTGGTAGTGGGTAGGGATTCCTTAACTTCTTATCAAAATAGTGACTAGATGGGCTGGTGATGTGGTGCAGTTGCTCGAGTGTTCACTTAGTGTGTATTAAGCCCTGAGTTCAATTCCTAATACTCTTAAACTATGTGTGGTGGCATATGCCTGTAATCAGAACACTCAGGAGGTAGACACAGGAGGACCAAGAGTTTAAGGTTAAGTTTGGCTACAGATTGAGTTGAAGGCCAACCTTGGCTACTGAAACCCACCCTCTCCCCACACACACTTTTATTTTGGAGATGATCTTACTATGTTGCCCTGGCTGTCCTCAACCTCACAAACACCTCCTGAACATGAGGATTAAAGACCATCACATTGGGCAGGAAGCTCTATCTGAAAACAATAGAAGCTGGGCTTTGGAGGAAGAACTTATTTTTTTAAGTGATTAATACTGTGAAGGTGCTCGTTTAATAGTCTCCCCGGCTGTGGAGTGTGGAAGGAGGGACTGCTCGGAGGCAGCTCAGTGAGGTTTAGGAACCAAGATGCTGTTGGCTTAGAATCTCTGAGATTCTTCAGGATTGCAAGAATGCAGCCTCAGCCCCCATCATCTGAAATCCAGACCAAAGTCTTCCTGGGAAGGGAGTGGAGGTGTTGGTTGCTTGCATTTTATGTAACCCTCCCTTTGATGGGAGGCAATTCCTTCTAAGTCAGAACTGTGCTAGGTACCTCTCTGGATTGGTCATGCTGTAGTTTGAATATAAGGTGTTATCCCCAGAGGCTCATGTGTTGAATGAAGGCTTGGTCCCCAGCTGGTGCCATCGAGAGGGGACTGGACCATGAGGACCCTAAACTTTTTTTTTTCTTTTGGTTTTTACGAGACAGGGTTTCTCTGTATTGTTTTGGAGGCTGTCGGTCCAGCCCGGCCTCGAACTCACAGAGATCTGCCTGCCTTTGCCTCCTGAGTGCTGGGATTAAAGGCGTGCGCCACCACCGCCCGGCGAGGACCCTAAACTTTTATCAGTGGCTTAGTCTATGAATGAGTTCATATTGGATGGGCTAGCAAGACAGAGTGGGAGGAAGTGGTCACTGGACTTTGAAGGGTTTATCATCTTATCCTTAAACTCTTTTCCAATCTCTCTCTCTCTCTCTCTCTCTCTCTCTCTCTCTCTCTCTCTCTCTCTCTCTCTCTCTCTCTCTCTCTGTGTGTGTGTGCGCGCGCGCCCCATTCTTGTTCCATGAGGTATTTTCCTCTGCCATACCCTTCTACTATGGTGCCATGATGTTTCTGTTTTGTCACAGGCCTAAAAACAATACAACCAACTGGTCACTGAAACTTCTGAGCCAAAATAAAAGTTTCCCCTTTTAAATTGGTCTTCTCAGGGATGAAAAGTGAATAACACAGATGAATTCCTGGCAAAGGGAATAGTAATTATCAAGATTGGAAAAGACCAATTCTGATTCACCCTTGACTCTGGGGGCTGTCCAAACAGTGCTCTTTTGAATGTGTTTGTTTTTCCCCCCTCTTTAAAAAAGATTTAGTTTGGGCAGAGCATGATGGCGCATTTGTTTAATCCCAAATGGGAAGCAGAGGCAGGCAGAGCTCTGTGGGTTAGAAGCTTTGGATCCCCTGGAGCTGTCGATACAGGTGGTTGTGAGCTGCCTAACAAGGGTTCCAGGAACTGAACTCTGTTCTCTGAAAGAGAAGTCTGAGTTTTTAACTGATGAACCATCTCTCCAGCCTCTCTCTCTTGATATCTTTTTTTGGAGTAGGGTAGGTTTGGCTGTCTTGAGACTGGGTTCCCTGTATGCCAGGCTGCTATCAAACTCATAATTTAACTAGGGATGACCCTGAATTCCTTTTTTTCTCCATCTTTCAAGCGATGGAATGACAGGTGTGGACTCCCACACCTGATATTTTTTTGTTCTTTTTATTTTCCTCCTGAGTCTAGGCTGCCCAAGAACTCATGACATAGCCCAGGCTGACTAAGTTTGAGATGATCCCACCATTTCAACCTCTAGAGTACTAGAATGACAGGTGTGAGCTATCACACTGTATACAAGCAGGGTTCTTAATGAGAGCAGAGGGTGTGTCCACTGCATGGGTGATTGGCGGCTCTTCCTGTGACTTACTCCGTTCTCAGTCTATGTTCTTTCAGGACTATCTTCTTGAGCACTTCTGAGCTACTTCACCTACCTCCACGGTGAAGTGCTCCGTGCTGGCACAGTCCTAAAGACTCCACATTTAATGACTTTCTTAGAGTGTGATAAAACACTCTAACCAAGGCAGCCTACAGAAGGGCGGGCTTGTTTGAATTTCCGGTTCCAGAGGGAAATGGCCTGTTACCACCACACCCAGGAAATATGACAGCAGGCAGGCATGACCGCAGGAATAGCTAAAAGCTCACAACTCAAACTACAAGAGAGAGTGGCCTGAGGATGTGAGTTCCTCAAAGCCCCGCCCCCTCTTCCTCCAGCAAGGCCTCACCTCCAAACAGCCTTACCAACTAGGGACCAAGTATTTCTTTTAAGTGCCTGGACTGTGGGAGATGCTCATTCAGATCATCACAGTGACCCATAGCGAGGCTGATGGTGTCCAGTTCTGCGACTCTGTAAGCTGGACCTCTAGCCCGGCTGCTGCACACACTTGGGAGGGGTGTTCTTTGCACATCAGGTCAATGTGTACAGAGCAAGATGGCGATGATATTTGAGCTTGCCAAGCTGTTGCTCAAGCTTCTGTCTCTTTGGATATAGAAGCATCTTTTCCAGTGTTTTCAAAACTGCCGTAAAGGCGGGGCTGCTCTGCCTTCCAGTGAAGCAATACCCCCTTACACTCCCAGCAGTACTACACGGGAGTCTCCCTGCGTCCCTCCCCATTACCAAGTATGACCACTTTAGAAAATCAATCTTGTGCTGGGCGATGGTGGTGCATGCCTTTAATCCCAGCACTCGGGAAGCAGAGGCAGACGAATCTCTGTGAGTTCAAGACCATCCTGGTCTACAGAGCAGGTTCCAGGACAGACTCTAAAACAACACTGAGAAACCCTGTCTCGAAAAACCAAAAAAAAAAAAAAAAAATCAGTCTCCTTTTTAAGACTTTTTTTCTGACTTAAAAATATTTGTTTTCTATATATGAGTGTTTGCTTGCATGATTGCATGTAGGTAAGTGTACCACGTGTGTGTCTGATGGCTATGAAGAGGGTGTAAGGTCCCAGGCAGTTATAAACAGTTGTGAGCTGCCATGTGGGTTCTAGAAACCAAACCTGGGTCCTCTGCAAGAGCAGCACTACTTTTGACTGATGGGTGAGCCATCTCTCCAGCCCCTCTTCCTTGCATTTACTGTTACTGTGTGTATGTATGATGTATGTATAGGTGCACAGTCAGTGGAGAACTTTGTGGGGTTGGTCCTTTTTCCATACTTGGGTGCTCTGGGGGTTGAACTCAAGTCTTTAGCTTCTTCTTTTTTTTTTTTTTTTTTTTTTTTAGTTTTCCAAGACAGGGTTTCTCTGTAGCTTTGGAGTCTGTCCTGGCACTTGCTCTGTAGATCAGACTGGCCTTGAACTCACAGAGATCCTCCTGCCTTTGCCTCCTGAGTGCTACAAAAGCTAGTTCCAGAACAGCTTATAAAGCCACAGAGAAACCCTGTCTCAAAAACAAACAAACAAACAAAATAACTTAAATTAACCTTGTTTCTATTGATCTACGTTCTGCCATACTGTACACCTGACTCCCTTTGTGTCTGACTGCCTTAATCCTGCCTCTCTTGTTCCTATCCCTGCTCAGAAGTCCCACCTATCAATGTTTAGTTGTGGGTGTCTGCCTCTGCTTCCATCAGCCACTGGATGAAGGCTCTATGATGGCACATAAGGTAGTCATCAATCTCATTATCAGGGGAGGGCATTTAAAGTAGCCTCTCCACTATTGCTTAGATTGCCAGTTGATGTCATTCTTGTAGATCTCTGAAAATCTCACTAGTTCCTGATCTCTCCTCAAACCTATAAGGCTCCCTTTATTATGTTATCTCTCATCCTGTTCTCCTCCATTCTTCCCCTGACTCAACCTTCCTGCTCCCCCATGTCCTCCTCTCCCCTCATCTTCTCCCCCTGTCTTTCTCCCCTCTCCCTCTCCCCTCCCCCCATGCTCCCAATCCACTAAGGAGATCCTGTCCCATTCCCCTTCTCCAGGGTACCATGCATATCTCCCTTAGGGTCCTACCTAAGGCTGGCAATCCCCTGCTTCATGTCTAAAATCCATGTATGATTGAGTACATACCATGTTTGTCTTCCTGGAACCCAGTTGCAGGGAGGAGTGATGAGCAAAGGGGTCAAGACAGCGCTGGTGAAACCCACGAAACAGCTGACCTGAACAAGGGAGAGCTCATGGACCCCAGACTGATGACTTAGAGGCCAGAATGGGACTGAACCAGGCCCCCTGAACATGGGTGTCAGTGAGGGGGCCTCGGCAATCTATGAGGACTAGAGTAGTAGATCAGTATTTATCCCTGGCATATGAATGGATTTTGGGAGCCCATTCCACAGTGAGGGGATGCTCTCTCAACCTGGACACATGGGGGAGGGCCTAGGCCCTGCCCAGGATGATATGACAGACTTTGGAGATCCCCCATGGAGGGCCAGTGGAGGGAGGATGGGGGGGGAGCGGGGGAGGGAGAGGGAGCTGGGATTGACAAGTAAAGCAAGCTTGTTTCTAATTTAAATTAAAAAAAAAAAGTCCCACCTATCCTCTCTTGCTTAGCTATTAGGTGTTCAGCTCTTTATTAAATCAATCTGTGCCTTAGGCAAGTGAGGTAAAACTTTATACAGTTTGCTTAAATATCCTGCAACAGTTTTGTTTTTGTTTTTTTGAGACAGGGTTTCGCTGTGTAGCCCTGGCTGTCCTGGAACTCATTCTGTAGAGCACACTGACCTCAAACTCAAAGATCTACCAGTTTCTGCCTCTTGTGGACATGGAGATCCAACTCAGGTCCTCCTCAGGCATGGCAGCAAGCTCCATTCCCTGCTGATCATAAAAAATAAAAATGAAAAAGTAGAATGACCTTGCATGGACCATCCTGCCTCCACTTTCTAAGTGCTGAGATTACAGGCATGTACCACACTAAACCTGTTTAGAAAATCTTTAATAATCTATGTGCCCTGGCCTTGGCTCCAATTTTTCTCTAAGCACTGTTTTCTCTTCCCAAACTTATCTTCCTGCAAATCTCAGATTCTCCCGAGACTCCCTTATTTGGTGTTGGGGGCCAATCCAGCCCATTTCTCATTTTATTAGTCTTTTGCCAAGCCGAGTGTGTGCATATGCTTTTCTCGCTTGAATTCCTTTCTTGCTCCCTGCTTATTCTCAAAGAATCAGATCCCACGTTCTGCTGGAACATTCCATGGCCTTTCTCGTCCACCCTCTTATCTATCACCTCTAAATTCCTTCAGTTCAGTGGGTCTTAACCTTGACTACTTGTTGAGATAAACCAAGGAGTTTTAGAAAATACCATTGCCAGTGGGGCATGGCAGTACTCACATCTGTAACCCTAGCACCTGGAATACTGAGGCAGGAGGATCAAGAGTTTGAGGCCAGCCTGGGTTATATAGCAAAAGTTTGCCTCAACAACAAAAAGGACATTGTTACTTATTTAATTTTGTTTATAGGTATGTATGTTGAGACAGAGTCTCATGTAGTGCAGGCTGGCCCCCTATTCACTGTGTTAGCAAGAATGACTTTAACTCCTGCTCCTTCTTCATCTGCCTCCCAAGTGCTGGAGTATAGGTGGGTGCCACCATAGATTCAAATGTGTGTCTTGTTAATTCTTTTTAAACCCTGCTGGGGATTGAATCTAGGGCCACACATATATGCTAGGCAAGCGCTCAAGCATCCCCAGCCCTAGATTACTGTGATTTAGAGGCCCAGGCTTGTCTGCAAAAGCAATGTTTGGGACCAGCGGGTGACTTCGAAAGTTCGCTGAATGAGAGCATGGAACAGGTAACTGCGGCAATATTGAAATACTGTGCAGGGGCCAATGAGATGGCTCAGCAGGTAAAGGCACTTGCTACCAAGCCTAATGACCCGAGTTCCGTCCTTAGGACTCACATGGTGGAAGGAAGGAAAGACGTTTATACCATAGCATCCCTCCTCCAAACAAATTAGTAAAACATAATGAAATGCTGAGCAGTGCTAGTATTGTCAGCCTTGGCTGAGGGGCCTGCTTGTGTCCAGGACCCAGAGTATGGCAACACTTTGGAGTTCTTGGTTTAAAGAATGGGCCAATGCCTTGAATATCTTAGGATCGATGTTTGTCTTTTCCTTTAGAGGCAAAACCAGAAAAAAAAAATCTTCCCTTCCCCAAGGAGGTGCCCCAGGTGCCAGTGCTGACTCGGCTCCCATTTGAAAAAAGGGAACGCATTTTCTTCAGGAAAGGGTGACGGGAGATGTCATTCTGTAAATCTGTCTCTTATTGGTTGTTGAATAAAGCACTGTTGGCCAATAGGGAAGCAAGATAGGTGGGACTAGGAGTCAAGGAGGATTCTGGGAAAGAGAGACACAGGCAACACAATGTAGCCACCAGAGGAGTAAGAGGTCCAGACCCTTTTCTCCCGTAAGAGAAATACTTAGATTAACAGTTATGGGTTAAATACTTAAGTCAGAGCTAGCCAGTAAGAAACCAAGCAAACGACCAACAGCTTTATAATTAATATAGTGTCCTGTGTGTTATTTGGGGACTGCAACTGTGACAGGGCCTAGGCAGCTGGCAAGGAAGACTACACTCTACAAAAGGGGGCTTTTCAAAGCAAGAGTGGGATCGGGTAAGGAGAAGGCACAAAAGCTTGCTTTGGAAGAGGGACTGGAGAGAGGGGCTGGAAGGGGGCCTGCATAGTGCCGTGGAAGCCAGATGCAACTATGAAGAGACCCAGTTATCACATTTCCCTCCTCCCCCACCGCAGTGAGCTGTGGAGGCTGTGGTGGCAGGGACTGAGGCACAGCGCCACCATTTGCTCACTACAGCTGAAGACAGTCCCTTAGTTTCTCAAGGGACCGCAGTGAACCCAGAACCAGACCCTTACTTAGCTTTTACTTATGTATTTTTTGAGACAGGGTTTTTCTGTATAACTGCCCTGACTGGCCACGAACTCACAGAGATATGCCTGCCTCTGCCTCCTGAGTGTTGGGATTAAAGGCCACTCTATCTTTAATTATTATAAACAAACAATTATTATTATTTGTAGCACCAGCGCTACAACATTCCTCATGGGTTTGGGAGAGGGCCTGAGGATTGAAATAAAGACAAGAGACAGTGGATCATTCCTGCAAGGAGAATGCCGCTTATTGCAACAAGAGGGGAGCATTATATACCAGTGAGCAGGCACGGTGGAAAACTACCAAGGTCAGAAGTTCACATTCCCAGGCTCCTCTGGCAATAAGGATGGGCGGATAATAGGAACATACATTCAGGTCTTATTGGAAGGAGGGAAACAAGAAGTATTTGCTAGATAAGCTCCTGGTCACAAACTGACCAGCAGATTCCTGTGGGGGAAGGGTTCAACAATTATTATTATTATTATTATTATTATTATTTTGTGTCTTGATGTTTTGCCTAAATGTAGGTCTATGTCTTTGAAGAACATTTTATCCTTGGATTGGAGATCCTTAGGACATGAGGGTGCTGGGAATTGAACCTGGGTCCTCTGCAAGAGCAGTTAGTGTACTTAACTGATGAGCCCCAATTTATTTTATTTTTAAGTGTTATGTGTGAGCAACAGGCAAGTCTGTGGTGCACGGACACACATGCAGGCAAAGTTCAATTAAAATAAAATAAGAATAAAATAAACTAGGTTGTGGTGGCACATGCCTTTATTCCCAGCACTTGGGAGGCAGGGGCAGGTGGATTTTAGTAAGTTTGAGGTCAACCTAGTCTACAGAGTGAGTTCCAGGACAGCCAGAGCTTCATAGAGAAACCCTGTTTCCAAAAAAATTATTAATAATGATCTTTCTAGTTCTGTATTTCTGTGTGTGGGCATGCCACGAGTGTGGGCAAGGGCCTGATAGGTATCCCCAGAAGCCACGAGAAGGCATTATATCCCCTGGAGCTATAGTTCCTGGAGATTGTGAGCCGCCCAGCATGGATGCGGGAAACACACTAGGGTCCTCTGAAACAATCACACTCTCTAGCCCTGATTCTAAGTTAATTAAATGGATTTTTTTCTTCGGGCTTAATTTTTTTTGAGATTTTATTTTTATTTTATGTGTATTAATGCACTGTGTGCAGTACCCCCAGAGTCCAAAAGAGGATGTTTGATCCCTTGGGATTGGAGTTACACATGGTTGTGAGCCACTTGGCTGTGTGGGTGTTGGGAGTTGAACCCTGATCCTCTGGAAGAGCAGACAGTGTTTTTAACTGCTGAGCCACCTTATATTTTTGTAGATTGGGTTTTGCATTATTCTCCAGGCTGGTCTGGAACGCAGACTGGCTTTCAATTCATGGCAATCCAGCCTCAGTTTCCTAAGTGCTGCAGTTATAGATTGTAGTATGACTCTTACCTCTGGTTTAATTTGATAGATTTTTGTTGTTGTCATTGTTGAGATAGGTTCTCACTATGTAGCCCTGGCTGTCCTGGAACTGACTATGTAGACCAGGCTGGCCTTGAACTCAGAGATCTACTGTCTGTCTCTTGGTTTAAAAATGACTATTTTTAATATTCCCTGTGTGAGTGTAAGCATTCACGTGTGGATGCACATGGGGTCCTTATGAGTATTTTATGCGCATGCATGTGTGTTCATCTGGGCATCAGATTTCCTAGAACTGGAGTCACAGACAGTTGTGAGTGACTATGTGGGTGCTAGGGATTGAACCCAGGTCCTCCTAGAGAGCAGCCAGCACTCTTAACCTCTGAGCCATCTCTCCAGCACTCTGCTTTGTGTACTGAGGCAGTACCTATCACCCACCTAGAGTTGTTGATTTGCCTGCTCTAGCTAGCTAACCTGTGGTTCTGTAGTTCCTGCCTCTGGAGTGCTAGGATTATAGGCAAGCTATCACACCTGTCCAGTATGGCCATGCTGGGATACTGAGGATCAGCACTCAAGTCTTCAGGCTTGCAGAGCAAGCACTTCACCCCTGGAGCCAATGCCCCAGCCTCATTGGATAGATTTAAAAATAATCTTGACCTGGAGCACCGGCTCAGTAGGTAAAGGTATGGGAAACACAGCTATAGGACTCATGTAAGGTGGAAGGAGAGAACCAATTCACAAAGTTATCTTCTGAGCGCCATGGTACACGTGCCCTTCCTCTCTTTCCATCATGTTATATACCCGAGTGCACACACATGAACATACATATTGACTGTAATAAAAAAATTTTGACAATCTTGTATCAGTCTCATAGTGTTTTTATTTAATAGCTTTTGCCACCTCAGAATTAGTGTTTGCAGGTCATGCATGACGGGGCATGACCCAGAAATAGAGGATGGCTTAACTGGTCCTTTGTGTCTACGGTGTTGGCTTTTTGCCACAGTGGGAAACTGCACTAAATACAGATAAATAAATGCCTCTTCCAAGCACAACCTGCCTGATGGGTTACTGTGTCTGAGCTGAGATCCTGGGTTCTTTCTCACCAATGAATGGGCAGCAGAGAAAGGTTGGACGGTTGCTTTAAGTCTAGAGTTAAAAATCTTCTCTCAGTCGGTGGTGGAGTTTGAGGCCAGCCTGGTCTACAGAACTAGTTCCAGGACAGCTAGAGCTGTTACAGAGAAACCCTTTCTGAAAACAACAAGGAGAGAGAGAGAGAGAGAGAGAGAGAGAGAGAGAGAGAGAGAGAGAGAGAGAGAGAGAGAGAGAGAGAGAGAATCTTTACTCTCCTATTTCCAATAAAGAGAGAAACTACTACGGGGCTTATATACAAATGTCTTTTTGTGGCTTTCAGGCCTTAGGGGCTCTTTTGGAGTTTGATTTGCTGAGCAGGGAGGTATCCTAAGTGGTTGTCATGGCTTCTCGGGATGAATGGCTAAGTGAGGACTCTGATGAGCAATTTGCATCTAAGAGGCGGTTTTGGGGTTTGGTGAATAGCCCATGATTGTAGATAAACACCACCTGCCACGCTGTCCACCGCAGCCCCCACCCCCCTCTTGGGAGGGAGCATTCTCTCCAGATTGGGGAAAGCTGGCCTCCTTTCCCTCCACTCTCCAATGCTTTTATGCTAATGCTTTGGGAAAACTGGATTTCCAGGCAGTATAACCGGTTCCTCTGGGGAGCAGAAAGAGTCCTTTCCTGTTCACTTGGATTAAGACGGAAACAGGCAACCAACCGCAGAGGCCCCTTCTTAGTCCCCCAAGGTCCGGTTGTGTGGCCTGAGGATTGAAGACTTATTGGAACAAGACGCCAAGATCCCATAGATCCCTGGGAGGCTAAAAATCTGCATTCGTTGTTATTTCCTTTTGTGACAGGGTCTGTGTATGTAACTCAGCTGGCCTAGAACTTGAATCTCTTTTGCCCCAGACTCTGGGATGCTAGGATTATGCACCCCCATTGCAACTAGTTCTAAAAACACTCTTTAAAAATTACATTTATTTGTGTGTGTGTGTGTGTGTGTGTGTGTGTAGCATGCATGTGGAGGTCAGAGGACTTTTAAATTTAATTTAATTTGATGCAGAATCTATCTTTGTAGTCCTGGCTGTCCTGGAATTCACTATGTAGACCAGGCTGGCCTCCTAGTCACAGAGATCCACCTGTCTCTGTGTTCTGGGAATTATAGAGGCTCACCATGCCAGGCCTCAGAGGACAACTTTTAGGAGTTGGTCTCTTTTACCATGTAGGTCTAGGGATCTGACTCTAGGGATCGGAGTCAAGTGCTTGGCTGTAGGATCTCTACCTGAAATGCTTTTTTTTGTAAATTTTCTGATCATTGGTGTGCCTGCATGTATGTCTGTGTGCAGGTGTCAGAAATCCTGGAACTGGAGTTACAGACAGGTATGAGTTGTCATGTGGGTGCTGGGAATTGAATTTAGGTAAAAGAGCAGCCAGTGCTTTTAACCACCGAGCCATCCTTCCCAGCTGGACCTGTCATACTTCTAAGACAGAGTCTTACTATGAAGTCTGGGCCTGCTTCCAGTGAGTGCTCTTGAGCTTCTAGCCTGAGTCTCCCTAGCAGTGTGATTATAGGCAAGCACCACACCACACCCAGCTAAAAAGTGAAAGTGTTGCCAGAAAAAGGTGCCATCCTAAGCTGCTGGGAAACCTCGCAGATTATTCAACTTCTTGGAAAGTGTCATGAACTTCATTCTAAGAGCTAGAAAGATGCCCACACCCTCTGAGTCAATAATCCTATTTCTGAGAATTACCTGAAGGATTAAAACAAAAGCAGAGTTACATGAAGGATACAGCACAACATTACTTCTGAAACCAAACCTCCGAACCCAGCAAACTTGGTCTTTAGACATTTAAAATCCTTGAAAGGTGATTGTTTAAGTTTAAAACACATCCCTGCAAAAGAGCACTACACAGACACTTAAATGGTCCTTCATGGGCTGGGGATGCAGCTTGCCTGGTAAGTGCTTGTCTAGCATGAATGAGGCCCTGGGTTCAAGCCTCACTACCACATTAATTAGGCATGTTGGTGCATAGCAAGGCCAGACTGGGTTGTAAGTCTCATGTAAGGAACTGGAGAGATGGCTGATGAGTTAAGAACACTGGCTGCTCTTCCAGAGGTCCTGGATGGTTTCCCAGCACTCACATGGCAGCTCACAACAGTCTGTAACTGCAGTTTCCAGGGGATCTGACACCTGGTGTGCATGTGTGCAGATCATTGCTCACACACATGAAAAAATTGTAAAATGCTTGGGGGGCTGGAGATATGGCTTAGTGGTTAAGAGCACTGACTGCTCTTCCAGAGGACCGGGAGTTCAATTCCCAGCACCCACATGAAAGCTCTCAACTCCAGTTCCAGGGGATCCAACAGCCTCACACCAGTGTACATAAAAAGTAAAGTTAAAAACATTTTTTTCAGCCGGGCATTGGTGGTGCACGCCTTTAATCCCAGCACTCGGGAGGCAGAGGCAGGCTGATCTCTGTGAGTTCGAGGCCAGCCTGGTCTACAGAGCGAGTTCCAGGACAGCCTCCAAAACAATACAGAGAAACCCTGCCTTGAAAAACCAAAAAAATTTTTTTTCAAAGAAGGATACTGGCTGTGATGTTTCAGGCCTTTAATCCCAGCACTCGGGAGGCAGAGGCAGGCGGATCTCTGTGAGTTTGAGGCCAGCCTGGTCTACAGAGTGAGTTCCAGGACAACCTCCAAAACAATACAGAGAAACCCTGTCTCAGGTGTGGGGGAAGGGAGGAAGAAAGAAAGGATAGCTTTACATTTTTTGCTTTTATTTATTTACTTAATTATTTAATTTTGTGTGTGTGTGTGTGCGTGTATGTGAGCATGCAGAAGTCAGAAGACAGTTTGCTGGAGATGACCCTCTCCTACCCTGTGGGTTCTGGGGATTGTAGAAGTCGGGTCATCAGGCTTGGTGGCAAGCATTCTTACCCACTGAGTCATTTCGTGTTCCCTTGCAACTTTTTTTTTTTTTTTTTTTTTTTTGGTTTTTCCAGACAGGGTTTCTCTGTATTGTTTTGGAGGCTGTCCTGGAACTCACTCTGTAGACCAGGCTGGCCTCGAACTCACAGAGATCCGCCTGCCTCTGTCTCCCGAGTGCTGGGATTAAAGGCGTGCGCCACCAACACCCAGCTAACTACTTCTTCTAATTCATATTATTCCAATTCATTGAGACCGGAGAGGCCAGGGGTGCAGGGGTGGAACACTTGCTGAGCAGGCACAAGACTCTAGGCTTGATCCAGGTGCTACAAACAAACAAAACATACACACTCTTTATCACATATAAACCTAGAACAAAAACTAAGGCTGAGCATCCTCTTGGGTCTATGCCCAGTTAAACCCCAGGTAGGAGACTGCCAGTATGAGAATTCTGGGTGCTCTCAGGCATACTTAGCACCAGTGGAGTAAAGTTGTACACGGTTCTACAGGGCAAGCACTGTGGAAAAAGAAAAAGATACACAAGCTACTACTAATCGGAAAAGGCTCACAAAATAGAATAGAAATATGCATTCCTCTCCCAACCAAAATATAACAACGAAAAGGCTAAAAAGAAGAAAATATTTGTCTCAGTGGTTTTCAGATGAGGTTTATTTTGGAATCCTGCCTCTTGGTTACTACTACAGGGATTTAGCAATTGAAGGGAGGGATGGACCTGAACAACAAATTATCTCACTCCAGTGTCCTTGATGCTCCTGTGTGGAAACAACTGTTTAGTTCCTAGTCTGGATCATGTATATGTATGGGTATGTATGCAGGTTGTCCATTGCACAGCTCTCCCTGGTTTCATTCACATGGTAGTTAAGAATGGGGATTCTGAAACCAGAGTCCCTGAGTTCAAATCCTAGCTGGAAACCCTTGGGTACATTGCTTATCTTCCACGTACCTTGTCTCTATTTTATAGTGTGAATAGTATCATATCTCACAATAATAGTATAAGAGTCTGGAAGATTTTCTTAGGGTAACATTAGATACTTGTTTTTCATTTTAGTTTTTTTCTCAATATATGTTATTATTTAAATTAGAAACATGTATGCTTCACATGTCAATCCCAGATCCCTCTCCCACCCCCTCCTCCCTTGTCCCTCCACCAGCCCTCCCAGCCCCCCACCCAATCCCCACATCATTCCCCAAGGAGAGTGAGGCCCTCCTTGGAGGGATCTTTAAAGTCTGTCATTTCATCCAGGGCAATACCTAGGCCCTTCCCAATGTGTTCAGGCTGAGAGAGCATCCCTCTATTTGGAATGGGCTCCCAAAGCTCATTCATAAACCATGGTAAACACTGATCTACTACTCAAGGCCCCAGTGATTTCTGTGGCCTCCTCACTGGCACTACATTCATGGAGTCTGGATCAGTCCCCTGTTGGCCTCTCAGCCATCCATCTGGGATTCAAGAGCTCCCCCTTATAAGACAAGTTCTCCCTACATAGTTCCAGCTTGTAACCCACCCACCTCAGCTTCCCAAATCATGGGATTATAGAAGATTGATTAATACTGACAGAGCTTAGAGCAGTTCTTAGCACATGATAAATGCTCAGTTAATTTTAGAGGATGATTATTCTCTGAACAATATTTGCTGTTCTTGCAGAGGACCCGAGTTAGGCTCCCAGCACCTGTGTCAGGCAGCTCACAACCTCCTGTAACTCTAGCTCCAAGGACATTAGGTTCCCTTTCCTGGATCCTGCAAGGTATCTGCACTTTTATGTGCATATGCCCCCCCACACACAAAATTAAAACAATAAGTAAATCTTAAACGAAAGAAAAAAACACTGAGATTGTCTATGAAGAAGAGAAACGTGTGTATGTGTGTGTGTGTGTGTGTGTGTGTGTGTGTGTGTATGAGAGAGAGAGAGAGAGAGAGAGAGAGAGAGAGAGAGAGAGAGAGAGAGAGAGAGAGAGAGAGAGGTGGTGGGGGAGAAGACCCAGAGCAACACAAAAGTCTTCCTCCAGCCAGGTGTGGTGGAACACTATACCTGGCTCTTTTATTTGGTTATCTATCTATCTATCTATCTATCTATCTATCTATCTATCTATCTATCTAAATTGATTTTATGTGGACTGGTGTGAAGGTGTAGATCCTCTGGAACTGGAGTTATAGACAGTTGTGAGCTGCCATGTGGGTGCTGGGAATTGAACCTGGGTCCTCTGGAAGAGCAGTCAGTGCTTTTAACTGCTGAATCATCTCTCCAGCCCCTTGGTTTTTTTTTAATTAAATACATTAATTAGACATGGTGGCTCATGCATTTAACTCCAGCATTTGGGAGGTAGAGGCAGGTGGATTTCTGAGTTTCAGGACAGTGCTATCTACATAGTGAGTTCCAAGGCAGCTAGACCTATACAGTTAGACCCTGTCTCAAAAAAAAAATTATGTGGGTAGGTATTGGCACATGGAGTCTGAGGACAGCTTGCAAAGTTGACTTTCTCCTACCATGTGGGTCCTCAAGCTGGAACTCAGGTCCTCAGGCTTGGCAGCAAGTGACTTTGCCTATTGCCTACTGGATCATCTTACTGGCCCAGCTTTCTGAGATAAGGTCATGCTATGTAGTCCTGGCTGGCCTAGAACTCACTGTGTAGCCAAGGTTAGTCTACAATTTGAAGCAATCCTCTCCTTAAGCCTTCTGGATCCTGGGATTACAGGAGTGAGCCATCACACAGGGCTTTAGTCCCTGAAATTCCACAGTTGGTGACCCATGTCTCAGCATAGTCTTTGAAAACACAAATGTCTGGGAAGAAAGACCCAGAGGCCTCCAACCTCCTGACTGACAGGCATATGTTACTAAGTGGCATCCTTCCTCCTCATTAGTCCCCTAGCAACAAATGGAGGCAGCAAGAGAGTATGAGGCAAAGGGAGGAGGTCACACATTGCAGAATATCCTCCATCAGAACTGCTGACGGCTCATCAACCACATGTTTACTGAGAGAGCGGTGGCCCTTAAGGAATGGGAGAGAATCTTCTGATTTGTTTGCCTGGCTCTGTGAGCAGTGGGAATGACTGTAGCTGTTTACTTTGCCAAGGACTGATCCAGCCTGATTGCTCTGAGGTCAGAGCAAAGCTGGCTGGGTCTGGCTTTTGGCTTCCAGAAACAGTTGTTTATCAACCATTTGCTTAGTCCCACTGGCTCTCAAATTTTGCTGCACATTGAAATGACCAGGGCATGTGCGGTACCCACACTGCACCTCAGACTAACTACAATAATGTGTCTGAGGATGGTTGCCAGGCATCAAAGGCTTTTAAAGATCCCCAGGGGTTCCACTAAGCATTTGGTGTCTGAGCCACCTTCAGTGACACATGACAGGTGAGAACTTGTTCCCACCCTCCAGACACAATATTTGAGTTTTGTTTTGCTTTGCTCCTGAGATTCAGTGTTTCTATGTAGTCCAGGCTGGCCTCCAATTCCTGATCCTGCTGTTTTTGACTCCTGGCTGCTGGGGTTACAGCCACATGTCACCCATATATTGTGTTGGGAAATTGCATGCTAGGCAATCACTCCACCAGATGAGCTACATTCCTATCTCCTTCTCATTGTTTTATTTTGTATATTATCAGACAGTAGTTTCTGTTTATATAGTTTTGTGAATTGTTTTGTGAGTATATAACTCTTAGGTCCTAAAACTCACTCTCTCTTTTCTTTTTTAAATTACACTAGTGTGTGTGTGTGTGTGTGTGTGTGTGTGTGTGTGGTGTGTGTGTGTGTGTAAAGTCATGGGCATGTGTCATACGTGCCATGGCATGTGTATAGAGGTCTCTCTCTCTCTCTCTCTCTCTCTCTCTCTCTCTCTCTCTCTCTCTCTCTCTCTCAGATATCCCTCTGTACAACCATAGCTGATCTTGGGCTTACAGAAATCTACCTGCTTCTACATCTCTAGTGCTGGGATGATGGTGATATTTGCTTGTTTTGGGGCATTTCATAACAATAGAATCCAACAGTGTATAGCCCTTTGTGTCAGGCTTATTTCACTTGGCATAATGTTTTCAAGATGCATAATAAGTCAGATCTGGTTGTTCATGTCTTTAATTTCAGCACTCAGGAAGTAGAGGCCAGGAGGATCTCTGTGAGTTCCAGGCCAGCCTGGTCTACATAGTAAACTCCAGGACATCCAGGACAACCAGAACAAAAATAGAGACCCTATCTCAAAAAAACAAAAGAAAACGAAAACAAATGCATTGTGTTACAGCATTATTATTTCTCCATTCTTTTTTTTTTTTTTTTTTTTTTTTTTTTGGTTTTTCGAGACAGGGTTTCTCTGTGGCTTTGGAGGCTGTCCTGGAACTCACTTTGTAGACCAGGCTGGCCTCGAACTCACAGAGATCCACCTGCCTCTGCCTCCCAAGTGCTGGGATCAAAGGCGTGCGCCACCAACGCCCGGCTTCTCCATTCTTTTTTTCATTGCTGAATAACAGCATTGTATGCCAATGTTGTTTAGTCACTCAGCTGATGAACATTTGGGTTGTTTCCACCTTTTTTTTTTAAAAGATTTATTTATTTATTACATATACAGTGTTCTGCCTACATGCCAGAAGAGGACACCAGATTGAATTGTAGATGGTTGTGAGCCACCATGTGGTTGCTGGGAATTGAACTCAGGACCCCTGGAAGAGCAGTCAGTGCTCTTAACCTCTGAGCCATCTCTCCAGCCCCTGTTTCCACCTTTTGACTATTGTTAATAATGAATGCTATAAACTCTTGGGTACACACTTTTGTTTCAGCACACATTTTTATTCTACTGAATATTTAGAAGTGTAGACATTCGTTGATTAAAAGACTTGGGGCTAGGGAGACGTTCAACAGGTAGAGCAGATTTGGGATCCTCAGAACCCATCGGAAAGTCCAGTGATCTGCGGTCCTGATGTAATCCCATCAGGAGGGAGGCAGAAGATGTAAAAAAAAATTAGAAAATAAGCTGGACTTGGTGTGCACATCCTTAATCCCAGCCCTTGGGGAGCAGAGGTGGAACTTTGAATTCCAGGCCAGCCAGGGCTACACAAGTAAATCATACATAAATAAGTAAATAAATAAATAAAATAAAAATAAGGGTCTTGCAGAGAACCTGAGTTGAGTTCCCAGCACCCACACGGAGACTCACAACTCTATAACTCCAGAAAATATTTTTAATGAAAAAGCCAAAACCAATCTTTAAATAAAGTCACAACAGAAGAATGGGGCTGGGGACATAGAGAGTGGGTAAGGGACTTGCCGTTCAAGCTTGAGGAACAAAGCCTCTCAGGGAATCCATTGCTCACGAATTTAGCTAGTCTGCCCTAGAGTTTCCAGGTCTCTAGTCTCTCTCTCTCCTGGTGGCAAGTACTTTCACCCCCTTAAGGAGATCCATGGACAATATTTGTATGTTCTGTTTTTTAAACATGGTCCTGGAAACCCATGGTCTTTCACATACTAGATGATTACTCCATCACTGAGCTACACCCCAGACCCCCATGTGGTATTACATTACTATTATTAAGTTTTTTGGTGTTTTGAGACAGAGCCTCTCTGTGTATCTCTGGCTAGTCTTGGACCCTATGCAGGTCAGGCTCTTCCTGGAACTCACAGTGATCTGCCTGCCTCTACTTCCTGAGTGCTGGCATTGGCTCCTGATGGTATTTGAGCTGAGCCCCTAGGACTGGAAGGACCTCCAGGAACCCAGATGAGCATATTGAAAAGGCAACAGCTGCTCTTTAGAAACCTGTGGTTACCGGGTCCTATATTCTGCCCCAAAGTGGGTAGTGTTTCTCCTCTGTCCCTGCTCCACCCCCTCCCTCTTCGTCCCGGGCTTCTCCTGCAGTCTCCTTCTCTTATCTCCTCTTTGGTCTCATCTCCTGTGGCCTCCGGCATCCATGGCTTTTACAAAGTCGCTGAGTTCTGGATCAGTGATATTCCAAGCCACAGGGCCACCTTTGTCTGTCTGCTTATCAGGACCCGCTTTGGGGCTTTCCTTCTGCAGCCTGGTGCCAGGACTCAGTGGGACTTTGGACAGGGGTGGGGATAGGGTGAGCATGGAGGGGGGTCATTTCCTGTCCAGATTACTGAGTGAGTTTCTGTGTAGATATCAGGCCTTCGCTGGAACTGCAGCTGTACCAGCCTGTTCTTATTTAGTTAATAATTTACTGCGGGGGGGGGGGGTAAATGGGAGTCAAATGAGCCCAGAGGCATATCAAACGTGAACTTTGGGGTACCTCTGACAGCAATTTGTGTAATTTGTCCAGACAGATCCTAAAGCTGTCTGAATTCTAATGTTCTGCCTGCCACTCTGACCCCATGGGTCCATTTTATTAACATGGACGGCTTTGATTTATGTTTATTTTATTGCCCTGGTTTCTCTGTTCAACTCATGACCAGCGTGGTGCTGAGTATGGAAATGACTTTGTGAGGAATTAGGATCCCAGGTGTCCTTGTGCGAGGAGATCCAACAGCAGCTGCAGGCCTCTGTTCCACTTTGCATCACTGAGATATCTTCCAGCAAACTTGTGTGTAGGCCTGACTTTAAAATTCTGTACGGAGTGTTTGCTATGCTCCCCTCCTCCAGGGTTGTAAGAAGAGTTTAGGGACCTCTAAGGTCATTATGTCCTTTACTCCTGTTCCCTGGCCATCCTAAAATCCTGATTGCTGAAGACCTTCTAGAAGGTCCTGGTAACAGTGTTCAAGAATTTTACAGCCCCATCAGTCAAATCTTAAAATTTACAAGGAATAAAGGATTTGCTTAGTTGGTGATGGAATTACATACTTGTAATTCCAGCATGTGGGGAGCTGAGACAGGAGGATGGTTACAGAGTCAAACCCTGTCTCAAAATAAAAACAAGAAGAAACAAAAGAAGGGAGAAAGGGAGGAAGAAAGAAAGAGGTGGCTAGGTATAATGAATTAATACAGACTATGAGCCTACAGTTCCAGATGCTCAGGAGGCTGAGGCGGGAGGAGAGTAAGCTTAAGGCCTGCCTGGGTTATAGACTAAATTTGGGCCAGCCTGGGCAACTTAATGGGACTTTGCCTTGACCTAAAATGCTAGCTACTTGTGGTGGTGCACACTTTTAATTCCAGCACTCGAGAGACAGAGGCAGGCAGACCTCTATGAGTTCGAGGCCAGCTTGGTCAACATAGTAAGTTCCAGGACAGTCAGAGCTACATAGTAAGACTCTGACTCAAAAACAAAACAAACAAACAAACAAAAACAAAAACAAAAACACCACCTCCAACAACAAAATGTAAAGATCTGGGGACAGTGACAGATTCCTTGCTTGAGATCCTTGGTTCAATCTCCAATATCAAAAACTTAAAAAAAATCAAATCAGATCAGGCAGCCCAATTAAATATGAATTTCAGATAAACAAGGAATATTCTAGGGGCTGAAGAGATGGCTCAGTGGTTAAGAGCACTGGCTGCTCTTCTGGAGGACCTGGGTTCAATTCCCAGCATCCACATGGTAGCTCACAGCTGTCTATAACTCCAGTTCCAAGGCATCTAACACACTCACACGATATATATACATACATACATATACATATGTATATATATCAACCACCAATGTATATATATAAATCTTTAAAAAAAAGAGAATATTCTATACTAGCTAGCTGATGGTGGTGGTGGTGCACTCCTGTAATTCCAGTACTTGGGAGGTAGAGGCAGGCAGATCTCTGAGTTCAAGAACAGCCTGGTCTACTAAGTGAGTTCCAGGACAGCTAGGATTGTTACACAGAGAAACCCTGGCTTGGGGAGGGGGGCGGGGCAGTAATATTCTATACTTATATCCAAGACAGTCGGTCATCTGGGACATAGTTACACTGAAACAACTATTCACTGGAATTGGACAGAAGCATGTGACTAATTCCCACACACAGGCTGTTAGCAGACATGACACTGTGGCTGAGGTGACCATGCCAGTGCCCAGTGCTCAGCCCTCCATTGTTCTCTTCCCTGTTAAGGTGAGGAGGTCCTCTTCTGAGAAGCAGGGACCAGGAGATCTCTGCAGCCTCAACAGCAGAACCTTTCCCTGAGTCCATGGTGCATTTTATTTGTTTACATTATTCATTAAACATGTATGTGGTATATGTGTGTGAGCATGCATGTATGCAGAGGCCAGAAGTCAACAGTGACTGCCTTCCTTGATCCCTGTCTCTTTATTTATTTATTTATTTACTCATTTACTTATTTTAATAGTAGGTCTCACTATTCAATCCTGGCTGGCCTGTTTCGCTATGTAGACCAAGCTGGCCTAAAACCCACAGAGATCCCCCTGCTCTGCTGGGATTAAAGTCACATGCCACCATACCTGACCCAGCCCCTCTTACTTGTTGGGACACAGTCTCTCACTGAAGCTGAAGTTCATCTGTCCAGCCATGCTGGCCGGCCAGCGACTGTCGATACTGCCTTAGTCCTGGTTTATTAGTTATGTGTTGGGGATTTGAACTCAGGTCCTCATTCTTAGGTGTCAGCACTTTATGAGACGATCAGTGACCAACTGATCTAACTCCTCAGCTCTTCAAAAATATTTTTTTTCAAAACTATTTTTTAAAGTGTTTTGGGAAGGGAAAGGATGTATCCCCGGCTGGCCTGAAACTCCCAATGTAGCTGAAAATGACCCTGAACTTCTAATCCTCCTGCCTCTACTTCCCAAGGACTTAGATTACAAACTTGTGTCACCGGACACAGGCTCAGTAAGGCTTATTGAACGAATGAATAGCATCAAAACCCATGAGGGTGGTGACTGCAGCACAGTCCTTACTCCATACACAGAGCTGTTGGGAATACCTTCATGACTGTTCCATTTGGCCCAGGAAAGAATTATTTGTAGGTTAAATTTACTTGTTTAAAGATATAATAGGTAGGGGGCTGAAGACATGGTTCAGAGGTTAAGAGCATTGGGTGTTCTTTTAGAGGATCCAAGTTCTGTTCCCAGCATCCACATAGCAGCTTACAAGTATCTGTAACTCCAGCATATATGAGATGCACATAAACACACAAAGGCACACACGCATACACATAAAAATAATAAATAAGACATGTACACAGTACAAACACATATATGTGGGCACAATATACATATAAAACAAAATAGTATTTTGAAAAGTTTTTTTAAAAGTATATTTTTTAAAGAAAAAGCCCGGTATGTTGGTGCAGTCCTTTGATCCCAGCACTCCAGAGGCAGAGACAGGGAAATTCCTGTCATTCAGCCTGGTGTACATAGAACGTCCCAGGACAGCCAGTGCTACATAGGAAGACCCTATCTCAAAATAATAATGATAATAATTAATAATAATAATAGTAATAAGTGTAATCTTAAGAAGAAAGAAAAGTAACACTTATAAAAATTCTAGTGCATTCTGGGAAATCTCCTTCCACAGGCCTATGTGGTCAGTTGTCGTATTGTATTCTTCCAGCCACTTAAAGTCCTTTAACCTTTGGGGAAACACCACCATGACCAGGCTGCCTTAAGTAAGGATCAAAGGAAATGAAAGTGCTAAGCCCATTATGCCAGCCCTGCAAGCCTCTTCCATCAATCCATGCCAGGAAGTGAGGAATTTCAGATGCAAGTGTCTGGAGAGCACATCTGGCTCATCAGCTCCCAAATGCCCTGTCTCCAGAGGCACTGGACGAGTCCAGCGGGTCCTTCCAGCTCCTGGTGATGGATGGCACACATCAGCTGGGCTGTCCCAGAGGCATTCTTCAGTGCATCCATCCACCTGCCTCCCAGACTTCCAATCTGTCAGTAGCACAGGTCAATTTAATCACTGTAAAGAGCTGTCCCTGGGCATGTAGTCCAATGACTCCAGTGAGAAAACAGGTTTCTCCTTTCACCCCAGCTAACCTCTAAGCACAGGAGGTTTCCATTCAACAGTCACAGGTCAGGGCAGAGAAAGACCCAAGGACCCTGAACTCAGTCAGAACACCTGGATCCTGGTCTTATCTCATCAATTCTGTTCCAGCAGGATGACCTCAGACAAGTCACTTAACCTTTCTGATCACTGGTTTCCCCTGCAGCAAAAGGAAGTTAACAACTCCCAATTGTCACATCGTGAGTTTGTCACAGAACTCAGACAAATAATTTAGTGGGAAAACAGTATATGAATTTGAGTGTTTTTTAATTTTTTACGTTGCTTTGTTTTTTGAGACAAGGTTTCTCTGTGTAACAGCCCTGACTGTCCTGGAACTCAATTTGTAGACTAGGCTGACCTTGAACTCTCCTCTGCCTCCCGAGTGCTGGGATTAAAAGTGTACACCTCTACCACTCGGTGACATTGGGTATCTTCCTTGTTATTTTGTGAGACAGGTTATTTCACTAAACCTGGAGCTCAATAGACTAGACTGGCTGGCCACTGAGCTCCAGGGACGCCTGCCTCTAGTTTCACAGCCCCTAGGATCATAGGTGTGTGACACTGAGCTTGGTTTTTCTAAGGGTGCTGGGAATGGAACTCAGAGCTTTATTCTTGTGTCACAAGCATTTAGCCATCTCCCTGGCCTATCTTTTTGTTTTGTTTTTGAAAGGATTTCTTTTTGTGGCCTATGCTGACCTCAAACTCACTGTGTGAAAGAGGCTAAGTCTGAACTGACATTAATCCCATTGTATTAGCCTCAAAGTGCTGGGATTCCAGTCATGAGCCACCATGCTCAGTGTAGCATATAGATTGTGAAATGGTCTATAAATGTAAAGCATTTTGCAGCTGGGGTGTGGAGAGCAGGTCTTAAGTAATTTCTTTCTTTCTTTTTTTAAAAATTGATTTATTTATCATGTATACAGTGTTCTGCTTGAATGTATGATTGCACACCAGAAGAAGGCACCAGATCTCATTACAGATGGTTGTGAGCCACCATGTGGTTGCTGGGAACTGAACTCAGGACCTCTGGAAGAGCAACTAAGGCTCTTAACCATTGAGCCATCTCTCCAGCCCCTTTCTTTCTTTCTTTTTTTTAAATATTTACTTACTATGTATGTGACTGCATGCATGTATGTATATGTATTGCATGTATGAGTGTCCACAGAGGCCAGACAGCATCAACCCCATTATCATCTAGAATCTTGCCATGAAGGCAGCCATACAACCTAATTAAAGCTAGAGTTTCTCCCAAGCTTTCACCTTGGCACCTGGCAATCCCTGGAGAATGGGGTGTTTTACATTTGAAAAAATCAGGCCACTTTCTCATCACTTCTGGGAGGGACCATCTTCCCAAAAGTGCCTGGGAAGGGAGGAAGTGCTGGGCCCCGGGGCCAGGGAGGGAGTTTTTCTCACACCACAAACCGAGTGAGAGTGTTGCAGTAAAGGCTGAGATCCACCCTGTCTGCTTCTGACTGTCTGACATGGAACCCTTTTATCCTGCAAAGGGAACAGAGAGGTGATAATAACAATTTGGTAGGGGTGGAGTGGGGATAGGGAGAGAGAGAGAGAGAGAGAGAGAGAGAGAGAGAGAGAGAGAGAGAGAGAGAGAGAGAGAGAGAGAGAATGATTTAACCTAGATGGCCCTTACTACTATGAGAGCCTGTTAGCTCTGTCCTGTAGTGAGCTACAAATTAAGACTAAATCCAAGGGCCTGTGAGAGCATCAGTGGGTAAAGGTCCTTGTCACAAGCCTGATAACCAGAGTTCACTCCAGAGCCCAATCCCAGGAACCCATGCGGTGGAGGGAGAGAGCAGGCTCCAGCAAGTTGACCTTTGACAGACACACATGATTCTCCTATGCCCTCCCCCCAACAAATACATTAAAACCAAACAAACAAACAACCCAACCCCAAACCTCCAGGGGCTGGGGAGGGCTGAGCTGGTAAAGTGCTTGCCACACAGACAAGGAAATCTGAGTTCAGATCCCTAACTCCCACAGAAAAGCAGGACACCGCAGCACGCAGGAGTCTGTAATCCCAGTGTGGGGGCACACCACACAAAAGATGTAATGGGACACAGACATGGTCCTCGGAACTCATTGGCCAGCTAGCCTGGCTGAACCGATACCTCATAAAATGAGGTGGAGAGCTATGGAGGAGGACCCTGGACAACGACACGTCTGGCTTCTGAGCATACACGTGTACACAAAAACACACAGACATGTACGTAACACACTGAGTGGAGGTGGGGGGGGGATACAATTTCAGCAGTCCAGCAGGGCAGGTGTAGTAGCCACATTACAGATCTCAGCACTTGGAGTGGAGGCAGAAGGATCTCAAGTTCCAAGCCAGTCTGAATGACCTAGCTAGGAAGACCTTGTCTCAACAACCCTCAAACCAAACAAACAGAAGACAAAACCCAGAAAAAAAAGAAGAGTTAGCTTCCCACACCTTCCATTTCCAGAGTAAATATGCCAGTAGTGTTTTCCGGCACCTGAGGCTGCCGGCTGCTCCGTCTTTGCCAGTGTTAGACCCAACGCCTTCACACCCACAGGAGGGGAAGACGCAGGCAAGAAAGTAGGTTTGTTGTAGGCCAGGAGGAAGTCCAAAGGAGGAGGAAACAAACAGACCCAGCCAGGGCAGAGCAAGCCTCAGTGGAGCTCAAATTGTTCCACACCTGGGGACAGAAATCAGTTCCGTGCTCTGGCAAAGCCTGGAGGTGAGAAGTGGCTGGTGCTTGATATGGGAAATGAAGTGTTACAGGCTGGGAGGGAGGTGGCAGGGCACTTGGCTAGCATTCATGAGACCCTGGGTCCCACCCCCAGCATAGCAGGAAACCATAAATAGGACTGTAATGCTCTAGCCTCCGTAGCACAAGCGTCCATCCGTGCTCCCTCCTCCCTCCAGAAGCAGAGGTAACTCCCCAGGCTGAGGAAGCTTGGGAGGCTGAAGACTGGCGACCGGCTCTGGTCCCTCATCTGTGCTCTCCTTTCTCTGGGATCTCGGGGTTAGAAACTGGCTGTGAGTTAGGTGTGATGGTGCAGACATGCAGCCCCTGCACTTGGGAGACTGAAGTAGGAGGAGCAGTGAGTTTGAGGGCAGCCTGGGCTACACAGAGAGAAGTTTGCATTTAAACATGCGTTTGGGGGCTGGAGAGCTGGCCCAGCTGTTTGAGAGAGAGAGAGAGAGAGAGAGAGAGAGAGAGAGAGAGAGAGAGAGAGAGAATGTGTGTGTGTGTGTGTGTGTGTGTAAACAGGTGCATGTGGGGATGGTACAACATGAAGAGAACAAAGGAAGGATAAATATAAGGGCACAAAGAAGGATCAAATGTAGGCAGTGGATGAGTTATGAAAGAGGATATGCACATAACGATTTTTCTGGTTCCAATTCTGTCACGGATATTTTGGTCTTGGTGATTGTACTGGCTGGTTTTGAGTGTCAACTTGACACAAACTAGAGTCATCAGAGGGTAAGGAGCCTCGGTTGAGGAAATGCCTCCATGAGATCCAGCTGTAAGTAATTTTCTCAATCAGTGATCAGTGGGGGAGGGCCCAGCCCATGGTGGGTGGTGCCATCCCTGGGCTGGTGTCCTGGGTTCTATAAGAAAGCAGGCTGGGGCTGGAGAGATGTCTCAGAGGTTAAGAGCACTGGCAGTTCTTCCAGAGGATCTGAGTTCAATTCCCAGCAACCACATGGTGGCTCACAACCATCTATAATGTATAATGTGATCTGGTGCCTTCTTATGGTGTCCAACCATACATGCAGGCAGAACACTATATACATACATATATATATATACATATATATTTATTTATTTATTTAAAAAAAGAAAGAAAATAGGCTGAGCAAGGCATGAAAAGCAAGCTAGCAAGCAGCTCCCCTCCATGGGGCTCCTGCCTCCACATCAGCTCCTGCCTCCAGGTTCCTGCCCTCTTGAGTTCCTGTCCTGACTTCCTTTGGTGATTAACAGTGATGAGAAAAGCAATAAATACATAATGTTAATAAATGCATATTTGACTGGGCGGTCGTGGCCCTTTAATCCCAGCACTTGGGAGGCAGAGGCAGGTGGATGCCTGTGAGTTTGAGACCAGCCTGGTCTACAAGAGCGAGTTCCAGGACAGCCTCCAAAGCCACAGAGAAACCCTGTTTGGAAAAACCAACCAACGAAATAAACAAACAAACAAATAAATATATGTTTGTATTTTTTGCTTGTTTGTTTTTATTTATTTTATTATTTTATGTGTAAGGGTGTTTTGCCAGCATGTGTACCTGTAAACAAGCATTTAGCAGCATCTAGCCTTGCCAGTGTATTAGTGTATTTGTGTTAGAGGCCACACCCCTTTGGGCGTGACTTTAGTTGTGCAGAAGACTGGGAAGCATGGGGCAGTCTCTTCCGCTCATGTTCCCCACCCCCCACCCCGGCTTCGGATAGGAACTGGAGGGCAGAGACCGCGTCCTCTGGATCAGAAAAGCTACAGCCATTCTTTATTATCTGCGTAAGCTGATCCCCAATGAAACATCCATTCATCATTTATCTTGGGTCTAGGGAAGCCTTCACAAGCGTGCATGCTTTTAGTTCATGGAGATCAGAAGAGGGCATTGGATCTCCCGAAGCTGGAGTTGCAGATGGCTGAGCTGGGTACCGAAACTGTGTCCTCTGCAAGAGCAGCCAGTACTGTCAGTCACTGAGCCATCTCTCCATGATGTAGGCACAGTATAGTAAAAGATGATTAGAGGAAGCACAGCCTCTCTTTCTTTCTGACAGAATTTCATGTAGCCCAGGTTGGCCTCAAACTCTGGATGTGGCCAAGGGTGATTCTGAACTTCTGATCTTCCTGCCTCTCCTTCCAGAGTGCTGATGTTACAGGCCTGTTCCACCACATCTGGCTATGATTCAATGTTTCTTGATTCAGGGTTAAGATGCCTGCTGGAGTACTTAAAGTCATCAACACTGACAAGCCTGACACATACAAAGTGGGCAAGGAATGTATACTAAAACCACAGTGCCATAGCAAAGAATAGAAACAAACAAAAACTATAGCAACATCCACAACTACTCCTGAACCTTGTAGTTAGAGGAAACCAAATACCACCGTGTCCACATTTTTTCTTTCTTTCTTTCTTTCTTTCTTTCTTTCTTTCTTTCTTTCTTTCTTTTTTTTTTTGATACATGTAACCCAAGCTCGTGCCAATTTCCCTATGCAGTCCTGGTTATCCTTGAACTATTGGCAAAACGAATACTAAAAAAAGTATTCATTATTAGAGAGAGAGAGAGAGAGAGAGAGAGAGAGAGAGAGAGAGAGAGAGAGAGAGTGCCATGACACACCCATGGAGGTCTGAAGACAACTATACAGCATTCTCATCTTTCACCTTGATATGGGTTCTGGGAATGAAACCAGTTGTCAGGTTTGATTGGCAAACACCTTTACCCGCTGAGCCATCTTGCCAGCACTGTCTCCATTTAATAGTGAGAAAGCAGAGTCTCAGAGAGGTTAAGTGACTTCTCTAAGATTAGATAGCTTGGAAATAGCAGATTTGGATTTTGAATCCAGGTTCCAGAGCCTCAATTCTGTTCTTCTACATCTGGGTGGCCAACTTGCCCAAGACTTCCGCAATTTGGAACACTAAAAAATCCCATCCTGAGAATACCAGCAACAGGCGACCCAAGAAGGTTGGTCACCTTGTGTCTCAAATGCAGCTTTTCAAGGTCAGCTTTTTGGTAAATAAGACCATAATTATCTCTGGATAGAGCAGCATCCAGTTTGCTGATCTCCAATAAGATAGAGGGTTGTGGAAACGACCTTGTTAGGCTCTTGCTATTAAAAGTAGATGGTATGTAGAAGAAATCTGTGGATGGAACAAAAATGGGAGCCAAGGAAAACAACTTGAAATAAATGATAATGATGGGGAGAGGAAGGGCTTGGCAAAGGGCTGGCTGAGATGAAGACAACTAGCAGTAACCTGGGATAATGACGGTGATGATGGCGACAGCTTTGCATCATACCAGGCTCAGTCTTCTCAATTTCCTAAGGCAGCCGTGTGATGACATGATCCCACTATACGGAGACAAGATTAATGCTCAGAGAAGTTAAGTTGGAAGAATTCTTTTTGCAACAGTAGAAGCAGCCTGCCCTGCCAGGAGATTATTTGAGAAGGCCTGTGAAGAAAGATATAGACTTAGGCTTGGTCTTGATTCAAATTGTTGCTTCTAAATGTTTCCTAGGTGAAGTTTTCCAAGATCCCTGAGGACAGAAGGGTTTTTTTTTCCAGCCTGTGGTCTTCCCCACATTGGAAGTGGAAATCAGGACAAGGATAAGAAGCCAATCTAGTCCTTTCGCTTGCCAAAGGCGTTGCATTCCTGCCTTCAGTAAACTTTCAGGCAGAGCTTGCTGCATGGCCCAGGGTTTGTGACTTGGCAAGAACCAGCCATCTCCTGGGTGACTGACTTGGCTGGATACTTGGATGTTAATGAGTGACCGAGGAGAAGACATGGAAACAAGTGTGTCACAATTTGTCCCATTGCTTCAGGATGAGCTCCATCTCTCAGGAACAGCTAGTTTCAGTTCATGTACCTTGGTATGTCAGTCATCCATCACCTGGATGACTTACAGTTAATCTTCATTTGACCCAATCTCTTTTTACAAGGAGTTACAAATGGCTCCCTTCCTACTGTTTCATAAGAATCTTTCCTTCTGGACTGGAGGGATGGCTCAACGATTGAGAGCACATACTGCTCTTCCAGAGGTCCTGAGTTCAATTCCCAGCAACCACATAGTGGCTCACAACCATCTATAATGAGATCTGGTGCCCTCTTCTGGTGTGCAGAAATACATTCAGAGTACACTGTATACATAATAAATAAATCTTAAAAAAAAGAGAAACACCAACACACACACACACACACACACACTGGGTTGGGCATGGTGGCACACATCTTTAATCCCAGCAGAGACAGGAAGATCTCCGTAAATTCAAGGTTAGCCTGGTCTACATAGTGAGAATTCCAGGGCTATGTACGGAGACACTGTCTCAAAAAACAGTGGGGAAGAGTTGGAGAGATGGCTCAGAGGTTAAGAGCACTGACTGATTTTCCAGAGGTCTGAGTTTAGTTCCCAGCAACTGCATGGTGACTCACAACCATCTCAAATGAGATCTGATGCCTTCTTCTAGCATACAGGCAAAACATACAGACAAACACTATATACATAATAAATAAAATAAATCTTAGAAAAAATTAGTGGGGAAGGAGATATAGGAGGATAGTTTAGTCCTTTAAAGTTTCCTTTGTGGATTGGGTATGTTAGCACACGTCTTTAATCCCATCACTTCGGAGGCAGAGGCAGGTGGATCTCTGTGAGTTTGAGGCCAGTTTGGTCTACAGAGTGAGTTTCAGGACAGCCAGAGAAACTTTGTAGCAAAAAACCAAAGAAAGAAAGAAAAGAAGAAAGAAGAAAGAAAACAAGCAAGCAAGCTGGGCTTAGTGGGGTTTGGTGGTGCACTGTTTTAATCCCAGCATTTGAGAGGCAGGAGCAGTAGGATCTCTGAGTTCAAGGCTAGCCTGGTCTATACAGTGAGTTATAGGCCATTGTGGAGGTTTGATTAAAAATGCCCCCCCCCCCCGTAGACTCAATGGGAGTGTCATTATTGGAGGTGTGGTTTTGTTTGAGTAGGTGTCCCCTTATTGGAGGAAGTGTGTAACAGGGGGCAGGCTTTGAGGTTTCAAAAGCTCAAGCCAGGCCCAGTGTCACTCTGTCTTCCTGCTGCCTCCTAATTCAGGTGTAGAACTCTCAGTTACTTCTCCAGCACCATGTCTGCCTGCATGCTGCCGTGCTTCCCACCATGAGAGTAATGGACCAAACCTCTGAATCTGTAAGCCACTCCAATTAAATAAAAGCCTAACTAAGACAGCCACCCAGGCATATAGAACGAAAACCTGTCTCAAAAACAAGAAGAAAAATGAGAAGAGGGGGAAGTAAGGAAGAAAGGGATGAAATGGGTTTGATGGAGAATACTTGTAATTCCAGCACTTGGGAAGCAGAGACAGATGGATTCTTGGGGCTTGCCAGCCAGCTTAGCTTGATTGATGACTTCCAGGCCAGTGAGACACCCTTTTAATAAATAAGTGATTAAAAAATAGTAAATATCTAAGAATGAAAGGACTGGCAAGATAAATCAAGTGGGCAAAAGCACTTGCTTCAAAAAATCTGACATGAGTTCAATCCCTAAAATCAACATAAGGGTAGAGGGAGAGAACCAGTTCCATAAAGTTGGTCTCTTGACTGCCACACACGTGCCATGATACACACACACACACACACACACACACACACACACACACACACACAACATTAAGATAGGAGCCACTGTTGCTATTGGAGGGTTTTTGCTTTATTATTAAAAGTTTTGCCCCATTTGTTAGTTCCTGTAAGGATTATGCTAAGGGCCTGATGGGTATATGCTCTATCCCTGAGCTGTACCCTAGACCCTCTTTTTGAACATAATGGATGTGTGGGATATGATTTAGTAGTTTTGAGTGGAAGAGTAACTATCTTCATGTCTCCAAAATTTTGTGACAAAGTGCATGTTTACATGAAATTTACCTCTTAGCAGCTTCCCGGAATAAAGTTTAATGACACTGGGTTCATTCATGTCATTGTGTAACCACTGCCACCTGCCATCCACGGAGCTCTTCTCCTACAGAACCGAAACTCTGAAATCATCAAACCATAACCCCTCATTCTTCTCCTCCAACTTAAGAAAAAGAAAACAAGCCGGGCGTTGGTGGCGCACGCCTTTAATCCCAGCACTCAGGAGGCAGAAGCAGGCGGATCTCTGTGAGTTCCAGGCCAGCCTGGTCTACAAAGTGAGTTCCAGGACAGCCTCCAAAGCTACAGAGAAACCCTGTCTCGAAAAACCAAAAAAAAAAAAAAAAAAAAAAAAAAGAAAACAAAAAAGTTTATTTTAGGATGTCCCTAAAGAGCATTAAAAATATGCAGTTGTCTCTCAACTGGCTCGGGTCTCTGTTCATCACTGTTTTGGGGAACAAATTATAGAGCTGCATACTTATTACACAGCCTCTACCTATATGGAAGTTAAATGTTCAAAAGTTTCCCCTGAAAAAATGTGTTCAGGAAAGGGACCTCAAAGTCATAATTCTCTGAGACTTAATCAAGGCTTTTGCTTGTTTTGTTTTTAGAGGCAGGGTTTCTCTGAATCAGTCCTGGCTGTCCTGGAACTCACTCTGCAGACCAGTCTGACCTCAAACTCACAGATTTCTGCCTGCCTCTGCCTCCCAAGTGCTGGGATTAAAGGTGTGGGCCAACACTGCCTGGCAGAGGCTCATTAAGTTTTACAGCAAAGTTACTGAGTAATCATCAATGGTCCAGACAATAGGTGGGATACATAGATGCTGGACTGACACCATTCTGAAGTAAGATAGAGTTGGGTTTTGGGGGGAGGGGCAGTCAGAGAGGGAGTTCAGTGCTGAGATGGAATCTATGACATTCGCATGACATATAAGCACCAGTCTGGAGGATGGGCTTCCTCCTCCTCTCTCTCTCCCTCCTCTTCTTGAAATGGCCTCTTGCTATGCAGCCCAAGCTGGTCTCAAATCTGGGATCCTTCTGCTCCATTCTTGCAACCCTCGCCTTGTTAGGGTTAGGGTTACGTGTGAGCAGAGTCAAGGCTGACCCTTGCACAAAGAGCTTTTAAATTGCTCTTAAATGGCCTACAGTAGTTAGTCTATACTTAGTTCTCAATTTTCTGTCTGTCTGTCTGTCTGTGTGTCTGTCTGTCTCTCTCTCTTTGAGGCAGGGTCTTGTGTAGCCTAGGATAGTCTTGAATCCATTATGTAGCCAAAGGGCTATAGAAATGGCTCAGTAGTTAGAAAGGGTTTGAGTTAGAGATTCGCACCCACTTCATTTATCTGTTGCTATAGCAAGATGTGTTATAGGCTGCTGCCTAGGCATCTTAAGCAGAACACTGATGGGGCTGGAGAAACGGCTCAGTGGTTAGGACCACATATTGCTCTTGCAAAGGACTGGGGTTTGGTACCCAGCACCCATATGCTAGCTCACAACTGTTAATGACTCCACTTCCAGGAGATCTGAGGCCCTCTTCGTGCCTCTGAGGGCACCAGATGTGCACACAGTGCACCTACTACATGCAGGCAAGATACTCCCACACCTAAAATAGGGTAAATACTTTACAAAAAGAAAAAAAGAAAGCAGAATACTAGGGATTGGGCTGCAGCTTAATTGGTAGAGCACTTGACTAGTATGCACAGGGACCCAGATTGCCTCCCCAGCACTGCATACACTGTAATCCCACTACTCTGGAATTGAAGGGAGGAGGATCAGGAGTTCTAGGACAACCTTGGCTGCGTGAGACCACCTCCTCAAAAATAAAAACAAAGTAGAATAGAGCTGGTGAGGTCACTCAGCAGGTAATGGTGCTTGCTGCCAAACCTGCCAGCCTGAGTTCAATCCCCAGGACTCAGAAGGTAGAAGGAGGAAACTGACTTCTTTTGGGTTGTCTTCTGACATCCACTTGTGTGTGTGTGTGTGTGTGTCTCCTAAGAAAGAAATAAAATGCAATCAAAATTGCTTCAAAATAGAATAATGGGCTCGGGCTGGAGAGATGGCTCAGAGATTAAGAGCGATGACTGCTCTTCCAGAGGTCCTGAGTTCAATTCCCAGCAACCACATGGTGGCTCACAACCATCTGTAATGATGCCCTCTTCTGGCCTGC
Organism: Mesocricetus auratus; assembly: GCF_017639785.1. Lineage (NCBI taxonomy): Eukaryota > Metazoa > Chordata > Mammalia > Rodentia > Cricetidae > Mesocricetus > Mesocricetus auratus. The sequence continues at coordinate 80,856,361 of NW_024429191.1, read as the reverse complement.
AGGGTTACATGCAGACAGAACACTGTATACATAACAAATAAATAAATAGATCTTTAAAAAAAAAAAAAAGAATAATGGGCTCAAATGGCCAAAGTTGTGGACAGAGAGAACTTAGACACAATTTCTCCTGAATAACTAACTGGTTTTCTTTCTTCTCCCATCACTTCAAGATTTAAAGTTTAAACCCGGCTTTGGTGGCGCACACCTTTAATCCCAGCACTCGGGAGGCAAAGGCAGGCGGATCTCTGTGAGTTCGAGACCAGCCTGGTCTACAAGAACTAGTTCCAGGACAGCCTCCAAAACCACAGAGAAACCCTGTCTTGGAAAAACAAACAAACAAACAAACAAAAAAGATGTAAAGTTTAAATAGACCATAGGCAATTGCCCTGGTGCTTAGTAACCCAAATCCTATTCCGTATCTACTGTCTCTCCTCTGCCTGGCTCTCCATTCACTTTCAAGACTTGGGATGGAAATATGCCCTTAACTCTGTCCTTCCTTGCCTGGGATTTGTAAGTCAGTATCTTTGCATCTTTTGCCTTTTGTGGTTGGATGTGTGCCTTCCATCTGAAGAGCTAGCAGAAACCCACATTGGATATTCCCCAGGGATGCCAGGGGCAGAGGCCACTACAGTAAGGGCCACATAGGCATAAGTGTGATGTAGGTCAACTAAGAGGCACAGAAGAGTATGCCAGGTGAAACCAGTTTCCTGTGTAAGGGCCCCCTGGTTGTGGGTCCGATAACTGGGCATTAAACCACCCTCCCAGTCAACGGAGCCTGTAAAAGACACATTGCAAATACCCAAGCCCAGCTCCTTTTTCTTCCCTGCTATGACATGGTGGTTGCCTTTGGAACCCCAATTTAACTGGGGTTCTCTAAACACCAGAGAACAGAAGCATCTGTCAGGTGCCAGGAGAGTGAGTGACAGATGCCTCTTAGGGGATGCAAGAAGGCAGCTTCAGCTGGGGTGGGAATTCCCCAAGTGACAGTTACGCCTCTGCCCGAATTTACATCTTGATCTAATTTCTGCCTATGATTTCAGAGCCGATATTCTTCTGGTGGCAAGGGACTTGAGGATTGACAGGTCTGAATCATGTTCGTGCACAGAACAGGGGCTTCACGTAATCTATTCCTGGGGCTGCCTGCTAATGAAAGGGCAGAGGTTTTTGCCTCTGTGGGCTTTAGGAGATGGAATGCCCCTGCCGTCTCCTTCGATTAATGTCATGTACCGTAGAGCAGCAAACAGTGATCTGGGCTCTGTGCCCAGTCACTTGCCAGCTTCTGCTATAATTCCCTTTTGCCCCTTGAATGTTTTTTGTGCTTGAGTCACAGGGTCCTGATAGAATTTGCTTGAGAAGTGAGACCTTGTGATGTTAGATCTACTTTCCCTAATACTGCAAACAAACAAAACAAAACAAAACTCTGGGCACACTGGGCAGCCAGACCTCACTTGGCAAGTTCCAGGTCAGTGAAAGACCCTACCTCAAAAAAAAAATCAAAACAAAACAGTAAGGTTTTGGGGACTAAAATCTAAGCCTGTGTCCCCTATACAAACACACATACATAGAGACACAGATACACACACACACACACAGACACACACACACACACACACACAGACACACACACACACACACACACACACAGTATTCACGGTTTGGGACTCAGTCTCAGTGCCCTCTTCCTAGCTGCTATTTTTTTTTAAACAGAATCTCATGTAGACTAGACTAGTGGGCTGGCATTGAACTCTCCATGCAGTCCTTGAACTTCTGATCCTCCTATCTCCCAAGATCTAGGATTATAGGAGCATAATACCACACTTGACTTTTTAAAAATGTGATTTATTTGCTTGTTTTTTTGTTGTTTGTTTGTTGTTTGTGCTGGGGCTTGAACCCAGTCCTGGACATGCTGAGCAAGTACACTCTCTTCAGCTTATCTGTTATAGTAGATGAGTCACTTCATGGCATGAAGCCATATTTTCTCATTTCATCAAGTGGTCCTTGAATTTTGGGAGCCCATGGAATGAATGAACAAATTGAGCAACTGCCATGCCTCTGGCGCTGTGCTAAGTGTCTTTTAGCTCTTCTGTATCTGTAGTCAAGACTGTACCTGCTTTCTGTCCCTCCAGGCTTGCTACAGAGTCAAGACAAGACCACAGGTGGGAAAGTGCTTTGTAACAGCAAAGAATGCAATCCTGTGGAGGCCTATTACCTTTCCTTTGTCCTATTTTGCCCTCTCATCCCTCTGAGTTTGCAGGAGATCCTGGGTGTGTCTACATGAGACTGATTTGAGTCCAGTGCTGACGGTCCCACTCTGGGAATGTAGTACTTCCTTCTGAACTCATGCCCTGGGGGACACAAGTCATCTTGAAATGTTCTACATCTGTAGGACAGCAACAAATTAAGGCTGATCTGTGTGTGACTCACATGAAGTCAAAGGGGCTGGGTTTGGTGGTTTGCCCTGCTCATTTCCATGTTGTCAGGGGAAGATCTGTACCTGTGATCTTGGTTTCCTGAAGGAAATAGAGCAGGGACTCAGAAGTCCCACCCTCCCAGCCAAGCCTCCTTCTCCTGCCATTCCCTAGTTGTATAAAGATGGTTTTATCCAGTAAGCAGTAGAAAATAGTAGTTCTGGTATCTCATGGTTCACAGCCGTATCAGATGTGACCTTGTCTGGCCTGGAGACGATGGCTCATGCCTTTAATCCCAGCACTCAGGAGGCAGAGGCAGGGGCAGGCAGATTTCTGTGAGTTCAAGACCAGCCTGGTCTATAAGAGCTAGTTCCAGGACAGGCTCCAAAGCCACAGAGAAACCTTGCCTCAAAAAATCGAAAACCAAGAAACAATTCCAGTTTAAAAAAATAATCATGGAGTAGAAGTCTGGTTGGCCTAATGTGGATCTGCTGCCTTTTCCAACCAATCAACTATGACAGAGATAGGGGATAGGGGAGTGGGGGATGGGAGGGGTAAGAAGGTAGAGGGAATGGTTCTTAGGTTAATCAGACTCAGGAAGACACACCTAGGTAAACTCAGAGGTAAGACCTTGGTAGCAGTCCCAGGGGCTGGGAGGTCCCCTTGAGCTTGCAGCCCTACTAGGAGTCGCATTACCTCTCTACACCTGTTCTCTCTGGTGAAAACAGGAACTAGTTGTAGTTGCAGATACAGCTAAGTGGTAGAGAGAGCTTGCCTAGAATACACGGTTCTGGGTCTAATCCCTAGCTTTGAAAACAAACTAAAAAATTAGTGCGGAGGCTGGAGAGATGACTCAGTGATTAAGAGCACTGCCTGCTCTTGCGAGGGATCTGAGTTCAGTTACGAGCACTCACAATGGGTGGCTCACAACTGCTGGTAACTCCAGCTACCTCTTCTGTGCTCTATAGATGTCTGTACTCACATGTGTGTACAAACGAACACACACACACCATGTATAAAAGATGCAAGCTGGGCTGGAGAGCTGGCTCAGAGGTTAAGAGCACTGGCTGCTTTCCCAAAGGACTCGGGTTCGATTCCCAGCACCCATATGGTGGTGGCTCACAACCATTTGTAACTCCTGTTCCAGGGATCCATGCAGTCCATGGGCACCAGGCATGAACATGGTGCATAGATGTACATGCAGGCAAAACACTCCTACACATGAGTTAAAACTTTATTAAAAACAAAAAAAGATGCAAGCTTACCCATGAGTTACTAACAGAACTGACAAAAGACACTAGTGGAGGCATACTAGAACCTCAGTGAACATGAAATTCTTCTGTGTTCCATAACATAGGCTTCAAACTCATAAGGGAGAAGGGAAAGTGCAGAAAATTATGAAAAATCTTTTTCTTTTTTCATTTCATTTCATTTCTTTCCTCCTCCTTCTCTTTCTCCTTTTCCTTCTTCTCCTTCTTCTTCTCCTCTTCTTTCTTCTGTTGTTTTGAGATAGGAGCTTTATATATATTTCTCTTCTGGTGCTCAGTATGTAGACCAGGCTGGCCTTGAACTCACAGAGATCCTCCTACCTTTGCCTCCAGAATGATGGGATTAAAGCTGCGCACCACCATGACTGGTTAAGAGATTTTTTTTCTATATTAAGAAATTTAGGCTGTGCAATGGTAGTATGCTCCTTTAATCCCAGCACTCTCGAGGCAGAGGCAGGAGGATTTTTGAGTGTGAGGCTAGCCTGGTCTACAGAGCAAGTTCCAGGATAGCCAGGGCTACACAGAGAAACCCTGTCCCAAACAAAACAAAACAAATTTAATCCAGGTCTAGTGGTGCTTGCCTATAATCCCAGTTCTTGGGAGGCAGAGGCAGGGGGATCATCTTCAAGTTCAGGGCTACCATGGTTTTCATAGCAAGTTCTAAGTCAGAAGGAGCTCCATAGTGAGATCCTGTCTTAAAAAACAAACAAACAAAACAACAGCAACAACAACAAAAACAAATAAAGGGCAAGGGAGACTGCTCAATGGGTAAGTTACTTGCTTCACCAGGGTAAGGACCTCAGTTTAATCCCCAGAACCTGCATAAAGTCAGATGAGGTAGTGTTGCCTGTAATCACAGTACTCCTACAATGAGATGGGAGGCTGAGAGGTCATGGAGTCTGGTGCACACAGCAGCAAACAAGTGCTGTCTCAGAGAGAACAGTGAGGACCAATGCTTCAGGTTATCCTTCATTCACACATATGCACACCTCCACTCACACATATGAGCACAGACACATGCATGCACACACATCATACACACCACATACACACATAAGATACATGAAAAAAAAACCTTAAAGCTATAGTAAACCAATACATTAAAAATAGTATTTGGAGCCGGGCGGTGGTGGCGCACGCCTTTAATCCCAGCACTCGGGAGGCAGAGGCAGGCGGATCTCTGTGAGTTCGAGGCTGGGCTGGAACGATAGCCTCCAAAACAATACAGAGAAACCCTGTCTCATAAAAACCAAAAAACAAAACAAAAAAAATAGTATTTGGGGGTCTGGAGAGCTGGCTCAGCAGTTTAGAGTACCGACTGCTCTTCTCAAGGACCCGGGTTCAATTCCCAGCACCCACATAAAAGCTCTTAACCATCTGTAACTTGAATTCCAGGGGATCTGCCACCTTCTTCTGGCCACAGTGGCCATGTAGAAGTCAGAGGACAACTTTTGGGAGTCAGTTCTACCAAGTGGGCCTTGGGGAGCAAACTCAGGTGGCTGGTTTGGCAGCAAGAACTTTACCTGCTGAGCCATCTCCCTGGCTCCAGGTGGGCTTTATTTTATGTTAACAGAAATAGTCGGACATTGCCCAAAGAGCAAGCTTTCCCTGTGTTCTAAAGGGGAAAAAAGAGATCTCCCTGTGAACAAGAGTGCTAATAAATTCAAGTGATCAAGGGGATAATTCCTTTGTTGTTTTGTTTTAAATTTTGGTCACATTTATTTATTTTGTGTGTGTGTGTGTGTGTGTGTGTGTGAGAGAGAGAGAGAGAGAGAGAGAGAGAGTGTGTGTGTGTGTGTGTGTGTGTGTGTGTGTGTGTGTGAACACTCCAGATGGTGGAGGAATACAAAAGTCTGAGGTCAACTCTCTCATTCAGGTCCTCAGGCTTGAGGAAGATGCGCTTACCCACTAAGACATCTTACTAGCCCAAGGGGACACACCCAGATGGCCTTTTTCCAGGTAGCTGTGGATGACTAACCATGGCCCTCTCAACTGGGACAAGATGGCTGTTAGGAGTTGGCAGATACAGTTAAGATTTAAGGCAACTCTGCATAAATTTACTTCTGAAAAGCAGCCAAAATACAGACTCCATCATTTGTGGTCTGGCTGGATGTCCCTGTTAGTCATCTTCCCACTGCCCTGTATCTTCTTGCAGACCCAGGGTTAAGGTAACAATACCTAAAGTATTCAGACATATGCTCAAACAGGTGCTTGATAAATAGCAATGCCCTTTCTTTTTCCAATGCTTAAAACTCCCTGTATGGGGTGGGGTCATAAACAAAGAGGCACAGTGCTATGTGTGTATAGCCATAGCTTCTTGGGGGCACTGAGGCAGGACAACTACTGGAACCCAGGCTCAAATGAGTTCTAGGCCAGCTTGGACAACAAAGGCCCTACAGAGCTAATATTAAAATTATCATGAGCACACAAACAAGGCTGATTGCATTCCTTCTACTATAAACGCCATTCATGTAACTCAGATATTGACTGTGGTGCCCTCTAATTTCTTTTTTCTGTGTGTGTCACCTTGTGCAGGGGCTATGCTAATCTTCTCTGTTTCATTCCAGTTTTAGTATATGTGCTGGATACTCAGGATCTCACAGTGTTCTCAACTGGGCCTGAGCAAGCTCAGTTTGAGGTCTATCTTGATCTTTTAAATGTTTTCCTGGCCTGTGAAGAATCAGGAAGGCATCTAGTCCATGTCAATATAAAAAAGATGCTTGTATTATTTACATGGCACGATACAGGCACACAGATGTAATTATAGCGTATGACATGCCAACGACTCAAAATAGCGGAATGGCTTTCTAAATTGCAGTTTAAGTGTTCCCAAATCACTGCTTTTTCCTAACAAGCCTGTGTCCTTATGACACTGTCAGCACAATAAAAAAGGAGGAACTATAGTTTTCCTAACAGTCTAGCCTCAGAATATCTGTCTCCTACCATGTGACAGAATATTTGTGACGAGCCACGTGGCTGTGGGCAAGCCAAGGTATTTTTCAGTTTGGAAAACATTTGTATATTTATGGCATTCGAGGCTTTGGGATGGACTTCTGGGAGATGACTGCATCATGCTTTTAAAGAGAAGGGCATGATGGGTAGGGACTTTCAACAGTCCAGAGCCTGCAGTTGCTTTAGACTCGTAGGCCGTATTCAGGAATGGGACTAGAAAGAGGTGTGGCTATGGAGAGTGCAGAAGGCTAAGGAGACCAGAAACTGCTAACTAAAGGAGTCACAAGGGAGCGCAGCTCAGTGGAGCAATATGTGAGGTTCTGTGTCTGATTCCCAGAACCGCAAAGGAAATAAACACATAAATATGTAAATACATAGGTAAATCCTAGCTGGAATCTAGCCAGAACAACCACAGCTCCTTCATCATTGAAGAAGGTGTTAAAGTAGGTAGAGTGTTTCCCAGCCATCTGCAGCTGGAATAAAAAAGTGTGCTGTATATATGTATGTATGCATGTGTGCACACACGTACAGAGGCCAGAGGTCAGTGTCTGTTTTCCACTGGCTGGCCATTGAACTTCAGGGTCCTCTTGTCTCTGCTTCCTCAGGACTGAGATCCCAGCTACAAACCCTCCAATCCCCCCAATTTACTCCTGCCTGGCTTTTGAATTGTATTTCTTAATTTTTAAAGTGAGTGCTGGGGATTGAATTCAGGTCTTCTTGCTCGATGTGGCTTTATCAGCGGAGCCATTGCCTCCTTCTCCTCCTCATATAAATTCAGCTGACGCTAAAAAAGCCAATACGTGGTGAAAATAACCCACATAATAGAGGGTTACCTCCCCTTCTTCCTCCCTTTCCTCCTTCAGTCAATTTGCAATGGAAAAAATTAAACAAAATGGGCCAAGATGGTCGTATCCTGGATCAAATGACTTTGAAAGGCTAAACCACAAGTTGGTGTTTATGACTAGTTCAGTCTCACACTAACAATTGTGTGGCAATTGGATGCTTGTTAGGGACCTAGGATCACTATTGGCCTGGGGGGGACTCAGTTAGGGCTCCCTCCTAATTGCCCCATATGCTGGTTTTATTTGGTGGCTCATCTGGGTGGAAGGGACTCTGGGAAGAGATGAATTCATTCTTAGTTACCTCACCAGATTGCTAATTTTCACTGTGGTAGCATAAATCACCATAATTACTGCAGTCCCCAAATGGAGAGACAGCTATCCTGGCACAAGGGCAGCAGCTATTACTACTACTAAAGCCGTCCTACCTGGGGTCCGTGGAGCACATGGCTAGCTTTGTGGACATGCTCTGGGACGTGGGATGGAGTGCATGCAGGGCAGTTACTTTCTACCACCAGGGAAGGCACAACAAAGGAAAAGCCTCTTCTGGGTTAATGGCAGGAGACTGCAGCTTATCAGAGAGCCTTGGAGCTCAGCAGCAGATGTCATATTTAGAAAGTCCAAGGTTCTGAGCTCAGTCCACACCACCTAAATAAATAAGCAAATGACCCGTGGCTCCAGGCCTCCGGAAGCTGCTTATATATGCTTGGCTCACAAGCAGAAGGTCAGCACAACTCCAGCCTTTTCTCCCTCTTTCCATGAACTCACTTGTTGGTGTGGCTTGGGTTGTGTCCCTCTCTTGGGGAAAATGACCGCCAGCAAAAACCAGAGGCTACAAAAATAGTCTCTAGATGGGGAGGCTAAATGTCATTAGGGACCGGAGCAAAAAGCCAGATGTAAGCAGTTACTTAGTCTTCTACCTGTAATGTTGATTTAAACACCCCGTCCACACACACACACACACACACACACACACACACACACACACACACACACACACACGCACACGCACACGCACACGCACACGCACACGCACACGCACGCACGCACGCACTAATGTGCTATACACTTTTTGAAAAAAAAAAAGAAAAGAAAAAGATGAAAACCTGGGATTGAGAATAAAGTTCAATGTTATAATGTTTGCCTACTAGAAGCCCTGTGATCAATCAATCTTAACACTACAATATATAAATAAACAAACAAACCTATAATGAGATCAAAATATAAAATTTCATAAACAAATATGCAACAATGATTTAGGATTCCTACAGAAAGTGAAGAGGTAGACAGTACAAGAAACACCCTTGTGTTGATCTGGAACTGTAACTCAGCCGGTAGCCTGCTGGCCTAGCTTGTAGGAAGCCAGGGGTTAAATCCCCAGCACAGCATAAATTACCCAGCTGATGGCTGGCTCCCAGTTGTGATCCCAGCACTCTGGAAGTAGAGGCAGGAGGATCAGAAATTTAAGATCAGTCTCAATTACATAGAAAGTCAGAGGCCACCCTGGGTTACATGAGACCTGTCTTAAAAACAAAATATCAGAGACAAAGGCAAATGAGAACCTTGCTCTGTGGCTGAGGATGACCTTGAACTCCTGATCCTTTTGACTTCATCTCTCAAGTGCTGGACTTCCAGGCATTTGACACAATGCCAGCTAAATACAATTTCTCTCTGCCTCTATTTTCCCTCATACTCTCCCTTTTATTTTGTGTGTGCCTGCGTGCGTGCGTGTAGTGTGTGTGTGTGTGTGTGTGTGCTGAGCCGCCTCACCAGCCCTCTCTCAGATTTTTGGTTAGCATGTGAAGAAAAGGTTTTCACTGTGACATTTTCATATATGGATCTGCATATGAATCTTTCATTATACTTTGGTCTTACTCACTCCTCCCTGCTTTAATGACAGATGTACTCCATTACCCCATCTTGTCCCTCTCCTTCAAATCTCTTTTTTCCTTTTCAGGTTCCTCTTTTTACTTTAATGTCCTACAGACACATATGAAACATATACTTTCTTTTTATTTTTAAAACTGGGTCTCATCTGGGTGTGGTGGCTCATGTCTTCAGTCCCAGCACTTAGGAGGCCTAGATGGGTGGTCAGGGCCACAGAGAAAGCCTCTTGTGAAAAACAAACACAAACAAGCAGGAAGTCAAGGTCTCACTATGTAACTCTGACTGGTTGAGAGCTCACTTTGTAGACCAGGCTGGCTTCGAACTTGCAAAACTCACAAAGACCCACATGCCTTAGCCTCCTGAATGTTGGGATTAAAGGTGTGCACATATGAGAGAAAACACACAAAGTCACACAGTTTCTTAACTAGTCCATATCATAGTGTCTGGTTTTTCACTTTTATTTTTGCTTTCTTTTGGGGGAGGGGCTGGAGTTTTAAACACACCAGGGGATTGGGTGGGGGCTGCTTAACAAAAGAAAAGGCCTGCTGAGGAGGAATGATTTTTTGCCTAACACTCTAAAGCTGGATGGATTTAGAGTCCAGAGCATCTGTTATTATTGATGGCCTAAGAACAGAGAGAATTTTAGGCCAGGAATGTTTTGTGAAAAGTTGAGGCTGCTCCTGGCCATTGGAAGATAAGACAGACAAATAATGGATTGCAAGGGGGTAAATGGTTCTGGCTAGGGTCTGCTCCTCCCTCTCTTGCCCCAGCTGCCCTCGGATGACAGGGAACAGACCTGCTTGTGTTTTTCTGACTTCCAATCACCTGCCTGCGTGTTTAGGCAGCAGACAGACTTGTGTTATAAACACAGCTCTGCAGAAAGCTCCCTTGGCCAAGTATGGCATTTCTAGTATTCTAATTCTCTTTTGATGTTTTCCACCATCATTTAGGTCCCTCAGGGTTCTATCGGGAACATACCACAGTGCCTAGATACAAAGTAGATGTTCAACATAAATTTGATAAATAGGTTCCCATTTGGAGAAGAATTTGAGGGGGACCATTGTAGAGTGACAAATGGCTCACTTCTTTGGAGTCTGTCTCTCCCCATGAGTACCTAGATGAAAGAAAGGGCTGAGGTCATTCTTGTTCTCAGAACAGTTCAAAGGCTCTCCAGAGGGGCCAGGCCATGCTTTATGAAGCAGCCCTTCCTTAAAGACAATGACTGTTGGGTGGTAGTCACACACTTGGAGGCAAATGATTTTGATTTTGCCTTCTAACACATGGGCGTTTTCCCCAGCAGCTCAGTTTTACACCTGCAGAAAAGGCCAAAAGCCAAGGCTGTCTTGACCACAGCAATACTATTTGTTTTAGTGTCACAAAAGCCTGAGTTTTTCCTCACCAGTTTCCCCAAAGATGTCATTTCCCAGCTACACATACTTGGTTAGGCTCTATCTCCTCACTCTCAGGACCATGGGGGCCACTTTGAGGTTCAGTACTTTTTTGTCTGCCTCTCATCTCCTCCCAAACCCCAAATTCTTAGCCAGATGTCAGCATCTGGGACAAAGCAGCAATAATGAGAATTGGGGTTAGGGCTGAACATGTATATCAGTCTAGGAACAAAAGCTGAGGCTGGGGGTGCAGTTTGGGTACAGTTAATAAGCTCAGGGCTCTGGGTTCAGTTTCAGGGAGGGAGGGAGGATGGAAAAGTGAATGAAGCAATACCGCTCTCACTTTGAGGAGAATGCTAGGAAGTCATGTTTTAACTTCATTTTTAGTCTGTGTGTATGCATATAGGCCTTCATGAGTTTGTCTCCACCATATTCATGCAGACATCCATGGAGACCAGAAAAGGGCTTCAGATATGTACCAGGCTTTTTCTTTTAGGGACACCATCCAGCTTTCAAATCATGACATGGAGATTTATTATTAGTTTAGAATGCCCAACCTAGTTTAGGCCCGTTTCTGGCTAGCTCTTTTAATTTAAATTAACCTGTTTCTCTTTATCTACCTTTTGCCTCGGGGCTTTCTACCTTTCTTCCTTCTGTATGTCTTACTTTCACTGGCTTGGTGTTTCCCTGCCTTCTTGTCCTGGGCAGGTCTCTTTCTCTCCTCCTTCGTCTCTGGGTCCTCCTTCTCTGGAGTCTAGATTTCTTCTCCTACTTATTCTTTCTGCCTGGCAGCCCCTCCTATCCTTCTTCTGCCTAGCTATTGGCTGTCCAGCTCTTTACTAGGTGCCTTAGGCAGGCCAGATGAAACAAATGCAGCACATTTTTACATAAGTAAACAAATGCAACACATCTTTGCATAATTAACATTCTGCAACACAGATCTCCTGAAACTGGGGTTACAGGCATTTGTGAGCCACCTGATGCAGGTGCTGGGAATGAACCCATCCCCTACAAGAGCAGTAAGTGCTCTTAACCACCGAGCCGTCTCTCCCGCCCCAGGAATAATTGTTTCCTGTATTTCTTACTGTGTGTGTACGGGTGTGGGTGTGCAAATGCCGTGGTGTGTGAAGGTCAGAGGAACAGCTTGCAGGAGTCACTTCTCTTTTACCATCACATGGGTTTCAGGGATCAAACTCAGGGTGCCGGGCTTGGCCACAAGTGCTTATACCCACGTATCTGTCTCACCAGCCTGCTAAAAATTTTTATTTAACTCAGGTGGTGAATAAGTAAGGACTACATATAGGCCATTTGCTTTAGGGTTTTTGGTTTTGGTTTTTTTTTTTTTTTTTGGTAGTTCTAGGGATCTCAAATTCAGGGCCTAGAACTTGCTACATTTTATCAAGGGAGGGAGAGAGGGAGGAAAGGAGAAAGAGAAAGGAAGGCAAAGTAATGCCTTCCGCATGCTAGGACTGCAGCTGTGTGCCACTGTGTCCGGCTGTATTCACCTAGAAAATGTCGACAGGGGCTGGAGAGATGGCTCAGAGGCGCCGGCTGCTCTTCCAGAGGTCCTGGGTTCAATTCCCAGCAACCACAAAGGGCTATAATGAGGTCTGGTGCCCTCTTCTGGTGTACAGGAATGCATGCAGGCAGAACACTGTATACATAATCAGTAAATATCTGTTGATAACGATGATGACATTGTGTGTGGGTACAGGTGCACGTGTGCCAGAGAGCACAGATGGATTCAAGGGTTGCTGCCTTCTTCAATCATGGATTCTAGGAGAATGGGACTCAGTTGCTCAGGCTTGTACTGCCAACACAGTTGCCGGCAGAATGGTCTTGCCAGCCCTGCATTCACTTGCTAAGGAAACTTACTAACTTATTAGTGTGGGTGAGCGAAGGCCAGAGGACACAACTTTGTCGTCGGTTCTCTCCTTCCTCCTTTGCCGGGTGAGCCACCTTTATCAGGCCTTGGCTCACTCTTGAACTCATTTGGTTCCGTGTGTCTTAGAGGGAGCTGGGGGCTGGAGCCCCGTTCCGTACACTGTCGGGCTTACAGCTCTGAGGGGAAAGGTATCCCGGTAGTTGGGAGCCAAGGACTACCACAACGTCGCACCACACAACAAACCTCACACAAGAGATTTGTTGGGGGAAACAGGAGGGTGGCTGCCTCTGCTTGGGAGAAAAGCAGCAAAGAGCTGAGCTGGAGGCAGGCTTTACATTGTGTTTCTAGGGGACCGGGAGGTGGCCTGGGATTGGTGGAATTTTATGCCCTGATTTGGGGGCAAGCTCAAGGATTGGTGGGCTCTCGTGGCCTGATCTGGGGCTTTTCCCCCCATGTATGGTGGAGCTTGGCCTCTTGGATCTCTAGGAGCTAGAAATGGAAATTAGAATAGTCTGCGGGTGAGGCCTGGCCGATTGTGCCTCAAGGGTCTTACTTTTACATTTGTGAGCTGCCATGTAGGTAGGTGCTGGGAACTGAATCCAGGTCCTCTGGAAGAATAGTCAGCACTTCCAACCACTGAGCCATCTGTCCAGCTCCACCTTACCTGCTTTTATATAGTGCTGGGGATTTAACCCAGGGCTTCCTGCATGCTAAACAAGCGCTCTACCCACCCAGCTACCTCCCAGTACTCAAAATAGAATGAAGTGCAGCTTTCTGTTTATATTTGCTATTGAGATATGCACACAACAATTCCCAAACAAGTCTAAAAGCTCATACAGTATTTACTGTGACTACATGTTATGATTCCATAGCCCTTTTGTTTGTTGACAGGGTCTTTCTTGCTGTGCAGCACAGGCTGGCTTTGAACTCACCATATAGCCAAGGCTGCCCTTCAACTCATGCTGCCTCTGTTTCCAGCAAAGTGCTGGCATTTGTCAGCCATGTACCACACACCTGCCATATGGAGTCTTTTGTCTTAGCTCTGGCTGTCTTGGAACTCACTACATAGACCAGGCTGGCCTTGAACTCACAGAGATCCACCTGCCTCTGCTGGGATTAAAGTTGTGTTCACCCCCACCCCCCTTCGTCAAATCACAGAGCTTTTAAAAGTTTCCTGCCTGGCTGTGGTGGCACACGCCTTCAATCCTAGTACTTGGGAGGCAGAGGCTACCCTGGTTTACAGAGCGAGTTCCAGGACAGTCAAGGTTACACAGTGCAGCTCTGTCTCAAAAGACCTTCCAAACCAACCAACTCAACAATCACCAGCCCCCCATCCCCCACTCATCCTGTTACATGTTAAACGTGCAGCTAGATAGAAATATGAATTTTTAGTAGCAAATAGGTGCAGAGATAGGAGGGTCAAGTGGAATAAGCACTAGAAAACTCCCAGCTCCGTGCTGGCAGGTGAGCATGCCATCAAGGGCAGGCTTTCCCATATTCTATCTAGAAGAAAGGAGGAAGAAAAGGGAAGGCATTAGGAACTCAGATGGCTGGCATAATACTAAGTCCTCGAGAACCTGGACTCGCGGAGCTGTTGGCAGCAGTAAGAACCACTGTTGTGGTATTGCCCTGCCTGTCTATGTAGCTCTGACTGGGGACTGCTTCTGCTTCCCAAGAGCTGGGATTAAAGGAGAGCGCCACCATGCCCAGCTTGCCTGCGATTCTTTACTCTATCACCAAGGTGCTGGAGAGTGATCAAAGACACAACATTGCAGAGGGGACTCGTTTGCGGAGGTACAGCAAAAAGTAGCAGAGGGGACTCGTTTTCTTTCTTTTGACTGATGGAAGGGCTGTTCACTTGGGGGAGGGGAGTTTCCTTATTTCTCACACAGAATGTTGTGATACGTGAAACCCTTCACTCGCACTATAAGGCTCTGCCAAAGAGAAAGGTGTTGGGACACCTAAATTTATGACCCCAGGTTCACAGCATAGCTGACATATAGGGGAACAGGTTCTGAGAGGACTGAAGGTAATGGCAACAGGAGTGCCGAGACCAGCCTTACCGGGACACTGTCTCAGCTTTGGGGTATAATAGCAACGACCATTTGCAGTATGCCTTTTTGCATATCTATTTCATTTAGTCCTTACCTAAGCCATATAGACCGTATTATCCCAGTTTACAGAAGAGAAGCCAGAACTCATCGTCTGCTGGTGGAAGAGTCATTTGAGATGGCTTCACAAGAGGTCACAAACTGGAACGATGAGAGACTATACACGTCAATTTTGCTCTTCCCCCAAAACGTTTCGGTCTGTAGTCGCCCCCCCCGGCCCCCCCTGCTCCCGGCCCTCACCACCCAAAGATTCTAAAGCGCAGGCTCAGACGGTTCCGGCATGCGTCCTTGAAGGGCCCCTTGCACAGGTCACGGTCGCCCTCTGCTGACGTAGTGCGGAAGCGCGCGGACCGTGAACGTTTAGGAACCTAAGAGCGGGGAGAGTCCTCTCGCCCGATAGAGGGCGCCATGCGGCGTACAACGTCGCTCAGTGTGTGTGGCCCTTCTGCGAGGACTTCCTGTCCGGTCTCTCTGATTCACGCTGTGGCGCTCAAGGACAGTAAACAAAAGAGACGTGCACCGACCCGGAAGTGGAAACGGTAGCTTCGCGTTCTGGCCGACCGGAAGGAGACTGAAGGGAAGTTGTAGCCATGGCTGTGGCCGTGGCTGCTGCCGGGGTCCTGATGGGCTCGGAGCCCGGCCCCGCGGAAGAGCTCGCTAAACTCGAGTACCTGTCTTTGGTGTCGAAAGTTTGCACGGAGCTGGACAATCACTTGGGCATCAACGACAAGGATCTGGGTGAGCTGGAGGAGGTCCCCATGGCCTTTGAGTTTGGGGTCGGGGGAGGCAGGAGAAAAGTAGTTGACGGGCCTAGTGTGCGTTTATCATCGCGACTTGGGCTCCGGGAACCTGCGACAGTGGCCTCTGCTTGAGAGCCTTCTGGACCGAGCTGTTAGAAACCATGTCCCAGAGCTGCCAGTGGAGGCTAGGGCTACCATCTCTGCTTGGTGGGTGTTTTTCCATTCTGGGTTGGTTATACAGCGTTAGCAATAGCAGCAGCCCCCGCAAAGATGGTGATGGTGGTTATGACCAATATTTTCTAGAAGCTCACGAGCTATTATTTTGGGTTAACTCTTCATCGGCGTTATCTTGTTTGGTCTTCGCTACCCAGAGGCAGCAGTCAGCATCTACACTTTGAACCGTGGTTTTGACTGTTTACATACTCTCATCTATCAAACACCAGTCACTAGATGTTTAGGGGCGAACTATGACCAGAGGACCCAAACAGAAATTAAGAAAGGCTAGGGACCCAGATCACATATACATAGATGGAGTCCTTATGAAAACGAGAGGGCGAATTTGTTTGTGAGTCAGGGGTGTATGGGGAGCAATTCCATTTGATGGGTACGGGGTTGCCGCATTTGTTGCCACAGGAGAAAATGGTTGTAGACGGAGTAAGATTTAGAGATTGGTGTTAGAAATATCAGTGAAAGAGTGTTACCTGTTTTTTACTTTTAAATAAGTATTTTCTTTCCCCTTTATGTGCATGAGTGTTTTGTCTGCATGTGTGTCTCTGCATCACATGGGTGCCTGGGGCCTGCAGAGGCCAGAAGAGGGTTTCAGATCCCCTGGGACTGGAATTACAGACAGCTGTGGGCCAACTTGTGGGTACTGGGAATAGAACCTGAGTCCTCTGTGCTCTTAACCTGTGAGCCAGCTCTCCAGCCCCAAGTATTTTATTTTATGTGTATGAGTGTTTTGTCTGTCTGTATGTTTGTGTATCATCTGCATGCATGGTGACCTCAGAAGGCTTTGGATGCTTTGAAACTGGATTTATAAATTGTTGTGAGCTGCCATGTGGGTTCTGGAAATCAAACCAAGGTCCTTTGGAAGAGCAGCCACTACTTTCCCTTCCCCAACATTCCCCCCACTCCCATTGTGTGTGTGTGTGTGTGTGTGTGTGTGTGTGTGTGTGTGTGTAGCAGCCTTGGCTGTCCTGAAACTCACTCTGTAGACCAGGCTGGCCTTGAACTCACAGAGATCTGCCTGCCTCTGCCTCTTGAGAGCTGGGATTAAAGGCGTGCGTCACCGTGTTTTACTGTATATCCTTTTCAGATGTAGAACTCACAATGTAGACCAAACTGGCTTTGAACTTACAGTCATCTGCTGTCTTCTCATAGTGCTAGAATTAAAGGTGTTGGCCAGTAAACCATGAATATGATTCTTTGATTGTTTTGTTTTTGAGACAAAGTTTCTCTGTGTACTGAAACTTGCTCTGTAGACCAGGCTGGCCTTGAACTCACAGAGGAATCTGCCTGTCTCTGCCTCACTGCTGGGATTAAAGACATGCACCAACACTGCCTGTCAAGACAGCTTTTTAAGTGAACATGTGAAGTCATCAAGTGGAGGACTCCAGGGAAGGGAAATGTTATACGAGAGGTCAGGGAGAGCTGGGAATTGGTAGAGTCCATGCATGGGTTATGGGGTTCATCTCCAGTACTACCAAAATAAATAATAAACAAACCACAACAAAACCCTGACTAAACAAACCCAGAGGGGCCACAGAAGTCAGATTTGGGACTTCAAGTGAACTGTATTCTTACCTGTGAAATTGAATGTTACCTCTTTTCCTAGGTTAGCAGATGGTGCTCACAATGTCCCACAGCCAGCATATTTCAGGTCATGTTTTCTCCCGTAGAAATTTCTCCCAAGGTAGAAATTTAGCATCCCTAATCTGGAAATTCAAAATCACCACTTTGAGCTCCAACATGAATCTGTCAGTGTGAATGTTCTGTTGCCAGCTTTAAGATAAGCTCTTTGAGTATAGTACCCTAAGTATTTTTCTCTCTACTTTTCTCTAAAGAATTTGGTTGAAGTCAACATTGCCTGAGTTCCAACCTTGGCTTCATCAATTACTGTGTAGGATGCTATTTCAAACATTAGGATAATAGTGACAGCCTACTTAGAATGTTGTAAAAATATTGTAAATAACAGTGTTTGACAGACAGGTAAGGTTTAAAATGTATTAACTATAGGCATCTTTTTTTTCCCAAGACAGAGTTTCTCTGTGTAAGAGGTCTCACAGAGAACCGCCTGTCTCTGCCTCCTGAATGCTGGGATTAAAGGCGTTTACCACCACTGTCCAGCAACTATAGGCATTCATGTAATTATTTGTAAGCTATGTTCATGTGGCTGGGTGGTATTTGGCTTTTTCTGAATGTCATCAAAAGTTAACTGCAGCCAGGAAAGCACCTGCAATCTCAGGACTTAGGATGTGGAGGCTGGATGATTAGTAATTCCAAAGTCAGACGTAGAGAATCTGAGTGTAGCTTGGGTGTGTATGTGAATCAGGGGTATGACTCTCAAAACAACAAAACCAAGTACAATAAAGGCATTCCGCTGGGCGTTGGTGGCACACGCCTTTAATCCCAGCACTTGGGAGGCAGAGGCAGGCGGATCTCTGTGAGTGAGGCCATCCTGGTCTACAAAGCGAGTTCCAGGACAGCCTCCAAAACAATACAGAGAAACCCTGTCTCAAAAAAACAAAACAAAACAAAAAAGGCATTCCTTTAATATGTACAACAGATATATGCCAGTACATTTTTTGAAGATTTGCTTTTAACTATGCATATGTGTGTTTGTGTGGGTGTGTGCACATGTGTGTTGGATCCCCTGGAACTGGAGTGACAAGCAGTTGTGAGCCTACTGATGTGGGCACTGGGAACTGAAATAAGGTCTTCTGCAAGCAGAGGATGTGCTCTTTAATTGTTGAGCTGTCTCTCCCGTCCCTATGCTGGTATTTTTCTTTAATTAAAAACTTTTACTGTCTGTAGATATGGCACATTGGTTAAGAGCACTCACTGCTTTGGCAGGGGACCTGATTTCAGGTCCCAGCACTCACATCAGATGGCTCATAACCATCTGTAGCTGCAGCTCTAGGGAATCTGATGCCTTCTTGCCTCCAAGCGTATTTGCATGCATGAATGCATGCTTACTGTCTTAGGTGCCTTTTTATTGCTGTGAAGAGGCACCATAACCAACTCTTGTAAAAGAAAGTGTTTGATTGGAGGCTTGCTTATAGTTTCAAAGGATTAGTCCATTACCATCATGGCAGGGAGTGTAGTTCAGGCATGATGCTGGAGAAGTAGCTGAGAGCTCACATCCTGATCCACAGGTAAAGAGAGAATTCAGAGGTTCAGTCCATTATCAGATAGCTGAGAGTTCTATGTCTTGCACAGGTAACCGAAGTGAATTGAGGCACAAGCATATATGAGGCTTCAAAGCCTGCCTCCACAGTGACAAACTTCCTTCAACAAGACCACACCTACTCCAACAAGGCCACACTTCTTTTTTTTTTTTTTTTTTTTTTTTTTGTTTTTCGAGACAGGGTTTCTCCGTGGCTTTGGAGGCTGTCCTGGAACTCGCTCTGTAGACCAGGCTGGTCTTGAACTCACAGAGATCCGCCTGCCTCTGCCTCCTGAGTGCTGGGATTAAAGGCGTGCGCCACCAATGCCTGGCTAAGGCCACGCTTCTTAATAGTGCTACTTTCTTGGGAGGCCATTTTCTTTCAAACCACAACACCCATAAAATAAATTATTTTAAAAAATTAATTATTGGGCCTGGAGAGATGGCTCAGAGGTTAAGAGCACTGACTGTTCTTCCAGAGGTTCTGAGTTCAATTCCCAGCAACCACATGGTGGCTCACAGCCATCTATAATGAGATCTGGTGCCCTCTTTTGGCCTAGAGGCATACATGCAGACAGAACACTGTGTACATAATAAATAAATAAATCTTTAAAAACAAAAAAAAATTAAAAAAACAGATTTTTTCCTTTGTTCTAAGTAGATTGTAGTTTTTAAGATAATTGGGTAATCTGATCAGTTTTTAGCATACTTAAAACAATTTCTGGATGGAGTCCCCATTTTTAATTCCTTTAAAATTTTTTTTTCATTTGCAGCTGAATTTGTGATCAGTCTTGCTGAGAAAAATACCACATTTGATACTTTCAAGGCTTCTCTGGTCAAAAATGGTGCAGAATTCACAGTATGTATACCTGAAGATTCTGTTTTTTTTTCCCCTCTTTATTTTGTTGTTGCTGCTGAATTTAGATTTTGATAGAACTAAAGGATTTTCAAGTAGGAAGGAGACAGTTTGTACATACAGTTAATAAGCCGTCAGATGTATAATGTGCCATAGTGGTGAGGGAGCTGTATTTCCGGGATGCTTTCCCAGGAGGAGGCAAGAGGATTTCCATCATTAAGTCTTGTTTTGTGCTCAGGAAGTTAGGACCAAGAGTCTAGGTTTTGGAGGTGGTTTTATTTATTTATTTATTTATTATTTATTTATTTATTTATTTATTTATTTATTTATTTCGAGACAGGGTTTCTCTGCATTGTTTTGGAGGCTGTCCTAGAACTCACTTTGTAGACCAGGCTGGCCTCGAACTCACAGAGATCCGCCTGCCTCTGCCTCCCAAGTGCTGGGATTAAAGGCGTGCGCCACCAACGCCTGGCTTTGGAGGTGGTTTTAAAAGATGGGAAATATAATGGTCTCTGGGCATGGTCTAAGCCAATGGCTCTTCCTAACACTTCAACCCGTTAATATAGCTCCTCATGTTGTGGTGACCCCCAGCCCTAAAATTATTTTATTGCTACTTCATAACTGTTATTTTGCTGCTGTTATGGATTATTTTTAAATATCTGTGTTTTCTGATGATCTTAGGTGACCCTTGTGAAAGGACATTTGATCCCAAAAGGGGTCTTGACCCCCAGGTTGGGAGCCACTGGTCTAAGCTGCTCTAGCCTCATGGCTCTCCCAGGGTGACCTGTGCCTTCTTGCTCTAGTCAGCTCTGTTCAAGTGCACACCTGCGCCTCCCTGCAGCACATCCTTTACCTTCCCCTGAACATTTAGTCACGGATTCAGAGGCTGACGTCTTCTGTCTCATGCTTCTTTATTTCAAAGGATTCTCTTATTAGCAACCTGTTGCGTCTCATACAGACCATGCGGCCTCCAGCAAAGCCTTCTACTAGCAAAGGTAAGCTGGGCCTCATAGCCGAGCTGAGCCTCCAGAAGGGTCTGGATGCTCACCACCCCATAAATGCACTTTGCTCTTAGCTATTGCTAAGCAAGGGAATACTCTGGTCAGATTCTGAGACATTCAAATGAGTACTAACATGTTCCTCTCCTCCCTCATGGGCACAAAGCTTGTTGAGGTTTTCAGTCATTGGATTCAGACAATTAAATTGTTTCTAGTAATTATGTTATGAATATGTCTCATTGGATACACTAAGGTTGAAGTTCTTTTATTAACCAGTAATAATATTAACTATATTTCTCTCTTTTTTAACCCTTTCATGCTCCTCAATGAACTCAGATCCAGTTGTTAAACCCAAAACTGAAAAAGAAAAGCTGAAGGAACTCTTCCCTGTCCTTTGCCAACCAGACAACCCTTCAGTGCGGGTACGGATGGGGAATGTCTTCCCTGGTGTGTGCTCTGCCCCTTTGCATCTCCTTAGCAACAGTGTGGATTTTAACCTTGTCTGTGGTATGACGTTTTCACGAGTAAGACTATAAATAAAAGGTCCAGAGAGTGATAGTAAAGGACCATGAGCTTAGGGACTTGGGGAAACAGTAGTGAGGGATATGAAATGACTTTAGATTCTGACAAAGATTTTTAGGGTACAAAAGTAGAATTTTTTTCTGTATTAAATGTTAAAGGATGGCCAGGCGGTGGTGGCGCACGCCTTTAATCCCAGCACTCGGGAGGCAGAGGCAGGCGGATCTCTGTGAGTTCGAGGCCGGGCTGGACCGATAGTCTCCAAAACGATACAGAGAAACCCTGTCTCGTAAAAAACAAACAAAAAAAATGTTAAAGGATGTAATTTTTGAAATGTTTTATTTATAAAATTTTCATTTTAGGCTAGGTATGCTGGTGAATCCCTTTCATTCTAGCATTTGCAAAGCAGAGGCAGGAGGATCTCTGAGTCCAAGGCCATCCTGGTCTACATATCAAGTTCCAGGACAGCCAGGGCCAAATAGAGAGACTGTTTTTAAAAGAAAAATCCATTTTAGAAAGAATTTACTGAGTACCTGTTAGTCCCAGGAGAAATAACACTGACCCAAATCATGGCCAAATTAATCAAAGCAAGCAATTAATTAAAGCAAGCTTTTTTATTGGTGTACACGAGCTGCCTCTCCCTAAGGTGAGATTCAAGAGGTCAGCCCTGGACATGGAGAAGATAGAGTTTTATAGCTCAGGTATAGGGGGCTTCCAAATGGGGGATTTGGCAGGCAAATGGGTGGGGCTATAGAAGCAGAACATGACAAGATAGTCGGAACCTTTTGAAACATAGATAGGGGTGCAAATGGTCATAAGAACCTTCTGAAACGAAGGCACAGTTGCAAGGTGATCATAACAACTTTTTGAAACAAAAACATGATTGCCATTCCGGGAATAGGCAGTACAGGACCGTTTGTAGTTAAGGTTACAGGAGGAGCATAGCCCAGCCCTTGAGAAACAGGCTTAATCATAAACAGGAGTGAACCTAGTGTGTCTTTATTGTAAGGTGGCTTTCAAGCGTAAGATGGAGGCAAGCTGGTTCTTCAGACCTGTTGTGTACCAAGCACTACTCTTAAGTACTGGGTAGGTAACAGTAAAGAGAACAAATAAGATTTTATGCCTTTTTCAGAGTATATGCTATTTTGGGAAGGAGATTAGGAAATTAGCATGTAAGTTGCCTATCTAGTGGGAAACAGAGATAGACAGTAAACAAATGGATGTTAGTGTACCCTGATATCTACAGGGGGTTGGTTGCAGAACCCCCAGGTACTAAGATCTGGTGCTCAAGTTCCTCAGGCAAAATGGGTATAGTATTTGCATATCGCATACCTGCATCCTCTCACACGATTTACATCATTTCTAGATTGCCCGATACAATGTAAATACATGTAAGTAGCTGCTAGGCCATATTGTTTAGGGAGTCAAGGAAACCTGTAAATATGCAATTGGCTGAGTCCAGGATGTTGTCAATACGCCTGACAACCTGAGCTTGATCCCAGGGACCACATCATGTTGGAAAGGGAGAACTGACTTCTTCAGGCTAGTGACGTGACAGTGGGCAGATTTCTTTTTCCTCTTCTCATCACTTTGCTGACCTCTGACCTTGCAGACCATGTTGGATGAGGAAGATGTGAAAGTCGCCGTGGATGTCTTGAAAGAGCTGGAAGCTTTAATGCCCAGTGCAGCAGGCCAAGAGAAGCAGAGAGACACCGAGCACAGGTTTGTCCCTCATGTCCTTGTCCTTCTCATTTGCATATTTAGTATACTGTGACAGTTGAATTCCAGGACTTGTTAAGCAAACCCTGGGACAAGTGTGTAGATTAACTGGCTATGTACTAGATTGGGTTTCCATTGCTCCGTGTCAAAAAGGTGTTCAGAAGTTAGAAACTAGGGCTAAGGAGGCCAACTCTGTCTGTGGCCTGATCTTTACTGACCTGTGGGGATGTGGTGGTCATTGAAACTCCTTTCTAGTTCAGCAGTTAGAGGGTGCTGAGCTTACACATAGTGGCACTGTGCTGGGTACTTGGAGATGCAGAGGTGAAATTGGGTTGATTTATTTTTCAAACAGGTACTTATTGATTTATTAGGGACAGGACAAAGAAGAAGCGGAGGAGTCGGAGCCGAGACCGTGACAGAGACCGAGACCGAGACAGAGACCGGGATCGAGAACGAGATAGAGAACGAGACAGAGATAGAGATAGAGACCATAAACGGAGGCACCGATCCCGCTCTCGGTCACATTCCAGGACCCGGGAGAGGACTAAGGGAAAGTCTAGATATCGGTCCAGGAGCAGAAGTCAGAGTCCCTTCAAAGATCGGAAAGACCGGGAAAAGTATGGGGAGAGGAATCTGGACAGGTGGCGGGATAAGCATGTGGACCGCCCTCCCCCTGAAGAGCCTGCCATTGGGGACATTTACAATGGCAAAGTGACCAGCATCATGCAGTTTGGTTGCTTTGTGCAGCTGGAGGGCCTAAGGTATAGTTGTTACTCTTTCTCATCAGTATGGCAAAACGTCTTCTACTGCTGAGGTAGGAGTGTGTGTTCATAGTCTCAGAAGCTGTGAACAGTTATACTTTAGTCATTCAGGTATACCAGGGTTCTTAGAAAGTTTTACTTTTTGTTATTTTTTAAAATTATATTTTATTTTTGAGATGGAGTCTGTCTGCCCTGGCTGTCCTAGAATTCTCTATGTAGACCAGGCTGGCCTCAAACTCACAGGGATCCATCGGTCTCTGCTTCCCAATTGCTGGGATTAAAGGTATGTGCCACAATGTCCAGCCTTTTTGTTGATGCTGGGGTTTTGTTTTTTTTGTGGTGCTGTGCTTCGAATTTAGAATTTAGGTCCTTGAGTATAGTAGGCAAGTTCCCTGCCATATTCTTAGCCTTAGATTCTTTTTTGATTTTGAAATGTCCCAGATCCATTTATTACTTCCTCTGCTATCAGGAGATCTTCCCTTGCTGGTTGTGACAGTTGGGATTGACCCCTCCCTTCCCCCTCAGTCAGTATCTTTTCTTTGGAAGGGTTGCAGTGCTAGCACTATCTCACTGTTTGACCAACTTCTTGGTGCTGTTTTGTGGGCTTAAGCCCCTTCCTCTTCTTCCTTCCTTCCTTCCTTCCTTCCTTCCTTCCTTCCTTCCTTCCTTCCTTCCTTCCCTCCTTCCTTCCTTCCGTGTGTTATATGCATGTGTCCATGTTCATGTGTGAATGTGTGTGCTTGTCTCTGAGGGTGAACATGGAAGCCAGATGTTGGTGTTGGATGTCTTCCCTAACTGCGCTCTGCCTTAGTTTGGTTTTTTGTTGTTGTTTTGGTTTTTTGAGATAGGCTTTCTCTGTGTAGCTCTGGCTGTCCTGAAACTAACTCTGTAGACCAGGCTGTCCTGGAACTCAGATCTGCCTGCCTCTGCCTCCTGAGATCTGGAATTAAAGGCATGTACCACCACACCCAGCTTCTACCTTAGCTTTTGATACAGGGTTTCTCACTGACCCTAAGGTTGCCGATTAGGCTAGACTGGCTGACCAGCAACACTTGGGATCCTCTTGGCACTGCCTCTCAGCGCTAGGATTACATGCATACACTGTTGCATCTCTTTTTTGTTTTGTTTTGTTTTTTGAGACAATGTCACATAGTCCTGGCTACCCTGGAACTCATGATTTGCTTGCTTCTGCTGGATTTAAAGGCATGTGCTACAGTACCGGTCTGGCTTATACTGGCCTGGCTTTTTTTTAAAAGATATATTTGTTTTATTTTATGTGTATGAGTATGCCTGCATGGCCCAATGGCTTTTTAATGTGGATGCTGGGGATCCAGACTCAGATCCTCTTGCTTGTGTAATATGTACTTTACCAACTGGGCCATCTTCCTTGTCTTTTTGAGGCAAAGTCTCACCATGATAGACAGTATATGTAGCCTCAGACTTATTATGTATCCCAGGCTGCCTTGCCTCCTAGGGCAAAGGTTTCAGGCCTGTGAAGACTTGTTCAGTTCCAGTAGGAGTAGAAGTAGTTAGGGAAAGGTATGTTTAGGCATATTCCAGAAGTGTCTGACTTTCTCTCAGGAAGCGGTGGGAAGGCCTAGTGCACATCTCTGAGCTTCGACGGGAAGGTCGAGTGGCCAATGTGGCTGACGTTGTGAGCAAAGGCCAGAGGGTGAAGGTCAAGGTCCTGTCCTTCACTGGGACCAAGACCAGCCTGAGCATGAAGGTAGGTGATGTGTCCAGTCCGCTTCCATAGCTGATGGCTGGGTGTCGGAAGACAGCACACGGACAGCACCCTTGTTATTGTGCTCTAGGATGTGGATCAAGAAACGGGAGAGGATCTAAACCCAAATCGACGTCGAAATCTTGTCGGGGAGACCAACGAAGAGACATCAATGCGGAACCCTGACAGACCCACTCACCTCTCCCTCGTCAGTGCGCCTGAAGTCGAAGATGACTCACTGGAGCGCAAGCGGCTCACACGTATCTCTGACCCAGAGAAGTGGGAAATCAAACAGGTTGGGCTCTCAGAGTCATTCAGCATGTAGCATGGTGGTTAGGGGTGTGGGCTTAGACACGGCAGCCCGTGGTGGCTTCTGTCCACAGACTAGTTGTGTGAGCCATGTTACTGCACCTAGTGTGGCTCAGCGCCCTTAACCTGTCCATCAGGGCAGGATAGGATTAGCAGAGTGAACAGAGTTGGAACTTAGTACCTAGACTGTGGTAATTGTAATTTTGACTTCATTGTTATTTTCTTCATTCTTCAGTGAGCATTAGAATGATGGTGTGTCAAGTCCTGTGTAGCATTAGGGCTACAATGACAATATTTCATAGATCCTGCCCTTAGGGAACCCAGTGTCCAGTGCGGCAGAGACAGTATTAAATAAGTAACTGCAGGGCTATGTGCCACATGATCAATGTGGGCTGGCGGCTGTGGTGATAAGGGAAGGCCTGGTAACCCTTCTTGGGGACAGTACCCCCCCTAAGCCCATGCCTTCAGCACCATGTCATTCTGTTCCCTGAGGATGGATGTGTGCCTCATTCCTGACTCTGATATGCTGGGTTCCAGGAGAGGACAGTTTGATTTCCTTGTGTGAAATCTCTGGAGTTAACACTGAGAAAGAGTCTTGTTCCTAGCCCCAGATCTTAGTTACAAGTGCTGCCTTCTGTCCTTCGCTAGATGATTGCTGCCAATGTGCTTTCCAAAGAAGAGTTTCCAGACTTCGATGAGGAGACTGGCATTCTCCCTAAGGTGGATGATGAAGAAGGTAGTCTTCCACTTGAATTAGCTGGATGAGGGGTTGGGAGAGTGATTGACAAATTGTGTCATTAGAGTGGGCTGTTTATGGTTTAACTGACTGGGTATCCATCATTTGTTCCCTGGGGTCACCACTCACCTCTGGATAGTTTAAATAGTCAGTGTACTTATTAAATTCATTTACTTTTCTTGGGGCTCAGTACCATTTTTAAAAAAATATTTTTAAGAGATTAAAAAATTATTATATGTATGTCTGTGTGGTTTGTTTGTTTTTGAGGTAGGGTCTCTATTATGGAGCTCTGGCTGTCCTAGGACTTGATAGGTAGACCAGGTGGCCTTGAACTCATCACAAAGATCCACCTGCCACCTGCTGAAATTAAAGCTGCGGTGCTTGAGGAGGCCAGCAGAGGGCCAGAAATGAGATTCCCTGGAACTGAATTAGTGTGAGCTGCCACGTGGGTGTTGTACTCAAACCTGCATATGTGTTTCTCTACAAGAGAAACAAGTGTTCTTAACTGCTGAGCTCCTTAGTGTTTGTCTAGGTTGACACTTGAGTTACATTTTATTTGGTTTATTGCCTTGCAGTAATTTGCATATAAATTTGTTATTCATCTTAATTTTTTTGTGGGATCTCATTATGTAGTCTAGACGAGACTGGACTCTGTGTGTGTGTGTGTGTGTGTGTGTGTATCTGTGTGTGCACAAGCCCACAGCTTTCAGAGCATAGCTTGCAGTATTTGGTTCTCTCCTTCCACTATGTGGGTTCCAGGGATTGAACTCAGGTACCTGCAAAGCCATCTTGTCAGCTTGAAATTGTTTTTTTGTTGTTTGTTTTGTTTTTTATGTGCACCGGTGTTTTGCCTGCATGTATGTCTGTGTGAGGGTGTCAGATCTTGGAGCTACAGACAGTTGTGAGCTGCCACGTGGTTGCTGAGAATTGAACCTGGGTCCTCTGGAAGAGCAGCCAGTGTTCTTAACCACTGAGCCATCTCCCTGAATTGTTTTAATGAAAATAATTGGTCATTTCTGTCTTGCTAATGGATAATTCTTTTTGGTGTGCTTTTAGATGAAGATCTGGAAATTGAGCTGGTTGAGGAGGAGCCTCCATTCCTGAGAGGGCACACGAAGCAGAGCATGGACATGAGCCCCATCAAGATTGTTAAGGTGGGAAGAATCTCCACTAGCTTGTTCTTTTGGAGTGATAGCATCAGCCATGTCAGCAGGGCTCAGATGTCCAACTGGTAACCAGGGTCTTGTAAATGGAGAGGGGCTCATCTCTGTTGCCTTGCATGGTTAGCCTTTGTCTGCATATATTACTGTGTTTTTGTTTTTTTTGTTTTTTTTTTTTTGTTTTTTCGAGACAGGGTTTCTCTGTGGCTTTGGAGGCTGTCCTGGAACTCACTTGGTAGTCCAGGCTGGCCTCTAACTCACAGAGATCCGCCTGCCTCTGCCCCCCAAGTGCTGGGATTAAAGGCGTGCGCCACCAACGCCTGGCTACATTACTGTGTTTTGAGAGAAAGCAGAGATAAATAGATGTGCTTGCTCTGCCATTATTGCTTTGTTGAGGATGTAGGGTTTGCATCTTCAGGGCCCTGGAGGGCTGAACTGCAGGAATGCAAACCAGAATTCTCAAAAATTTTGGTGTGGAAAGATTATTTTGAAGGTCTGCCACCTCAACAAGCCCATATAATGTTCATAATGGTTTATTTGTTTGTTCTTTGAGAAAAGGTTTTACCATCTAACCCTGGTTGGCCCGGAACTCTCAGATCTCTACCTGCCTCTGCCTCCAGAGTGCAGGTGTGAGCCATGACATCCAGCTATAATCCACTGTTACAGTCTTTCAGTGTTCTTCTCACGTGGTCTTAAAACTGTTTGCATTGTTAGTGATGGGGAATTCACTAACACTTAAGGAAGCATATGATGAATCTGATCATTAATTCTGTCTAAAGCACTCGTACTGGTCTGAATTTAGTTCTTATGGATATACAGAATTTCTTTCCATTCCTTTTCCTCCACCCACCAGTCTATGTTTACATGTATGTACACTGATGTGTATGGTACAGGCATGTGACTGTATCACAGTTCACGTATGGAAGTTAGATGACAACTTGAAGCGACAGTCCTCACCTTCCACCTTGTTTGAGATGGGGTCTCTTTCACCATTGAGTACACCAGGCCGGCTGGTCCTGAGCTTCCCATTTCATTGTAGAAATGCTGGGATTGCAAAGATGTACACTGCTAGTCCTGGCTTTGTGTGGGCTCTGGGCGTCTGAACTCAGACCCTCATACTTGTGGGGCATGCACTTTACTCACTGGGACATCTCCCCGGTGTTTCTTTTTTTTTTTTTTTTTATTGTTTTAATTTTCTTTTGCTTTTTTGTGTCAAGGTCTCACTGCATAACCCTGGCTAGCTTGGTACTGGTTATGTAGCCAAGGATGTCCTCAAACTCTCAGGACTTCTCCTTGTCAGCCTCTGGAGTTCTAGGATCACAGCAGTCTAAACAACACCTTGCTCCCGCCATTTCCTCTGTCCTTTATGCATTTAAAAGTAGCATTGTCCCTCACTCTCTAAGGATTCTAATTTTCAAGCTAAAACTTCTTTCACTGATGGCCTGTTTCTTTCATGTAGCCTGAGACATTGATGTGAACTTTATTCCTTCTCACATTTTAAATGACAGTAGTTCAGCCATCTGCCCTTTTCTTTATTTTTAGATAGTCTCAGTCTTGTTGCCTTGGCTGGTCGGAAACTCACTATGTAAACCAAGGTGGTCTCAAACTCAGAGATCTCTCTGTCTCCCAAGTGCTGGGATTAAAGGTGAACAGCACTACATCGAGCTAACCATCCATTTTTTCCTAGATACTCAGTGCATGCTGCTTTTTCCTCTGTTGTTTTAGAACCCAGATGGCTCACTTTCCCAAGCAGCCATGATGCAGAGTGCCCTGGCCAAGGAAAGGCGGGAACTGAAGCAGGCCCAGAGGGAAGCCGAGATGGATTCTATACCCATGGGACTCAACAAACACTGGGTTGATCCCCTGCCTGATGGTAAGGCTCTGGTGTGTGGACCTTTTTTAAAAAATAAATTTAAGGCTTTGTGTATATATAAAACAGTGTTGATACATATACAAAGTGAAAATTTAGACTCAGTTTCCTTTTTACATTAGAGCCTATTCATAGATTTTTTTTTAATATTTTATTTATTTATTGTGTATACAGCCTTCTGCCTGCATGCCAGCAGAGGGCACCAGATCTCATTCAAGGTGGTCATGAGCCACCATGTGGTTGCCGGGAATTGAACTCAGGACGTCTGGAAGAACAGTCAGTGCTCTTAACCACTGAGCCATCTCTCCAGCCCTCATAGATTTTTTAAAAAATTATTTTTAGCCAGTGGTGGTGGCACACACCTTTAATCCTAGTACTTGGGAGGCAGAGGCAGGCTGATCTCTGAGTTTGAGGTCAGCCTGGTCTACAGAGCAAGTTCCAGGACAGCCAGGACTGTTACACAGAGAAGCCCTGTATTAGGGGTGAGGGGGAGAGTTCAAGGCCAACTTCAGCTATATTGGGACAGTATGAGCTGTATTAGATCCAATCTCAAAAACAACAGCAAAGAACAAAAAGATACAGTCTTTTGTGTATATGTGTGTATTTGGATGTATGAATAAATGCCACATGATTACAGGTGCCCTTGGAGGCCAGGAGGGGCCAACAGATCTCCTTACATGCAGTTGTAAGCCACCCAATATGAACTTGGGTTGAGTTCCATCTTTCCAACCCCTGTTTTATTTTTGTTTTTTAACTGTGTAGGGGTATTGTACCTGAGTGTTATCTCTCTGCACCTTGTGTGTGCCTGGGCCCATGGAGGTCAGAAGAGGACTTTGGATCCCCTGAGATGAGAGTTACAAATGACTGTGAACCACCATATGGGCGCTAGGAATCCAACTTGGGTCTTCTGTAATAGCAGTCAGTGCCCTTAATCAGGACTATCTCTCCAGCCCTGATTGTTTGTTTGTTTTGTTTTTTGAGACAGGGTTTCTCTCTGTAGCTTTGGAACATGAACTGGAACTCGCTCTGTAGGTCAGGCTGGCCTCAAACTCACAGAGATCCGCCTGCCTCTGCCTTCTGAGTGCTGGGATCAAATGCATGTACCACCACTGCCTGGCTTCTTTTTTTGGGGGGGGGTTTAGGAGACAGGGTTTCTCTGTATTGTTTTGGAGGCTATCGGTCCAGCCTGGCCTCGGGCTTTTTTTTTAAAGATGGAGTTTCATTATGTAGTTCCGACTGGCTTTAGACTTACTGTGTAGCTCAGGCTAGCCCTAAAATTTGCAACAATCCTCCTGCGTTAGCCTCCTTTGTACTGGGATTGCAGGTTTGAGCTGCCATGACTGGCTAGATCCTAATCTTTTATAGGGTTTTATAGAGTATGTGGAGGCAAGGGAGTAGTAGCCTGTGTTAACAGCTTTGTATTAGACAAGACTTTAGGAAGTCTGTGTGGATGGAATATTGTGTTGTTCTGGGTGGCAAGGGATGAGGCAAGAGTGGTAGACCAGGACTTTGTAGATGGTTTTGGTGTCTGCTGTGTGTGTGTGTGTGTATGTGTGTGTTTGGGGGGGTCTTACTATGTGACCCTATCTCAAACTTACACATATATGTATTTAAAGATTTATTAAGCTATGTGTCTGTGTGTGGGTCTGTACCTACAGAGCTAGAGATGCTGGACCGCCTGGTGCTGGTTATAGGTGGCTGTGAGCCACTCAACGTGGGTGCTGCAGTCCTCTGGAGAGCACACTGATCAGTCTCTCCTGCATCTGAGACAGAAGTATATTTTTATGGATGTTTTTACAATCAAATTTGTAACATTTTTGCAGTTTTCAGAGAGTACCTAAAATTCTCTTTATCTTGCTCATTATTTTGCTCCCAGTTCAAGTTACAACTTTGGGGTTAACCTTGAAAGCGTTAAATCTGGTGAAAGCCCCCAAGACACCACACACTTTATGACTGCCAGCCTGACAGAGCAAGACTAGTGGTGTCAAGGGAAGGGGAAAGGGGATTCTTTGGGAGTGTTGTAAAGTTAGGTGGTGATGGCTGCACAGCTTTGGGGTACATTAGAAGGCCTGAGCTAACTCTTGGGAAGAATGGCATGTAACAGTAGCTTGAGGCCAGCACTCAGTCTCTTTTCCTTTCCAGCGGAGGGCAGGCAGATCGCTGCCAACATGAGGGGGATTGGAATGATGCCCAACGACATTCCAGAGTGGAAGAAGCATGCTTTCGGGGGCAACAAAGCTTCTTACGGGAAGAAGACCCAGATGTCAATCCTTGAGCAGAGGGAGAGCCTGCCTATCTACAAACTGAAGGAACAGCTGGTGCAGGTAGGATGGGTGTAGTGTTTCCTAAGGGCTGTGTGTCGGGATGCTAGAGCTCGACGCCAAACAAGCACGGTTCTGGTTAGCTACACCCCCAGGCTCCTCGACTATCTATGTGTGTGTGCTCTTTTTCCCCCTTTTTAAAATTTAAATTAGAAACAAGTTTGTTTTACATGTCAATTCCAGTTCCCTCTGCCTCCTCTCCTCCCCTGACCCCCACTGACTCCCCCATCCCATCCCCTTTCTGCTCCCTAGGGAGGGTGAGGCCTTCCATGGGGAATCTTAAAAGTCTGTCATACGCCAGGCGTTGGTGGCACATGCCTTTAATCCCCACACTCGGGAGGCAGAGGCAGGCGGATCTCTGTGAGTTTGAGGCCAGCCTGGTCTACAGAGTGAATTCCAGGACAGCCTCCAAAGCAACACAGAAACCCTGTCTTGAAAAAAGCAAAAAAAAAAAAAAAAAAAAAAAAGAATGAAAAAGAAAAAGAAAGTCTGTCATATCATTTAGAGCAAGGCCTAGACCCTCCGTGTGTCTAGGCTGAGAGAATATCTCTCTAAGTCCATTCGCGTACTAGGGATGCATACTGATCCACTATCAGAGACCTCATACATTAACCAGAACTCCAGACTGACATCCTTGTTCAGGGGGTCTGGAACAGTCCTATGCTGGTTTCCTAGCCATCAGTCTGGGGTCCATGAGCAATACCTTGTTCAGGTCAGCTGTTTCTGTGGGTTTCTCCAGCTTGGTCTTGCCCCTTTGCTCATCACTCCTCCCTCTGTGTGTGTGCTCTTATGAGTGTGTATGTATGATGTAGGAGCCAGGCACATTCCTCAAGGCATGCGTGGGGGCTAGAGGACATTTTGTGGGTTGGATTTCTCTTACCTTTACTTGGGTTCAAACTCAAGCTTGTGTCAAAGAACCTTAAGCCACCAAGCCATATCACAGGATCCTTATTTTATTTTTTTAGGTGTGGCTTCATTCTAGCTAGCACAGGCTGACCAGAAACCCACTCTGTGTCTCAGGCTAGCCTTGAACTAATGACAATCCATCCTCTTACCTCAGCCTTCCCAATGTTGTGATGTCAGATGTGAACCACCACACCTGCCTTTAAAAATTTTTTTAAAGGTAGGGTCTCATGTATTCTCCATCTGGCCTCAAGCTTTCTGAGGATGACCTTAAACTATTGATATTCCTGCCTTAGTTCTGAAACTATGGGTATGCACCACCACATAGTACTAGGGATCAAGCTGGTGAACAGTCTACTAACTGAGCTACATCCACCACCCCTCCCCAGCCCTTCCTTTTGGTTGTTTGAGACATCATCTCATACCATATCCCAGGCTGATCTCAAACCTACTGTGTAGCCTAGTTTGGCCTCAAACTCAATAAAATTCCTCCTTCCTGCTTAGTGTTTTGCCTGCCTGTATGTCTGTACACCATGTGCATGTCTGTTGCCTGTAGAAATCAGAAGAGAACACTGGAACTACTGAGGTGCCATGTGGCTGCTGGGAATCAAACTCAGATCCTTTACAAGAGCAGCCAATACTCTCAATGGCTGAGCCATCTCTCCATCCCCTATGACAACTTTTAATTACTGTTTATATTGTGTTCCTTTCAGGCTGTGCATGACAATCAGATCCTAATTGTAATTGGAGAGACAGGATCTGGGAAGACAACACAGATCACCCAGTACCTGGCAGAGGCAGGCTACACTTCGAGGGGCAAGATTGGGTGTACCCAGCCCAGAAGAGTGGCAGCCATGTCAGTGGCCAAAAGAGTATCAGAGGAGTTTGGTTGTTGTCTTGGTCAAGAGGTAAGTGGTTGGAGAAGCTGCTGAATTCCAGAAGAAAAATAGAAAGGCCCAGATACTTTATCTTTAAAATGAGAATATTACTGCCTTTTTAGATTTCTCCCAAAGGAGAGAGGTTTTCTTTTTTTTAAGGTAGTCCTTTCTTTCTTTCTTTCTTTCTTTCTTTCTTTCTTTCTTTCTTTCTTTCTTTCTTTCTTTCTAAGATTTATTTATTTTCTGTATATGAATGCTCTATCTGCATGTACTCCTTTTTTCTTTCTTTCTTTCTAAGATTTATTTTCTGTATATGAACGCTCTATCTGCATGTACCCCTTTTTGCCAGGAGTGAGCATCAGATCCCACTGCAGATGGTTGTGAGCCACCATGTGATTGCTGAGAATTGAACTCAGGACCTGTGGAAGAGCAGTCAGTGTTTTTAATTCCTGAGCCACCTTTCCAGCCCCCGAGAGAGGTTTTCATTGTTATCAAGTTATTCAGGGTCAAGTCCAGGGCAGGGCAGACTTTACTAGAGGAAACCACTGTGATCTTGGTTAATTTTAGCTCTATTAGGATTATGAGGATCAGTCTGATGATTTCATAAAGGGACCCATGTCTTAGGTTTTCTTCTGTCCTGCCGTAGGTGGGCTACACCATTAGATTTGAGGATTGCACCAGCCCAGAAACAGTCATCAAGTATATGACAGACGGTATGCTGCTGAGAGAGTGCCTGATTGACCCTGACCTCACTCAGTATGCCATCATCATGTTGGACGAGGCCCATGAGAGGACCATTCACACAGACGTACTCTTCGGATTGTTAAAAAAGGTAAGTAGGTAAACATTGGTTTCTGGGAATAGAATTTGACTGCTCTGTGATGCTTTGCATAGTCTTTTAGTAAGCCATCTTACTCTTCCCTTTAGACAGTTCAAAAACGTCAAGACATGAAGCTGATTGTCACCTCAGCTACCTTGGATGCGGTGAAGTTTTCTCAGTACTTCTATGAAGCGCCCATCTTCACCATCCCTGGTCGAACCTATCCAGTGGAAATACTGTACACAAAAGAGCCCGAGACAGACTATTTGGATGCTAGCCTGATCACTGTCATGCAGATCCATTTAACAGAGCCACCAGGTGAGGGGAGTGGAAGGTTTTTGTCTTAGACCAAAAATCCTGCTGGATATATTTTTGGCTAGTCTTGTGAAAAACAATTTTAAATATTGTTCTCTTTGTAAGTCTCAGGCATGCATATTTGGAATGTGGTGTAAATGTTAAAAAAGTGATATAAGGTTTAGATGCGCTTAATTAAATGTAGATGGATGATAACCTCTTGGTTTATTTTTGTAATTTGTTTTTCTATTTTTTAAAGACATGGTTTCTTTTTATAGTCCTTAGTTTTTTTTAGTTCATAGTATGAATGTTTATTTGCCATTTGTGTGTGTGTGTGTGTGTTTTGTGTGTAGTAATATTGTTAGTGTTGCTGTAGCCTTTTACACATAAGTCTGGTGGTTTGTACCTGTGGTTCCAGCTACCAAGAGACTAAAGCAGGATTGCTTGAGCTAGAGGTTTAGGACCAGCCTAGAACATGATTCAACTCTATTTCAGAATAAAACAGATCCAACCCTGGCTTGCAGGCTCGTAATCCCAGCTAGTTAGCTAGGCAGATAGATCTCAAGTTCAAGGCATGCCTGGACAACTGAGTGAGACCTTGTCTCAAAACTTTTCAAAAGTGAAGAGATCTGGGGATGTGGCTCGGTGTGGACATGCACAAGACTAAATTCTACCTCCCATACCACAAAAGAAGCAACAAAACAGCCCCGACTCCCCCAGAGACAGAGTAAGTATAATGCCTCATTCTCTTCATAGGTGATATCTTGGTTTTCTTGACTGGTCAGGAAGAAATCGATACTGCTTGTGAGATCCTGTATGAAAGAATGAAATCCCTGGGCCCTGATGTCCCAGAGTTAATCATCCTCCCAGTGTACTCTGCCCTGCCCAGCGAGATGCAGACCCGAATCTTTGACCCAGCTCCTCCTGGCAGCAGAAAGGTAACATGGGACTAAAATGAGGCTGTTCCACATACCCTGAAGTCATGTGGGGCGTCTAGCCTCCCCAGTGATAGAATTACAAGCACATGCCACCATGCCTAGCATTTTTATATGGGTTGTGGGTATTGAACTCAGGTCTTCAGACTTGTGAGACAAGTATTTTACTAGCTGAGCTATCCTCCTGACTTAATTCATCATTTTTAAGTTAAAATAATTGATTTTTACAGCTGGACATAATGGCATGTGCACATCATGACACGTGTTCAGGTCAGAGGACAATTTTTAGGATTCAGTTCTATCCTTCCACCATCATTCAGGTCATCAGCCTTGGTGACAAATGTCTACCCACTTAGCCATCCTGCTAGACCTTGTATAAATTATATTTTGTATATTGCTCATGATAGACATTAGGTTAGTTCTACTTTGGGATATACCATGAGTACTTCTGCTGTGAACATTTGTTTACCAGTTTACTGGGATGTGTGTTCCTCTGAGTGTGGTTCTAGCAGTGGAGGTAGATAGGAGGGCACATGATGGTGTCAAGAGGTAGGGGGGTGAGGGGCGAGGGAAGAACTTCCATGCTTTAACTTGTATAACTGGGGAACACGGTTCTAACATGGGAGCAGGTTTGGGACAGGCAGATGTTGAGTTCTTCCTCTGTCCTGTTTCTGTTGATTGGATTGTTTTTTTTTTCTTTTTGTTTTTTTTTTCAACTACTACTTTTTTATGTTCATTGGTGTTTTGCCTGCATGTATGTTTGTGTAAGGGTATCAGAAGCCCTGGAATTGGTGTTACAGACAGGTGTGAGTCACCATGTGGGTGCTGGGAATTGAACTCAGGTCCTCTGGAAGAGCGACCAATGCTCTTAACTGCTGAGCTATCTTTGCAGCCTCCAAGGTTGCATTGTTTCTAAGCAGGGCCTTTGGCTGTGTGGCAGGTCAATGCCTTCCAGGGCCAGTAAGATAATGGTATGATGTGAGACATTTTGGCGCCTCTTAGCAATGATTTTTCTAAGCAATTGTGTTTTATGAGCTGAACCTCTGGGTGGGAAGCCAGGCTGGGAGTCATAATCTTCTAGATCAGACACTGCTGCACACACACACTGAAATTCCTCTGTCGCCTCGTGGTTCATTTTATGATGAGGAGAGAAGATACAGTTCTCCTCTTGTTCCACATATGTGAACAGCCCATTCGTAGTCCCTGTGAGAGAAAGAAAAATCTCATTTTCCAGTGGCACATGTGATGCCAGGAAATCTGTGCTTTCCTAGGGAGCCAGAGAATTAAAATTATAGTAATCATCCGCTCTAGACAATGAGATACACAGCTATTTATACCAAATGAGGTTGAGTCTGAGCAGCCTCAGCTCTTTCCTGCTTTACACCTCTGAGGCACCACCCACTTCCAAAGGAGCCTTCAGATGAAGGCTCACTGGAGACCTGAGCCTGGGTTAAATGTCAAGTGTCTAGAGGGACGTAGCAGCAGATCCTGGCCGGGAACATGAGAGACCTGTTTCAGCCTCATCTCACTCTGACTCTGTCTCATCTGTAGGTCGTGATTGCCACCAACATTGCAGAGACATCGCTGACCATCGACGGCATCTACTATGTAGTTGACCCTGGATTTGTGAAACAGAAAGTTTACAATTCTAAAACAGGGATCGACCAGCTTGTGGTGACACCTATCTCTCAGGTTGGCTGCATCTATCATAAGCTTTTTTCAAAATCCTGATGAGGGTCTTTCTGGGATTGGTTCTGGTTCTGGATGGGGGTGGGTTCCTCCCTCCCTCCTATCTTTTCTTTGCTGTTTGTTTCAAGACAGGGCCTTGTATTCTAGACTAGCCTGGTCTACATAGTGAATTTTAAGAGAGACCTTGTTTTGAAAATCAATAAAATAAAAAAGACAGGGTCTTGCTGTATAGCTTAAGCTGGCCTTAGATGTGGGATCCTCTTGCTTCTGTCTCATTATGGGATTATAGGCATATGGCGCCACACTTAGCTTGATTCTGTATTTTGAACCTTACTGTTTTCAAAGGTTAACTTAGCGTGGTATAAAGGGAGGCTTCATATGATGTCTGCTAGCCACTGTATGTGTGTTTTATAGGATTAAATTTAGGTCCTATGTATATTAGGCAAGCACTCTACTACTGAACTATATCCCTGACTCTGTATTTATAATTCTAGAGTAAGATTTCAAAATTAAAGTAACCCACAAACTCCAAATTTTTGTTTTGTTTTTTAAAGATTGTCTTACTTGTGTTAGGTATTTTTATTATTTGTATGTGTGCATGCACTATGGAGGCCAGAAGAATGCTTCAGATCCCTGGAGTTCATGAGCTGCTAATGTGGGAACACTGCTCCCCTGCAAAAGCAGTATGTGCTCTTAACCACTAAGCTATTTCTCCAGCCCCCGAGAGCAGACACACACACAATTCATTTGGTCTGTTTTGTTTTGTTTTGTTTTGTTTTGTTCCTTGGCTGGCCTGGAACTTGCTGTGTAGATCATGCTGGCCTTGAACTCAGACAGATCTGTCTGCCTCTGCCCTCCCACCCTCACCCCAGTGCTGAGATTAAAGGCATGTGTCACCACAACCAGCAAGTGGATATTTTAAAAATATTTAGTAGCAGATAGCTGAGTTAGTGGTAATTCATGAGATAATTATCTATTTCTCTGATAATTATGAAATAATCTCTCACCTGGTCACCTTTTTTTGAGGGAAGTTTGGTGACAGCTTATGTAAAATTTTAAAGTTCATCTCTTTAACTGTTCTGTTTTTAGGAACATGTTGGAGAGTTAGACATGATTGAGTACATATTCAAAAAACAAAAATGGCTGCTCGTGGAAGGATAGCTCCTAGATCAGCCAGAAGGGGAAGCAGTTTAATCAAATATAGTATAACCAGCCATAGAGTATTATGTGGAATTAACTGCTGGTGTGTATTTATATTTAATGTTGTAAACCTGTAACTGTGGCATATTTAAGGAAGCGAGCTACAAAATATGAATGCAGCAATCTGATTTTTGTTTAAAAAGTACATGTTGTGCATTTCTGAGCTGAGCATATGGCTGTGCCCCACACTGGAAGCCTGGAGGCAGAGTGTTAGCTAGGGCTTTTTGGTGGGTGCTGCTGTGCAACTGATTGCTCGGTTTGGTGGATGATGGAAACTTTTTTGCTTTAGACATTTTAAAATATTGTGTTCGTCTTTTATAGCAGCCATGCATTAACTTTTATAGTTTGTAAAAACCACAAAGCTATTTTCATTCTGATAGTTCAGTAATAATAATGACTAGCACTCACAGGGTGCTTATCAAGTACCAGGCACTGTCCTAAGTGTTTTACCTACACTGACTCAAGACATTCTCCCACCAGTCCTGAGTAGTAGATGGTATTGTCATTTCACAGCCAGGAGGTTAGGGCACAGAGGGAGTAAAGGACTTGCCTGTTATCACATAGTTGGTAGAAGTAGGATTTGGCTCTAGAAAGCCTGGGTACAAGACATGTGCTCTGTATAGCTTCTTAGGACAATATATGTCTCTCCTGATGACCAAATAATTGGCTACATGTGCCTTTCCTGATTTGGAGAGGCATCATGGGATGCTATGCAGCCTTGACAATGTGAGTGCTTCAGTGCTGCATGGATTGGTATGACTCCTTGTCCTTTCATGCCCCCCCCTCTCGTTATAGGGTTTCTGTGTAGCCCTGGCTGTCCTGGAACTTG
Source organism: Mesocricetus auratus (assembly GCF_017639785.1). Lineage (NCBI taxonomy): Eukaryota > Metazoa > Chordata > Mammalia > Rodentia > Cricetidae > Mesocricetus > Mesocricetus auratus. Next base: position 80,816,978 of record NW_024429191.1, on the reverse strand, counting down.
CTCTGTCAAATAGACTGGCCTTGAACTCAGAGATCCGCCTACCTCTGTCTCTAGAGTGCTGGGATTAAAGGTATGTGCCACCCCGGCCAGCCAGGGCTTGATTTTGTTCACTATTAACTATTGGACATTCTTCATTGGATATTTATTAAAGTCTTAAAATAAAAGTCATATAGTGCTGGAGAGATGGCTCAGCAGTTAAGAGTGTTTACTCTTTACTCTTCTTGTTGAGGACCTGGGTTCTATTCTCAGCACCTGTGAGGTGGTTTATGATCTCCTATAACTCCAGTTCTAGGAGATACAATGCCTTCTTGTAGCCTTTGGGGACTCCTGCATGCATGTAGTACACATAAGCTCATCATGTACCTCCACACCACATAAAAGTAATAAATCTAAAGAAATATGCCAGGAGGTGGTGACAACACTCAGGAGTCAGAGGTAGGTGGATCTCTGTGAGTCGAGGCCAGCCCAGCCTATAGAAAGTTCCAAGACAGCCAGGGATACTCACAGAAAAACACTGTCTCAAACAAACAAAAAGCAAAAAGAAAGAAATAGAAACCATGCATAGACTAAGCCACTGACATGTTGTTAAGGTGTTCTTCTCCAGCCATTTCATCCTAATAATTTATACACACTCATCAAACACTTCATAGGCTGGAAAGGTAGTTCATGCCTATAATCCCAACACTTGGAAGGCCAAGGCAGGAGGATCTCTGTGAGTTCCAGGCCAGCCTAGCCTGCATATCAAGTTGTAGGATAGCCAGGGCTACATAGACCCCCTGGCATGATGGCATATACCTTTTTTTTTTTTTTTTTTTTTTTAACGAGACAGGGTTTCTCTGTATTGTTTCGGAGGCTATCGGTCCAGCCTGGCCTCGAACGCACAAAGATCCGCCTGCCTCTGCCTCCCGAGTGCTGGGATTAAAGGCGTTCGCCACCACCGCCCGGCCAATGGCATATACCTTTAACACTGTTAATCCCAGCACTCTTCATAATGAGACCCTGTCTGAAAAAAACAAAACAAAACAGAACAAAAAGCCAACAATTGGTAAAATTAGTGTCATATTAGTTGTAACTTGCACTTTTCATCTGACAAGTTGTAACTGTTTTGTCATTAAATACTGCAAAGCCAATTTTGAAATGACTAAAAAGTCATTGGTGTTGTCTTTGTAATTCATTTAGTTTGCTTCCAGTTTTGTTCATAACTGTGGGGCCGGTGTTTTATTGTCTGTTCTGTTCTCTATATTTCTTCTGTTCACCTGCCTTGTATGTGCTTCCCTGGAACAAACTTCTAGAAATACTGAGAATTGGTAAGACCATCCGTAGTGTTGGAAATGGTCCTAAACTGCTGACTCTGAGAAGCCTGCCCCAGTGCTGTGGTGGGTCTATCTTTCTGAAGCCTCTCTCTTTTCCCTAGCCTTCATGCTTACAGTATAGATGAAAATATCTTTGTGAAACCCTCTTTCATAAAAGGGAAACAAAACATTTTCCAGTCCCCTCCCCAGCAGATTTCCTGGATAGAGCTGCTGAGCCATGTTTTACAGCTGGTACTCTGTATGCTCACCCTCTAGGCTCAGGCAAAGCAGAGAGCTGGCAGAGCTGGGCGAACCGGCCCAGGAAAGTGTTACAGGCTATACACTGAACGTGCCTACCGAGATGAAATGCTGACCACCAATGTGCCGGAAATCCAAAGAACCAACCTGGCCAGCACAGTGCTGTCCCTCAAGGTAAGAACCATCTACCCCACAGCCCTCTTCCTTAGGTCACCTCACGGAATGATCCCTTTGAATGAGGTGCAGTTATTTGCAGTGTCTGTGATAACAGCTCCCTGTGCAGGTCTGAACTGAAATTGCAGTCCCCTGTGAGTGCACAGTTTGTTTCTTACTGTAATAACCAGCAGGATATTTGGTTGTACTGGGTTTTAGTTATGAGACATTTTCTAAAAAGAAATTAAGCAATATAATCAGTGCCAAACTACAAACTACAGACATATTTAACCCCAACCACTTTAGCTTTCAGATCCAAATATATTTTTTGCATTGTGTGTGTATGTGTGTGTGTGTGTCTGTGTCTGTGTCTGTGTGTCTTTGAGACAAGGTCTTACTATATATTGGCCTGGAACTTGCTATATAAACTAGGTTTGGCCTTGAACTCAAAGAGATCCACTTACCAGTACCCCCAAGTGCTGGGATTAAAGGCATGTTCCACTACTTGGATGAATTCTGGTTTTTAAATCTTTGTTTTTTAATGTTTATTTTCATTATTTTTAACTCTGTGCATGCATGTGCACGTGTGTGCATGCGGATATGTGAATGTGAGTGCAGATGCTCTCAGAAGGGAGCTCAGAGGCATCAGAACCCCTCTGGAGGGGAATTACTGATGACTGTGAACCTAACTTGGGTGTAGAGAATCGAACTTGGGTCCTCTGGAAGAACAGCAGAGCTGCTGAGCCATCTCTCCAGCCTTGAGTTCTGGTGTATAAAAGGGGAAAAGACGTACTGGTTTCTGAAACTTTGCAAGGGGAGGCTGTCCAGGTCCCAGCTGTCCTGCAGGGCTTGCTTTTTAGTCAGAACTCTGCTCTTCCTCTCGCGGTCCACAGTGAGGATGTCAGTCTCTTGGCAGGAGAAGCCACATGAGTCACTTCTCAGCTCATGGTCTGTCCCCTGACGCCAGTGCTGCCCTGGGGCCCTGGCACTTCACCAGTGCAGTGCTCTCTTGTCATTTATTATTCATTTCTTGTAAGAGAGGCTAAAGCAGAGCTTCAGAGAAAAAAAGCCTGCCGTGGTCCCCAGAGGGCCAGCAGGGAGGCCTCTGTGGCCCAGACCTCTGCTTTGGCCATGTGACTTTGGGCAAGTTGATCTGCTCAGCCCTCTGTTCTGTGATTTTGTCCTAAAGGAGGAACGGTTAATGGCGTTTATTGGAGAGATAGGTGCAATGATGGGGCGAAGGCACGTGGCACAGTGATTACTGACATAACTCTTCATAGTTATTATTCACACAATAAGCAGTTATTGGGTACCTGCTGTGCTTATGATTAGACACTTTATGAGAAGACGTAGAAGGCAGATCGCCCTTCATACAGTCTTGAATAGAGCATCATTCAGTCACCTTTACCAAGTTAGCTGACGAGTGTGTTAGCTCCTGTTTTGTGCCATGCACATGTGTCATACTGTGTTTGTGAACAGAGTTCCCGTACATGGAACTCTTGAGTGGGAGCCATGTTGGCACTGTCTATATGTCCCACACCTACTGTGGTGTGAAGCACTCCACAAATATCTGAGTTCCTGCTTTCGATTATTTACATGTGTAGGAGTGCTTTGTTTGCATGTATCTGTATCTGTCTACCATGTGTATGCTATGCCCGAGGAAGCCGGAAGGGGACACTGAATTCCCTGAGATTAAAGTTGTAGAATTTTAAGCTGCCCCGTAAGTGTTGGGAATTGAACATAGGTCCTCTGGAAGAAGCCATTGCTGTTAACTGTTATCATCTCTCTGACCCCTCAATATGTGTGTTTTTTTAAAAGATTTATCTGTTATGTATATAGTGCCCATGTGTGTGCCTGCATGCCAGAAAAGGGAACCAGATCTCATTATGAATGGTTGTGAACCACCATATGGGTGCTGGGAATTGAACTCAGGTCCTCTGGAAGAACAGCCAGTGCTCTTAACCTCTGAGCTATCTCTCCAGCTCCTCAATGTGTATTTTAAGATTTATTTTTTATTATGTGTCTATGTGTGTGTGGGTATGTACACATAGGTTCTGGTGTTCACAGAGGCCAGACTGGTGGATTCCCTGAAGCTAGAGTTACATCCTGACATGGATGCTGAGAACTGAACTCAGCTTCTGTGAAGAGTAATGCGTGCTCTCAACCACTTGACCATCTTACCAGCCTCCTCTTGATATTTATGAACCTAGGGATATACAGGTTGGGTTATATGGTGACTCTATGTTTAACTTTTTAAACTTTTTATTTTTGATAACTTGTTAGCCTTGGTTGGCCTGAAACTTAGAGTAGCCTTCCTCTGCCTCCTGAGGACTGTAGTTAAAAACAAAACAAAAAAGCACCATGCCAGGCTGTGTTTTACTTTTTAAACCATCACCAAACTGTTTTCCATAGTGGATTTTCACATTCCTGTAAGAAATATATAAGATGTCCTATTTTTTTCCTGTCCTGCTGTACACACCCCCAGTGTCTTACTGTAGTTTTTACTGCATTGCCCTGCTAGAGCTTGTGTGTCTTCTTTAGTGAAACATCTATTTAAACCTTTAACTTTGCTTATCACCCTATATCTCCTGTGTACTTTTTCCTTTTTTCAGTGACTGTGAGTGGAGATGAGTGTGTGTTGAATGCATATGGACGTCAAAGGACGTATGGGAGTAGATTCTCTCCTAACATCAGGAGGGTGTCTAGAGATCAACTCAGATTGTCAGGTTTGCACAGGAAACTGGACCTGTGTGTGTGTGTGTGTGTGTGTGTGTGTGTGTGTGTGTGTGTGTGTGTGTGTGTATTTGTGTGTGTTTTGAGACATGTATTCCAGGTTGACCTAGAACTTGATGCGCAGTGAATGTTTTTGTTTTGTTTAAAGATTTATAATTATGTATAGCGTGTGTATTATTTGCATGTGGGTGTTTGCACATGAGTGCAGGTGCTTTGGAAGGTCAGGTCAGTGGATTGCCTGGAGTTAGAGTTACAGATGGTTGTGAGCTGCCTGATGTTGACTCTTGAGAATTGAAGTCCAGAAGAACAGCAAAGTGCCCTTACCTCTGAGCCATCTCTCCAGTATAGAAGGAACTGTTTTTAAAAGTTTCTTTAGGGAGCTAGGGATTTAGTTCAGTTGCTAGAGTGTTTGTGTACCATTCATGAAGCCTTTCGTTCCCTCCCCAGCACTGCATAAGTCAGGCATAGTTGTGTACATCTGTAATTCCAGCACTTGGGAAATGGCAGCAGGAAGGAAGTTTCTGAGAAAGTACATGATTGTTAATAGTCTGAGCTTTGTGTGGTAAGAGTCTGGAGGTTACTGCTACTCTGCCTGGACTTCCTAATTGAAGAAAGAGCAGAGCATATAACAGGGGAGCACCTCCCAACCGGTGAGGCTCATTTTCCTATTGCTTTATTTTCTAGGCCATGGGCATTAATGACCTGCTCTCCTTTGACTTCATGGATGCCCCACCGATGGAAACTCTGATCACAGCCATGGAGCAGCTGTATACATTGGGGGCCCTGGATGATGAAGGCCTGCTCACTCGCTTGGGCCGCAGGGTAAGGGGCAGGAAGAACTCGTGCTTTGGGGAGGACGCCCTGACCAGTCTTCCACCTTTGGTTTTGCAAAAACAAGTGTTAAGGCCTTGGAGAAGCTTTGAGTAGGATTGAATGCTCTTTCGAAGGTAGTGGAGGGGAGATGGTACTGGGAGCCCAGGCTGACCTTGAACTCTGATCTTCCCAACACTTCCTCCCAAGTGCTGGGATTTTAGGCAGACATCACCACAGCTAGTCTTAAATGCCTTTTATTTTCTTTCAAAAAATGAGTGGAGTTTATTTCTACTCCAGGTTTATTGTTATTATTGTGTGTGGGTGCTGGAGGTGGTCATGGCTGCCAACTTTGTGGAGTTGCTTCTGTGTTTCCACCTTTGCACGGGTTCTAAGGATTGAATTCAGGTCACAGGCTGTTGCCCTAACTACCTTTTCCTACTAAGCCATCTTACCAGTTGAGGTTTTGCTATTTTATTTTAATGTAGATGGACTTTTATTTTGGGCCAACAACTCACAAAAAAATGACTTGGAGACTTATTATTAATTATAAAAGCTTGGCCTTTTTTTATAAACCAATCCAAAGGGAAAAAAATAAAGCCAGGTGGTGGCACACATCTATAATCCCAGCACTTGGGAGGCAGAGGCAGGCAAATCTCTGTGAGTTCAAGGCCAGCCTGGTCTATAGACCTGGTCTACAGAGTGATTTCCAGGACTGGCTCCATAGCTCCTGAGTAACCCTGTCTTGAAAAACCAAAACCAAACCAAAACAAAACAACAGCAACAAAAAAACAATTAGAATAACATGTCTTCACAGTGTACAAAAAGATTATCCCACAACATTTTAGTTTTTTGGTGGGGAGGGGGGTGACAGGCTATCACCGTGTATCCCTGGCCATCCTAGAACTCATTCTTAAGACCAGACTGGCCTCAAACTCACAGATCTATATGCCTCTGCCTCCCAAGTGCTGGGATTAAAGGCGTGTGCCACCACTGCCTGGCAAGTTTTGCTCTTTTTTTTTTTTTTTTTTTTTTTTGGGTTTTTCGAGACAGGGTTTCTCTGTGGCTTTGGAGGCTGTCCTGGAACTCACTTTGTAGACCAGGCTGGCCTCGAACTCACAGAGATCCGCCTGCCTCTGCCTCCCGAGTGCTGGGATTGAAGGCGTGCGCCACCAACACCCGGCCCAAGTTTTGCTTTTTAACTTTAATTTTATGTTATCACTTTAAAATATTTCTTATTAGAAAAGACTGCAGTTTGTTTTACTCAGGATATATTATTAAATCTAATCTTGGTTATTTTTATGATTACTGTTTTTATTGTTATTTTAAAATAGATTGTTCTGTGTATAGCCCTGGCTAGCCTGGAAGTAGCTCCCTATAATCTCAAGAACAAATAAAGGGTACCTGCAACATTCCCATTTACATCAACAGTAGTGTATTCTCAGGCTCTGAGTGCTTATTAGCAAAGTAAGTTTGTGGTGGAGACAGGCACCCCACATCATCATGGGGACATCTGTAATCTCTCCTTCCATGTGCCTTCCATGGCTAGTTCAGACCATGTGCATTGTGCACAGGGAAGCAGTTGTAGTTTCTTCTTCTTCCTGTAGATGGCGGAGTTTCCCCTGGAGCCAATGCTCTGCAAAATGCTCATCATGTCTGTGCATCTGGGCTGCAGTGAAGAGATGCTGACTATCGTGTCCATGTTGTCTGTGCAGAATGTCTTCTACCGACCCAAGGTACTCAACCCCTTGTCCGAATGGATGTAGTGACATCAGCCTGTGTTGTGTTGTTTGTTGGAGATGCTGTGATAAGGGTGCTCATATGTTCCTGTGCTAACCGTTCACTTAGTAGTTGTTGGGTAAGGAATGACTTTCTGTCCCACTGCTTGGCAGGATAAACAGGCCCTTGCAGATCAGAAGAAGGCCAAATTCCACCAGACAGAAGGGGACCATCTTACCTTGCTGGCTGTGTACAACTCCTGGAAGAACAACAAATTCTCCAACCCTTGGTGCTATGAGAATTTTATCCAGGCTCGTTCCCTACGCCGGGCCCAGGACATTCGCAAGCAGATGTTAGGCATAATGGACAGGTCAGCCAGGAATGGGTGGAATGGGTGTCATTAGTGTTTCAGTTGTCGTGTCTCCCTGGGTCATATGACTGCTCATCTCCAATTGTGTTTGCATAGTTGCAGGTATCTGTGTGCTTGTTTTTTATAGAAGGTTTTCCTCCAGTGGTCATCTTACTTGTAGGCTGTCTCCTTGTAGGCAGGCACGTGGCTGAGGATAGCTTCAGAAACTTCCTAAGAGGAAGATAATTTAATTAGTTAAGAATGCTTTGCTAGCCTGGTGGTAATGGCACATGCCTTTAATCCCAGCACTTGGGAGACAGAGGCAGATGGATCTCTGAGTTCAAGGCCAGCCTGGTCTTCAAAATGAGATCCAGGACAGGCATGGCTACACAGAGAAACAACCCTGTCTTGAAAGGACGGGGGGAAAATGCTTTGTTTACAAGCCTCTGGATCATTAGTCTGGGCTTGAACTCTTGCCTGAGTCAAGCGTCTGGCTTTTATTCCCTTCATATTGCCCACTATGTCCAGTGCTACTTCTATAGCGCACTGCTCACGGAGCAGGCTCATGTCTTCTGTGCTCTTGCTGTCCTGATAGGCACAAGCTGGATGTGGTCTCCTGCGGTAAATCCACAGTCCGAGTGCAGAAGGCCATCTGCAGTGGGTTCTTCCGGAATGCTGCCAAGAAGGACCCGCAGGAGGGTTACCGGACACTGATTGACCAGCAGGTGGTCTACATCCATCCTTCCAGTGCTCTCTTCAACAGACAGCCAGAATGGTAGGTGGTATGTCCTAAGCAGAGAGGACCCCTAAGTCTCTACACCCTCACTTCTCATTCTAGAATTTCTAGAGTAGCAGAAGCCCAAAGTAGGGACACTACCAAGCTCCCCATTTTTTCATTGACGTGTGAGTTTATGTGTGCAGGTGCACCTTTGTGCACGTGTGGAGTTCAGAGGACAGCCTCAGGATGTAGATGCACTCTTCTTTCCCACCCAGAAGTTCTCAAATAACCAACCCGGGTCCTTAATTATAAATGCACTGTCAGAGCTTAGGCTTGTTACTAACTCTTACCACTTAAATTAACCCATTTCCATTAATCTACATATTGCCATATGGCTTATTGCTTTACCTGTCCTCCAGCATGTCTTATTCCCAGTTCATCTCCTGGCAACTCCCAAGAATCCATCTTCCTTCCTCCCAATGATCTTCTAGTCTTGTTCTCCCACCCAGTCTCTTTCTGCCCAGCTATAGGCCAGTCAGTTCTTTATTAACCAATAAGAGTAATACATATTTACAGTGAACAACAGGATTGTTCCACAGCCTCAGGAGTCATCCTTGGAAACAGTCTTCCTTCTTTTAAGATAATCTTGTTGCCCAGAGCACACCAATGAGACTAGATTGGCTGGTGAGCCCTAGGGATCCTTCTGTCTCCGCCTCCTCAGCACTGAGATTACAAGTATGTGTTACCGTGACCAGCATTACTTAGGTGCTGGAGATTGAATTTAGGTCCTCAGCCTTGCAAGGCAAGCGTTTTACCTACTGAGTTGTCTTTCTGGCCCATAAACATCCTTTTTAAGAGAAGTAAAATTAATAGGCGTGAAAGCAGGGAAGGATCTTAGAAATCATCTGTTGCTGGAGTTTCTCTCGCCCCACCAGGTCCCACAGCCACTTTAGCCCCAATAAACACATGGATGCTATATTAATTATAAAACTATTGGCTGATGGCTAGGGCTTCTTACTGGCTTAATTATTAACCCATAACTACTAATCTACACATTTCTTTTTTTTTTAATTTATTTATTATGTATAGTGTCCTGTCTGCATGTATGCCTGCATGCCAGAAGAGGGCACCAGATCTCGTTATAGATGGTTGTGAGCCACCATGTGGTGGCTGGGAATTGAACTCAGGACCTCTGGAAGAGCAGCCAGTGCTCTTAACCTCTGAGCCATCTCTTCAACCCCCTAATAATCTACGTATTTCTACATGGCCTTATCTTGCCAGAGAATGCCTGGCGTCCTATCTTTCCAGTCTCTACATGGTGGTGTCTCCTTGAGGCCCTCTCTGCCTACCTTTCCTAGAATTCTTCTCATCTCCTAGTCCTGCCTATCTTCCTGCCTCTATTGGCCAAATAGTGTTTTATTCATCAGCCAATAAGAGAAACATATATACAGAAGGACCTCCCTCATCAATAATCTAGTGATGAGATGGTCTTTAAAAGTTTTTGGGTTTTTTCTTTTTCGAGACAGGGTCTCATTATGTACCTCTGGTTGGTCTAGAACTCACTCTGTAGACCAGGCTGGCCTAGGACTCCCAGAGATCTGCCTGCCTCTGCCTCTCAAGTTTTGGGGTTAAAAGCGCATGTGCCAGTACACCCAGCATGGTCCTTCAAAAAATCTTAAAACAAGGCATGGTGGCTCATGCTTGTAATCTCAGCTCTCAGGAGGCTGAAGCAGGAGGATTGCCTTGAGTTTGAGACCAGTCTGGGCTACACATGGTAGCCCAGTCTCAAACAAACAAAACCAGGGCAGATGAGATGGCTCAGTAGGTATGAATGTTTGCTGTGCAAGCCAGGTGGCCTGAGTTTGATCCTCAGAAGCAACATAAACTTAGGTGAAGGAAAAAACTGATTCCACAGAGTAGTTCTCTAATGTCCACATGCAAACTCACACTCACACAAATATACACATACTTAAAGGTGTGTGCCACCACACCTGGTGCAACACACCATGCCTTGTCCAGTAGCCCTCCCCATCCCGTGGTGGTAATCTGTGTAGCCCCCTCCAGAACCTTAGAATTCTATGGAAACTGAGAAACCAGTTTTATAAGCCGGGTGTTGGTGGCGCACACCTTTAATCCCAGCACTTGGGATGCAGAGGCAGGCGGATCACTGTGAGTTCGAGGCCAGGCTGGTCTATAGAGTGAGTTCCAGGACAGCCTCCAAAACAATACAGAGAAACCCTGTCTTGAAAAAACAAAAAAAGGAGAGAGAAACCAGTTTTATAAATCAAGAAACTGAAACCTCGAGAAGGGACAGCTGTTTCTTTGCCACTTGATTAGTTCATGTCTGAAACCAGACTAGAGCTGTTCCCTGTGAACAGCCTTTTGTTGGGTGTAGGCTCGCAGTTATGGGGTGTGGCTTTCATAAACAGACCAGTCTCCTGAAGGGTTAGGTAGGAGAAATGATAAGAACAAAATGTCAGCTCAGCTGTGTTCCCCAGGGTCCAGAGTAGTGTGGAGTGGAGTAATTCAAGACTGGAGTCTTGTCTTTCCCCACAGGGTGGTATACCATGAACTGGTGCTGACCACCAAGGAATACATGCGCGAGGTCACCACCATTGACCCCCGGTGGCTTGTGGAGTTCGCTCCGGCTTTCTTCAAGGTCTCCGACCCAACCAAGCTAAGCAAGCAGAAGAAGCAGCAGCGCCTGGAGCCACTGTATAATCGCTATGAGGAGCCGAATGCCTGGAGAATCTCCCGAGCCTTCCGGCGGCGCTGAAAGACAGGACCACTCACTCTCCTCTCCTGCAGCATGTGGCTTCCTCTGGCTGATGACAAGCTGGTCCTTTGATGGCCTATCTCATACTGACATTTTCCAAACCTAACTGTCTTCATAGGATACGATAGAAACAGATTTAAGCAGGGCTTTGGCCAGAGCCTTTAAGCCCGGCACTGGAGAGGCGGAGGCAGACGGATCTCTGAGTTAGAGGCCAGCCTGGTCTACAGAGTGAGTTCCAGGACAGCCAGGACTACACATTAGAGAAACCTTGTCTTGAAAAGTCACATACACAGATCGGACAAGTTCTGCATCCTGGGATGGACGGGGAGTGGGCAAGTGTCTGTGGTGCATGACACACGGCAAGGGACCTGATACCCCAGCTCGTGCTTGCTGAAGGAATGAACTATGACACTCATGTGCCATGTTGGCCCGTTCCCTACTCCCTCCCCAGTCTCTGTACTTGGATTTTTACCTACTGGAAATATTTATTTTCTTAAGGAAACAATGGTTTATTGTGACTTTTTCTTGTGGGAGGGGCATTTGGAATGTCAGACTCTCAGCCTGAGTTCAGTGTGGTACACATGACGGAGAGTCTCCTAACACCAGAGCCCAGGCCTCCCTGGGCCAGACCTCCAGTCTCTTTCAGCACCATGGAGCTAGCTCAGCCTTGCAGCACATGGCCCCAGATAACCAAGTCTGTGCCAGAGTGCTTCAATCTGGTGCCTGGTGGTCAGGGATGCAACATCTGAACACCACAAAGATTTCCTCCATCCTGTCCCCTTCCTGTCACACTCTCATTGAGCAGTGTGTTCTGTTTCCTTTGAAACATAGCAAATGACAACACCACGACAACGTGGTTTGTTTCCGCTTTTTTCCTCCTGAAGTCGTCAATGGACTGAGCAAAGCCTCCCTTTCCATCATTGCCAGCAGAAAGCAAGCATAATGCCTCTTAGCTGATGTGTGCTGATGAGACCTGTGCTCTGGGTAGTGACCCATAGCTTCATTCCTGTTAGTGGTTTTTCCTAGTGCCCCCTCAGAGTAACTAAGGCGGCGCTGTACTGAAGGGAGACCGTCATGTCCTGCTGAGTTAGACGAGCTTGCTGAGGAGCCCTGGGGATGTTGGGCCCATCCTGGGCCATGGCATTCCTCCTGCAGCCCTTCCCACGTTAGTAACTTCTAGACGTGAGTAAATTAACTGTTGAGTGGTAGGCCAGATGTCAAGAGACTACAGCACTCTTGGGTATGTGACAGTGTGTAGTAACTGGTGGCAGAGAAGCCACCCTGATGACAAGTCTGAAAATCCAAGGGACAGGAACATAGACCAGGCATTGAGGGGCAGAGTATGTGTCCTTAGATGTCACCCTGTGAGGACCTGTATGAAACAGAAATAGGAACCCAGCATCCAGTTCCTGGTCTTTTGAACACTTGGCAGGTGACAAGTGTGCACGTCATCCTTGCATGGGGCCATGCTAACATCCGTATTGTTGCCCTTTTAGTATATTTGCTCTCTTCCCTCTCTGCTTTCCCTTCTCCCCTCTTGATAGGAAAGTATGTCCTCCGTACTCAGCCCCAGCCCAAGCCCCAGCAAGGGTGTCTAATGGTAGGTCAGGACCATAGGGCTGATTATGGATGCATCTCTGATTATTCCTTCTTTGTCTTTTGAGAGATGGGGTCACTTCTCTGCTGTGACAACACCCATCCGAGTAGCTACTTCAACTACAGGCCAAGACTACCTTGAGGGGAAGAAGTCTCTTGAGATTTGGGGGGGTTGAGCTGGCCTGTTAACAGTGATCCTGATTTCTCTCCATACCCTCCTTTTCCCGTGTGTTTGAAACTGGGTCTCACTTTATAGTCCAAGATCCCTTTGGATTCATGATGATCCTCCTGCCTCAGCCTCCCAAGTTGTGGGTTTACAGATGTACATCACCAGGCCAGTTTTAAGAAAAATTTGCTTATTTTATTTTATGTGTATATGTGTTTTGCCTGCATCAGGAATGTCTGTGTGCCACTTGTATGTCATCCCTGGTCCTTGCAAAGCCAGAAAAGGGTATTGATCCCCTGGAATTGGAGTTACAAATGGTTGTGAGCTGTCGTGAGAATAAAACCCAGACCCTCTGGAAGAGTCCCCAGTGCTTTTAACAGCTGAGCCACCTCTCCTGGCTCTTGTCTCATTCAATTCTCAAGCCAGTATTTCCTAAGATTGAGAGCCCAAGAGATGATGTGGGTCTTATGCACAGAACTGGAATCTTGGCCACTGTGTGCATATGTGTGGAGGTTGGAGGACAACCCATAGGGAATTTGTTCTCTTGCTCCACCATGTGGATGCTGGATACCGAAATCAGATAGTTAGGCTTGGTAGGAGTCATCCTGCTCGGTCTAACTCCCCCCACCCACAACTGCTTTTCTGTCTCTTTCTCTGAATTGTCAGTACATTTGATTTTTGGTGTTTCTAGGAAAAAGCGGTGCCCTGTACTTATGGGTAGCACTTGCCTTCCCCTGAACGGGCTTGTTTTTAACCGAGCAAGTTCTGGAAAGCTGGCTCTCGATACAGATTCGGTCCCTCCCTGTACCTGGTCTGCCTGTCACAGCTCTTTAGTCAGACCACTGTGTCCCTCCCACCCTGGGACTGCCTTGGGAGAATGTCTGCCACTGCTACCCCCTAAGGAGCCTGCCCAGAAGCCGCTGTCACCTCCTCCCCTACAGCTTCTTGCTGGAGTACCTTTCTCCTCTTCCACTCTCTAAACACTTGTCCCTGACCCCAGTAAAAGCAGCAACCTGGACCTTATAGGGGGAAAGACACGCAGTTGGGATAAACATGGTCTCCTGGTTATGGGAGCAACTGTGATCACGAAGTCACAGACCAGTGTCTCCCTGAGGACATTCCTAGGGACAGGCCAGCCAAGGGATAGTCAGGGGTTCCCATCTGGGTTAAAAAGTACCCTCTCCATCATTTCTGGATCCTCACAGGATCCTGGGCTGGGGAAGAGATTTCATGAAGTTGATTTTCTGGAGGAAAATCAACAGCCGGAGGGGAATTGCTTTACTCCAGATCTGCAGGGGAGGGCCTAAACTAGAATCCAGGAATGGGGTCATCATGTGTCATCATGTAAGACCTTGGGACAGACTTCAAACACTTGGTCATCTCCTTCCTGGCAACAGCTCTTCCCACCCTAGGTCCTTGCCTCACAGAAGAAAGAGCAAACGGTTGACGGGAGAAGCAGAGGCATTTATTAAGGTCTGGCAGATGAGGCGAAGGTGGAGCTAGGCACGGGTACACCTAGGGCAGTGAGCCGGAGGGTCCCTTGGAGGAGGTCCCCTTCTGTCCTTGCCTCCACCCAGCACCCACCCCAGCTGCCTCCCACCTGCTCCTGCCTCCCAGAGCACAGCACCAAGAACATAGGATCCCAGCTCAGGGCAGAGCCAAGGCTTCTGTCTCCCACGACGGAGAAGTGGGGTGTCCTGGGAACCCCCTTGGCCCTGCTGCCATAATAAAGTTAGGAAGCCCCTTGTCTGTACCAAGAACAGAACAAACACTGGTTCTCTGGTGGGGGTGACCAAGCAGAACCTCTGAGGGCAGAGGTGAACACAGCAAACGAACGCATTGCTGCATTTAGATCTGTCCTGCCTCCACTGTCCTTCCTGCAGACTGGATGTTGGCCGAGTCTGGCCAGGAGTAAGATGGGACAGTGGAGATGTGACCCCAGATTCTTGTATGGGCATCAGCATGAGGGCTTCCCCAACACCAAATCTGTTGATATGTACACCGGGCAGCCCCACCCGCGACAAAGGGAAGCCACTAGTACCTAGTAAGAATATCCACCTTTGTGGCTAAAGGGCTGAGCAGGGCCAGCCAGTTCTGGGAGGTAGGCAGGGCTCTCATCCAAGTGGGACAAAGGGACTGTGTCCTCCTCGCTGACTGGCCGGTCAAACTCGGCCTTCAGAGCTGGACGCTGATTATCCGGGAAGGCCAGCGAGAACAGGGCCTCAGGCTCACACACAAACTTGTACACGTAGCGCTCACCAGCCACCTGCAGAGAGAGGGCTGTCAGGCCTACACTATACCCTGCCTCAGGAGGGAATGTAGAGGATCCCATCCTCCTCATAGGTCACAAAGATACATCAGGGACCCTCCCTTGCTTTTCCACACTTGCTCTTCTCGAAACCCACTTCTGGCATTGTTCAGCTTGGAAACAGCGCAGTCACTACTTTTTGGTTGTTGTTGTTGTTTTCGCGACAGGGTTTCTCTGTATTGTTTTGGAGACTGTCCTGGAACCTCTCTGTAGACCAGGCTGGCCTCGAACTCAGAGATCCACCTGCCTCTGCCTCCCGAGTGCTGGGATTAAAGGCGTGCGCCACCAGCGCCTGGCTGCTCAGGCACTATTTAACAACTGCACAAGGTGAACCTTAGGATTTATATTTCTGTTCCCACAAACCTAAGAAATTCATTGTCCCTTCCTCCCTCCCTCCCTCGACCCTCCCTTGGTCCCTCCTCATGGCCATGCTAAGACCTCAATCCGACCTTCTGCATAATGCCTTTCTCATAATAGTATCGGAGTGAGCGGCTCAGCTTGTCATAGTTCATGGCTGGCCGGTTCTTCTGGATGCCCCAGAGCCTGGCGACCTGGGGACAGGAGACAAAGCATTTGGGTGGAGATGCCATCTCCAAGGAAAAATGGGAGGGGAGGGGTGGGAAGAGCATTTGAGATGCTTGGTGCAGAGGAAATCTAGACTTGTTACCAGACCACTGACTCAGGCCTGGCAACTAGGTCAGGCAGATGGAGGCTGGCAGTGAAGGCAAGTGCCCCGTTTCTCCTCCCAAGGCTCCTAAGGTGCTGCAGAGGAGGAGTGGGAACACCGGAGACCCACCTCTTCAGGTTCAATTAGTTTAAACTCCATCCCCCGGCCTGTCCAAGCAATGAAATGAGCATTGGTTGGGTCATCCAGCAGGGCCACCAGAAACTGCCACAGTTGCAAGGCACCCCGGCGCTGGTAGGGTGGCCCCTCCCGGAAAGCTCCAACCCCTTCCTGCTTGATGTCTCCTGGGAACGTGGAAATAGGTGTGAGGTACATATCCCCTGACCAACCTCCTTCCCTTCCCCATGGGGCATCCCCAGGCTCTTTTCCTGAGAGTCCCGACCTCTCCCAACAACAAAATGCGATTCTTACAGAGGACCCAGTGTGATAGGGGTGAAGAAGACCCTGACCCTCCTATGCAGCCACTTCTCTGACCTTCAAATTTTTCAGGGACAATGCAGACATCATCTGGGAATGGTCGAAGAGATTTCTCATAGCCATAACCTTGTGGAGAAAGTTGGGGACTGCTCAGGTCTTAGGGTTCACTGATTGGACCCCCATGGAATCCAAAAGAACTCCTGACTGGAGTGACTCTCCGGGGCAGCAAGGATTCCCCACCCCCAATTAGGAGGCCTGAGCCAGGAAAGGAAGAGGCTGCCTTACCCATCACTCCATCACCTGGAGAGGGCCCAGAGAAGCCCTCTGGGTGCAGGTACATTGATGCACACCCAGGGACATCTGCGGGAGGGAAAAAAGGGTCATGCGGTTAACTGACTGAAACGAGGCTGAGGAGCAGGGGAGGGAGAAGCTCTACGAAGAAGTTCATGCCTGCTAGCCCGCGGTCCAGGCCGTCCTTTTCCCACCCCCAAATGCCAGGGGAAGTTCACCCAGAGGGAGCTGGAAGCTTGAAGCCCTCGGTTTGAGGGCTGGGGCGGAGGGGGTTGGCAGCAGCTGGGGCTAGCAGCCTGTTCTACAAGGCCCAAAATTCCAGGGAGCAGCTGTTTCCTGTGAGTTCAGGGGAAGGAGGGGGTGAGATGAACCTCCGGGGGTTGGGAAGGGTTCGGTAAGACTTCCTCGGAATGGGCACATGTCCGGTCAGCAGGTCAGGTTCCATGGCCAGTACCTCTGTGTCTGTGTGTGTGTGTGTGTGTGTGTACAAGTGAGAGGAGCGCGGGGGGGGCATCTAGGGAAGAGGCAGCGGGCACTGGGCTGGTTTTTTTCTCGGGTCTAAACGCTTTCTACGGCGTTCCAAGCCATAGAACTGAAAGCTCCACCTAGAGAAGGTAACTGTGTGAAGCCACGCTTCAAGTTCCAAACCTTTCCCGCCCCCTCCACTCCCACCTATGAATGAGCCGCTGACACCCGACACCTCGGGGGTGGGGGGAAGCAGGAGGGAGGGTTCATTCATGCCTCCATTTTGTGAATGGAATTCCTGACTCCATTCAGGAAAGCGGAGGGAGGCGGGGCAGGAGTTCAAGGGCAAGTAACTCGATCTCCTCCGGTCTCTAGCCTTTGAAGGTCAGCAACTCCGAGCATCTCCCTCTTGCAGCCACCACTTCACCGAGCTTGGCGTTACAGCCAGGTTTAAAGAAAGGAGGCTAGCACCTATCCTGTTCTCCCTGGAGCGGTTGGGGGGGTTGTGGTTCAGCCCCCGGCCCAGAAATACTGTGCACACCAGGAAAGGAAAAATTCTACAATTCCAGCCAACAGCTCTTCAGCGACTGACTGGCGCTCGCTCTCTCTCTCTGTCTCTCTCTCTGTCTCTCTCTCTCTCTGTCTCTCTCTCTCTCTGTCTCTCTGTCTCTCTCTCTCTCTCTCTGTCTCTCTCTCTCTCTGTCTCTCTCTCTCTCTGTCTCTCTGTCTCTCTGTCTCTCTCTCTCTCTCTCTCTCTTCCTCTCTTCCTCCCTCCTTTCCTTTCCCTCCCTCCCTCTCCCTCCTGCCCTCTCCCTTTCTGTAGCCCAGGCTGGCCTGAAATTCATTATATAGCTCAGGCTGGTTTTAAACTCATGGCTATCCACCTGCCCCCACCTCCTGAATGCTGACATTAATGGAAACGCACAACCAAAGCTCTATTTTTTTATAGACATTAGTCTAGGCTAGCCTTTTTGTTGATGAGCATCCTGCCTTCACTTCCTAAGTGCTTGGATTACATGGGTACACATGTTCAGCTCCCTTCATAGTTATAAACCATTTTTGTATAACTGCATACTCTAGTTCCAGGCACAGTACTCTGGTCTTAGTGGGTTAATTAAAACCCCTAAACTCCAAGCAGAAGTAAATGCCAACCCTTTTTATTGTCAAAAGCTGTAAAGGCAAAGGTCTATATACTCTATCATTTTATCTGAATGTTGACTGGCTAGAAAAATGATCATTCTTTAGAGCATGTAAAACAAAAAGTAATGAGTTGGATTAAGAACTGATGCATGGACCATGGAAAGGCATAAACCTTCTAGGGATCTTAACCTTGCTGCTCATAGGAGTAGTTGCCACCCCCCCCCCTCAATCCCAGAAAAACTCCTGGAGTCCCCACAAGAGTCTCTTACCTGAGTCATAGGCGAAGTCTGTGCGCTCCTGTTTGATCACCACCCCTGCCCCTGAGTACCTGTGCCCACTGACCCCACCCTGGCTTGCAGCCGGCTGGCCAGCCTGTTCATACAAGGGGTCATGGTACTCTTGCTTGAAGCTCTGCTGGGGGTAGGGTGGGCAGGGCTCCGACAGCTGGTGTTGGTAGGGGGCTGGGAGAGGTTCCCGGCCCCCTCCCTGAGGAGATGTGAAGGAGTGGCACATGTCCAGAGGCTGCTGGAAGACGGAGCTGGAAGTGAGGGGTGGAGGAGGAGGAAAAGAGAATCTTCCGTTAGGTCCCCTTGAGCCTGTCACTTGCTGAGTTCCCCTGGTTTTCCTTTTCTCCCAGCCAGGTCTCTTTGGAGAACTAGGGAATTGAGCCCAGACTGCCTGGCGAGGCCTGGGTCCCCGGGTACTGTGTATCTGTCTCCTTACCTGTGCTCACCAAGGTACCCGTGGCCAGGGTGGGGCTGGGAGGAGCTGGAGGGTCTCAGGAGGCTCTGCTGCTGCTCTGCCCTGGGAAAGGGCTGCAGGGGCGACTGTCCAGGGGCACCAGGGGCGGGGGACTTGATGGCGATTTGTCTGGGGGAGTCATAGGCACTGGGGTTGAGGGGGAGAGGAGGATGAGGGGACAGAGAAGCTAGGTGACCATCCTTTACCCTTCATCCCCCAGGAAGTGATTACTACAATTGTAGGAGTAGAGGGGAATTTTATTTATTTATATATTTAATTTGTTTTGTTTTTCAAGACAGGGCTTATCTCTGTAGTCCTGACTGTTCTGGAACTCCCTCTATAGACCAGGCTGGCCTCAAACTCACAGAAATCTACTTGCCTCTGCCTCCCTCCTAAGTGCTAGGACTAAAGGTGTGCACCACCACCAATTTTATTTATTTATTTGTTTGGGTTTATCTATGTGTCCCTGGCTGTCCTAGAACTCACTCTGCAGACCAGGCCAGCCTCTGCCTTCCCAGTGCTAGGAAAAGTTTTTTGTTTGTTTGTTTGTTTAAAATAGGGTCCCTTATAGTCCGTGGTGGCCTCGGACTCTCCATACGTAGCCAACAATGACCTCTAACGTCATTCTCCCGTCTCCACCTCACAACTGCTGAGAGTGCACACAATCACCAGCCAGGTTTATGTGCGAGGTTTATGCAGTGCTGACAATCAAATCGGGATATGCAAGCACTCTGCCAGCTCAGCTACATTCCCAGCCTCCAGGCAAATTATTTTTTCTCTCCTCCAAAAGGGTCTTGCTCTGTAGCCCAGCTCGATCTGGGCCTCCCTATGGAGCTCAAACTTACTATCCTCCTGTCTCAAGCACATGCCATCATATTTGTCTAGGTGACAACCTCTTAGCTTGACAATATCCCTCAGAAGCACAGGGGAACTGGTTTGAGTAGGACATGGGCCTCCAAGTAGAAACTCATTGTGCTCAGGTCTCAGCACACTGGGGGCCATCTGTCCACTGTGTGGTGCCTCCTGATAATACTCAGAGGAAACCTTGCTAGTGCTACCTTCAGGACTAGGAAACCCCTCTGCTATCCAACCTTCATCTCTACTGCTGCCTCAGCTCATGGTCCCCCACCCCCACCCTCAACAAAGCCTTGACCTCTGGACACCTTGCCCCAGACTTCACCACACCCTCCAAGGCCAGGGCTCACCTGGAGTAAAGGCACTGCTCTCCATGGTGGTAGGGGAGTGGTGGCTTCCTGCTGCAGGACAGGGCCGGTTCTGTGCGGGGACTCTGGGGTTCCTTCTTGATCCTGGTGGTGGGGCTATGGAAAGCTACTGTGGGGTAGGACAGTAGGACGGAGGAAAGTCACAGTGTCACATGGAGGTTGACAGGGCTTTTGATAAACACCTGGGCTTTCTGAGGGCTGGCTAGGTCACTGGCACAGTGTCCTCCCTTCCTGCTCTCATTCTCTGAACGCTGAAGTTGACGGATTCCAGAACTGGTTACTCCCATTATGTGTAGTTTTAAACATGAGGCTAATGTCTCGTATTAACCAAGAGAATCATCTAAGAATTCAACATGCATACCTCAGCTAAGGAAACACCTTCCTAAGAGTGAGCATCTTAGACCCAGGGCCTTAGGCTTCTCTGAGTGCCCTGGAAATTTCCAAGTGAGGGACATGTTTTCTTGTTTGGGGCTATAAAGATCCTTTGGTTTTCTGAGGGAGTTGGGCTATTAGCCCACTTGCCTGTCAGCTGAGAAACATACTCATGCTCCCAATTATCTGTGAGGAGCACTGGCCTTTTTGGGCCCTTTCTGGGTCCTTAAAGTCCAGCTATCACTGTGGCTAAGCCCTGGTGTAAGTGACATCCTGGCATCCTGCAGTCCCATCAGATGCCCTGGAGTCCACAGCTCTGATGTCCACTGTTTTCCATTCTTGTGCCTATTTTATGTCATGAGTGATGACATCTAAGAGCAGTACCTGATATCTAAGTATCCTTTCTTCATACTTTGCTTTTTCTTGTTTTTTCAAGACAGGGTTTTTCTGTGTAGCCCTGGCTGTCCTGTAACTCACTCTGTAGACCAGGCTGGCCTCAAATTCACAAAAATCTACTTGCCTTTGCTGTAGGTGCTGGGATTAAAACACCATTATCAGGCATTCTTCTTCATTTAAGGCAAGGCTTTACTATATATCCAGACTGATCTCAAACTCATTGTTCCTCAGATTACAAGTGTGGGACACTTTACCTGGCCAAGCATCATTTCTCAATAGTGACAGTGAGGTCAGATTGGGGGGGGGCATTGTAGGATTTTTGCAGCACCCAACCCCAAACTCTACAGAGATACTGACAAATCTGTCCTGGGGCAACATCACCAACGCTAAAGAGAATAACAGAACAACAGATCTGGGGCCTGCTGAGCTGTCTCAAGCCCCTAGCTTTGGCTGGAGAGGGAAGGCATCTGCTCCACGTCACATGGCTACAACTCCAGAGGGCGGGGGAATCAAGATCTTCATCTCCTAGTCACTGCCTTGGTCTTAGAGTCCATAACACAGGATGGGGCGCCCTGACCTTCATCCTGTCTTTAGGTGAGAGCAAATTGCTTTCCTTTGGGTGACTGTCCCCATGACTCACTTCCTGTGGTTCCCTGACCCCCCCATCCCCCACCCTTGCACCCAGCACTCACTACTCACAGTTTTCTGAATGAAAATCAGGAACAAACTGCTCATCGCTGTCTGGTACCTGAGCTGCAGAGAGAGGCCAGAGGTGAGTCTGGGGTGTAACCCTGCAAAGTGTCAGCACCAGGAAGACACCACTGCTCCAGCCCTGAAGCAGTCAAGAGCTTTCCTTAGACCTGTGGTGACTCCACCCCAGGTCCTGCACCCTCCAGCTCCAGCTGAATGAAGATGGGGGGTGACACAGGGACAGAACTTGTCTGAGCAGACTCCAGTCTTTCCCTAAATGTTTGTCCCTGGTCCCTCCAGTTTTCTGAAGAGCAAATGGACCTGCCCTTCAAAGTTTCCAAGGGTTTGTCAGGCTCACAGCAGAGTGCCATTAGGGGTGGGCAGGAGTTTTGTGGAGTCCTGTGTACCTGGAATCAGATGAGGAAACCCTGAATCTGGGAAGAACCCAAGAGTCTATACTTCGGATAATTTCCCAGGTGCTTTGGAGAAACTCAAGCGTTCTAGAGTCTCGGAAAGGGAATGGAGCAAAGAGAACAGCTGCAGAGATGTGAAAAGAGGGTAAAAATAGGACAGGAGGAAGTTGGAGACACCGTTCATCATTGATGTGTGGCCAAGGGAAAGGAGGGCTTTCCAAGCCTGGAGGTCTGGGGAGCATTCTCCTGGGGCGAGCATCTCTGTCCCAAAGGGCACCTCGATGGACTCCACAGTGTTTGTTTACTTTTGCCTCTTTACTGAGGAGGAAGAATTACAGCAGAAAGAACCGACACAAAGAAGGACTTCCTGATTGTCTAGGACAATAGTGGGTCTGAAGCAGGACAATGGAACTCGTGACCCAGGAGACTGGACTGTCACTCCCTGGAGTCTGCTCTCAGACTGGACAATGTCAAAATGGCAAGATAAAAGACTCAGACTTCAGAGTGGCTGGCGAGGCTATAAGACGAGGGATAGGGAACACTCTACACCCAATCCCATGTGAGCACACAGGCTCAGATCTTGGCCACAGGACCCTGTGTTTCCCTACTCACCCACTCCAGACCGTGCAGCCCACACAGCCCGCAGGGTGATCTTTGTACAACAGAAGCCCAATCACTTTGCTCTCTCGTTTAAAATGTGAAATCTGAACTCTTGCCCTGGCCTCCTCTCATCTCTCTGGCCTGCCTCTCACTGCTGTTGTTAACCCCTGGCACCTTGGTCCTCCTTTAGTTCTCAGTCTGCTGAGCTGGGCCCTTTCCCCCAGATCCTCTGCTCTGTTCTGGCTCTCACTATGTAGCCCAGGCTGCCCTAAAACCCAGCATCTTCCCAACTCTGGCTGCAATGCTGGGCTTACACAAGGGCTCCCTTCCAGGCTTATTAGAGGCCTTATCTGACCACCCCCAAGGAGAACTGTCCCTTTTGGCTTCTGTCTCAGCTAGCCACCCCCCCCCCACTCCATCTTATTAATGTATATTTGCATGTTAATATTCATCTTTTTACCAGGAAGTTAAGCTGTAAGGACAAGGGCTTTGTCTCCTTCAGATGAGTATCTAGCACCCAGAACAGGGTCCTACTCAGCTCAGATACTGAAATGACTGGAATTTATGAATAAGCATCCAATGAGATTGGTCCTCAGGCTGGGAGGAGCTAGCACCACAGATTCTGAAAGCAGAGAGACCCTAAGTCAGGCAGACCTTCCCTTTCCCTACTCCTTTCCAGCTACCACCAGCAAAGGCACGCCACCGGAAAAGCTCATCTTACAAGGGTACTCAAGCTGTGATCAAACGCTCGCTTCAAATGTCAACGGTACTAAGTGATTATAGACAGAAGTTTGTAGTTGATTTTTATTTATTTACTTATTGCAATGATGGGAGTTGGATCAAGGTGCTTTTGAACCCCCAGCCCTTGTTTTTTGTTTTTTGTTTTTTTTTGAGACAAGGTCTTACTAGGTACCCTAGGCTGGCCTGAAATTCACCATCCCCCTGCCTCAGCTTCCTAAGGCCTGTGATTACAGGCCTATGCAGCACCATGTCTGGCTTAGATTATTATTATTTTTTAGAGAGATTGGGGTGAGGGAGTTTAAGAAGCAGAAGTCTCCAGCAGTTAAGAATTTACTTAGATCAGGGTACTACATCAATGGGACACTATGTCTCGCCACAAAAATGTATGTAAATCCCCAGCTCTCTGAAAGTCCAACTACTATCCCACAGAAACTGCCCTCCATCCAGCCTGGCTGAAGAGTCACCAGCTTTGATATTGCCACCAGTTCCCAGATTCCCAGTCCTCGAATCTGTAAAGTCATTCTATAAGACAGAGGTGGGTCAGGCATCCACATTTGCAATAAATGTCCCTGATGACTGGCTGATTTGGAAAACACTAGTTAAGGGAAGGACATGTTCATTCCTGCTTGGTCTTCGGCCCATTCTGAAGGTGGCATGAGCAAGCAGGCTGAGCGGTATTTCCCTCCCTGCTACTTAGGCTAGGAGGGTCCCGAGGGCAAGGAAGGGGTACAGAACTTGGCAGGGGGTAGCTGACGTACTCTGGAGTCCCTCTTGGGGCCTCATTAACTACCGGTTTCCAGTGAGGTAATGGGCTGGGGGCATCTCCTGCTGACGCCACTGGGCTAGAGAGCCCTGTGGGTCATCTGACCTTTCCTCCTGCCTCAAGCTTGAACATTTATTCAGAACCCCCAGAAGAGACCTCTCTTTAGCAAACAGACTATATTCCTAAAGAAGCAATGCTATCCTCTTCTCAGAATGGGGAGTGAGCCCTACTCCGTACTCAGCTCTCCCAATATTGGTCCTCTCCCAAAGGGGTACAGCAGGGCCCTCAGTCACCCAGAGACTATCATTGAGGATAGAAATAGGTACAGAAACAGAGCCTTGCGTTCCTGGAGAGCAGAAGAAATTTTAATTACCATGTTTGGTCTTGAACGTGCACCATTCTACTTGTTGACTCGGCTGTGTTTTGGCTGCTGAGCCACTGTCATCTTCCCCCAGATCCACTGGCACTAAAAAGGGGTTATCTAGGTGGGGACACGGCAGATGATTAAGGCAGGGTGTGTGTGTGTGTGTGTGTGTGTGTGTGTGTGTGTAGCCAGTATAATTCACAAGCATGCCAGTATAATTCACATGCATGCCAGAGCACACACACACGCACACACACAGAATACTCAGAGACTGTCCCTCTAACAGGGAGCCAGGGGACTCCTAAGATGGGCTCCAGAAGAAATGGGAAGTTTAACCAGCAAAGCTGTGAAGCCTATCAGGAGCCTGCTGCCATGTATCCCACAAAAGGATGTAGACCACCCTCTGGGTGTGGGGCAATCCCACATAAGAGTGAATGGTAGCATTCTTCAGAGCTTCTGCTCTATTGTGTCACCATTGGCTGGGGGCTCTCACCCACACCCTGCCCCCACCCTGGCAGCCTCTATCTTGGAAGGAACCAGTTCTCTATCTGTGGAGGGGACAACATTCCTTCCCAGGAACCTTCTGGAAGGGGAGGAAATAGAAAGATGGAGGAGGCATTGAATTAAGAAAGACTAGGGGGGAAATTGAAGTCTAACCCCCTCCCCCAACAGACTCCCCCCAGACACCAGGGTGCATGCACACTTTCATTCAAATTCCTTGTACTTAATTATGAGAAAATATATGGGTGAAAGCACCCTCCATACATGGGGTCTCTTTTTGGACCTAGATACAGATAAGGAGGTCAAAGGGCCAGGGGAGGTAGCCCTCTTGGAGGACTGTTTGGCTGCAGTTAATTCTTGTGGAAGGATGAGCCACATCCATCCCTTACAATTCTGATAAAAGCTACAAACCATTTTCGTTATAGATAAGTCCATATTATCACCACATAGGGTACAACCCCAACAGTTTTACACATAGAACAGCAATATCAAGGACCCCAAATCTATCCACAAGTCCTCTGGGAATTAACAGACTTCCCCCTCCCCAACTTCATACAAAAGGCGGACACAGCTCAGTCAGTGTTCCCCACTACCAAAGAGACCACAGAAACACTGTTCCTAATGGTTCCTGAGCCCCCCCCCACAGTCCCACAAAGGGACCCTCCATCAGATCCACAAATCTTTTACATAATCAGCCACATCTTGGCGCAGTCTGCCTGAGCCTGATCCATTTCCCAACATCTCAACAGATCCCAGGCACCCAGAAACCAGGTGACCCTCTCGGCTCACTTCACCCTTCTTTTACCCAGAAATAGCCCGACCCCAAAGATGTGTGTGCTGCCGCAGAAGAGCCTCACCAACACTCACTCCAAAAGCCCAGTCAGCAGCCAAGATGCCGGAAGCCACATCCACTTCTCTCTGTCCCTGCTTGGGTCCAGCCTGGTCACCAGCAGCACCCCAACCCTTCACTGCCCCACCCACACTATAAGCGGTCACTGCTTCTCTCCAAATTGAGGCTTCAGGAAGAAACCAAGCTGAGAGGGAGGAGGTTGGGCTATGGGCCCCATTCCTCCTGATGGCCCCCACCATTGGCAAGTCTCCAAAGGAGCTCGTCCCTCCCTGTCACCCCTTTGGCTTGGGGGGGCACTGACCTGGTGGGAAGAGGCAGGAGAGGAGACTGGGGTGATGTTGGGATGATGCAGGGGGACAGGACCCCGGCAGCTGCATCTGTCTCCGAAGACAGAGAGAGGAGCGAGTGGCCTCAGCATCCCCCCCTCAGGCCTGGCCATCCATCGCCAGCTGGGAACCTGAGCTGCTCCCTCAGGAGGAAGGAAAGGGAACCAAGGAGATCCCAGCCCCCCCCCCACCCTGCATTCCCCACCCCCACCTCCCCACCCACTGGATTTAAATGTACAGGAACTCCCAAGGCAGCAGTATGTAACACACACATGCACGCGTGCGCACATGCAAGTGCGCACCCATTTGCTGTCATACTAGCACACACAGACAGACACATGGACTGTCACCAGAGCCACCACCAAGGGGAGGAGCTTCCATGGTTGGGTGAAGAGAGCATTTTCCGTCCCTTGTCATCCAAACAGACCAAGTACTACCACAATGCCACCCTGAGCTAACTCACAGCCTGGGAGCTGACTACTGTGGGGACCCTCAGCTGATGGGCAGGGAAGGGAACCCAGAGAGCCAGACCAAAATCAAAACTCAGGTGGTAAGAAAGGAGGTCTTTAAGAGCTCATGGAAACCCTGAGTTCTTCAGCTCTAGAACATGGAGGGTGGTAAGCCCACTCAACAAAGCTCTTCATGTAACTAGGAGCTAGACACTCAGCTGAAGGAGTTAGATACACTTGATATCCCAGGACCCACACACACCCCATTCCACATTTTTGGAGGATGAACTCCATGCTAAACAGTCATTCTGCAACAACAATAACAGCAACAATAATGTATGCGTTTGAGATGGTGGCCAAGACAGACCTCATTTTATCTCAGATCTACCTAGTGGTCTTTTTCTTCTTACCCAAGCACTCCTATAGAGAGAATCCTGGGAGAAGGTGGATTTGAGCTTTTAAATTCCAAAAGAAAGGTACCCAGAGTGGGGGAATGGGGAAGCACACAGGAAGAGAAAAGACGTCAAGAAAAGGGTTCACTTTCGGTTTCTTGCTTTTTAGATTATGAATATAAAGGGGGTGTTAGCTAAGATGGGGTTGTTAACCCTTCCTGAATCATGGGGACTGTAAGTCACCATGTCTCCTTCTACTGACAGCCCTCTGCCAGCAATACCCTCAGGCTAAATAACCTCACCAAAATACACCAACTAGGATCCAACTAGAACACACCGCCCTCCCGGCCTCCCAACCCAGGCTGGGCCACTGACCCCATCCTGGCCAGCTCACAACCAACCCACCAACATACAGGAAGGGGGGCATTTGCCTGGGGGTGGAGGTATTCAGGAGGGATGCAGGGAGGACCAGTTGCCACTGGAATTATAATCAAGGCTATTTGGGGAGGCAGCCCTGAGTCTTCTTTGCCAAAGTGCCAAGAAAAGAATTATTGAAACTTTTGTTGTTATTTTGGCTTGGGCAGTAAATTGGCCCTTGGAGTTAGGAAGACAGCAAAGGAAGGCAGTAAAAACCAATGTTCAGGCAACTTCAGAAGATAGGTAGCAAATTATTTATTTCTCCTGTTTCTCAACTCTCTTTCTACATCTCAACACCCCAACGCTACACCTAGGCCTGGAGCCTCCTGCCAAACAAACTTTGCAAATAAAATTTTCAACCAGGAAAAACGGGCCTGGGGCCAAGTTCCATTCAAATAAGCAAATACCCCACACAATAGTCTGATTCATCCCCAGGCCTAGTTATACAAGCCTGGCTCAGGGTGAGAAAATAAATATGGATATAAGTGTCCACACTGGGCGCTGGGGAGAGTGAAGTGGTTAGGGACTGGGGGAGGGGACTGAAGGATTCCTTGAGACAGAAGACCCCCCACGCCCCACTTCTAATTCCATAAAGACAACAAAACTACTCACCTTCAGCGAGCCACGTCTCTTGGAAGTGACTGAGATCCTGGAAGAGATCTGATGGGTGAATATTGGAATTGGTGATGAGGTGGAGAGGATATGGGTAAAGACCTGACGAGCCCGGGTTACAGCCTCCCCACTGGGATAAGGGAAGGAGAATGATCAGAGTCCTCTGGGTGGTTTAACTTTTGGAGAAAAGTGGGTTGGGGAGGTCCAGGATAGGGCTTTGGGATGTGTGTGGGTTAAGGAGAGGGGTCGCAGTTAAGTTTGGTTCTTTACCTTCTGAGTCGGAAGGCGGCAGGGAGCCCGGGTCCATGAGCTTCCCCTGCGGGACCATCAGCGCTTCGCCCAAGCTCCCATTTCCGGGAGATTTCTGCTGGAAGGAGGGGGGAGAATGCCCCCGAATCACCCTAAGGAGTCTAGCTTGGGGGTGGGGGTGGGGTCCCGGGGCGGCTCAGGGGCTAGGCCTCCCTGGATCCCACTGAGACCCCCCGGGAGGGGGCTCTGGGGCGAGTAGGGGCGGGGTGCGGGGCGGGGGCGGGTGTGGAGGCCAGCGCGGCGCTCACGCTGCAGAAGGTGTAGGGCACTCGCTGGTCCAAGTATCCGCCTTTCATCCTCCGCTCCATCCGGCCGCTCCCTTCGGCCACACGGCCGGGCCCCCGCGCGGAGGCAGAGACCTAGGAGGGGGGGAGGCAGTTCGTACACGGTCCCGGGAGCGCTGCGGGGGGGATGGGGCGATCGCGAGGCTTCGGGTCGGACAGTGAAACTTCTCGGACTCCCTGGGACCTGCGTGGCCAAGTGCCGCCACCGCCACTCCCCTCCCGCCAAAGGAGGTCCCACCTGCTCCCGCGAGCTGGGGTCGGCGTGTCTGCTTTCTGCAACCCTGCTCAGCCCGGGCTGGGTTACATAAGACGTGTGTGTGCGCGTGTGAGTGTGTGTGTGTGTGTGTGCGTGCGCGCGCAAGGCGCACACCATTCGCACGCCCATAACTCAGGCGCCCCCTCCAGCCCCGAATCCCGACGCCTCCCACCCCCGCCCCGGAATGTGCGGAAGCGGGCGCCGAACAGAGAGTGTGATGTGTGGGAGATGAAGCGGGGAATCAGACACTCTCCCTTCCTTCCCCTTCCGCAGCTTCACCTGAGGCCCGCGCGTCTGTGCAGGAGCCGAGGGGGGATGCTCAGCATGCCCGGGGGATGACACAACTAAGGTGGAGGGGCTAGGCCGGAGCGAGGCGGCCTGAGCCCCGCGTCCCCAGAGCCCCGGTTTGTTTTCCGGGCGCAGCAGACAGTTGTGAGCCCAGGGGAGCAGCTGATTGGTGCATTTCCTTTGCCTCAGCCTCCGTTCTCGCTCCCCCCCGCCACCCCCGGTTCCCTTTGTTTCATTGACTTTTGTGAATGAAACCCCAGGGCCGGGCACGCCCGCCAATCCGCAGACTCGCCTAGCCTGGCTTGAGGGCGGAGTTTCCCATCCACGGAGGCCAATCAGAATGTAGGGGCTGTCTCTCGGCTTCATTCACTTCTTAGACTTCCATTCATAAAAAAATAAACTCATTTCGGCCCTAGTTCATTCATAAAGAATTGAGAAAAAGAGAGGGAAGCTGAGGACCGGGCAGCTTCTCTATCGGTTCCGGCGTGGGCTTTGGGTCTGAGGAGCTCTGAGCCCCTCCGGCTGGCGTTAGCACACGCCTCTGTGCTTCTGTGCATACGTGGGAGAGTGAACACGCCTGTGTGCCCTGGGGGGAAGGGGAGGCAAACGAACTTGTGTGCCCAGAGGAACTATAATAACTAGCATTTATGAAGAGCTCTGCCTCCACGTGCTCATTTCCTTCCCATAACCCGGTGCCACGGAGCTATTGTTTGCTTTTTTTTTTTTAACAAGTGAAAATGGAAGAAAGCTAAGAAAGAGATGTTGTCCCGCACCTGAGGTAACTCAGCTAGTCAATACTTCTTGGCATTCGAGCCTCAAAGCCATCACATCCCTGTGTAGCCCTGTGAGGCCATGAGATTCAGTGAATTAAGCTAAGTGAATTAAACAATAGATGCACACTCGTGCTCAGTAAATGTAAAATGGCATGGATACAGTTTTCTCAAGGGCCTGTGTTCTGTAGAGCTGCTTTGTCTGTGACTTGCTTTATCATTCCTTCATTGCTGTGAAAACCAGAGGCTCAAGGACAAGTGATGTCCCCTCTCTTTGCCATCTTACCTTTCATCTGAAGGCTAGCCAGAAAAGGAAGAACTCCCAAGTGACTTGATCAAAGGCGTGGATGGGTTTCAAGTTGTTTTGTAACTTCACTCCTTCATTCAATAAGTATCTGCGATGCCCAGTGCTGTGTGGTAGACTGTGAGAAAGACTGCCTCCCTTGGGGTCCGGGTTGCTCTAGCTGCCACCACAAGGACCCAAAGGTCCATGGGGCTGGTTTCAAAATCCATCTATCTAATCAAACACCCCTGATTTACAGGTGAGGCAGTCCCGAGAAGGACGTGATACATGTGATCTCTTCCAGTCTGTAGGAGTCAGAACTGGGACAAGAAAATTAACTCCCTGGCACCGGAATAGAACTCATTCTGCAGCACCAACTCCCTCCCCCCTTATCTGCCAAACTGTTCTTTAAAACTCAAACTTGCTGCCCCTCTCCCCCAGGGAGCTTTCCTTCGACAACGAGAGCTTGGGTCAGTCCATATCCCTGGTGAGGTATCATTCATTCTGTTTCCTGTTACAGAAACCCCTGTGTATGCACAGGGAGCCCTGCAGGGCTCAAAGAAGGATCTATTTGTAAGAACTCCTTGAGCCTCGCTCATTCTCAAGAGTACAAAATGCCTGTCAGGTAAAAAGCTACAAGAAAAAGCAAAGTAATGGAGTTTTGCAGGCACCCTGCCCAAGGAAGGAGAGGCAAGCCCAAGCAAATCCCAGCTTAGGGTGGGGTGCGAGTTCCTGGGCCAGGAGGAGTGGGGGAGGAAGGCAGGCAGTTCTAGGAAGAGAGCTCTGATGTGGTCTTCACGAAGGTTCACTTGGGTCCCTGAGTGAGCATTGGGTGCTCCAGTTGGGGCCTGTCCAGGGCTGCCTGTCTGGTTCTGAGCTCTTCTTTTCTTTGGAGGGCCCTGGCTACTCAATATTCCCCCTCCTTCCCTCACCCTCCCCAGGCCTGGCAGAGACCAAAGGAGCCTACCTCCCTGTCTCTAGCTCAGCCTGCAGACCCAGTGAGAAAGTACACTGCAACTGCAGCTGTCACACTTGCCTCGGCCTCTGGCTGAGCATGCAGGTTAAGATCAGGGACATTTCCGAAGGGAACACTGGAGCCTCTTCTCCAACGGGGCCCGAGGTAGCAGAGAAGAAGAGAGAGGCTGAGGTGCAGACTGGGACTCACGTTGTGGGTTAAGTGACATTGACAGAGCCAGCCTTGTGTGTATGTTCATCAGTTCCTGCCACCTGCCATCCACACCTTTACAAGAGGTGACAATGGAGGCCTTCCAAACGCACACTACCCCCAAGGGTCCCCAAGTACAGATTGAGGATACCCCCAAAGAGACTCACTTTAAGGAAGCACAGGAGGCTGCTTGGAGGACATTGCCACACCTGACCTGCACTGTCACCACTCAGATGCTGACTCTCAGGCTTCCTTTATGCGTTGACTTGCTTCCTGACTCCTCTAATATACTTTCAAGAGAGGCTGGGCAGGTAAATACTCTCTTCCTCCAGTAGAGTGGGGGGCTGGACTCTAACTTGTTTCCTAGGAGTTTAAACTCTAAAATGTAAACGTGGACTTTAGAGATAACAAATTTTCATACAAAGGCAGCCCATAGTTTGCTATAGAAGCTGGGAGACCCGGAGTACAGGCATGGAAAGGAAGAAAGCTGTTTAAGGTGCCTGAATGCAGCACCATGCTGACTCTGGAGTCATCAGAGAGGCGGACTCTCCCCACACAGCTTTTATAATGTTTTTCTTAAGTTTGCTTTATTTTGATTTTATTTTATTTATGTGTATGTGTAGGTATGTGTGGGTGCCTACAGAGGCACTGGCTCTCCTGAAGCTGCAGGTTAACAGGCAGTTGTGAGCCATCTGGTGTGGGTGCTGGGAACAGAACTCAGGCCCTCTGGAAGAGCAGTATGTGCTCTAAACTGCTGAACATTTCTCCAGCCCATGTTTTGTTCTCTCTCTCTCTCTCTCTCTCTCTCTCTCTCTCTCTCTCTCTCTCTCTCTCTCTCTCTCTCTCTCTCTCTCCCTCCTTTTATGCTTTCTTTTCTTCCTTTCCTCCTTTCCCCTTTTTGAGACAGGGTCTCATATGACTCATTCTGACTCAGAACTCCTTATGTAGCTAGGATGGTCTTAAAATGTTGATCCTCCTGCTTCAGTGTACTTATGGTTTGCTTGGTCTTTTGAAACAGGGTCAGATTCTAGGTCTCCCAGGCTGGCCTTAAATTTATGATCCTCTGCCTTGTCTTCCTAGAGTGCTGGAATTACAGGTAAGCAACAGCATACCTAGCCCACATAGGTTTTGGGGGAGTGAAAGGCAGGGGGCTAGATTTGGTCCTCAGAGTTGTGTTAGCTGGGGACTTTCCATGGGTAACTGGTCCAGACTGACTATTTGCAGGGACAGAGAAGTCTTCAGGCTTGGCTTCTGCAGAACCTTGGAAAGCAGTTTCAGGCACTTAAAGGGAGAATTCGAGGATAATGCAAGGTTGAGGAATGATACCAATAGGATCCCTTTGGTGTCTCCCAGGCTAGAGCTTTCTCCAGGGAGAATGAAACAGATAGCAGAATCTGTGGTGGGGGGAGGATTGTGTTAGATCCTTCCCATGAGCTGGGTTAGTACAACTAAAACCAAACCAAATGAACTGTGTCACTCTTAGACTTCCTTTTGTCCTTTTCTTACTGGCCCAATTTCTCTTGTTTCCTTCCAACTGCAGGGGCTCCAGACCCTCCTCCATGCCATGAATGGAATGTGCACCTCAGGAAACTAATTGCTTGAATCAGTGCGCGTCTGTTCGCCTCACTGAAGAGAGAGTATATGGCTTTTATCAGGGTCGCCACAGAGTAGATCTGTAATCACCCCATCCCCACCCTTCAGGTTAGAAACATGGCCCTGTTTCACACTACTCTACTGAAAACAGAGCAAGGGTGCATCGCTGTGGCAGAGTACGCTTAGAGGAGGGTGAAAAGGCTGCCTCCCTTTTTCCAGTTCAACTTCCGCTTGCCTGAGTGTTCCCCACCCCCACCCCCACCCCCTCATCCCCACCCTCCCACTCCCTTCTCATGGCAGACCTCAAACTCAGTGTGTAGCATCCTGATCTTTTTACTCCATCTGAGTGCCGAGGTCACAGGTGTGCACTATGCCCAGATGAACCCTCTCTTGAGACTCCACTAAACAAGGGCTCTCCAGACAGTTAGCAAAAGATGTGATGGGCCCAGAGGAGGATGAGAACAATCTTGCTCAATCCCTGGGGCTTCCTGGTGGAGGCCAACAGTCCCTAAACAAAAGTCCTGGAGATGAGGACTCTGTCCCTCGGATGATGCAGGGCTAGGTGTCCTCGAGAGCCTCCATGAAATCAGGAGGAACCCAAATGACTTCCGGGGCATCTCCTTTGCAGTCAGTGGTCTGATGTGGGTCCCTGGAGACACCACCATTTGTGTGGGACAATTGCAACATTCCCAGGAGTAGAGCATGGGACCTTTGTGGGACTGAGCCAATTCCAAAGTGGGTCTGATCTAAGGACTCTGCAGGAATGGGAACTCAAAGTTTGAGGACCTATAATTCATACTTGTAAATCTAGTGAGTGCCTGCAGGAGATGGCTTAGTAGATGATGTGCCGGATGCCAAGCCTGGTGACTTGAGCTTGATCCCTAGGACCTACATAGCTAAAAGAGAACCAACCCCCCCCAAGTAGTCCTTTGACCTCTACACATGGGCATCCTTGAACATGAGCACGCACGTGCGCGCGTGCACGCGCGCGCGCGTGCACACACACACACACACAGAGAACAAAAAAAGTGAGTAATACTTTAATTTTTCTCCCTTTTCTGTGTATTGTGTGGGGGGGTGTACATACTCAAATATGTGTAGGCACACATCATGCATGGGTGCCTGTGCATATGTGTGTCTGCAAATGTGGACGTCTAAAGTTGAGACAGGTAGCTTCCTTGCTGACTCTCATCTCATTTTGCTGAAGCAGAGTCTCTGGCTGAACTTGGAGCTTGCCAACTTGGCTGGTGTAGACAGCCAGCTTGCCCAGGGGATTCCCTGTTGTCACTTCCTTCACCCTGGGATTATGGACAGGCCGCCATGCCCACCGGACATGTTCGTGAGTATTGTGATCTGAGTTCTGGTCCTCATGCTTGTTCAGGACGCTCTTTCCTCACTGAGCCATTCATAAAACCCCACATTGTAACTTTTTAGAATTGTTAACTGCATTTATTTGTTTATTTGTCTGGTGGCACATGCTTGCTGCAGCATGCATGTGAAGGACAGAGAACAATGTGAAGGCTCTCTTTCCCCTCTTTCCTTCTGCCGTGTGGGTGGGGATCAAACTCAGGTGGTCAGGCTGGGCGAGCAAGTGCCTCAACCTGGTGCCCAATCTCAGTGGGCCCATGTTAGCATTCTTAAACAAAGCAGAGTGTGCACTGCCCTCTTTTTCCCTGTACCGAGAGGAAAGCCTGAGCCAGGAGGCCAGAGGAAAGCAGTTTCTATTTTTAGAAGGTGCTGGTGACTCTAGCTTTCCACATTGGTTGCCTGCAGCAGCTCAGGACTCCCCTGAACACGCAAAGCTTCTTTTTATTTTTGGCTCTGTCCTGTCTCTCCCTGTCCATTTAGATTTCCATCTCTGTTTCTAGAAGTACAGGCGTTCACAGATGAGCCCTCCCAGAAAACTGCAGGATCGAAGGTTTTTGTTTGTTTTCAGTTCTTTGCCCTTTTGGTGGGAGAGAGACAAACGGACAAATGCTAGCAGTCCGAAGGATCAGAATGGAATTGGAGCCAGTTGGCCAGAGTGCAGGACGATCCCCTTTTTAATTAAGTGTGGGCTTGAATTATGAGGGGCCATGGCTCCTGCTGGGAGGGGCTCTGCTGAGGGAAGGCAGTTTTCTCTCTTCACAGATTAAGCATCATTTATTCCACTTAGTCTCTCCTCACTTCCCTGAGAGTGTCTATATTTGTTCTTGCCAGAAATAATGGACAGCTCTATGCTCACCCAGCAGAGGTAGAGCTAGGGAACCCCAGGGCTGGCAAAACCTGGGGACCATTCCTGGAAATTATTTTGGAGGGAATAGTGAGGTGTGTGTCCTTTCAAAAAAATAATTAAAAAATATTTGAGACAGAGTCTCATGTATCCCAGCCTAACCATAACTAAGACCCACAATGTAGCTGAGGATGAACTTGAATTTCTGCTCCTCCTGCCTCTCTGTCTTCAGAACGACAGAACTGCAAACTGCACCACCACACTGTTTTCCCTCAGGCCTAGATATGGAGCCCAGGCTACTCAAGCACCTTGTCCACTGAGCTGTTTCTCCAGCCCAGGTTTTACTTTCAAAGGTTCCCACTACCTCCCCACCAAAGGAAACTCTTTCTTTGCCCTTTCTAGCCCTTAGCAGTCCCAAAATCACTAGGCTTCTTTTTTAGCTCGAGGAGCTGGCTGCAGCTGCCAATTGATTTCTCCTGTAGATTTTCATTTGTCCCTCTGGCCACTGGAGCCTAGATAGACTCATATGGTAGTTTATAGCAGTGGCTGTCAGTTTACAGTTTAGGGCAGAGCTGATGTCCCAGTCACTCCTTGGGGACCTGGGTGGAGACTACATCAGGAGAACACACTGAGAGGACACAGTGCCTAGCCAGGTGACAATCAGACATTCATGTCTATGAGTTGACATTCCAAAATGAGGCGTTTGTGTGTGAGCTTTAAACTTCATTGTTTCCTGATCCTTTCCAGATGTGTCATCTTGTTTCATTTCCCCTGTGCCCTACAAAGTGGGCATCTGGAGTTCCACACTGTAGTTGAGCTCTTGGAAGTTCAGAGAGCAATTAGCCTTGTGCCACCGTCAGTGGGAGAAGAGACCAAACTCTCATTTCCATACACCCAGGGTCTATGTCTCATCCTCTGCTAACTCAGAGGTTAGCAATTCTAAGCTGGTAGAGAGGGTAACAGGTTGTTTCTTATTGTTCTTTGTTTTGTTTTTCAGACAGGGTCTCATGTAGCCCAAGTTGGCCTTGAATTTGATATGTATTGAAGGATGACCCTGAACTTAAGAAAATTATTTGTTAAATATTATTATTTTGAAGTTTAAATTTAATGTGTTCCCCTGCATATATGTCTTTGTTTCGTGTGCACGCAGTGCCCGTGGATTCCCTGACTGGAATTAGAGATGTTGTGACCACTGTGTGGGAGCTGGGAACTGAACCCCAGGCCCTCTGGAAGAGCCACCAGTGCTTTTTTTTTTTTTTTTTTTTTTTTTTTTGGTTTTTCGAGACAGGGTTTCTCTGTATTGTTTTGGAGCCTGTCCTGGAACTCACTCGGTAGACCAGGCTTGGTCTCGAACTCACAGAGATCCACCTGCCTCTGCCTCCCGAGTGCTGGGATTAAAGGCATGCGCCACCACCGCCTGGCCGAGCCACCAGTGCTTTAACTGCTGGACCACCCATCTCCCTAGTACCCAACTTCCAACCCTCCTGTCCCTGCCTCCTGAGTGCTGCTATTAAAGACCTGTGACACCACACCTGGTCTATATAGCACTGGAGATTGAACCCTGGACCTCATGCATGCTAGGGAAACATGTCAACTGAGCTATTACTCCAGTCGGGCAATAGCAAATTTTAAACAAAACAAAAAACAAACAACACCCCTCACACACAGTTTTGTTGTTTAATTTTCTAAACTATTTTTGGAAACAGGATCTCATTATGTTGCACAGTTTGATATGATTTCCGGTCTTCAGATAACTTGACCCTGCCTAACCCTTACCTGCTTGATATTTCCAATTTCTTTTTCCCTCCTACAAGTCAGTCTCACTTTTCTGTTAAGGAACACATGTTAAGGTCTTGCTAATTGTGTACCCTCTTAGGGGGTACTCTGATATTTTCTTAAATTGTGCAGCAGACATGAATGTCTCTTACTGATAGGGGGTAGCATTTTGCTCTCAAAAAAATTGAGAGTGTAAAGTATATTTAATTAAAATGATAAATCTGATTTTCAGTTCGGTTTTTACTACTGCTAAAACAAATATATTTGTAGAAGGCTGCAGCCATCAGACCAAAAGAGTTAGAGCTGCTTTTCAGGCCTGTCTGTCTGAACCTTTCATCGAATCGACAAAGAAACTGAGAGGCTCAAGTTGGAGACCCTGAAGCCCCAACAATGAGTGAGTGACCAATGTAAAGGTGGCCACAGCGGTTTCTTCTCTCCCCTGCTTTAATTCCTGGTGCAACCCGGGGTGGGAACTGTCAGGCTCTTCTTTTTATTTTTATTTTTATTTTTTAAGGATTTATTTATTTATTACAGATACAGTTTGTCCACA
This sequence comes from Mesocricetus auratus, assembly GCF_017639785.1. Classification (NCBI taxonomy): domain Eukaryota; kingdom Metazoa; phylum Chordata; class Mammalia; order Rodentia; family Cricetidae; genus Mesocricetus; species Mesocricetus auratus. Next base: position 80,779,766 of record NW_024429191.1, on the reverse strand, counting down.
TGCCAGAAGAGGGCATGCACCATATTGAATTGTAGATGGTTGTGAGCCACCATGTGGTTGCTGGGAATTGAACTCAGGACCTCTGGAAGAGCAGTCAGTGCTCCTAACCTCTGAGCCATCTCTCCAGCCAGACTCTTCTTTTTAAAGGCTGTTACTTTCCTTGGGGTGTATGAGGACTTAGCACACACAGAGCCCCGCTGTGGTCCATCCTCAGCTCACACTGGGCATGGATGGTGGCACACGATATGATCCCAGTATTCAGAAGGTGAAAGGAGGCGAGGAGGGAAGGTTCAAGACCAGCCTCAGATACACAACGACTTCGAGGCCAGCCTGGGCTGAATGAAACTCAGTCTCATTTTTTTTAAGTGATCTCCCCTACCATGCAGACAGACTCCAGCCCCTCCCAACCTCCCAGCGGATGCCACTCACTCTCCCCAGTTCTCCCTGGTTTCTCTGGCCCCTTTGTGGCTTCTCTGCCTGAAGCCTTGGTCTATGACCAGTTACATTTGCTTCTCTTCTTTTCTGTTTGTCATTTTGGTGGCCAGACCTTTGTTTCTTCTTGTCCTAGCAGAGCTGAAGACAGATGCTATTGAGTTCATATCTCATAGCGTGCTTAAAGCTGCACATGCAAACCACTTACCGAGCAGATGAGGCATCCATGTGGGAATCGAAGTCAAAAGTCATACAATGGGGTACTCTTCCCTTGGACCTTCCCCTACTCTTGGGAGTCCTTAATAAATCTACATTTATTCTGCCCTTTAAAAAATGTTCTTTGGTGAAATTTTATTTATTTTTGTAGCCTGGGGATGGAACCCAGACCCTCAAATATGCAAGGCAAGTGTTTCACTATAGAGTCACACCTTCAGACCCGGTGAAAGCGTATTTTAATGGTTTATTTTTATTATCAGTGTTTGATTGGTGGTCAGAGAACAATTTCCTAGTGAGTCTTTGCTTCCACCTTTTACATGGATTCTGGGGATTGACTCCTGGTTACCAGCCTTTACCCCGCTGAGCTCTCGTTGGCCTGCCACTGAGAGTTTATGATTGTTCTCATTCCCACTCTTGGGGCTTTGCTGTCTGTGCCTTACCGCTGGCAGCCATGCTGTTCGGTTTCTAGCGGCCTTATCCTAAGATGGTCTGCACTCATATGCAGTCTGCTGTGGACCTCCTGATCAGACTAGAGCATCTTCTTGTTGACACACATGTTGTGGACTGTGAGTACTTTGGCATGAATGGATTAAGAACACAAGAGTTGGGTTTAGTGACAAATGCTACTGGGGGAGTAGAAGACCAGAGGACAACCTTAGGTGTCATTCCTTAGGCACTATCTACATTTCTTTCTTCTCTTGTTTTTTTTTTTTGTTTTTTTTTGTTTTTTTTTGGTTTTTCGAGACAGGGTTTCTCTGTAACTTTGGAGGCTGTCCTGGAACTAGCTCTTGTAGACCAGGCTGGCCTCGAACTCACAGAGATCCGCCTGCCTCTGCCTCCCAAGTGCTGGGATTAAAGGCGTGCGCCACCAACGCCTGGCTTTCTCTTGTTTTTGAGTCATGATCGCTCACTGGTCTAGAACTTGCCAAGTAAGCCAAGTAGGTCAGGGCAGTGAGGCTCTGAGATCCCCCTGTCTCTACCTCCCTAGCCCTAGGACTGCAAGCATGCATCACCACACTTGACTCTTACATGACTTCTGGGGATCAAACTTCGCTGACTGAGCTATCTCCTTAGCCCTCTGGCTTCCTCCCTTATTTTCCTGACAGTTTTTCTTTTTTTCCTTCTTTCTTTTAGGATTCTAGAGACAGGGTCTCCTGTAGCCTAGGCACCAAATCTCAGTTGGTTGCTGGGAATTGAACTAGGACCTCTGGAAGAGCAACCAGTGCTCTTAACCACTGAGCCACATCTCTAGTCCCCGCCTGATCCTTCTATTCTTATAAAAGAGTGCAACTCTCTGGCAACTAAAATTTCAAATCTATGAACCAGGGTCCTGAGTTCATTCCCAGAAACCACATGGTGACTCACAACCATCTATAATGAGAGCTAATGCCCTCTTCTGGCCTGCAGACATAGATGTAGGCAGAACACTGTATATATAACAATTAAATAAACAAAAATAAATAAATAAATAAATAAAATCTCAAATCTATGAGCCTATGGGGGCCATTCTTATTCAAACTGCCTTCAACTCTTGTGCCTTCTGTCTCAGCGCCCTAGAGTGCTGGACATACAGGCACGCATCACTACACCAGCAATATTTTTCAATGATTATAAAAGTCAAACTAAACAATCAGGAAGTGTGGGGGGGGGGACTTGCCTGAAGCCACCCAGCTAGGAAAGGGCTCAGCCCACTTCTCAACCCATGGGATATGATTTCAGAAGCCTAAGCCTTGACTACAGCTTAGGGCAGGCCTGAACTTGGGCGTTCCAAGTGGGGAGACAGAAAGCTCTCCTTGACTGGAGAGATCATAGAAGAACTTCTGGAGGAGGCGGCAATGGAGCAGACATTGAGGTAGGACAGGCTGGACCTCAGGCTGGGGGCAGGTTAGTCCTGTCGGAGGAGATGGTAGCAGGACAGAAGACTGGGATGTGGAAGGTACTGAAGATGGAAGGCTGGGAAGACTCTGGGGTGGTTCTGAGGTATCTCGTGTTTGTGGCCTTTCAAGTCCGTGTGTTGGCTGGCCGTAGAGCAGACAGAGAGATCCCAGGCCTGCTTATCCAGCTCTGCACACACCAGTGGCTTTGGGCTTTGTCCCAGAACTCAGGCAGTGTGGTTTCCTTGAGTGCAGTCTGGGATGGATCCTCCCTAGAGAATCCAGGACTGGCTTGTGACTGTCCCATGAGTCCTCAAACACTGGTGCTTGTAGAAGGACTTTTCCCTCCCCACCCACCAGTTTCCAGAGAACCAACATGGAGACTCAGTATTAATTATAAATGGTGGTTCAATAGCTCAGGCTTATTACTAACTAGCCCTCACAACTTACATTAACCCATTCCTATTAATCTATGTATTGTCACGTGGTTTATGGCTTTACCTGTCTGTTAGCATGTCTTGCTTCCTCTGTGTCTCCTGGTGACCTCTCTGACTCTGTCCTTCTTCTTCCCAGAATTCTCCTAGTCTGGCTCTCCTGCCCAATCTTTCCTGCCCAGCTATAAGCCAGTCCGCTCTTTATTAACTAATGAGAGTGACACATATTTACAGTGTACAGAGATTGTTCCACAGCAGATGCTAAGGAAGAGGAGTCAGCTTTCTTCACAGATGTGTGTCTGTGTATTCTCCTTACTAGCTTTGACTGGACCTCTGCAGTCCTCTGGAATACAGTGAAGCAAGCTTCTGTCAGGGACTCCATTTGGAAGTTTAGCAGCTCATGCCCCAAAAGGATGAACTTCAGAGTTAGGGAGCTGGGCCAAGTGGGTGAAAGACTTACTGAATAAGCACGAAGACCCGAGTTCAGATCCCCAGCACCCAGGTAAAAACCCAGAAATGGTAGGGAGCACTCGGAAGCCCACTGTTGGGAGGAGGATCACAGGTGCTCACTGGCTCCAACAGTCTAGCCAGTTGGTGAATTCCAGGCTTAGTGAGAAACTCTGTCTCAAAAAATAAGGTGGAGAGTAAAGTAATAGAGGCAGACAGTAGACCTCTAGACTCCACATACACACACATGCATATGTGAGCATGTGTACACACACACACACACACACACACACACACACACACACACACACACAGGATGAGCCTCAGGCCTCCAGCCTGGGTCCTTGGCACCTGTATCAGTGCATAATAAATGCTTGTGGGTGGAGGACTGAGTAAGTGGGTGCCAGGGGAGAAAATTGTCCACAGGGATGTAAAGCAGGCCTGTACCTGTCGATGGCTTCCTGTTTAGCCAGGGAGGTGGGTGGGCCTGAAAGAATTATATTTACTAATAACATTTTTCCTATCTTAAGTTTGAGGTACGGGAGGCCACCTGGAGGATGGTCAATTCTAGGGTGGAAGCCACGTCCACTCCCGAAAGAGGTGTGGCTACTTCAGGCCCATGCAGAGCGGTTCTGAGCTGCACTTGATGGTTAGCTAAGGTGGTTTTCCTGGAGGTCTTGCAGTTTCTCGTGCCAGTATCTCGCTTGGCCTCTGCCATTCTCTGCCAAGGATGGACACTATGGGCCATGACCTAGTGCAGAGATGTCACTGATAGGGTATGTTCTGCTGGCACTAGTAGTCTCGCTGGGAAAGCGGTAGGGAGGACTTGGCAACTTAAGTTCTTGTCACTCCCTCCAGGAGTTGCGCAATTTATTTTCTCAGAAGAAGTGTGATAGAGAGACTGGGTGTAAAAATGGGCTGCACTTTTTTTTTTGAGACAGGGTCTCATGTGGCTCACCAATCCTGGCTTTTGTGTCTCTGGGGATCAAACCTAGGGCTTCATGTATAGTAGGCAACCACTGGTCAGTTGAGTTACCTCCCCTATTAACTTCGTTTTTAAGTTAACATTATTATTATTATTATTACTATTACTATTAATTTTTTTGAGACAGCGTTTGTTGGTGTAGCCCTGGATGTGCTGGAACTCTGTAGACCAGGCTGGCCTTGAACTCACTGAGATCCACCTGCCTCTCCCTGCCGAGTGCTGGATAAAAAGCGTGCGCCATCACTACCCAGCAAAATTTTATTATGCTTTGCCTGCTGCATGTATGTATATGTTCCATGTACATGCCTGGTGCGGGTGAGGCCAGAAGAGAGTATCAGGTCCCCGGAACTGGAATTACAGATGACTGTGATCCACCATGTGGGTGTTGGGATTTGAACCTGGGTCCTCTGGAAGAACATCTAGTCTTTCTAACCTTTGACCCTTCCCTCTTCTTTATGGAGTAACTGCCACATGGCAGGTACTTTTAGGAAGTGGGAAGGACAGCCAGTCACAGCAGAGCCAGGGTTTCTTTCAGTACTCATTGTGTGCCAGACTAAACGTTCACACGTGTTACTCATTTATTTTTATTTTATTTATTTATTTATTTTTTGGTTTTTACGAGACAGGGTTTCTCTGTATTGTTTTGGAGGCTGTCGGTCCAGCCCGGCCTTGAACTCACAGAGATCCGCCTGCCTCTGCCTCCCGAGTGCTGGGATTAAAGGCGTGCGCCACTACTGCCCGGTGTGTTACTCATTTGTTCCCACATCACATGCTCAGAGAAGCTAGGAGGTGTTCCCAGAGCTGGTAAGTCACAAGAGGGGACAGCCGAGAAAGCTCACTCCAGCAGCCCCCTCATCAGAGCTGGGAGAGGTGTGCTGTGTATGTTCTGGAAGAGCTGTGGCAGCTGTGGTGGGCGACTCTACTTCGGGACTCAGGGAAGGGTTTTTTTTTAATGATCTTGTGTTGGTTGAGAGAAATGACACCAATAGCAAGAGGACAGTTGGGGGGGGGCGACAATCGGAGGGCCTTGGAAACTTCAAGAACAGCTCATCTATGATCCTGTCCTCAGGCCTATGTTTTTCCCCTCTTGCCACATAGATTTGATGTCATCATTCAACCCAGACAGATGGCCAAGGTATGATGTGTTGCTGATGAAAACACGGGCTCTGGAGGCTAAATTTTTGATATGTCACCATCAAGCGACGGTAGCCTAAGTTAGCCTTCCTTCTTTTTAACTTTGTATGTGTGTGCGTGTTCGCATGTGAGTGTGCATAGTTTCATGTGTGTGTGCAAGTGTGGGTTCACAAGTGTGTATACAGTTATGGAGATCAGAGGACATCCCCACTTTTTGTTCTTCAGGCATCATCCGGCTTCCTTTTTGAGACATGGTCTCTCACTGGCCTGGATGTGGCCAAGTAGGCTAGGCTGGCCAGTCAGAGAGCCCAGCCATCTGTCGCCAGTTTCCATCTCCCCAGCCAGGGATTACAAATGTGTGCAGCCATGCCTGGCTCTTTACATGCGTTCTAACTACAGAACCCAGATCCTTATGGGGCAAATGCTCTATTGACTGAGGCCAGGCTCCCTTTTTAGCTTTTGAGATAGGGTCTCTCTCTTTTTTTTTTTTTTTGTTTCTCCAGACAGGGTTTCTCTGTGGCTTTTGAGATAGGGTCTCAATCTACTGCCTGAGCAGGTCAAAATGCTTGGTACTCCCACTTCTGCTTCCCATGTGCTGGGATTACAGGCATGATCCACCACACCTTGATGATTTAAACCTCTTTCTTTAAAACTTTTAAACATTTATTTATTTGTGTGTGTGTGTGTGTGTGTGTGTGTGTTTGCATATGTGAGTGCAAGTAAGTATGTGCAGAGGTCAGAGGCTAACTCTTAGGAGCTGGCTCTCCCACTGTGAGATCAAGGGTTGCATTCAGATTCTTCTACTCAATGAGCCGTCTCAGTGGCTTGACTTAATCTTTCTTTACCTCAGTTTGCTCAGCTGTAAAATAGCACTAGCAGTATGGGTGTAAGGTGATTTAGAGTTGCAGAGGCTGTTAGTAAGGGGCCATAGATTGTTATTATTATTTTAATTTTTTGAGACAGAGTTTCTCTGTGTAGCCTTGGCTGTCCTGGCACTCTGTGCTCCGTAGACCATGCAGACCTGGAACTCAGAGATCCGCCAGCCTCTGCCTCCTGAGTGCTGGGATCAAAGGCGTTCGCCACCACCAATTTCTGCGTAGATTGTACTTGATATTATCAGATGTCACAACCGGGATTGGTCCCCCCTCCCCCCATCTGATCTAATTCTCTGCTGCTGTGATGGACCCCAGCTTCCCTGACAGCCTCCCAAGATGGGAAGCTGGTTGTTGCAAGCACCCCGACCTCACCTCACCAGCCACTCTGATCTCAGCGCCTTCCTTTCCCCTCCCCTGTGATTATAATAAACCCCTGGAGCTAGTGGGCAGGCTCAGCTGGGCCTCTTGCCTCTTTGAAGTCCCAAGCCAAATTCCCAGTCCCACACACTGACTTCTGAGAAAGCTGCTTCCTATCAAATCCTGCCGCCAAAAAGACGCCCCTCTTAGGTATTCCTGCCAACTCCGTTTTATAATCTCCGTGCTGGGGAGGGAGGACAGCGCAGGCACTTTGTCTGCAGGAAGGAAGCAATTAAATTATTAGCACTTTGAGAAATTAAACGACATAACTTATGGTGGAATAAGTTTAGCAAAAAGAAAAAAAACCTTGTAATGTGAGAAAACAATTAAAAAGAATTATATAAGGTTGGGCTCGCTCCTTTATGGCAATAGAGTTAGCAGTTCATTGATTATCGTCTTGTTATAATGTAGCAGGGTTGTGCGGGCTGCTGCGGTGGCAGCGATGTTCAGGAAGCTAGGCGCTTAGCTGGGTCCTGCAAGAGAGCGTGGAGGGGGAGCTGAAAGGTTTTTCTGGAGAGGCAGCAAGGAAAGGGAGTGAGGTCAGCGGAGGAGCACTAGAGTAGCCCCTCCCGCACTCCCTGACTTTTCTGCTTCGATAGGTAGAGTTTGTTCCTCTCAGCCTGCCCACTTCCTGTGCCCCAGCAACTCTGCTTCTAGCTATTCATCCCCGCGAAGTGGGTACATGACTCCATAAGGAGGCAAGGATGGCTGGCCAGAGGAGGAACTTCCCTAGGACGGTGGACCGGGGAGCCCGGGGGATGCTCTGAGATGCATGCAGCCTGAAGCATCGGAAGCCGCAGATGGGATGCACAAAGAGCCGTGACCAGAAGTCCTCAAATTTGAAGCTCCGGTAGTTGAAAAGAACAAACTACAGCAGCCTATGACCACATAGAAGAATCTCCTAGTCAGGATGATGGAAAGAGGCAAGACATGAAAAGTAGGAGCTGGTTAGAAAATTGTGTAGATAAAATGAGAACAAATTCAAATTGGGCATGGTAGCACATGCCTGTAACCCCGAGAATTCATCGAGAGGCGGAGACGAGAGTTGATGGGTTCAAGGCCGGCTTTAGCTACATAGTGAGTAGGAGACTAGCCTGGGCCACATGAAATGCTGTTTCACTCCTCTCTGCCCCCCAAAAAGTCACAACAAAAGGACAACTTTAACCCATGGGTAATGATAGGATCTGGAATAATAAACACTTTGATGGTGAAGGAGCGCAGTTTGCTGAGAAAAGACACCAAATAACAAACACCCTATGTTAGTGGTAGAACTGCTCTGGTTTTGTCTGTTTGTCTGTTTGTGGAGCACACAGATATTTACAGCTGTGCCCTGGGATTTGTTTCAGAGTGCTCTGAGGATACCCATGATCCCCGGTGTAGCATGAGGCAGTGTTGGGGTGGCGCAGTGTTGGAACAGAACTCAGGCTCAGCCTGCACCCTTTAAGCCACCTCCATTTGCTTATAGTGTCTAATAAGTGCAATGTAAACTGTTGTTCAGGAGACAATAAGGAAAAGTCTCCACATTTGGTATAGACACGTTTTTTTAAAAAGTGTAATATCTTCATTCTGTGGCTGGTTGGATTTGTGGATATGGAACCCATGGTTACAGAGGTCCAACTAGACACAGGTAAAGCTTTAAAGGGAAGGTCAGGGTACGGCCCCATAGTTAATAATACTTGATGCTCTTTTGGAAAACCTGAGTTTGATGCCCAGAATCCATATCAGGGAGTTCATGAGCATTTGTAATTCCAGCCCCAGTGCATTTGACCCTCTCTTCTGTCATCTGTGGGCACCCTAACATGTGTGCGTGAGCGCATGCACACACACACACTTAAAAAATTAAGAAATTTAGCTGGGTAGTGGTGGCTTATGCCTTTAAACCCAGCATGGGGGAGGCAGAGGCAGGTGGATCTCTGAGTTTGAGGTCAGCCTGGTCTACAAAGCAAGTTCTGGGATAGTCAGGGCTACACAGAGATGCCCTATCTTGAAAAATCAAATCAATAAATAATAAAATATTTTAAAATGTTTTTAAATTTTATTTTATGTGCGTGGGAGTTTTGTCATCTGTGTACCAAGTCTGCTTGCACCAGGTACCCACAGAGGTCAGAAAATGGCATGGCATTGGGGCCTCTGAAGTTGAAGTTACGGATGGTTGGGAACCACCATGAGGGTCCTAGGAACTGAACCCAGGTCCTCTGCAAGAGCAACAAATACTCTCAACCCCGAACCATCCCTCTAGTTCTAAATTAAAAATTAAAAGTAAATAAATGGAAAGTTGCAGGCTACACATCTTGCTGTATGCACATTGTGCCCCAAAGGGAGAGTAAGGAGCAAAAATGTGACATGAAAAGCAGTAGGGAATCAGAAGACGAACAACAAGAGACTGCTGTGGGACATTTGTACACTGTGTGAAAATGCAGAGCTGCAGTTGCTGTGTTAAAAAGCTCAATGGCCAATAGCTAGGCAGGAGGTATGGGGGGATATCCTGGCAGAGAGAGAACTAAAAAAACAAAAACAAAAACAAAAAGTATCCATCCAAACTAAAAAAAAATCAAAATGAGCAATGCAAAAATATAGACAAATTAGCTTAAATCATAAAAGCTAGTTAAAAACAAGCCTAAGCTAAAGCCAAGCTTTCATAATTAATAATAAGTCTCCGTCTTGTTAATTATAAGCTGGTGGTCTCAACAAAAAATACTGCTACATGATACTATTTTATGTAAATAAAGAATCCACTTGTGAATGAAATAACTACTCATTTTGCAAGAGCTCAACAAATAGACACTATTGGACAGAAGCAGAATTTCAAGATAAAGGAATCAATGTGTGTATTTATGAATGAATGAAACCAAGATGGAGTTCTGTATGGAAATTTTTAGAAAAGTACTTCCTAGGGGCTGGGCATGTAGCCCTGTTGGTAGAGTGCTCTTGTAGGATACAAGAAGCCCTGGGTTTGAGCAACAGCATGGCATACACCTGGCATGGTGGTAGACACATGTAATTCCAGTCCTGGGAGATGGAGGCAAGAAGATCAGAAGTTCAATGTCATCCTTAATGATATAGAGAGAAGTCAGTTTGGGTTGCATGAGACCTTGTAAAAGCAAAACAACAAAGACAAAAACTGCTTGTTAATTATACCAGGACGTCTTTGGGCTGGGTATGGTGGGGAGGAGAGTTGTGTATTCTGGTCTGAGGACAGGTAGAGATTAGTTGCTGATGATACCTGTTGGATGGGGGCACCAACTTAGGACTTCAGACTTCTTCAAAGTATGCAAGTCCATAACGCCCGATGTACTGCCTTAGAGCCTCCTGCGGGGAAGCAGGTCCCAGGAGTGGGCAGTGTAGAGCTAGCCTGCCCAATACCGTGTCCTAGCGGGTTAGGTTACTCTCTGTGCATCTCAGCTGGGAAGAACAGGAAAGAACGATGAAGAGTACCAGAGGCTGTGCATTGGGATCAGAGGGCTGAGAGTACCATTTAAAAGAAGACGTGGCTAACTTTCTCTTTAGAGGGCCAGAAGGTAAATCTTCCAGGCTCTGGGTCCTGAGGTCTCTGTCACAACTCCTCCGGAAGTGGCCACAGACGTAGATGAATGGGCATGGGCTGTGTTCCAGCAAAACTATATTTATGGATTCGGACATTCAAAATTCATATAAATTTCATATGTTGAGGAATATTCTTTTTATTGTCTTCTCTCTCTCTCTCTCTCTCTCTCTCTCTCTCTCTCTCTCTCTCTCTCTCTCCCCCCTTTTGACTTCTTGATTGTGTTTTAAACCATTTGAAAAAAATGACCGAGTCTTAGTTTTCAGGCTCTGTGCATGCAGGTGGGGGTCAGAATTTGTGGAGCTCTGGTCTCAGAGGAGAGGCGTTTAATGCATGGCAAGTACTCATGGGGGCTACACTATTTTATTTCTTTTTAAAAAATTATTCTTTGCCGGGTGGTGGTGGTGCACGCCTTTAATCCCAGCACTCGGGAGGCAGAGGCAGGCAGATCTCTGTGAGTTCGAGGCCGGGCTGGACTGATAGCCTCCAAAACAATACAGAGAAACCCTGTCTCGTAAAAACCAAAAAAAATTATTCTTCATTTTAATTTATATGTATACATGTATATCTGCCATGTATGTGAGTACCCCAAAAGACTTGAAGTCTTCTGAACCCCTGGATTTACAGAAGGTTGTAAGCCACCATGTGGGTTCTGGGAACTGAACCTGGGACCTCTTCAACAGCACCAAGGGCTCTTGACTGCTAAGCCATCTCTCAAGTCCTAGAGCTATGCTATTTTAATTCTCACTCCACTGTGGAGATAAAGAGGCCAGGGGTGAGGGTGAAGTGGCTCATTCAGGCTCATCCAGGACATCACACCACACCCTGTATCCTGCTCTCCTGAGTCTGGAGTTAGCATTTTGAACAAACTGTGCGCTCTCTCTCTCTCTCTCTCTCTCTCTCTCTCTCTCTCTCTCTCTCTCTCTCTGTGTGTGTGTGTGTGTGTGTGTGAGAGAGAGAGAGAGAGAGACAGACAGACAGACAGACAGACAGACAGAGACAGACAGAGACAGAGAGCAGAGATGAGCAATAACAGCTACAGGTACTTATCCAGTGTGCTGTGTATATGATGTGTGTGCGTGTGTGTATCTAAAAGTGGACAGTGTACATGTGAAAGCCACTTTGGAAAGAGGACCACAAACTTCCCTCTCCTTTTGGAGTTAGGTTTTGGGACTTCTCAGGGCTCTGTGTGGGTTCACAGGTGGGGTGTGACATGCAGAGGGGTGGAATGCTGGGGTATGCATCCGTCACAAGCACCCCATTCCTCAACTGCTCTGGTGAGCGGCCACCCTGTGTTCTTACAATGGTCGACCACTGCCTGCTGTGGGCGAGTGCAGGGAAACCGGTCTGGGAGACCCTTTTCAGCTGTTGTTCAGTTGGGTGGCTCTCAGGCCATCTATGGGTTTCTGGATGGTTTGCTGGAATTCTCTCTGAAATGTGCCAAGCTTCCTGCTCAGGGGAAGACATTCACCTAATTTATTTAATCTGGATGATTTAAATCTCTCATTCAGATGGAGTGAAACACAAATTTTGCATTAGAGTCGAGAGAGAGAGAGAAATTGAAAAGCAGTGATGTCACTATCCTTGTGGCAGAATGTCTCTCCCACAGACTACAGACACCCCACACTTGAGCTTGACATATTGGAAGCCCAAAGAGTAACGAATAGCCAGGCTGTAGGGTCTTCCCATGCAAGAGAATTGGTCTTGTCCCATAGATCTGACAAAGCAGCTCTGTGCTTCCCCTTCAGGCTTAGACCCTTGCTGATCGTATTTCCTAAGTCCCTGTCCTCGGCAGCCCGCCACCCTTGCCCCTCCTCCCTTCCCTCCCTTGAACTTGAGCGCTCTGGTTCAGAGAACACTGACCGTGCCTCTGCATGCTCTCTCCGTTGGCCGGCCCTATGAGCCCTGTGCGCTCAGGCTCGGTGTAGGCTTTGGGTTTCTAGCTGCTTCCTCCTCCGGCCCCTCTCCTGCCTCCTTCCCTCCCCTGCGTCTTGACTGTGGTGCTCACCACACCAAGCTGAAATTCTTGGCACACGTGGTTCTCCCCCACATACAGCCACGAGTTTCTTCTGGGCAGAAACTGTCTTGTTCATCTGTGAATCACCAGGTCCCAGGGCGATGCTCACCACAGAGCTGGTGCATGGGACCAACTGTTAGAAGCTCGCTGAATGAATAAACGAACCCACAAGTGGAAAGACCAGGACCAACTCCACAGGCCTCAAGCACAGATGCACAGACGTGCACCACCTTCCCATCTCACTCCTCCTGTGCTGAAGTCCTCCCCACCCCCCACAAAAGCCAAAGGGCCACCCCACTCATGCTGATGATCTGCACTCTAGCTGTCTGCTTATGTTCTGTACAGTGGCCCTGTGCTTTCAGAAGGACTCCGGGTAGCCGAGGCTGTCCTTTTAAGGTTGCACAGGATGAGGGAGCAGAGTGGGGCCGCAGGAGCAGTCCAGGGTGGCCAGCAAGGCAAGGCTCTGGCGGAGGGCCGGGTGGGCTATCCTGTTTGTACTAACAGGCTGGGGTGGGAGGGTGAGGGAGTAAAAGTCCCCCCTGTAAGTGACCCAGATAAAGATCAAAGCGGTGGGGACAGATGAGTGCTCCCACAGGCAACTGGCTTCTCCAGTCTCCACTCCTCACTTAAGCTCTAGGGAATGCTTCCAAGTATCCAACGTGTTAACATGGGAATGCACAAGCATATTAATGCTATTTGACTTTGGGTACATAATTTCTCCTTCCTCCCTTCCTCCCTCTTCCCTTCCTTATTTCCTTCCTTCCCTCTTTCTCATATTTTCTCCTTCCCTTTCTCCCTCCCTCCATCCCCCCCCTTTTTTTTGGACAGGGTTTCATATCCCCAGTAAACCTTGAATTATCTATGTAGTCAAAGATGAATTTGAACTTCTGACCATCTTCCCCTTCCAAATGCTAGAACTGCAGACACCTGCTCCACACTTGTTTTTATGCCATGCTGAGGGTGGAAACCAGGGCTTCCTGAGTTCTACCCAAGCTTTCTACAAGTGAGCCCCCGCACCCCCGCGCACCTGTTCCCACCTTCTCCCAATCCTAATCTCTCCTTGTTTTCTGTGCTGGGAACTGAACCCGTGGCCTCATATGTGTTAGGCCACAACTGAACCACTGAACTAATATCCCAGCCTGTTCTTTTACATTTCCGAGGTTTACTTCTTTCCCCCACTTACGTTTTTTAAAGATGTATTTATTTACACTTTATGTGTGTGAATGCTTTGCTTACGTGTATGTATATGCACCATGTATGTGCCTGGTGTCCGTGGAGGCCAGAAGAGGGTGTTGGATCTTGTGGAACTGGAATTACCGATGGGTGTGAGTCACCATGTGGGTGCTGGGAACTGAACCCAGGTCCTCTGGGAGAGTAGCAAGTGCTCTTAACCACTGGGCCATCTCTCCAGTTCCTTTCCTGGCACTTATAAGGAGGAGGGGGCTGATGTAATTATCTCTAAGGTCTCTCTGGTTCTTCTAGGCCCTTTCTCCCTTTGTCTTCTTAGTGGCCTGGACCCTGCACAGCTGTAATAATCACCTGCTTATATTAAGTGTGACTGTGGCCTGGTACCTGTTCTTAGCTGCTTGAGCTATCAGCATAGAACAACCAGTATTCTGAACGAGGTTGGAAAGTCTTAGGTTTTGTGTGTGTATGTGTGTGTGGCTTCTTTTTAACCTTCTTCCTCTTATGCATAAAGTGGCAACAATTATTGTCTTATTTGTCACTCAGAGTTGTAGCATGAACGATGGATTCAAGAAGAGTTTCGCCACCTGTAAATGTCACTAAGGAATTATGTATGACAAGCCCCCACATTAGGTGCTGAGTGACTTTCTGGCTTTGTGTCCATCCTTCCTGAATCTCCACAGGCTTTTCAGTTTTTCTCTTAATGGACTTTACCCCAGTGCTGCAGAGAGCTTGAGGCAGCCAGGAGTTCCCCATTACTCCATAAAGGCCACCACCTAAGTGCTTCAACTTTGTCCTCACCCTGCCCCCCCTATAAGTCAACAGAATGGGTAGGTGGGGGCTGGGGGGGGGGGAAACAAAGGAGCTGTTAGCAGGTAAGAGCAAGTCACCACCAATAAAACCCAATCAATGCAGCCCTTTTTAAGTTGGTTGGATCAGTGACCCAGAAAATAGCTCCCCTGCAGCAGAGGAAATGATAGTCAATAAACCGAGCCGTCAATGGGAAAAATCTATTAAAGGGAGTGAGATAGCAGGAGACCTCTGGTGTTAACTGAGACCCTTTGGAACAGAGCCATGGAGCCAAGAGCCTTCGTTAACCCTCTCCACTCAAGGCCCAGAGTCACCTCTGTCGCAGTGCAGATGCCCGCCCGAGTATGCAGCTTCTGGTTCGCTCAGGTGGCATTGGAGGAGTGTGCTCTGTGGGATTGTGTGTGTGTGTGTGTGTGTGTGTGTGTGTGTGTGTGTGTGTGTTGTTTACATGGTCAAATGAACATTTTGGTGGGGGAGTGTTCCTCTCAGGGGGCCAGTAAGTGTGTGTGATATCTGCCTGGGATGCTTCGGAGAGATGATCCCTTATGGCCAACCTGGGAAAGCATCTGGGCTCTCTTGAGCTTCAGAAGTAGCTTAATTGGTGGAGTGTCTGACCGGTGTGAAAGAGGCCCTGGGTTCAGCCCCAGTACAGCAGAGAACTTGGGTTGATCGTGCAAACCAGCAAACTCAGGAGGTGGCGGCAGGGAGAGGCTCCGGCTCTGGGCTATACAGTGAATCAGAGGCCAGTTTGGGTCCCATGAGATGCTGTGTCAAAAAACGAAATGAATATAGAGGTCTCTATTCTCTCATTTATATACGAAATGAATATAGAGGTTTCTATTCTCTCATTTACAGCAGCTATCCTGACTGGGGCGTTGGGAGGCAGGGGGCATGCCTCACCCCATGCCAGGTGGCTGATGCCACCTTGACAGTTAGTGGGACTTTCTTCTTCTGGTATTGACAAAGAAGGAAAGCGACTCCCAAGAAACTGGTCTTTCTCTCAGTGTACACTTTCAGCTCTCTGCCACCTAGTGAGGTGGGGACCAGCGACACTATGATAGGCTAACAGGTTTCTTGAGAAAGCTGTGTTGAACCTAGAAGGACTTGGACGAGAAAACAGTTCTCATCATCCGGTCCCAGGAAAGCCACAGGGCGCACCCTAGCCCTCATGCCACTTCTTTTGTTGTCACCACCAAAGCCAAGTCAGAAGGGTTGCACCTGCATGTGCATCTGCAAAGTGTGTCCCCAGAGCTGGGGATGCTGTTGCAGAATGTTCCCTTTATATTGGCTGAGCCTCATCTTCAGTTAAGGCCACCTGGCCATGCTGATGTGTCACAGGTCAGTGCTAAGGTGTGTCAAAGGCAGCATGTTGATGCATAGTTGGGGTGACTCAGAGAGGGACAGCCTTTGGGCCAAGGGCTGCAGGGGACAAGACCTTGTCTGCTGTGGCTGTGTTCTTTGCCACTGCATAGATCCTTTGGGGCTTAGTTTTGTTCTTGTGTGCCTTGCAATACGGTTCTTACTGCTTTACATTCCCCTTTGGGAAAGGGATAGCTTTCTAGGACCATAGTACTGTCACCCCCATGTCAGGATCATAGTACTATGTCACTCCCATGTCGGTGAACCACAGGATGGCTGTTGGCAGCTTCCTGGTCCGGGGGGACATTACCAGGGCCCATGGATGGGTGTTTATTCTGCGAGTGGCTAAAGAGTGCATAAGAATATGATGATGATATTCTTATCCCTTCTCCCTATCCAATTAAGTGTCATGCAGTCTAGGCCGGCGTAGAATTCACTGTATAGTCAAGTAACCTTAAATTCCTGATCTTCCTGCATCCACCTACCAAGTACTGTGTTGATAGGTGTGTGCTGCCACACCATGCTTACGATGAGTTTACAGATGTGACAATCACTGATGATTTCCACAAACTAGGGGAAGGTCCTCATTGCAACTCTCCTTCCTTTTCTTAGGTGAACACTTGCATTATTTGTGGGGTTCCAGCTGCTGCCATTCAGGGGAGTGGCCACATTTAGTGGGAAAGGAATTATGAAAGACATCCTTGGTATTCATGGAGGTAAGTCATAAGCAACTTTAAAATACGATTTTTAGAGCTGAGTTCATCTTGTTTCTTTGTCAAGAAGGGAAATGCTTTCCTGAGAATATGAGACTCAGACGGCAACTGTCTTCATTGGCCAGCTCAGGTTGGAGCAGCTTCTAGACTGGAGAGGCAGGGCTTCCCATCCCTATTAGAGGAGTGAGTGGACACGCAGACGTGTGAGTTGAGTTTTTGGTTTTTGTGAGTCACAGGCTAATGCCTTTTAGAGGATCTGGTGGTTTCTCTGGCATTTCAGAGAACATCCAGAAAGTATCCAGGATGTGCCCCAAGTCTGCCGGACAATCCCAGAATCCCCAGTGAGGCTCCACCCACTCCTCTCTTTTTTGTCACCTTCAGCTCAGTGACCTCTCTCAACTCAAAAGGCTTGTGAAGATGGAGTCCTACACAGCTGAGAAAAATGAACTACTCATTCCTAGGGGAGCAGTGTCAGGAAAGACTGAGTTTTTCCTCAGAACCACCAGCCAGCTCCCAAATAACCACACAGAGACGTATTATCAGTTATAAATGCTTGACTGATGGCTTATGCTTGTTACTAACTAGCTCTTGCACATGGTACCCTTTTCAGCACTCAATGTTTATCTTGCCTCTCTCTGTGTCTCCTGGCAACTGCACCTTCTTCTATCCCATGCTCTCTTTTTGTCCTCAAGTCCCACCTAACCTTTTCCTGCCCAGCTATTGGCCAGTCAGCTCTCTGTTAGCCAGTGAGAGTGACACATATCCATAGTGTACTAAAAGATTGTTCCACACCAAAAGATTTTTCAGTTTCAGGGTAATCTCAACACTTTAGCTGTGTGGCTCTGGACAAGTCACTTCACTTGCATGAGCATTAGTTTTGTTTGTAAAATGAGGGCCAATAATGTTTTTATCAGGATCTCTAGGACCAAACTTGACAAGATATGCCCAGTAGAGCATGTTTAGCACCATAACTAGTGCGTACTAGGGACCTGGAAGTAGGTAAAATCTTGGGGCTGGGGAGATGGTTTTGTTAGTAGCATGCTTGATATGCAAACATGAAGACCTGAGTTTGATCCCCAGTGTCCATGTAAAAATTTTGGATGCAGTCTGGTGGTGCTTGCCTTTAATCCCAGCACTCAGCAGGCAGAGACAGAAGGATCTCTGTGAGTTTGAGGCCAGCCTGGTCTACAGAGGGAGTTCTAGGACAGCCAGGGCTCTGCAGAGAAATTCTGTTAGGATGTGTGTTTGCACCTGTAACCCCAGCACCAGGGAGGTGGAGAAAGGAGGATCCTTGGAGCTCACTGGCTAGACAGCCTAGCCCAATCAGTGAGCTCTAAGCTCAGTGAGAGACTCTGTCTCAAAAAAAAAACCAAGGTGGACAGCTCTTATAGAGTGATACCTGGGCACACATACATGTGCAACCCACACATAAAAAAGATAGGATTTTTAGAATTACATATTTATATCTACATATTTATCATTCATCCATCCATCTATTTCTGTGTAGGGGGAGGGAAAGGGGAGGAATGCATATGCCACTGTATTCATGTGGAGGTCAGAGGACAATTTGCAAGAGTCAGGTCACTCCTACTATGTGGGTGTCCCTTAGCTAGAATTCAAATTGCCATATTTGGCTATAAGTGTCTTTACCCAAACTGAGTCATCTTGCTAGTCCAAAAGACAGGATTCTATATGTTATAATGGACACCCTATGCAGTAAACCGGCAGCGATTTCTTTGGGGGTGTGGTGTGGTGCTGGGAGTGCAATGAACCCAGGGCCCAGGGCCTCAGGCATACAAGGTCACCCCCTTTCCTCTGAGCCACACCCAGTCAAAGAGAGTGCTTTCAAACAAAACAAACCTCAAGGCTGGAGAGGTTGTTCAGTGGTTGGTGTATACTGCACTCGCAGAGGACATGAATACAGCTCCTAAGGCCTCTCCCTCCCTGCCTTTGGGAAACTCATTAGCTACTCATCTCCATTTCCAAGGGATCTGATGCTCTCGTCTCTCCAGTCACCCGCATGCACGTGCACATACCCCCCACCACATAATTAAGATAAAATAAAAACCTGATATTATTATTAACAAGAAGAACGATAATAAACACCTAGAGCCTTTCTGCTGACGTCTGCTGTCGCTCAAAAGTGAGTGCCCTGACTACCAGCCCACAAGTCTCCACTGGAGTTGAGTGTTGCTGCCACCAGGTGGCAGTGTTGGCAAGCACACTGCAACGCTCGCTGCGGCCAGGCCCTAATAGGAAGAATTTTACTCTGGTTTAAACTTTTATTTAGAATGTAGATACCCCACAGACCACCTAATTCAATGTGTCCTTACCTCAGGAGACGGAGGCCCAGAGAGGGGAAGTACTTGGCCCAAGATCACAGCTCTCTGCCAGCATCGCAGGCCGTTGCACCTCCATCTTCTGGTTGGGGGCAGGGCGAGGCACGTGGGACCCCCCCCTCAAAAGCTCATCTGACTACCTGAGGAAAGCGTCCCCAGAGTCCACAAAACCTGAACCGAAAGTCCCGTGTCTCCATTATGGGTTATTCGTCATCTGGTGTCAAGAGGCTATGAGAAACCATTATGCTCCCTCAACCTCAAGGGCTCCCCTCTCCCCCTCCCTCCCTCTCCCCCTCCCTCCCTCCCTCCCTCCCTCCCTCCCTCCCTCCCTCCCTCCCTCTCCCCCTCCCTCCCTCCCTCCCTCCCTCCCTCCCTCCCTCCCCTATCCAGTGCATCCTTTTGCCTTCATCTCGAAATTCGAGAGTTACAGGCAAGTACTACTAAACCTGACTTAGGCAGTGCTGGAGAACAAACCCAGGGCTTCCACCAGGCTGTGGAACACTCTACCAAACTCAGCCACATCCCCATTCTCAGTCTTTGTGAGACAGAGTTTCACTGTACACCTTAGACTGGCTGGAATTCACCATGTAGACCAGGTGGCCCCAAAGCCACAGCAATTGCCTAGCCTCAGACTTCATAGTGCTCGTGTGACACGCGGGCCGCTACACCGCTGGTGTTCTAAGACAAGGGTCTGTTGTTCTTTCGTAGGACGGGTGACAGGACCCCTGTCTTGCAGTACTTGTTAGAAGGTTCTTGGGCCTGTGAGATACCTCAGACGGTAAAGGTGCTTGCTGCAAAGCTTGAAGGACCTACATAACGGGAGGAGAGAATCGGCTCCCACAAGATGTTCTGTGACCTCTGCTACTTCATTGGGGACATGCATACTCCATACACAGAATAAATTAGAATGCATTTTAAAAAAAGGCTCTGTGTGCAATTTGGCGCGCTAACCTTTCTTTACCCTCACTGGTCACAATGGGAGGTGATTATACTTAGCTTAGCTGAGACCACTGGGGTCCAGAGAGGGAAGCAGCCGAGTCTTTGCTCTTTGGGAGCTGATCGGATTGGAAGGGAGAAGACTGAGGCGGCCCACCTCCGTGGTCTGTAACCTCTGATGGGTCCTTTGTCCTCCCTGGGAGAGTAGTGCAGAACCGCATGCTGTTCTGCGCAGGCTCTGAGCCTCCTCGCCCGCTCCCCCACTGCAGATCCCCATGAGTTCCTCTCCAGAGCATTCACTGAGTAGGTTGCTAGTGGAAATGTGGTTTTCAAATTTGGGAAATCTCCATTAAGTCCTTTTATTTAAGGAGGATGTCATTATCACGCCTCCCCGAGGACTATTACGGTTCTATTAGGCAAGGCCGCAGACTTCCTAGGTACTGTCTGGGGTCTGATTCCTGGGCAGGAAAATACGAGACAGGAAGAAGGGGGGGTTGCGCAGGGAGTGGGAGAGAGAAAACGGGATGCTGAGCGGGCAGGAGGGAGGAGAGGAGAGGGATGAAGAATCGGAGAGTGCAAGAGAGAGCCTGAAAGGCACGAGGCAGAGCGCGCCCCCTAGTGGTGGAGAGGGAGGATAGGGAGCCCTGGCCACGTGGCCACTTGAACCACTTTAAAGTTCAAAATTTAACTGGACTGAAAGGTGCCTGGATTCTGCCCTCTGCATAGTCAAGGAGGGGACACAGGGGAGTCCCCGTGCCCTCCAGCTGCTGCCCACCCTCGGAGTCTAGGAAGGGCCTTCAGTATGGCCAGCGACAAAGGAAGAGTTAACTAGGGAAGGCAGTTCTGCAAACCTGGCCTGGGCTCAGGCTGCTGGTCTTCCTGGCACTCTGAGATATCATTTGCCCTCCTCTTGGAGCTTCTGGGTGAGAGCCAGGAGAGCTTGGCCCTTCCCTCTGCCCTGTGCTGTGGGCCCTTGACACCTCGTAGGTGAACCGAGAGACAGGGAAATGGTCCCTTTGAATCCTCATCTGGTCTCTTCCTGTACTCAGAACTAAGTCATATGGTTTGAGTTGCTCTTAGCAAAGCTTGGTGACCCTGGATGTCTTCAGGGCATCCTACTGAGGACCCCTACCCCCAGCCCACCCCAAGCCACCTCCTGGGTAGAGTTTAGGCAGGGTCAGGAGCCGCATGGCAAGCAGCTGACAGTGGTTTGGCTAAGTGGGAAAGAGGAAAATATATGTTCCTCTAGGGACCTGTGTGTTAGGGGTTACCAGCCAAGGCTGGAAGCATTCACCTCCAGGCAGGAAGGCTGCTGCTCAGAGTAGAACAAACATCCTGACTGGGCAATCCCCTGCTTGTGGGTGATCCCTGGTCTCCTTAGGGTTGCCTTGGATCCTGAGGCCAAGACAACCCCCTTCCTATCCTCCTTATCCTGTGAGAGCTAGCCCTGGGGTGCCTCTGCCTTAGAGCTCCTGTGCAGAAGTGATTAATGAGGCGGGGATAAAACCTTTCTTCCCCAGCTGTGTCAACAAGCCCCTGTGGCCTTTCAGGCTGCAGGGATGGGGAAGCAGGCCCAGTTCCCTAGGCCTGTTCTCTCTTTACCCGGGCTCCCTCAGAGACCAGGAGAGGCTGACGGTGACAATGATGACAATGATGATTATGATTTTATGATGCCCACAACACTTGATGTTTTCTGAGAGTGCCGAGAGGGGAGGAAGGGAAATCCCCCCCCTTTTTTTTCTCAGCTGCATGAACCACAGGATATGACAGAGCTGTCTTTGGTTGACAAGGAACAACGGGTACCCGATGCCACCTTCTCTGCAAAGCCTTTCCTGATGGTACCTGGTGGGCCTCGTATACTGCACCGTTCCTCTCGAAGGCCCTGCCAGCTGTGGGCACGTGAGAGAAGGCTGTCTATTGTCATCACTGCCCCTTAGCAGAGAAGCCTGTGTGGTTTTTTTTGAATCGTTCATTTTTTTTTAAGTGTTGTGTGGGTGCCAAGGACTGAACTCAGGGGCTTGCATACGTTAGGCATGTGGTCTGTTGATGAGCTCTTTCCAGGTCTTTTTTTTTTTTTTTTTTTTTTTTTTTTGGTTTTTACGAGACAGGGTTTCTCTGTATTGTTTCGGAGGTTATCGGTCCAGCCCTGCCTCGAACTCACAGAGATCCGACTGCCTCTGCCTCCCGAGTGCTGGGATTAAAGGCGTGCGCCACCACCGCCCGGCTCCAGGTCTTTTTTTAAGCAGCGGTCTTTCCCACATCCCAGTCTTAGAGTGGCCTCGCTCCCGGCTTAGCCTGCTGTTATGAAAGGAACAAATGCCCGATAGACCTAGAATGGTTTGTGGTGCGAGAGCTTTGGTTCATGATGGTTGTGACTCAGACATTCCTGGAACCACACGCCTTGCCTGTTCTCTCAGCATGTCTTTGTGGTGTTTCTAGGGTCTTCCACAGAAGGCGTCTGATGGAGATGATGATGGGCCAAGCCTTTGGGTTGAGGGTAGGTTGGGAGCAGGAAGCCAGATGTCATTACATGACATTTATTTTATCTTGTCCAGATTGGTTTGGCACTAATTATGTAGTCTGGGCTGGCCTCAAACTCATGTTGATCTTCCTGTCTCAGTTTTTCAAGTGCTGGAATTATAGGCACGAGCTACCGTGTATGGCGATATTTAAAATTAAGCTCATTAGTTTTGCAGGAAGCTGCACTTAAGACTTTTTACTCAGCTTCTCCTCATCATAACCTGTACAACCAGGTACTTTGTGCAAAACTGAGAACTTTACGCCACTAATATATTGTGATGGTTAGCTTAAAGTGTCAAGGCGACATAGCCCAGACTTGCCTGCGAAGGGAGGCTCAGTGAGGGACTGTCTAGATGAGGTTGGCTGTGAACATGCCTCCCCCTACCTTTAAAAAACAAAAACTGGGTTAATTGATGTCAGAAGATGCAGCCTGAACGTAGGCTGCACCATGCTCGGGGGTGGGGGGTGGGGTGGGGGGGTGTTGACGTAGGCTGCACCATGCCCGGGGGGTGGAGTAGGCTGCACCATGCCCGGGGGTTGACGTAGGCTGCACCATGCCGGGGGGGTTGACGTAGGCTGCACCATGCCCGGGGGGTGGAGTAGGCTGCACCATGCCCGGGTGGGGGGTTGACGTAGGCTGCACCATGCCGGGGGGTTGACGTAGGCTGCACCATGCCGGGGGAGGTGGAGTAGGCTGCGCCATGCCCGGGGGGTGGTGGAGTAGGCTGCACCATGCACGGGGGTGGGGGTGGGGTGGGGTGTTGATGTAGGCTACGCCATGCCCGGGGGTGGAGTAGGCTGCACCATGCACGGGGGGGTGGAGTAGGCTGCACCATGCCCGGGGGTGTTGACGTAGGCTGCACCATGCCCGGGGGGTTGACGTAGGCTGCACCATGCCCGGGGGGGTGGTGGAGTAGGCTGCACCATGCTCGGGGGTGGGGGTGGGGTGGGGGGTGTTGATGTAGGCTACGCCATGCCGGGGGGTGGAGTAGGCTGCACCATGCCCGGGGGGTTTGACGTAGGCTGCACCATGCCGGGGGGGGGGTGGAGTAGGCTGCACCATGCCCGGGGGGGGTGGAGTAGGCTGCACCATGCCCGGGGGGGGTGTTGACGTAGGCTGCACCATGCCGGGGGGGGGGGTTTGACGTAGGCTGCACCATGCCGGGGGGGGGTGGAGTAGGCTGCACCATGCCCGGGTGGGGGGTTGACGTAGGCTGCACCATGCCGGGGGTTGACGTAGGCTGCGCCATGCCGGGGGGGGGGTTTGACGTAGGCTGCACCATGCCCGGGGGGGTTGGGCAGTAGGTTTGGGTAACCAGCTGGCTGAGGACAAGAAGCAAGCATGCTCTCCGCTCTTGATTGCAGATGTGGGATGTGACCGCTGGCTGCTTCCGGTCCCCCCTGCTCTTGATTGCAGATGTGGGATGTGACCGCTGGCTGCTTCCGGTCCCCCCTGCTTTGGTGTGTTATCTGCTTCCCGTTCCTGCTGCCTTGACTTCCCCACCTTAGTGGACGGTAACACGGATTTGTGAGCAAAAGTAAACCTCCATCCTCTAAATTTGTCTTTCACCAGTGTATTTTACTACAGCGACAGAAATGAAGCTAGAACGGAAGGCTTCCATTAGGTTTCACCAGTGTCCCATGAATGGCCTTTTGTTGATTTATTTATTTTATTTGAGACAAAGTTTCACCCTGTGGCCTAGGCTGGTCTTGAACTCTTGGAGATCATCCTGCCTCAGCCTCCTAAGTACTGGAATTAAAGGCTTGGATTACCACACCCATTTTTTTGTTTGTTTTGAGGCTGGATTTTGCTGTGTAGTGTATCCCAAACTGCCCTTCCTTAAACTTACCAGACTCCTGGACGCTGGGCTTACAGTGAATGGAGCTACACCAGGGTTTAATCAACATGATTTTAAAATGGTGCTTTACTTAACAATTGACACACAGGGCTGAGGTGTAGCTCGGGGGCAGAGCCCTTGCTTGGCATCCATTGATTTGGTTCCCAATGCCACAAAAAGAAAAAGAAAGTAAATTATGGTAGCATTGTTTAATGCTAAGTAATTTGAGTTATTTCAGTGTAAGGGTAAAATGTTTATGAAGGCGAATATTCCGGCTAAATATTGTCCCCATGGTTATGTCTCGTTGCTTCTCCTACTTTCTTGCATACTACCATAGGATCTGTGTGGAGAGTGAAACACTGCTTTTCTTTTAAAGGTTTGGGGTTTTTTTGTTTTTGTTTTTTGTTTGCTTTTTGAGACAGGGTTTCTCTGTATTGTTTTAGAACCTGTCCTGGAACTCATTCTGTAGACTAGGCTGGCCTCGATCTCACAGAGATCTGCCTGCCTCTGCCTCCCGAGTGTGTAATGCATGTGTGTCTGTGTGTAGGTACGTGAATGTGGATGCAATACAGATAGAGATCAGAAGAGGGCATCAGATCCTCCTGGCGCCTTGTATGGGTCCTGGGAACTGAACCCTGTAAGAGCAGCAAGTTCTCTTAACTGCTGAGCCGTCTCTACTGCCCTTGAAACATCCTTTTGAAAGGACACTCTCAAGTTATACTTTGCTGTACTGAGTAGGGCCTGAATCCAGGGCCTTGCATTTGTATGGTAAGCACTCAAGCTCATACCTGGACATCTCCACTGTTTATTTATTCATTTATTTATTTTTGCATGTTGTTTGTTTTGAGATGAAGTTTTACCATATAGCCCTGGCAACCTGGAACTCACTGTGTAGTCCAAACTGACCTGGAGCTTGCAGAGATCCTGCTGTCATTACCTTCCCCAGTGCTGAGACTACAGTTATGGACCACAATACCCTCACCCTGAGATCATCCTCTACATCCATTACCATCTGTTGACTGCTGATTTGAGCAAGGAGAAGTGATTGCTGGGCCAGCTGAGGGTTGAGGAAGGCAGAGGGAGAATTGGAAAGGGATGAACACCCTGGGCTCTCTGGTCCACTGATCATAGCCAGTTTCCTGCCTCCTTGGTTACCATCTTCCACGGGTGCCTCTGTCTGCAGCATCACAGTGTCACAGTTGCTCTTGGTCTTGCTTGCTCTTCTGGCCCACTGAAATAATTAGAATGAAAAATTCAATTATAATGCCACCGGATGCTCTGTTAATAAGAGAGGTGAGGGTTCCAGCCTGCTGTAAGGAAGACAGGACCTTCCTGCAGAGTTAAGTCTTTGGCAGCCCGAAGTGCTGGGGGAGGAAGAAGCAGGCGTTCAGGTGGGCCAAGGAGTCAGTTAAGGTCGCTGCTCTTTTGCCTCTCCATAGACGACTCTCCTTCTGTTCTGCAGGTCTCAGCCGATGTCCACGGATGTCATCTTCCACCCCTGCTGATTTCTAATTCTCTCTGCTTCAAGAGGTAGGCCGGCTGGGGGCTGGTGGGCCGGCAAGAGGATGTGGGAGGTGAGGCGTTTGGAGTTTGGCCTTGGAATCACTTTTGGAAGGCAAGGCAGTGACTCCCGGGAGAGTGCTCTGCAGGCTGTCTGTCCATCTGGGCAGGGGCAGGGCAGTCAGACTGGGAAGGCAGGGAGAAGGCTGCTGAGACTGGAGAGGCTCTTGAGCACCCCCTACCCCCCACCCCCCACTACCCACCCCCCACCCCCCACTACCCACCCCCCACCCTCCACCCCCCACCCCTGCACTGAGGACACTGAGGCGATGGCCTGAGAGTAGAGGTCCATGGCCACCCTCAGACTTCCAAGTCTGTGTCTCTCCAGGCGTCACACTTGCTTCAGGAAGATGTCTGGTACTGAAATGGGGGGATGGGAGCCTTTAAGTGCAGGAGAGGCTTCTTAGCCACAGGTGGACTCGTACTCAAGACTCGGGGTGCTGGAAGCTCATGGGCACACTAAACTCCCACCGAGTCACTGGCTCCAGGTTCTGGTCTCTCGAAAACAGAGGAGGAATTTCATGGACAGCGGCAGTGGGAGAATGGATTCAGGCCAGGTTTTCTTGGAGGATCGTAGGTAGGAGCTTTTTTTTTTTTAAGATTTTATTTATTATGAATACAACATCCTGCCTCTATGTATGTCTGCAAGCCAGGAAAGGACACCAGATCTCATTACAGAAGGTTGTGAGCCACCATGTGGTTGCTGGGAATTGAACTCATGACCTCTGGAAGAGCAAGCAGTACTCTTAACCTCTGAGCCATCTCTCCAGCCCCCGTAGGTGAGAGCTTAAGATGAAGAAAGAGAGAGCGCCTGTGTGACAGAAGCGGTCCTAGAAGTAGAGCACCGCCAAGCTGCTGGGCCAGGAGGTTTTTGTCTCTCAAAAATCTCACTACATTTGTTTATCTACTCATTGGGGTGTGTGCCGCAGCACACACGCGGGAGCCAGGGCACAACTTGCGGGATTTGGTTCTTTCCTTGTACTGTGTGGACCCCAGGGATCAACTCAGGTGGTTGGGCTTAGCAGCCCGGTGCCCTTACTCGATGAACGGTTTTGCCACCCAAGTCCCAGGGCTTTTTATAGGGCTTATGGGAGAAACTGAGATGATTCCTGGGTCACGGTGGGTCAGTCAGTCCTGTCAATATCCATAAGGTACCTAGGTGCCTCCCAGTTTCAGTCACATCTTCTAGAGCGGTGGTTCTCAACCTTCCTAACACTCCAGCCCTTTAATACAGTTCCTCGAGTTGTACTGGCCCCAAACGTGGAATTATTTTCATTGCTACTCCATAACTGCAATTTTGCTACTGTTATGGATTATAACGCAAATATCTGTGCTTTCTGGTAGTTTTAGGTGACCCCTGTGAAAGAGCCCTTCGATCCCCAGAAAGGGTTGCAACCCACAGGTTGAGAACCACTGTTCTAGTGCAACTTCCGGTCACAAACACAGAATCACACACAGACATAGACACACAGGAACACACACACACACACACACACACACACACGCACGCACGCGTGCGCACGTGGGAATCCACAGAACACACGGACACACACATGTAAACACCTACACACCTACACACACATACACACATACATACACACATACATACATACATACACACATACATACACACACACATGCATACACCTGCTCTCTCCGACCCGTGCAATGCCACTTCTCCCTCCTCCTTAGAATGTCCTGAGGGAGCTGTCTACACGCATGGCCTCTACTTCCTTGTTCACATGGGTTCCTCAACCCTACACCAGTATTCCATGGAAAAGGCTGTGGCAGTTCATGCTGTTTTTCTGCTGCTACCTTGGAATATCACAGACTGGGTGATTTATAAAGAATAAAGGCTTGTTCTGGAGAGCTAGTTTGGTTATAAAGTGATCGTTGCCCAAACATGAGGACTTGACTTGGATGCCCCAGAACCAAGAAGTGGCATGCACTTTTAATAGAAGCACTGGGGAGTCCCGGCCAGGTGGATCGGATGCCTGGACTCAGTGGCCTGCCAGCCCAGCCTAGTCCATGAGCTATAGAACAGCGAGAGACGCTGTCTGAAAAAACAAGGTGACCGTTGTCCTCCTAGGGACTGCACCCAAGTTGACCTCTGGCCTCCACACGCATGTGCAAACTAGTAGACATGCATATGTACATGCCATAAAGATTAAAAAAAGAATAAAGGCTTATTCAGCTCCTAGTTCTTGGGGCAGGAATGGAAAGAAGGACAATTCAGGAGACAGAGCTAAACAGGCTTTTAATTTAATTTAATTTTTTTTTTTTTTTGGTTTTTCGAGACAGGGTTTCTCTGTATTGTTTTGGAGGCTATCCTGGAACTCACTGTGTAGACCAGGCTGGCCTCGAACTCACAGAGCTCCGCCGGCATCTGCCTCCCAAGTGCTGGGATTAAAGGCCTGCACCACCAACGCCCGGCTTAATTTAATTTTTTAACAAATTCTTTTTAAAAATTGAAAAACTTTAAAACATTATTTTTATTAACTTTGAAATCTTGCATGTATGTATGTGTTCCATGTGCATTCTAGAGGCTAGAAGAGGGTGTTGGAGCTCCTGGAACTGCAGTCATGGACTGTTGTGAACCTCCATGTAGGCATCTGAACCGAACTCAAGTCTTCTGGAAGAGCAGCCAGTACTCTTAACCACTGGTCTCTCCCCCTCCGCCCCCTCATTTCTTTTCTAATTTGTGTATTTGTGTATACATAAGTTCAGGTACCTGCAGAGGCCAGAAAACAATGTTAGCTCCCCTGGAGTTGGAGTTACAGGCTGTTGTAACATCCACGCTCAAGATAAGCCCATTAATCACGAATGAGCTCAATGCTCATGAAGACCTTGGCCTTCAGAACCTCATCATCCCTTAGATCCCCCCACATCTCCTGTGTCATTTCTTAATACCGCACATTGGGATTGAATCCCAACACGATTTAATAGAAATGCAGATTTTGGCCGGTGTTGAAATTCCTTTAGCTAAACTCGCCTGCTGCAGCCAGCCAGCTCCAAGCTGCAGTTGGCTGGCTCTTGTCTTCATGCCTTTCTGTCTGCCACGTGGACTCTTCTCCTCCAGTGTGTCAGTTCTCCTGGTCTCCTAGCTACTCTCCTTCTATTCTTTCTTCTCCTGGTCTTCCTGGCTAGCCCTCAACGATGCTCGGTTCTGTTTAGTTATTAAATGCATTCTTTTTACTTATTTATTTTTCAATTTATGTGGATGGGTGTGTTTTTCTGTGAGCATATGCCATGTGTATACAGGTGCTCACAGAGGCTAGAAGAAGGTCATCAAATCTCCAGGAGTTGGAGTAACAGGCAGTTGTGAGCCACCTAATGCAGACATCTGGAAGTGGGTGTCTTGGGTCCTCTTCAAGAGCAGTTTATGCTCTTAATCACGGAGGCCTCTCCAGCCCCGATGCTCATTTCCTGCACCCATCCTCTGTGGCCACTCACCTTGAGCTCTTCTCATACTTTCTACCCAGGCAGCTCATGGACCCATGGACCCTCTGCCCACATCCTCTGCCCTCACCGCCCAGGATCAGTCTGAGCATGCCCCAGTCCCTGAGTCCTGAGCCCATCATTTCTCAACTGGTCATGTTGCTTGAGCGATCTTTCACACACCCTAGAGCCACAAGTCTACGGTCGAGCACACGCTCTGCTCTCAGTTTCCCCTCCTCACACTTGCTTAAACACATGACATGCACATTCACACAAAAGCACACTCTTACCACAGTGCACACTTGCCCAGATCTCAAAACTGCGGCTTGGTCTAAACTCCTCCATTTTTTTTTTTTTTGCCCTCCAGCTCTATACTCACCAGCCTGTGTGGCTTCCGGGTGTGAATGCCTTTGACTGTCACCCCTGTCCCGTGTGCCTTCCACTAATGCCTTGATTCAGCCTTTATAATTTCTCCTTTCATTAGTGAAATATCCCAGTGGGATTTTCTACCTCCAGACCCTTCCCATTGGCAGTTTCTCCTCTCTGTGATTGCTTTTTTTCCCCTTCTTCCTAAAAATAGATCAAGGGACTGGTGAGATGACTCGGTGGGTGTCCTGGTTAATTTTTTATCAACCTGGTGCAAGCTGGAGTCATGTGGGAAGTGGGAACCTCAATTGAGAAAGTCTTCCCGCCAGACTGGCCTGTGGGGCATTTTCTTGATTGACTATTGATGTGGGACGCTCTCTCTGGGCAGTGCCACCCCCGGGGACGGTGGTTCCCGAGTTTTATAAGAGTGTAAGCCAAGCAAGCTAGGAGAAGCAAGCCACGAAGGAACACTCCTCCACAGCCTCTGCTTTGATTTCGGCCTCCAGGTTCCTGCCTTGATTCCCGGCCCGACTCCCTTTGATAATGACCTGTGTTGTGGAACTGTGAGCTGAGACAAGTCCTTTCCTTCCCAGGCTGCTTTTGGCCATGGTGTTCCGTTACAGCAGCAGAAACCCCAAGGCAGTGGGTAGAGGCGTTTACTGCTAAACTGGACCACCTGAGTTCTATCTCTGGGACCCGCTGGATAGAAGGAAAATTCAGACTCTTTGTTGTTTGTTTGTTTTTCTGAGACAGGGTTTCTCCACGTAGGCCTGACTGTCCTAGAACTTACTCTGTAGACCAGGTTGGCCTTGAACTCAGAGATCCACTAGCCCCTGCTTCCTGAGTGCTGAGATTAAAGGCGAGTGCCACCATCACCAGATGAGTACTGACTCTTGAAAGTTGTCCTCTGACTTCCATGCATACACAGTGACACATGCATACCCACATAACAAATAAAATGCAACCTAAAACTGGATCGAAACCTGTCACTTTGTGCCTAGAAGCTTCCAGACCCTTTCTCCCCACTGCCAACAGAATGAAGTCCAAGTTTTTATCTCATAGTATATAGAAGCCATTCACAGTCTAAGCCAAATTACACGCTGTTCAGTCTCTTGGCCTCTGGTCACCACTATCTCTCACACTTGGCTATAGCACACACAGGTTCTTGTCTGAAGAGCGCTGGTAAATCTGCCTTCCACGGCTTTGCTTGTGTGGAAATCAAGGCCCTGCTTGGCAAAATTCTCCCCTGACCAGCAGCTAAATGGCTGAGGTCTATAAATCCCCACATTTCCTCCTTGCTGAGTAGTGTCTAGCACTCTGCATTGTGTCACCTTTCCCTGCCTATCTCACAATATCGTATGATAAATATCTTTAAATTTTTATTTCATTTTATGTGTATGAGTATTTTGCCTGTCTTTGTCTGTGTGCCATGTGTGTGCCCGGTGCACTTGGAGGCCAGATGAGGGCATAGGATCCCCTGGAACTGGAGTTATAGGCAGTTGTGAGCTGCCGTGTGAATTCTGGGAACTGGACCCAGGTTCTCTGGAGGAGGAGCCACTGCTCTTAACCACTGAGCCACCTTTACAGCCCCCAGATTATATATTTTGAGACCAAAGATCACATCTGACTTGACCAGTGGCTTGGTTGTGTTTGGCATGAATAGGTGGCCTTTTTTTTGTTTTTTGTTTTTTGAGACAGGGTTTCTCTGTATTGTTTTGGAGGCTGTCCTGGAACTTGCTCGGTAGACCAGGCTGGTCTCGAACTCACAGAGATTCACCTGCCTCTGCCTCCCGAGTGCTGGGATTAAAGGTGTGAGCCACCAACGCCTGGCAAAGGTTTAAAAAGGTGGCCTTTTAAAATAATAAATATAGTGGGTACTTATTATCCACTGAAATAGAAACAATCAATGAGTAAATGATTGCATTCTTGTCTCATTTTGTTGACCAAAGGCAACTTAGGGGAGAGAAGGTTTCTTTTATCTCACGGTTACAGGTGACAGTCTATCATTGCAAGGAAGTCACAGTGGCAGGCAGCTGGCCATGTCACATCTATAGACAAGAGCACAGAGAAACAAATGCACACCACTTATTTGCACGCAGCTTGGAGGGGGTTGGTTTATGAGACAGGGTTTCTCTGTGTAGCTTTGGAGCCTGTCCTGGAATTCACTCTGTGGACCAGGCTGGCCTTGAACTCACAGAGATTCACCTGCATTTGCCTCTCAGGCACTGGGATTAAAGGTGTGCCACTACTGCCCAGCAGCTTCTGTACTCTTACACAATTCAGGATCCCCTGCCTAGGGAATGGTGCTACCCAGTGTGGGCTGGGTCTTCACACATCGATTAACTTAATTAAGACAGTCTTCCACAAAAATGTCCACAGGCCAAGCCAATGTAGACATTCCCTCATTGAGACTCTCATCAACCTGTGTTATGTCAGGTTGATAATTAAAGCTAACATACCAGAGTGATTACTATCCCTGGGTCTAGGTTTTTGTTTGTTTGTTTGTTTGTTTGTTTTTTAAACCTTGGGGATAAGCTACAGTCTTGGGAATACGGGTCTCATGTTGTGTCTATCTGCTTGCCCTAGGAAAGTCTGGCATGTGGTACCCACTCTTTTTGGAGGGCTGGTTGTGCTAAGGTCCTGGGTTTGGGCAACTTTGTTTTTTATGAACTGAAAAGCATCAAACGTTACTCTTTCCATTTACAGGGAAAGCGACTGAGTTTAGGAATAACACTTCCCAGGTGCACAGGGACATGAGATAGCTCTCTGTGAGGAGCTGTTGACCACAGAGGCTTGGTGATTTCCAGCTGAATTAGAATGTGAACAGTTTCTGTGGAAGATCGGTCTTTCACTGGGGTTTGACGTCCAGGAAAATGCTTTTTGCACAGCTTTGGTATTGGGTGAGGGTGCAAAGGGTCTAAAAATGTAAGGTACATCAAAATTCTTTTAAAAATAAATATAAATAAAATTAAGGGGTGGAGTCGCAGTTGTGTGGTCAAGCCTGCCTAGAGTGATTTAAGCCTTGAATTCAAGAACTAGCACCACCAAAAGGGGGGAGGAGGAAGAGGAAGAGGAAAAGATGAGGGGAAATAGAGGAGGAAAAATATATGGAAGAGGGGAGTAAAAGGAGAGCTGGAGGAAGAGGAAATGGAAGAGGAGGAGGTGGGGGAAGGGTGAGATGAGGAGGATAAGGAACAGGGAAGAAGAGAGAGCGAGGGGGGAGAGAAAAGGACAATTGTTTATGGGTCAATTGCCTGTTTGTTAAAATAAAGTTTTATTGAGACCAAGTACTAAGCTTGATTGGGCAGAGGGACTGGGCAGTGTATATGGGGCAAGGCTAAATCTTCTTTTTCTTCAAAATTTTGATGTTTTCTCCATTGTGGGATTTTTGTCTGTCTTACTAAGCTTTTGAGACAGGGTTTCTGTAACTCAGGCCAACCTCTACCTTCCAAGGCCTGGGATTGCAGACATGCCAGGTTCCTTTTGGATTTTTGTGTTAGTTCTGAGTTTTCAAAATTTACAATGGATAGTGTATAGCTTGGATTCTGAGTATGAGGCGAGATACTCCTTACATTGAGTGTCTGGACACCAGTGGCTCATTGGTGTCTCAGAGCCTCTGCTCAGTGTATTAGAAAACTTGAGTCCCAGAATGGGCATGGGCAATCCTTCACCAAGTCCCTGGAGCTGACTGGTTAGCTAGGCTGGATGGCCAGGATATCCCAGAGGTCCTTCAGGCTCTACAGCTCCGGCACTAGGATTTCAGGTGTGCACCACCATGCCGAACTTTTTAGCAAGTGCTGGGGATCTGTTGCAGGAACTCATTCAGCTAACAGCCTTTGGGGTACCGGTCCATTAAGACATGGTCTCAGGTGCTATGTGTGGACCGGTAAGAGGGAGAAGAAGCGTATTCTCCCCCCACCTCTCTCTCTCTCCCTCCCTCCTCCCCCCCCCATCTGGTGCCCCGGGCAGAAGACCTCAGTGGTTCTCTACTTGATTTGTCATTCGTGAGTGACTCCCAAATAAATATCTGATATCCCTTTATTTGGGCTCTAGTGTACTCTCTTATCATTTTCCTTTATAGGGATCTTAACTTGGGTCCTCATGGTTGCTTGGCAAATACTTTACTGACTGAGTCATCTCCCCAACTCCTGTTGGTTATTTATTTATGCATTTTGAGGTCAGAATTTGCTATGTAGCCCAGGGTGGCCTTAAATTTGTGATTCCCTTGCTTAGCACCCTGAGTGC
Source organism: Mesocricetus auratus (assembly GCF_017639785.1). Lineage (NCBI taxonomy): Eukaryota > Metazoa > Chordata > Mammalia > Rodentia > Cricetidae > Mesocricetus > Mesocricetus auratus. Next base: position 80,746,085 of record NW_024429191.1, on the reverse strand, counting down.
TGGATCTATGGTACACACTACCACGCCCAGGTCCAGGACTGGGACACTGGGTGTCTTCCAGACTGTCTCCTCCTGTTCTCCCTGCCCAGCTCAGCAGCTCCCCTACTACCTCTCCTGACTGGTCCTCACCTCCAGCCCTACCCTTTGCACCCCAGCTTCCACAATGGCATCCAGGGCACCTGCACATCCTGTCCTGTTTCTTAACTAAACTTTCCGGTGCCTTCTGCACAAACTTCCTGTTGCCTGAATTTACATCAACTTTTTTTGACCAAACTTGAATCAGGACCCTTTGGGACTGCCTTTTGACCAAACCTTGACTTTGTCTTTGTCTTTGAACGATGTATGTATGTATGTATGTATGCATGTATGTATGTATATGGAGAGAGAGAGACAGAGAGAGTTTTCTGCTGGGTGACTTTAGCAAAATCCCCCACTCTTGACTGATTGCTGGTGGGATTCCCTCCTCCCCCAGGCATCAGGCATCTCATCACCCTGGCTTGCTTCAACAGGAATCCCACTGGCCTTGATGCTTCCGCTCACTAATTTTCTACCCACGGACTCTGCCCCGTTATTTGGCTATCAGTCTTCACCATCCTTGTTGTGTTCAGAGTTGAGCCCGATCTCTCTTCACTATTGCCAGAGCCCACGGTAGTAGCCCCAGCTTCCTTACCATCTTGTCACTTTTCACTTTGAGATAAAGTCTCACTATGTAGCTCAGGCTAGCCTTGAACTCTCAAACTTCTTGCCCTAGCTTTTCATCTTTAATAATAGCCATGAATAATTCTTTCTTTCTTTTCTTCTCCCCAAAACTGTATTTATTAGTTATTGGTGTTTTGTCTGTATGTGTATCTGTTGAGGGTGTTGGATTTTGGAGTTACAGACAGTTGTGAGCTGCCATGTAGGTGCTGGGAGCTGAACCCAGATCCTCTGGAAGAGCAGTCGGTGCTCCTAACTGCTGAGCCATCTCTCTAGGCCCTCTTCCTTTTAAAAGATATTCATTTATTTTTATTTTGTATGTACCATGTGTGTGCAATGCCTGAAGAGGCCCAAAGAGGGCGTCAGATTCTCTGAGACTGCAATTACAGATGTCTTTGAGCTGCCATGTGGGTTCTGGGAACCAAACCTGGGGCCTCTGAAAGAGCAGTCGGCACCCTTAACCACTGAGCCATCTCTTAAGCTCAGTAATTCTCTTCTTTTTAAAAACAGAACAAATAGCCTGCCCGAGAAAGCCTAGCCCTCCAGTCCTCTGCAGTCTCATCAGACGCCCCATGGTGTGGGTGTATGGACACCCCTTCTCTTTCCCGGTTCTCTCCTCCTTCCTTGGTTGTGACCCCCCCAACTTGCCTCTCAGTTTAGACGTTAGTTTGTTTATTTGGTGTTCGTCTGTGTTTGTACGTGTGTGTCTATGCAGCTCTGAGGGTAGAACTCAGGTCATCAGTCTTGGCCGCAAGCACTCTCACCAAGTAAGTCATCTCCCTCACCCTCACCTGCCTTTTGAAGTAGTTTCAGTCTTCTCTGTTCCTGTCCCCCCTCCCCACCTCAGTGTCCCACCTTACTTCTGTGCTCTGTGAGCTCCTTGAGCACAGGTCATGCCCTAATTATATTGTCTGCTCTATTCCCACACCCTCTGTACAGGGCCTCGCGCGACGTAGGCATAAACGAATATGTGAATGGATGGCACAGACACCACAGAAGAAGAAAAATCTTTTCCTCATTGCTTTTCAGCCAGATCTGAGGCAGAATTCCGACCCCTGACCTGGATCCAGCGCTCAGAACCTCAGGGTTTGGAGGTCGAGGATCCTGGTGCCCCTAGCCCAAGGAGGACAATAAAGGCCACCTCTGGAGAGATGGTCATTCCAACGGAGGAAATTAAAACAAAATTGAATTAACTATTCCTCTTATTGAACCCTGCTTCTTGAGTGTGCTAAGTGTCCGATTAAACAAACAACCCCAAAAGATAGATTCGCTCCCCTATCGTTTTTCATAGTAAGAGAAAAAAAAAACAAAGATGTTGATTTAAGATACAGCCCAGAGCTGGGGGCTTTGGGGAAAACCTGGTGAAGGCTCATGTAGTTTGGGGTCGGAGGTCACAAGAGCAGCTGCTGCCTGGGGATCAAGCTCAAGGTTCTGGAGAGATGGAAAAACCTGGCCAGCGCTTCCTCCGCGGGCCCCTGAGCTGCTAACAGGAGCCAGCTGAGGGAACACAAACAGAGGCGCTGTGACCGGCACAGATCCCAGCTTCCTCTGAAATTTCCAGCCTCATTTTTCCTGTCGGATTCCAGACAGATGAAACTTTCCTGGCCCTGGCCTGTTCCTGGCAGCATCTCTCCTTTGAATCACCATAAATCAGGTCTGGGGGTGAGCAATGGGCTTTTCCTGATTGACAAGCTGCTGCCTTGGTAAAACGGGTCTCTGCTTCCTAGGCTAATAAAATAGCTGGGGAGTGGTGCTTGACTAAGTCGTCGTTGTCCCCCATTCTCTGCCCCCCCCCCCCCCGAACCTTCAGGTATCCTTCGTATTTTAAAGTTTTGAATCTGTCTATGATTATTATTTCACGGAGAAGGGCCGAGTATATACAGATATGGGCCTTTGGGGGGCTCTGGTGGTCGTAAGCAACACCATTGTGTTTGAGGGATCACATAGGGGGCCTGTGCATTCCTTAAAGCCTCCATCATCCATGAGTCCCCAATTAATTTCAATACAAACACCGGATCTGGCCTCCTCTGCGCCTCCGCAGCCATAACACATGAGGTCATGCGGCTTCGGTTAACCAACGAGGAGGTGTGGGATGGAGGTGGGGGGGCTTTCCAAGCTCTCAGGAGGCTGGGGTATCTGTCCCGCCTGACTCCAGCAGGGTTCTTTATTACGGGGGCGAGGGAGGGAGGTTATCAAGCATCTGTGTTCTCTGTTCCATAGCTGGTTTTACTTGCCCTAGCCCCTCTCTTCATCCGAGCCATTCATCTGCCATAGGGCCACTTTCTATTTTCGTTGTTTTGTGACAGGGTCTTGAGTCTCCCAGGCTAGCCTTGGACCCCTTTTGCATTCAAGGAAGGCAATGAACTTCTTATCTCCCTGTGACCATCTCCCGAGTACTGGGATTACAGGTGTGTGCCATTATACCTGGTTTTATGAGGTGGGGGATTGAACCTAGGGCTTCACGCACGCCAGGCAAGCACTCTACTAACTGAGCTACATGCAAGCCCTCTCCCCCTGTTATTTTCAGGTGGGGGCAGGATCTCATGTATCCAAGAATGGGAATGGCTTCAGACTTGCTGTGGAGCTGAGGATAATCTTGAACTCTTGAGCCTCCTGTCTCCATCTCCTGAGGACTGGGGTTACCACTACATCTAGCTGGTACTCCTGGGGATCAAACCTAGGGCTTTGTTCATCTATGCAAGCATCCTACCCCTACCACACTCCTCCCTGCCATACCCCTCCCTCCCTTACCTCTCTCTGCTTCCCCCCCCTTTTCTCCCACCTCCCTTTTTAAGATAGGTTCTCACTGTGTAACCCAGCCTGGTCTCAGCCTCCTGGGTACCTGGATATAGGCATACACGACTACAGGCTTCCATCCTGTAGTTCTTTGAATTCCCCTCCCCCTCCATGCTCTGAAATACACAGCTCTGTGCACTTGGGGCGTTGTGTGAGCTTTTAATCTGGCTCCTCCAGGAAGCCTGTCCCCATCACTTCATTCAGGGTTAGTTTCCATGCTCTGTGGTCCTACACTACCATTGGCTCAGGTCAGAATCACCTGAAGGTGTATGAAAGTGCTGATTGGTGGGCCTTCTCCAGAATTCTGGGTTAGTTGGAGTGGAGCCTGCAAATGTGAATTTCTAACAAGATTTCAGGGGACACAGATGCTACCACAGCCCCTGCTGCCACTTCCCTCGATAGCACTTATCCTGATGACTTATAACCACTCATTTATTTGCTGTGCCCTCCCCTAGGGACAGCTGGGACTGCCAGTTTCCTCTCTAAGCCTATGTTTTAGACAGCTGCATGCACAGTGAAGCAGTTCACTGGAGGTTTGTAGATCAAGAGGAGACTGACTGACTGCCGAGCTCAGTGGAAGGCAGAAGGAGGCACCTATTTCCTGAAGGAGGATGCTGGGCAGGAGGGCTGACTTCATGGTTCAGGCCCGTGGTTCAGGTGCCAACAGGAGAACTCAACCTGAGTTTTTTCCTCTGAGACCTGGGAAGGCTCTTCTTTTGATCCGTATGGAGTGCATGTGTGTGCATGCGCAAGTATTTGTGTGATGGGGGATGTCCTTCTGTATATGCTTCTCTTGTTGGCTGATGAATAAAACACGGTTGGGCCGATGACTAATGAAGCAGGAAGATAGGCAGGACTAGGAGAGGAGGAGAAGTCTGGGAAAGGTAGGCAGGAGAGCCCTCTAGAACAGTCTCGATGTAGCAGGCAAAGGAGTTGCAGGTCCAGCATTCTCTGGTAAGCCAAGACTACGTGGAAATACTTAGATTAGTAGTTATGGGTTAATAATTAAGACAGAGCTAGCCAATAAGAAGCCTAAGTCATCGGTGAACAGTATTATAATTAATATAAGTCTCGGAGTGTTCATTTGGGGTTAGAAGCAGTGATGGGAACCTTATATTACATTAGTGTGTGTATATGTGTCTGTGTGTGCAAGTATATGGGTGTGTAGACCAGAAATCAATGCTTTTTTGTTTTGATTTGGTTTTTCATGACAGGGTTTCTCTGTGTAACAGTCCTGGCTGTATTGAAACTCCATGTGTAGATCTGGCTAACTTTGAACTCATAGAGATCTACCTGCTTGTGCCTCTCTAGTACTGGGATTAAAGGCTTGTGCCACCACTGCAAAAAAAGTTTTTGTGTTTTAATCACTTTCTGTCTTAGTTTTTGAGACAGGGTCTCCAATTTAACCTGGAGTTCACAGATTAAGCCTTACTTGCTGGCCAGCAAACCTTAGGGATCCTCTTGTGTCTGCCTTCCCTGTGCTAGGATTATAGAGTCCTCCCCCATACATACCTCCTTTCCTTGACTTAGTTCCCCCTCAGTCTGCTACTGACTGCTCTGGACTCACAGTCGGGGCAGATCTTGCCCAGACTATGATCTCCTTGAGGGCACATCTGCCTCGAAGAAACCACAGCAGACAATTGTTTGATCTTAACCTCTGAATTGGCTCCAACTGACCCGACCATACAAAATGGAGTCACTCATACTAAATTCTGCATAATCAAAACATAACTTTAAGGAGGCAGATTCTAAAACAAATGGGCTCATTCCTAAAACAGGGATTTATATCTGTTCTTTTAACATCATAAAGAAATCACCTTTGGTTTAGCTGTTACTTTTAGAGTAACTTGATGCCGGGCAATGGTGGTGCACACCTTTTATCCCGGCTCTTGGGAAGCAGTGACAGGTCCATCTCTGAGTTTAACACCAGCCTGGTTTTCAGAACAACTTCCAGGACAACAAGGACTACATGAAGAAACCCTGTCTTGAAAAAAAACCAAAACCAAAAACAATAACTAACAAACAAAAAGAGTGAGTGCAAGTTAATTAAACTGGACTTTTTTCCTGCTATACTTGCTTGTTTTCACCTTACAAAGCCCATTGTTGTGTTGTTGTCCAGCAAATCTGTGTAATAGAAGCTCTCTTTACTCATGAACCAACAGTAAAGCCGATTCAAGAGATGGGTCTGCAGCTCAGTGGTGTACAGCATTTGTTTAGTATAGGCAAGGATCTGGGTTTGAATCCCAGCCCTGAAAAAAAAATCTATCTGATCTATAGCTGTATTACTGTTATTAGGCCATTTACACCCTTTGTCTTTTAACTTTTATTTGTTTATTTATTTATTTTTTTGAGATAAGATTTCTCTGAGTAGCTTGGCTGTCCTGGAACTTATTCTGTAGACCAGGCTGACCTCAAACTCAGAGATCCACCTGCTTCTGCCTCCCAAGTGCTGGGATTAAAGGTCTTCTTGTTTTTGGAGGTGGGTTTTAGGTAGCCCACAAGTGGTCTCAAATTTACCATGTTGTCAAGGATGACCTTAAACTCCAGATTTGCCTGCACATCCTCCTGAGTTTGTTTTTTTTTTTTTCTCTTTAATTTTATTTAACAAGGCCTCACCTCAGCCCAGGCTGGCCTTGAACTTGCAGTGATTTTCTACGCCAGCCTTCTGAACACTGAGATTCTAGGCACAACTCATCATGCCTGCTATGTTCTATCTTTTAGTCATATCTGTAGCGTACCCTTGCTTCTCCTACAGCAGCCTCAATGTTCTGCCACAGCTCAGTCTATTAGTAGAGGGTTCAAAGCCTGGTTCTCCCACTTTAACCTCACTTGCCACTGTGTACTTGGACGAGTTACAAGTTGTCACCACGCCCCTGTTGCTTCCTCAAGAAAATGGGAGTGCCACCCAGCCCCCTGCTGCAGTGACGATTTAAGAGGGACAATGCATCAGGTTCCAGATGCAGGGTGTGTCATGAGTTGCTTCTCTCTTGGACCAGACTTCAAGCCTGAATCTGGCTTTCAATCTTTGTCTTTACATGTCCCAGATGTGGCCAGCTTCCCACACAGCCCCTTCTAACTCCCTGACAGTAACTGAGGAAAACAGCACGTAAGGGGTTCCATGGAGCTGGACACAAGCTCTTTCACCCAATCTGAGTTCGGCAGGAAAAGCCAGACCTCAGACAGGAGGGAGGAAAAATTATTAAAGGATTAAGTCCGGAATAATCCTCTATATCCCAGGAGGCTCAGAAAGCAATAAGCCCTGGACGTAAAAGCCTGATCTGTGGAGTCATGGGGGTGGCCCTGTGTTCACGGCACAGGGAAGAGGTTTCAAGGGCGCAGTGTCGTGCCCAGGTCTTTGCTAAAATATGGTCTCATTCTGGACACTTGGACAGCATTTCTCCCTCATCTTGTCACAGTTTTTAATAATAAGGAGTGAGCTGTGAGAGTAGGGGGGGCTTTTTTTCCCTGAGATTCCACAAAAATAAAAAATTTAATTAAAACCTCAAGTCATGAAACTTCATCCTTGTAAAGTGAGACATCTTGGGACTCAGACTCTAGCAGCTCTCACTCCCGGGAGCTGGGGTTCACACTGGCTCCTCCCTGGTCACTGATGGAGGACACCGGCTGGATAGGCTGCGGCATCCAGCAGCTCTGAACTATCTGGGGTGAGGGAGATTCCTGTGGCCTGCCTAGAAATCCAGGGGATCACAGAACTGGAGGAGGGGACATTTCAAGGGCCTGAAGGCAAGCCCCAGAATGTGGACTGTGGGAGAGACTGAGTGTCTGAAGTTTGGGGGACAGAAAATGCAGTTCTCACAGGAGACTTGGAACCAGGAGTCCTGCTTACAGCATGGTCAACTCATTTCTTTATGGGCCTCAGTGCTCCTATCTATAAAATGAGTTGAGTTAGCTAAATAAGGGCTTTCTTACAAGGTATGTGGAGGAGGCTTACGGATTGCACCAAGCCCTTCTCTGCTACTCCCAGGTGTGTCTGAGGGTCAAGCTCCCCCTCTCTGTACCCCATGCCCGCCTCCCTTTGTCTGCTTCCCAGACTGAGTTTTTCTCTAAGATTTGGCTTTAACAAAGAGTGCTGAGGCTGAGCATGCTCGCACGTGCCCGAGGACTTCTCTGGTAGAACAGCCTGTGATCTACCCTGGCTTCTCGCTGGCAGTGCTCCTCCTTGCTTCCTTCAGGAAACGTGGCTTCTCCCTCTTTTTTTTTTCCTGCCTGTTTTCCAGGTCTCAGAGACTGAAGAGAAGCTGGTGAGAGCTACCAATCCTCTCCCTGGGAAAATACACATAGGAAAAAGCACGTACAGATTGTGGGGTGGTCGGTTCTCTGAAATACGGAAGACAAGAACTATTTTGGACCGCCCCACCCCCAATTTTGGAATATTTGTGACTATATAGTGAGATATCTTTGGGCTAGTCATTTACATTTCGTATACATTTTATACGCATAGCCTGAGGTTGGTTTGTAGGCGGAGGGTTTCATTGCTAGCTCCCCAAATAACCACCCAGAGACTTATTAATTATAAATGCTTGACCAATAGCTTAGGCTCGTTGCTAACTACCCTTATAACTTAAATCAACCCATATTTCTCATCTATGCTCTGCCGTGTGGTGGTGCCTTTTATCAGCATAGCATACCCATCTTCTCTCCACATCTCCTGGCAACTCCTGTGACTTCGCCTTCTTCCCCGTGTTCTCTTTTTGTCCGCAAGTTCCACCTAACCTTTACCTGTCTAGCTATTGGCCATTTAGCTGTTTGTTTCTTAGCCAATGAGAAGAATACATATTTCACAATGTACCAAAAGATTGTTCCATAGCATTGGTTCATTTTATACATTTTAAAGAAATCTGTGCAAGAAGCTGATCTAAAAATTTTTAAATAAATTAATTATTGTGTGTATATATGTATGTGTGCCTGTGTGTATGTGCATGTATGTGTATACATGCATGTGTGTGTGTCTATGTGTGCATGTATATGTATGCTCACTGTGTGTGTATGTATGTGTGTGTGCATGTGTGTTGTGTCACAGTGAGCATGTGGAAATCAGAGAACACCTCTTCCTAGGGATGAGATTCCAGTGATCAGTGTTGGCAGCAAGTTCTTAACCCACTGATCTGTCTTCCTGGCTCCCAAATCAAGACATAAAACTAGCCAGCATATCTGGTATCCTCTCTGTGTCTGTGTCTGTGTCTGTGTCTGTGTGTCTGTGTGTCTGTGTGTCTATGTGTCTGTGTCTGTGTTTGTGTCTCTGTCTCTCTCTGCATGGTCTTACTATGTAGCTCTAGCTGTCCTAGAACTCACTGTGTAGACCAGGCTGGTTTCCAACTCACAGAGACCCACCTGCCTCTCTCTATCTTCTGAGTGCTGGGATTAAAGGTGTGTGCCACCAGACTCAGTCTGGTTTCTATTTTTTAATCAGATGTTGAAGGGAATAGAAAGCTATCCTTTCCAACTTACACATAACACAAACATACACACCACCTCTGCCACCACCACCACCAATGAGAGAGGTCTAAGGATGTGGCTCGATGAGAAAAGGCTTGACTGCATCGGGACCTGAGTTTGGACCCCTAGCACCCATGTAAAAGTTCATCTGTAAGTCCAGTGCTGGGGGGAAAGAGACAAGAGGATTCTGGGGCTTACTTGTAGGTGGAGTTTTTTTGTTGGGACTGCTGGCTCCCAAATCACCACACAGAGACTTATTATTAACTACAAATGCTCAGCCGATAGCTTAGGCTTGTTACTAACCAACTTTTTCAACTTAAAATACCCCCCCTTTTTTTTTTCCAAGACAGAGTTTCTCTGTGAAACAGTCCTGGCTGTTCTGGAACTCATTCTGTAGACCAGGCTGGCCTAAAATTCACAGAGATCCTCCTGCCTTTGCCTCTCGAGTGCTGGGATTAAAGGTGTGCGCCATCGCTGCCTGGCTTTAGCCCTGTTTCTTACCTACACTCTGCCACATTGTGGTACATTTCTCAGCACAGCAGTTTCATCTTGCTTCTCGCAGCAGCTCCTGGCGACTCCACCCTCCTTCTTCCCCCCACTCTTTTTGTCCACAAGTCTTGCCTAACCGCTATCTGCCCAGCTATTATCAGACCAATGAGAGCGACAAGTCTTCACAGTATACGGGAAGATTGCTTCACAACACTTACTGGCCAGGCAGACTAGCTGAAACACTGAGCTCCAGCGTAAGAGAGAGATCCATCAAAAAATAAAATAAATGAAATAAAAAGAAAGCAACAGCGGCTCCCAATGCTGACTTCTGACCTCTGGCTTCTACCATGTACATGCAAGTATGTGTACACTTGCATGTACATGTGCATGCAGACACACCACACACACACACACACACACACACACACACACACACACACACACACACTCAATAACTGCCTGTTTCTCTTGCAGTTTAAGTTTGCAATGTATTTGTAGATGAGTTATTTTTTTTAAATGTATTTGAGTTTTACTATGCTGAATCATGGAGAGGAGCTGACTTCTGTCCAGGCCTACTTGGAGCACCAGCAGAGTAGGGTTGTATCTGTGGGTAGCAGGAAACAGGATTATCTCCACTTGGATGACTACGAAGCCAGTGATAACCAGGATGGTCGTTAGGCCTCAGAATTCCAGGGGCTCTCAGGAGGGCTGAATGTTGGATGTTGTAGGCACTGATTTTATTTCATCCTAAAGGATGGGCTGTTTTAGCTGACATCTGGCTTACATACATGAAACAGTACATACAATTCTGAGATTTAGGATCTTCTGGAGCCCAGGTGGAGAAGAAGATAACACAGATGGCCTCTGTCATTTTCTCTTGTCTCATACAGGCATCTCTCCTCACACAACAGATTTGAGGACTCACAGTCTCACCCATAACCTCAGGCCCCTCCTGGCCACTCTGAGTTGTGATCTGTGCATTTCCATGTGAACTGTGTGAAATGATCCCAGAGGACTATGGAGGAAACCTGGCACATGGCATCTGGACCAGTTGTCTCCATCAGATGGAGACAAAAGTGCCAAGGGAGTAAACATCTCCTGCCAACCCCCAGCCCTCCCAGCCCACTGCTGGGGATCCCACCCTCCAGATGATGTAATCTCTGGCACGTGGGCCTGGACTAGGAGCAGTTGTGGATTACCCATTGTAGGCGGCTCCTAGTAGGGGAGCTGCCATGACTCCATCCTGGGCCTCAGATGCTGCGGGATTTATGGCTACCTGCTTTTCTTGGAGCTGACAACTGTAGCAAGCTGGGGAAAGGAGTTTGAACTTGTCCCAAGGAAATAACTCAAAAGAAGGAAAACACTCCAGGCAAGAAAGTATCCAGCAGTGTGGCAGCCACACCAGTCAGATTGTCTTAGAAGTCTGGCAATGGCAATAGCTAACATTTGCCCCATGCTTCATATTCCCCTGCCTGCTCCCACCCTTCACAGTTACCATGAGCTAAGTGGACCCCTGGCTGAAGTATATGCAACAGTGTAAGGCAGGACTCACTTGAGACTGGAATCCATTTAAATATACTTCTATTACAATATGTCTGCTACCTGATTTTTAAATATTTATTTATTTTAGATAAAGTTCCACTATAGCCTAGGCTGGCTTTAATTCATGCTGGGATTAAAGGCATGAACCACCACTCCTGGCTCCTGCCACCTATTTTATTGCTTGCTATGGACACAGAAAACTTACAGTGGGTGCCTCTCCTACCTCCTTCGTGGCATCTCTAGGGAATCAAACCCAGATCCTCATGTTTTAAGCGTATGTTCACCATAAGCTATTGCACCGTAACGCTGTCTATGTGCACTGATAAAATCCCTCCCCAAGCTCTGTGAGATGAATTTTTTAAAAAAGGTTTATCTTATTTTTTAAAGTTAAGTTTGTAACTTTGTGTATGTGCATGTGAGTGCAGGTGCCCATAGAGGCAGAAGAGGGCATCAGACTCCCCTGGAACTGGAATAAAGGCAGTTGTGGGTTACCCAGTATGAGTGCTGGGAACCAAACTCTGGTCCTCTGCAAGAGCAGTATGTGATTTTAACCACAGAGTGATTTTTTTTCAGCCCCTGGACCAGGCTGACCTTGAATTCACAGAGATCTGCTTGCCTCTGTATTCCTAGTGCTGGGATTAAAGGTGTGCACCACCACCACGCCTGGCCCTGGGTGTTGTTTTAAAGATGAGGAAACCGAGGCTCCAAGTGAGTGAGTTATTTGCCCAGAGTCACAGATGTCCTCCTTCCAGTTTGTGTCAGGTGACTACAGCCGCCGCAGCTACGGCTGCATCGTGATTCTGGATTTTTTTCCCTTAAAAATTATTCTCTTGGATGTATATGCACACACACACACACACACACACACACACACACACACACACACACACACACACACACACACCATCTCCCCTCTAAAGCTCTCTGACCTCCTCCCCTAATGCTGGGGTTTTGTGCTTGCTACTACTGAGGTATATGCCTAACCCTTGGGTTTTTGAGAACGGTTCTCACAGTGCAGCCCGGGCTTAAACTCACAATCGTCCTGTTTCAGCCTGCTAAATGCTGGGATTACATCTTGCTGAGTTTCTTTTTCCACATCTGGCCCTCACCCCAGAGCTTTACACAGTCTAGACAAGTGTTCTTTCCCCTGAGCCACACCCCCGCCCCTCTGCTCGTCATCTTAGGTAGCAAAATGGGTCAGAGCAGAGTAGATGCATACACAGAATAGTTCACAGTTGGTGTGTGTGTGTGTGTGTGTGTGTGCATGCATGCATGAGCGTGCTTGGGGGAGGAGGCAGTCATATAGAATTCAGCCTATAGGCTGCCCTCCTGGCAAGGGCAGGCAGGGAAATATTTCCCAGAACACTGATGTCCTGTACTTGCATTTAAAAGACACTTGGGAAGGCTAGGGAGATAGCACAGTGTTTGCCTTTCAAGTATGAGAACCTGAATTCAATCCCCAGGAACCCTGTGAAGAAGCCAGGCACAGTGGTGAGCAGTTGTAACCCCAGTGCTGGGGAGAAGAGACAGGTAGATCCCTGGGGATTGCTGGCCAGCCAGCCTAGCCTACGTCATAAGATTCAGGCCAGTGAGAAGCCCTCAAAACAACAAGAAACCAACATGGACAGTGCCTGAGGAACGACACTGGAGGTTGCTTTCTGGCCTCCATACACATGCAAATGTGCACCTGTACACAGATGAACACACACACACACACACACACACACACACACACATCACTCAGCACAACTTCACAATGGTGGATGATTAGGTTTTTCTTGCAGCCCATGGGACGCAGAGGGGTTTTAGATAATCAAAGGTCAGAACAAATCATCTATGAGATAGATACGCCCATATAAGTGCCCAGAGTATGTCGGGTGATAATGGACAGTGTCCATCACACGGGAGGAAGTGGCTTCACTGTATGACTCCATCCTATGGCCTTCACACGTGTACACACAGTGTGTACTCACATACGCACATGCTCCTGTATACATAAGAACGCACAGCTGTTGGAACTGCTGGGGAGTGGGAGTGCTCTGCTACTGGCTGTTTCTAAGCAGAACTTGGAGCTTTATAGGGAAGTGGTAGAGAAGGTTCTGGATGGAGGCTGGACAGAGTGCTTCCAACCCAGAGCCTCTGACTTTCTGCCATTTAGACTTTCAGGCATTTGAAGTTCAGGAATGCTTGCGGATGAAATCATTACCCAATCAAAGAAACTATTTAAAAAGCCAGCTTTCTGGCTTTTTTAAAAATAGAACTCAGTTTACAGAGTGGTGGAAAGGGAGTGGGACTCTGTGTAGCTCTGAGATAGGCCAGGCACTGTCATTTATTCCCACTGATGCTCATATCTGGCTGGGGAGGAAATCCAGGTGGAAAGAGGTGGACACGAAGTGGTAGGTGGGTGAGCTGGCACTTCAGCCTGGCTAACTAGGCATGACGGTGAGCTTGCTTGGACCAAGGCGGGCTCTCTGGGCCCCTAATAGGCAGACAGCAGGCCCTAGTTGGAAGGTGGTGGACTAGGTCTCTTTCACTGTAAAACACTGAATGAATAGCATCATTCAGGCCTGTGGCCCTGAATTATAACTTCTAGCATCTAGCTGGCTTGCTGGCCTGGGGAAGCGTCCTCCATTAGGCCACTGTAGGCATGAGATCTGCTTGCTCTGGTGACATTGCACACTGGACTGTACTGGCCTCTGGGCTTGCCTGTGGTACTTTGCCAGGCTGCCAGTTTCTTTCCAGCACAAAATATTCATAGCAGCCACCTTGCTTTTCAGTGTATAGTATATACCCTAAAAATATGGACCAGAGACAGCTGGCCAGGGTCCGGGGGACCTGTGGGCTCACTTCATGAGTGTAGTACATGCCTCCCGACCCATGCTGTCACTCTTTATAGGGCTTTGGCCGGCTTTAACTTATCACCAGTTTGGTCTACTGAGTGTCCCACCTGGCCTTCTCACTTCTATGAGAGTGAAGGGGCTGGGGAGAGGTGGTTAAAAGCACTGACTGATCTTCCAGAGGAGCCAGATTTGGTTCCTAGCACCGGAAAAGTGGCTCACAACCATCTGTAATTCTACCTCCAGGGGATCTGATGTTCTCTTCTGACCTCCACAGGCCCCAGGCATGCACACAGTGTGCATACATACAGGTAAAACACTTATACACATAAAATAACATAAATCTTTAAAAAGTCTTCAAAACAAAATCTATAAAGTTGTGAAGCTGACCTGTAGACTTTATCCACTTTACTTTTAAATGTTATTCTTGTGCTTTGGGTTGAAGTGAAACCCCAGGTAAAACCATTGGTGAGCCTGCTTCACTATCTAACTAGAGCAGAGCAGTTTTTAAATATTTATTTACTTATGTGTGTGCATGCGCACGTGTGTGTGTGTACGTGCGTGTGCACATGTGTGCTCTTGAACACGTGCACACAAATGCCACAGCATGTATATGGAGGCCAGAGAGCAACTTGTAGGAGTTAGTTCTCTCCTTCTGTTATGTGAGTCTTGGGCATTGAACTCAGGTCATAGGGCTTTGGAACAAATGCTCCTTGCCCTGATGAGCCATCTTGTCAGCCTCCAGAATGACTGGAAGACATTTTAATTGGTTTATAGTTGTATATTTTTCAAGAAGAATACAGAAGGGGCTAGGAAGAGGGCTCAGTGGTTAAGAGCACTTGTTGCTCTTGCAGAGGGCCCAGGTTCAGTTCCCAGCACTCACATGGCTGCTCACAACTGTCTATAACTCCAGTTCTAAGGTATCTGATGCTCTTTTTTTTTTTTTTTTACAAGACAGGGTTTCTCTGTATTGTTTTGGAGGCTGTCGGTCCATCCTGGCCTCGAACTCACAGCGATCCACCTGCCTCTGCCTCCCGAGTGCTGGGATTAAAGGCATGCACCACCACCGCCCCGGCTGATGCTCTTTTGTTTGTTTGTTTGTTTTGTTTTGTTTTGTTTTTCCATTTTTCGAGACAGGTTTTCTCTGTATTGTTTTGGAGTCTGTCCTGGAACTCGCTCTGTAGACCGGGCTGGCTTTGAACTCACAAAGATCCTCCTGCCTCTGCCTCCCGAGTGCTGGGATTAAAGTCATGCACCACCACCGTCTGGCTATCTTATGTTCTTTTATGAACTCTGAGGACACCAGACATACACAGGGTAAGAAGTTCAAAGCCAGCCTAGGCAGCACAGTGAGACACAGTCTCAAGATAAAAACTACAACAGGGCTGTGGATGTAGCTCAGGGTAAAACTCTTACAAACTCTTACCTAGCACACATAAAACCCTAGAATCGTCCCCAGAACTCCTCTTTTCAGGGTCAGATTTTATGTGTATGGGCATTTGGATTGTGTGTGTGTGTGTGTGTGTGTGTGTGTGTGTGTGTTCATGTAGGGGACAGAGGCTCAGATTTTAGTTCCCAAAACCTTACTTTTTTTTTTTTTTTTTTGAGATAGGGTCTTTCACTGACTGGAACTTGCCAAGTCAGATCTGGCTGCCCAGTGTGCTGAGGGTTTTGTTTTGTTTGTTTGCTTGCTTGCTTGCAGTATTCGTGTTACACATTGTTCTCCCGTTTGTTGAGAATACACCAGTCACATGACAGTACATAGCTGCAAGAGAGTCAGGAAATGTCATCTCTATCAGGCTTCCATGTCCTCAGTGGAAATGTTGCTAAAGGAAGAGAAAAATGGTGGCTGCTAGAAGTCACACCACCCTTTACAGAAGACACTTGGGCTGAGTAAACTCCCCAAGATGATAGAGTTGGAAACCCAGACGCATCTGCTTTGCTGGGAGATGTAGCACTGTCCCCAGGAGACTGTTCTCTGCATGGAGGGCCATGCACTTTTCTTCTCTAGAAGTCGCCTAGTAAATGCCCAACTAACACTACCTCTCCTTTCAGGCTGTCACTCACAGCTACTTCTGTAGCACTTCCTGACATCTGGTACTTACTTGGGGCCTAGCTTCAAGTTTCTGGATGAGTGGGAGGACTGTGCATGGGGGCTGTGAGCAAAAGGAACAATCTGAACTTTCCCTCAGATTCCTACTGTAGAAGTACCGTGCTGTAATATCATCGTGTATTTCTGAGTCTGTCTTTTCCCTTGGTCCATAGGATCTCAGGTATTCTGGAGCCCAGCATCCTCACCAGTTCCTAACATATGACCAGTATCTGGTAAATGTCTGGTGACTATGTGAGTTAATGAACTCAAGTGGAGGTCCAAGGTTGTGTTCAGGATCAAGGATTGGGAGAATGCCATAGTGTCATGCATGCCAGTTTTAACTGCACTAACACTCTATAGCCAATCACCCCCAAAACAAAGGCTAGCAACACCTGAATTCATGTGTTTTCTCCACTCATGGGCCTGAGGGTTGGCTGGCTCTACAGGGTCTGGCTGCACATAGCTGTAGGCCATCTTCAAGTATGTTCTAGATATTTCTTCATTTTCTTGGGCAAGTTGCTATTTGGGACATGGCTTTCTCATGGTAAGTGATTCAAGTGGAAACATATGATGGCCTTTCAGGCTTGGCTTAGCACCGCAGTCTGTCACTTCTGCTCAAATCACCATAGGTCAGATGGCCAGGCCTAATGTCACTGGAGTAGGGAAATATATTCCATTCATTTTTCTACTCCAAGGTCACTTGGATAAGTGAGAGTCAAGAGTTGAACAGCAGTAGATCACAGCATCTACGAACAAATCTCAGAGCTTCCTTAATTCCTTCATCTAGAATCTCAAGGAGAGGGACTGCTGGGCCCTGACCTCTCTCTCCTCTTGAGGATTATGACAAGAAGTGGCAAGTTCCCCAGTTGTTTCTGTTGCTACTTTCTTTTTTAGAAGCAGAATATTTTAACATGATGCACACAAGATACCACATTCCCCCAGCCTTTTTTGCAGTTGGGTTTGGCCAAGTGGCGTTGATGTAAGTTTTCCTTCCCTCTAGGTTCCTCTGCCACTTTTCAGTCCCAAATAAACACACAGAGATGCTATATGAATTATTAAGCTGTTGACCAATATCTAGCTCTGTCTTAATTATTAACCCATAACTACTAGTCTATGTATTTCTACATGGCTTTATCTTACCGGAGAATGCCTGGCACGTCCTATCTTCCCAGTTCCTCCATGGCGTCCCTTTCTGCCTACTTTTCCCAGAATTCTCTTTGTCTCCTAGTCCCACCTATCTTCCTGCTTCTATTGGCCAAACAGTGTTTTATTCATCAACCAAAAAGAGAAACATACATACAGAAGGACATCCCCCATCAAAGTGGCTCAGCTGTGGCCCATGGGATGATGCAGAAATGAACCAGCCACCTTCTGATGAAAACCATATGGGAAGCTCCTTGTCCTGGGATGAACATAGATTTGCTTGGTGAGATGGCCCTGGCCACGGCTATACAGATGAAGACTGGCTGTTAAGCTGACTTGTTATGTAATGGTGCTTGTTGCCAAGGCAGATGACCTGAGCTTGATCCCTGAGACCCACATGGTAGAAGGAAAGAACCAACTCCCACAGGTTTTCCACTGACTGCCACTGTAGCAAGAATGTACACAAGCCAAATAAGGAAAATGTAGCAAAATAAAAAACAAAACAAAACAAAAAACACTTACCTGTGAGCCCGTCACTTTATTTAATTTAATCTTTCAAATTTTTATTTATTTATTTTAAGGTTTATTTATTTATTTATTTATTTATTTAATATGCTCCGGTGTTTTGTCTATATATACCCTGTGTGAGGGCACCAGATACCCTGGAACTGATGTTACAGACAGTCATGAGCTGCCATATGTGTGCTGGGAATTGAACCCAGGTCTTCTGGAAGAGTAGTCAGTGCTCTTAACTACTGAGTCATCTCTCCAGCTCCTATTTATTTTTTTGAGGGGGAGGTTGGTTCAAGACAGGGTTTCTCTGTGTAAGAGCCCTGACTGTCCTCACTCCATAGACCAGGTTGGCTTGAGCTCACAGAGATCTGCCTGCCTCTGCCTCCTGAGTGCTGGGATTAGAGGAGTGTGCCACCACTGCTCAGCCACTCCTTTATATTTTTTTAATTTTCTTGCATTTATTTATTATTATTGCCTTTACATATCACACACACACACACACACACACACACACACACACACACACACACCAGTGCCATGATGAGCACATGAGGGAATCAGTAGACAACTTGAGAGAACCAGTTAAGAACCAGTTCTCTGTGTCTACTATGTGGGTACCTGGAAAAGAACTCAGGTTGTCAGTATTGGTAGCAAGCATCTTTACCTACTGAATCATCTTTCTGGCCCCAGGACAATACTTTAGGGTAGAGGGAGATCACAATAGAATAGAAAAATGGCCACACGAGCTCTTGGCATTTGCCTGCTCACCTGCCCACCCCAGATGCGAGTGTAAGGATGGCAGAACCCCGCCCCCCAGCTGTATTCTCACTTGCTCCTGGACCTTAGCCTGTGCCTCTGACCCCAAGCCACTCCCTTGACAACCCATGACATCCCTACTCCAGCCCCCAAGGACCTCTAGTCTCTCTTATGTCCCCATTCACTGAAGTGAGGCCTCATGCCTCTTTTGATTTTTCCCTAGCAAAGTAGAGATGGGATGGATTAGGAAAATTTATGAATGGCAATTAGTATACTAAGAAAGTCAAGAAATGAAGCCTTCAAGTTCATATTGTAGAGCCACCATGTACCAAAGCAGTGGTACACAGATGTGTACCCCAGCAGACATGGCCAGGGTGGTCTGATGGAACATTCTAGCCAGGGGACTGGAAATCAGAGGAATATGAAATCTAGAGAAATAATGAAAAATAATGACATTTTTAAGATATGATCTCATTATGGCTGATCTGGAACTCACTATATACACCAGGCTGGCCTCAAACTCACATAGATCTGCCTGCCTCTGCCTTCCAAGTGCTGGCATTAAAGATATGCACCATCATGCCCAGTAAGAATGACAAATTTTTAAAAATTACTTTAAAAAATTTAAGGCCGGGCGGTGGTGGCACACGCCTTTAATCCCAGCACTCGGGAGGCAGAGCCAGGAGGATCTCTGTGAGTTCGAGGCCGGGCTGGACCGATAGCCTCCAGAACAATACAGAGAAACCCTGTCTCGTAAAAACCAAAAAAAAAAATGTTAAAATTGCATCTAATGAATTGTGTGGACCATGAGACACACGTGGAGGTCAGTTCTCTCCTTCCACTAGAAAGGACCTGGAATTGAACTCAAGTCATCAGACTTGGCAGCAATCACTTTACTTTCTGAGCCTTCACACTGGCCCAAGAATGACAGTGTTTAGAAAGTTACGGTGACACACTGATGGCATATTCATTTTTTTCACTGACATAGAAGCAGAGAGATGTGGCTCTTCTATAGGAAGCTTCCAGAGGGTCTGTTGTTAATAACACCCGCCTTGTGATTCATAGCTGGAAAATCAGAGTTGGCTGGAGGGTGTTTCAGGACCTGGCCTGAAGCAGCCAAATGCCAGAGCTCTGTGCCTTGCAGAGGTGACTCATTCCATGGAGTAGTCACCTTGCAGAACTTCCAGCTGGTGCAGCTTGGTGGCCCCTCCTGGAGTCCCTTGCTCTGGGTTTCCCAGGCTGCTCCTCTCCAGCAAATGTCACCGGCTTTCCTGCCCTCTGTGACCTGGCTGCTGGCCACAGCAGTCCTTTCTTGGGAAGGAGCAGGAAAACTCCCAACGCCCTGGAACCTCTTAATTCAATTCCAGGCTTAGTTTAGAATGGCTCGTGTCATTCCTAGGCTATTGCCAGGAATCTGGGGACGAGACCAATAAATAACCATGTCTCCATATTTCCCAGTGCCCTGTGGGAATTTGACATTTGCAAATTAAAAGTTTCACGGTTTCTTTCTACTTTTCTTTTCTTCCCCCACCTCCTTTCTTTTTGTGTATACATGTTCATGTGTGCATTTGTGTGAATCAATGGTGTATGTATGTATGTATATGTGTGTGTGAGAGACTGTGTATGTGTCAGTGGCGTGTGTGTGTGTGAGAGAGAGAGAGAGAGAGAGAGAGGGAGAGAGAGAGAGAGACAGACAGAGAGAGAGAGAGAGAGAGAGAGAGAGAGAGAGAGAGAGAGAGAGAGAGAGAGAGAGAAGGTCAGAAGTCAGCCTCAGGCATTGCCTTTAATCCCAGCATTCGGGAGGCAGAGGCAGGCGGATCTCTGTGAGTTCGAGGCCAGCCTGGTCTACAAAGTGAGTTCCAGGACAGCCTCCAAAGCCACAGAGAAACCCTGTCTCGAAAAACCAAAAAAAAAAAAATTAAAAAAAAATTTAACTTTATTTTATGTGCATTGGTATGAAGGTGTCAGATCCCTGGAACCTGAGTTACAAATAGTTTTAAACTGCCTTGTGGGTGCTGGAATTTGAACCTGGGTCCATGAAAAAGCAGTCAGTGCTCTTAACTGCTGAGCTATGTCTCCAGCCCCTGCCTTGATTTTTTTAAAGTTTTATTTTTAATTATGTGTATGTGTGTGCAGGTACCCAAGGAGGTCAGAAGTTCCAGATCCTCTGGAACCAAAGTTACAGGAGTTTGTGAGCTCCTACCATGGGTGCTGGGAACCCAGCTCAGGTCCTCTGGAGGAGCCACAAGTGCTCCTAACTGCTGAGCCAGCTCTCCAGGCCCTCGCCTTTGTTTTGAAAATAAACTAAAAATTTTATTATTTATTTAGTGTGTGTGTGTGTGTGTGTGTGTGTGTGTGTGCATCTGTGTAGGCACACAGGTGTCAGGCTGCACATGTGGAGGTCAAGGATAACTTGTAGGATTTGATTCTCTCCTTCCATCATGTAGACCTTAGGAATCAAACACAGATTGTCAGGATTGATGGCAAGTGCCTTTACTCAACACACCATTTCACTGGCCCCTACCTTCTGTTTTGAGACAGAGACTCATATTGGCTTGGGTTCACTGATTTGACTACGATAACTGGCCAGTGAGCCCCAGGAGTTCATCTGCCTCTACCTTCCCGGTGCTGACACGATGATTATTGGGTGCCTCCATAACCAGCTTTCTCTTTCTTCCGTGAGACAGGTCTTATGTAGCCCACATGGCCCAGACTGAATGCTGAGATTACATGTGTGTACCACCATGGCCCCCTCACAGTTCCTTAATTATATAATATCCTTTGCTTCCACATGAAGAGAGGAAGGAAATATTAAATGAACACCTACTAGGGGGCCAAGTATTTCCCCCATTTTTTCCTAGTCCAGCTGTAAGATAATATGATAAGTGATGAGCATTTGGTCAGAGACTTGAGAAGACGGGGGTGAGGATCAAACAGGAGGGGCCTCAGATGACCCGGGAAGAGGTGATAAAGGGCTCTGCTTCAACAAAGGACCTGGGATCCTACGCATGGAACCTTTCTTTCACACCACGCTTTCTGGAAACACCCACATCCCCCCATGAGATGAGCTCACCCGTCTTTGGCACTGACTGCCTCTCAGCGCAGTCCTGGCTGGGCCAAGCTACCATTTCTACAGGAGGAGTATAGCAATAACAGCGATCTCATTTTTCTCCTTAAAATAATACCTGTGTGTTCTGCCAACAAGCAGGGAGCGGTCCTGGGGGAAGCCTGTTCCCAGGCCGCTAGGATTAGGCTCTGCAGGAGCCAACAAAGGCAGCCCTCAGACGACCTGGGGCTCCTGGCTGCAGATCTTCCCTGTTTTTCCTGTCACTTTCGAGTCCCATTCAGGCCTCTCCAGGGCAAAGGGATGCTGTTGTCATGGTCCTACTCTCTGCCCACCAGCGACTTCCCTCCTCTTGCATCTCTCTGGAATCCGGGGCGACATGCTGTGAGGAAAGGGTCAGTGGAAACAATCATTTTAACAGGAAGAGTTTAATTTTTCTTCCTTTCCTTTCCTTTTCTCCCATCCTCTCTTCCTTTCTTTCTTCCTTCCTCCCTCTCCTCTCCCCTTCCTTCCTTCCTTCCTTCCTTCCTTCCTTCCTTCCTTCCTTCCTTCCTTTCTTTCTTTCTTTCTTTCTTTCTTTCTTTCTTTCTTTCTTTCTTTCTCTCTCCCGCAACAAACACCCCCAATCCCTGCACTTTAAAGTAAAAAAAGTTCTCATGTGCTTAAAGGTCTAAGTGCCTGGAAATTTCTTCCCTGTGCGCACATTACCCACTTCCTGGCTGGAGGGAAGGAAGGACTCGGAGAATTCGAAGGATATTAACCAGATTCATAATGGACCCAGCAGTATAAACATGTCTCAAGTGCAGACAGAAATGCCACAAGCCCCTATTCAGCTTAATGTAAAACATACACCCGTTGTGTCTGTGCTCCCAATTCACAAATAAGCAAGGTGGAGAGATGGACTCAGAGATTGTCCCTGGAGAGCCAGGTGCCTCCGTGCATGGCAATTTGGAGACTTCTACTGCCCGCAAATAAGCCAGGAAGGAACGCTTAATGTTGCATTGCAGACCCCTGCCAAGAGGCAGAGCAAACGGGAGCCCCGAGCAAATGGTACGTCTGTTCCTACCATTCCCGCGATGTCCCAAGTGGCAGAGGTGGGGCTGAGGACCCCTCAGTGGGTGTTGTTGATGAAATGGGTCCAAGTAGCATGGCCTATAGAGGCTAGCAAGTGTAGGTTCAAGCCCTGATTCTTGTCTTCTTGGCCACAGTCTGCAGGTCCCAGGTATACGCTATCCCTCTATGCATAGCTGCGGTCTCATCTGTGAAACGGGACAGCCATCCCAGTCCAGTGGTCACCGCTGCAGGGATGTGTAGGTGGGAGGAAGAGCGAGAGGTTCCATTTGAGAAGACAGGCTTGGTCCAGACAGCCTGTGTCCTGCCGTGTGATGAGTCAAGTTCCAGAGCCCTCCTGAGGTCCGGGTGTTTTAGTTGCTGAGTAGGAAGCAGCAGAGTCCCCCTCAGCAGGGATTTGAAGGCTAGTTGGTGAAATACCTGTAGGGCAAACACGAAAACCTGAGCTCAGATCCCCAGAGCCCATATTAAGAACTGGGCATGAGGGTAGCGTCTATAACTGCCTCAGATGGGTGGGGAGGGTGGAGCCAGGCAGATCTGCGAAGGTGGTGGGTCAGCCAGCCTAGAGGAGTCGGTGAGCTCCAGGTGAAGGGAGAGGCTGCTTTTGAAAATGTGGAGAATGGTGGAAGAGGACGCCCAGTGGCAGTCTCTGGCTTCCATGTACACACACGTGTACACACGCAACACACACACACACACACACATACACACACACACACACACCACCCCACCACCCCACCATTCCACATCACACCACACACACAGCTTTTAGCAGGATTTGAACTTTCAATGGTATCATCTTTCTAGGTGATTTGGGCTGTGTTGGCCAGCCACATTTATTGCTGTTTGTGTCAGGCAAACTGAGTGTTAACAGCAAGAGAACGAGATGCCCAGAGGAAGACTGCAAGCCCCATTTGTGGGACACACATCCATATTCAACTAGCATTTTCTCTTTCTTTAAACATTTATATTCATTCGTGTATGCGTGTGTATGTGCACAAGTGTGCTATGATATGCATGTGGATTCAGAGGACAACTTTCAGGGGTTGTACTTGCTTCTACCTTGTAGAGTAAGCGCTTCTTTGTTTCTGTCACTGCAGACTAACTGGCCTGTGTAGTGTACTCTAAGTTAGCTGGCCTGTGTATTGTACTTTAGGCTAGCTGGCCTGTGTAGTGTATTCTAGGCTATCTGGCCTGTGCAGTGTACTCTAGGCTAGCTGGCCTGTGTAGTGTACTCTAAGTTAGCTGGCCTGTATAGTGTACTCTAGCCTAGCTGGCCTGTGCAGTGTACTCTAGCCTAACTGGCCAGACAGCTTCCTGACGATTCTCCTCCTTCTGCCTCCCAAATGGGTAACAGAGCTGGGATTACAGATGGTTGCCACCACATTCATTTTTTTCTTTTAAATGTGAGCTCCAGGGATTGAACTCAGGTCATCAGGCTTACATGGTGTGGTAGTTTGACTGAGAAATGTTCCCTGTAGGCTTGGGTCTTCCAACACTTGGTTCTCAGTTGGTGGCACTGTCTGGGAAGGTTGTGTGGCCTTGTTGGGGGAAGTACATCACTGGAGCAGGCTTTGAGAGTTTATAGCCTTGCCCCATGTATTAGTCAGGGTTCTCTAAAGGAGCAGAACTGATAGAACGAACTAATATGTATAAAAGGATTTGCTAGAGGGGTTTACAGGCTTTAGTCTGTGTTCCTCAACAATAGCTGTCCCCTGACAGAAAGATGAAGGATCTGGTAGTTGTTCATTCCATGAGCCTGGATGTCTCAGCAGTCCAAACTGGTGCTGGAGTCCCAGAGAGGTCTTGGAGATCGGCCAGTGTTGAGTTCACATCGGAGTCCTGAAGACGTAGGTTCTAACTCTAGTGAAGGAGTGCCTCAGAGTAGATAAGCTTGCCAGCAAGAATGAGGACAAGAAGGCAAACCCAAAGCTTCCTCCTTCCATGTCCTTTTCTGTGGGCTGCCACCAGAAGGCCTGGCACACACTTAGGGTGAGTCTTCTACCTCAAATAATCCAACTGGGGAAAACCTCTCACAGACATGCCCAGCTG
This sequence comes from Mesocricetus auratus, assembly GCF_017639785.1. NCBI lineage: Eukaryota > Metazoa > Chordata > Mammalia > Rodentia > Cricetidae > Mesocricetus > Mesocricetus auratus. Next base: position 80,721,577 of record NW_024429191.1, on the reverse strand, counting down.
CTTGGGGTTTAGTTGGCAACCAAGACTAGCCACCACACTTCACGCATCACACTCCACTCCTGGTTTGCTCTCCCTGCTTCATGCTTGTGGCTGAAGATGCGATCGCTCAGCCGCCTGCTCCTGCCACCGCCCCTGCTCTTTGTTGTCAAGCCTCCCAGCCATGGAGCAATGTATCTCTCTGGAATCACAAGCCAAAATAAACTATCTCTTTCATAAGTTGCCTTTGGTCAGGGTGTTTTATCATGGCAAAAGAAAAGCAACTCATACCCATAGCTAGTTACCACTTTTAATCACTGAGCCATCTCTCCAGCCCTCAATTAGCATTTCAGAGACATCTTCCAGGCACTGTTACCATGGTGATAATTATCATAGAGTACCATTGACTGACTCCTTTCTTTGTCCCAGGTACAGGGCTTTATATAACTAAATCTTTACTTTGAAAAGAGCATAGCTCTATTCCCATTTTACAGATGAGGAAACAGAGGATCAGAGAAGGGAAGATTTTCACTCCCTATGGCTGGGAGCTGGCATCAAATGATCTTGTTTCCCAGAATGCACACCACTGGTTCAGCCAGGTCCAGGCACCTGTTCTCAGCTCCTGGCCCAGACCTCAGGCATCTCTGTGTGACTGGCTCTCTGTGATCTCATCTGGCCTGAGTGTGCAGTTTTTATGGGTGTTGGGGTCACAGTGCAGGAGGCCTTGGGGTGCCCAGGCAGGTGGCACCTTCTTTCTCCAGGTCCTCTTGGCCAACACACATTCTTCACTGGGTCTGGATCCATTCCCCACAGGCTTTGGCCACGTTCTTGGCTCAGGCTCTAAAGATTCTCTGCTCTCAGATAATAAATAACAGGTTTCTAAGTCTTCCAACAATGAGGGAAGGGAGAGGCTTAGCAGCTCCCGGGTCTGAGGAGCCTTGAACCTGACCCAAGCGTTCTTGGCATCCTGGTGTATCTGTCCCCGAGGACGCCTACTCTTCCACGCCTCTGATCTGCTGCTGTGTAAATTATCCCTGATCTTCCCTAAAGGAAATATAATAGGAGTGGGGAATGGGGGAGGGAGCAAGACCACAACCTGGGGGAGGGGGAGGAGGGCATGACCACAACCTGGGGGAGGGATGAGTTAAGATAATCCTTCTCATTCAGGAACTTTATAGCATCAAACAGAGCGTGCAGCCTTTGTCTAGGCCCCACACAGGCAATCTGTCACAGGATGTGGATCCCATGGGGCTGAGAGGGTATGACCTGCTGAGGTAGCTCTCTCTGTCCTATACTACACAATCCTAGGTCTCTGGCCTTTCCTGCCCTGGGGAGTCCTGCAACCTCTTCTGGAAGCCATAAGGGCTTTTCTCCTCAAATCCACCTTCCCAAGATGCCCCAGAGTGCATCTCTGGCCAACAGATGTTTGGTGTGTGTGTCTAGACATCAGGGCTGGGGTGGCATCTTCAGGAAACCCTTACAATGTCCTAGTGGGGTGTGAAGAGAAGAGAGGAGTGGGCATGGGTAGGAGCCAAGGCTGCCCCTTGCCAGTGTGTGGTACCTCATGCTGCTCTCTCCCACAGATCCAGAGGCTCCAAGCTCAAATCTAGCTTTCCAAGTATCCTAGAATACTTACCTTTTAAGGGTGGAGGATAGATGCAAATAAATAAATAAATAAATAAATAAATAAATAAATAAATAAATAAAATCACCCAAAGAACTGACTCTTACAATATTTTATTATTTTAATTATATGTATATGACTTTGCTGGGGAGACAGGGTATGTGAATGTGAGTGCGTGGGCCCACAGAGACCAGAAGAAGGTGTTGGATCATCTGGAGCTGAGTTACAGGCAACTGTGAGTCACCCATGGACAGGGATGCTGGGACTCCACCTCTGTCCTCTGGAAGAGCAGAACACTCTTAAGCACTGAGCCATCTCTTCAGCCCCTATGCAATTTTTTGTCTCCAGTTCATTATTTCTTCCCTGATATTATTTCTTGCCACCTACTGCTTTGGGGTTTGGATTCTTCTTGTCTTTCTAGAACCTTGAGATGCATCCTTAATGGTTGGAAATCTTTCTGACTTTTACTTGGTTCACACTTTTGTTCTGTTCCTTCTGCATTTTAGTGTGAGTATCCACTGCTATACTTCCTCCTGAGAACTGCTTTAGTTGATCCTGACGCTTCTGGTACGTCGTGCTTCCAAGATACATTAAATGTCTGTTAAACTTGACTTTTGGTTCTTGTTTAGATCCCTGTAGACGGTTCTCGAGACATCTGGGTTCTCTCCCTCCAGGGGCTGCAATTGCTTGAGGGGTCCTAGTTTCCAGAACTCTCTTAATTCATATCTTCGCACCAAGATACAACTTCCCTTAGTCACCACAGTTACACCTACAAGCTAGGTACACAATAGTCCTTCTTTATCCACAGGGGACTCTTTCTCAGGTGCCCTACAGACACCCGAAGCAGTGCCATGTCCTACACACTACTATACATGAACACCGATGATAAAGTTCAGTTTATAAATGGACCACAGTAAGACAGTGACAGCTGTAGCTAAAATGTAATAGTCATAGCAATGTACTATCATAAAAGCTATTTAAAATGTAAGGATTATTTCTGGAATTTTTCACTTAATATTTTTGGATCATGGTTGACCAAGGGTAACTGATAGCTAGAGGTGATTGTAATTATTTTCATGTATGAGGAAAAACTCACTCTGGACATGGTGGCACATACCTGTGACCCCTACCGTGCAATAGCAGGAGCAGATAAATCAGAAGTTCGTCTCCCTTGGCTATATATCAAGTTCAAAGCCAGCTTGGTCTACATGAGACCCTGTATCCAAACAACAGATGGATGACAACTTCTGGGTTCGGGAGGTTCTAATGCTTTGTCTATGCCGGAAGTGACAGAACTTATCAAGCCTTCAACATCTATCTGGCCTTTCCTTCTCCTCTCCCACATCTTGCCAGGAGGGTTCTGACTCTTTTAGGAGGGACTTCTGTGGGAGTCCTTCTGTGGTCAATCAGATGGGAGGGGACATGGAGGGGGCTCTACCCTGGAGACTTCCAAGAAGAGTGTCTATGCTGAAGGAAGGACACTCAGAAGGCGGTGGCCCATCAGAGTGGCAGGTCCTGACAGCTCAGGCTTCAAATCCAGACCCTCACTGGCCCTCCCAAGGCTCTCTTCTCCCAATAAGCAGAGTTTTCCATTGTAGAGAAGGGAAGAAATGCAACTCTAATCCCTTTGTTCCATGATTTCATCTCTGTTCTTTTCAGGGGCTGCAGGCAAGCAGTGGGAGGAAAGAGAGGAGGCAGAGCAGCAGGGAGGGCTTCAGGGTCCCCGGGGCTGTGGGCAGGAGAGACGAACTGAGGATTAACGCACCCTCTCCCCAGAGCCAACAGCTGGAAACCTGGGAGACTTCCAGGAGGCCCTTCTCCCTTTCCCTGCTCTCTGGCTCACAGGGCACTGAGTTCACCTCCTGACTGTCCCCTGTGGCCCATCACAGATAACTGCTGCCAGAGCGCAGGTCTCCTCATTTCCCCGCAGGATTTACTCCAGCTGCTGCCGTGGCCTCCAGAGCCCGATGTGTCTGTCATGGTCCCGTACTCCACCCAGCCAGTATTCACCAGGTTACTTCTCAGGCTCCACAGCAGCCACAGAGTGAAGCCTGGACTCCAGCAAGGCACCCAAAGTCCTTCTTGCCTTTTCCCTTCCTTCATTCCAATGCAGTGGTTGGTGGTAAGCTCTTATAACTCCAATACCCCAGGATCCTCTGGTACTGGCTTGGCTTCTATCGTATGGATCCTGTTGTTTTGTCTCCTTCAGGAAACCACATATGTGCTGGTACACACACACACACACACACACACACACACACACACACACACACACAGTGGTCTACTACTTCTTGGGGTTCCTATAGTCAACTGCACTTGTTTTCCTTCCATTTCTTCCCCTCCCCTCTTCTTCTTTCTCTTTTCTTTTCTGTTAAGAAAGGGTCGTGTGTAGCCCAGACTGGCTTTAAACTTGCTATGTAGCTGAGGGTAACCTTGAACTCTTGATCCTCCCTCCTTTACCTCCTAAAGGCTAGAACTATAGCTGTGCACCTCCGTGACTGGTTTATGTGGTGCTGGGGAGCAGACCCAGGCCTCCTGTATGCTAAGTAAGCACCCTGTCTACTGGAGTGCAGTCTCAAGTCCCAACCCTCCCATGCCGTGTTTACTTCTGTCCTGTACACTCAGCATCCCCACTCCGAAGCACCCACTTGTCTGTCACCGATTTCCCTGGGGAGGGAAACATCCTCGCACTTCTACAGTCTCATTTCCCTAGATGCTGACAAAGCTTATGGCCGGCCCTCTTGGCCCTGCTTCCTCATGCTTGAGGACTACAGCTGGAACTGTGCTGTTCAAACGTGTTTGCCAGTGGCTGGGTGAGGGGGCTGGAACACTGAGCTCATCATTAGAGTCAATTTGACCCAATAATTAGTTTAGTCACTCATCAGGATTTATTAAATACTGCTACATGCCAAGCTCTGCATACCTTGGAAACTCAGGGGCTAGACTCCTGGTAGGAGAAGAATAAGGTTCCCAGGTGGATCCATTCAGATAATGCTATCCAGGGAAGGCCATGTCTGGTGGCTCAGGACTGTACTACTTTGGAGGCTGGGGCAGAAGGATCACAAGTTCAAGACCAGCCTATGCACCTGCTTCTGCCCATCCCAGAGTTCTGCTGACAGGGCTAGTGTGTGTTGGGAAGACCTTCACTCCAGGTGTGAGGGAACTTGAAGTTTCAAAGCAAGTGTTACTTAAAAGGAACTATCATCCACTGCCAGACAGTGAGTGAGCAAGCTTTCTCTGTGGAAGTTAAAATAAATATGGTAGATTTGGGAGCCAAGAGCAAAACCAAGGATTTATAGACTTACATGACAACAGAAAAAAGCAACAGCTATCCACAAATGCTTCATTAACAAAGTTGGAAACATAATAACAACTGGGACCTTTTTGTATATAGGTCTACTAAAGAGAAGAATCCTATTACTTTGGAAGGGCTATCACATTTTGCATAATTGTAGGGAGTTATGTGACTCAGCTTTCCATCTCCATTACAAGATACCTCAAACAATAAATTTGTGCACAGAATAACTATTTACTTATGTTTATTTACATATTCAATGAACACACATGCATGCACACACACTCTCTCTATATATAATTGTTTGAGATAGTTTTGCTATGTATCCTGGGCTGGCCTAGACCTCATTACTCACCCCCACCCCCCAGTCCTAGGATGACAGGTGTGAGCCACCACACACAGCTCAAAAGAAATGGCTTATTTTGGCTCACTGTACTGGAGACTCAGTTCCAAGAATAACTGTCTCACTGTTGAAGTCTCTGGCAAGGGATGCTTGTCAAAGGCAGAGCATGTCATAGAGCAAGGATGCTTACTTTGTGATCCAGGAAGTGACAGGAAGTGCAAGGGGCCAGAATTTCAAAATTCCCTTCAGGGATACAGCCCTCTAAGGACCTCTCACTAAGACCCACCTCCTAACAGTTCTGCTTACTCCCCAATAACACCATCCTGGAGACCACCCATTTAGCTCCTAGGCTTTGTGGGGACACAAAGGTGGGGCCCATATTATTGTATGAGTGACTTTGTAAGAAGAGGAAGGAAAACCCAGGCTGGCACATTCCTGTGAACCCTCATGCTCTTAGGCTTTTCTGCCTTCCGCTATGGGATGGCGCACTGGAAAAGCCTTCACCAGACACAGCCCCTCAAGGGCTCTTGATCTGCAGAACCATGAGTCAAATAAACTTCTGTAGTTTATAAATCAACCAGTCTCAGTTATTGTAATATACTAAAATACCAAGGGTCAACCCACTACCGTGTGCTGATCAAATATGACTATCTGGCTTTGTGAACTAAAACTGTTCTCCTAGGGGCTGGGGAGATGGCCCAGATGATAAAGTGTTTGCTATACAAGTATGCAGGCCTGAGCCTAGATCTCCAGAACCCACATAAAAAACAGGGTGCATCTGTGTACCTACAATCTCAGCTATTGAGAGGCAGAGACAAGAGGATTCCTGGGGATTGATGGTCATTTAGGATTTTGGTAGAAACCATCTTGCATTTGCCAGTGTTCTCCAGAGAGAAAACCAAGAGGGCCAGAGATAGACAGATGCATGACTAGATAGATAGATCTAGCCAACCTCATAAGTCAGCCACACGAGAGACCAGTCTCAAAAAATGACAACAGTGACTGAAGAAGACACCCAATGTTGATCTCTGGCATCTATAAACACACACACACACACACACACACACACACACACACACACACACACACACACACATACATGCAGGTCCATGAATATATCACATACACACACAAAATCAAGATTCTTTTCCAAATCACAATGCCATATCATAAATTAATCTCTCTTTCTCTCTCCATCTCTCCCTTCCTCCCCCCTCCAAGAAAAATTCAGCCAGGATCCTAACTTGGTAGACTGTCAGGGATGAGGTCTGTGTGAAAGAATCAATCATGTTTTTCTGGCCCAGCCATGAGTAGGTAGGAGGTTTGTACAGAGAAAACTAAAAAATATTCCTAAAGAAATTATATATATTTTTTTAAGTTCTCGGCATTCATGGATTGGATAGCTTATTATCACTCGGATGTCGACCCTCTCCCTGGGTGGTCTATAGATCCATGATGGTTAATTTTAGGTGTGAGTTGACTGGGATACCTACAGTCTCAGTTAGGGTTTCTGTTGCTGCAATAGACCGGCATGGACAAAAGCAGCTTGGGGAGGAAAGGGTTTATTTCAGTTTATTTCATTATTTTGTATGTATGAGTATTTGGCTTGCATGCATGGATGTGCACTACACACATGTCTCATGCCTGCTAAGGTCAGAGAGAGTGTTTAGATGCCCTGGAACTGGAGTTACCATTGTGAGCCACCATGTGGGTTCTGAGAATCAAACCCAAGTCCTCTGGAAGAGCAACAAGTCTCTTAACTGCAGAGCCAACTCTCCAGTCCTTGTCTGTTTGTTTGTTTTCAAGACAAGGTCTCACTTTATACAGCTGGCTATCCTAGAACAGGCTATAGAGACCAGGCTGGCCTTGAACTCACAGAGATCCACCTGGCTCTATCTCCTAAGTGTTGGGATTAAAGGTGTGTGCTGCAATGCCTGGTTTTATTTCCACTTTCATGTGCCCATCAGAGTCTTTCATAAAAGGAAGTCAAGGTAGGAACCTGGAGGCAGGAGCTGATGCAGAGGCCATGGAGGGATGCTGCTTACTGGCTTGCTCAGTCTGCCTTCTTACCACCCAAGGTGTGGGGTGGCACTGTCCCCTGTGGAATGGTTCCATCAGCATCAATCACTAATTAAGAAAATGCATTACAGTGTTGGAGAGATGGCTCAGAGGTTAAGAGTACTCTCTGCTCTTCCAGAGGTCCCAAGTTCAATTCCCAGCAACTACATATGACTTACAACCATCTACAATGAGATCTGATGTCCTCTTCTGGCCTGCAGGCAAACTTGCAGACAGAACACTATACATAATAAAGAAGTAAATCTTGAAAGAAAGAAGGAAAGGAAGGAAGGAAGGAAGGAAGGAAGGAAGAAGGAAAGAAAACGCATCACAGGTTTCCTCACAGGCCAATCTGGTGGGAACATTTTCTCAGTTGAATTTTTTTCATGCCAAATGGCCCTAGCTTATGGCAACTTGACATAAAACTAGCCAACACATAGTTCTCGGTATGTCTGTGAAGATGTTTCCAGAAGAGTTTGGATTGTGAATCAGTGGACTGAGTAAGGAAGACATACACACCCCACCACATCTGAGAGGCATCACCCACTTGGCTCAGGGTCTGGGGCAAACAAAGGAGGGGAGGAAAGTTCTCTCTCCTCTGGAGCCAGGACAGCCTTCTCCAGTCCTTGGACATCAGAACTCCAAGTGCTCTGGTCTTTGGACTTGTATTTGCACCAGTCCATCCCCTTGTCAAGTTCTTAGGCACAAGGGTCACATGTCAGGCCATGCCTTTAGATTTGATTGAGCCATACCGCTGACTTTGCTGGTTCTCCAGCTTGTGTACAGCATGTAGTGGGACTTCTCAGTCTCTGGAATCACATGGTAAAATCCATCTAATGAACCCTTCTCATCCATCGGTCTGTCTGTCTGCCTGCCTGCCTACCTACCTATCTCTCCATTCACCATCCATCTTTGTTCCCTACTGGTTCTGAAGGACAATGACAAACACAAGATTCAATGCTATTTTTATCACAATCCCAACAGCTGTTTTATTAGAAATGAAAATTTGAATTCTTAACTTCACATGAAATTGCAATAAGTTTTCTGTCTTGTAAACAATATTGAAAGAAAAAACTTGAAAGACACACAGACCAATGGACAGAATGGAAGTTTTGGCTAGGCACAGGCATGATGGGAATCTGAGCACTTGGGAGGATGAGGTGGAAGGGCCTTTTCTAATTCAAGGCCAACAGGGACACATAGCAAGACTGTGTCTTGGCAACAATGGAATATTGAAAAACCAGGGAAAATGTATATTTTAACTGATTTTCAGCAAGTTTCCCAAGACTATTCATAGGTGAGCAAAATAGTCTTATCAGAGAGTAATGCTGGGACAGCTACACACAGAAGAGCAGGATGAATTCTATCCTTATGTGACACACAGAAACTCTACACAGAAATGTAGCTTAAATAAAAGCCAAAACATAGAAAAAATAAAGGATAAGTCTTCATGACATTGGACTTGGCAGTGATTTTTATACTTGAGACCAAAAGCACAGGCAACAAAATTTGCATAAATCAAGACATCATACAACTAGAGACATTTGCCCATCAAAGAGCATCAAGAAGTAAGATGATTGGGGCTGGAGAGATCGCTTGGCAGTTAAGAGCACTGACTGCTCTTCCAAAGGACACTGGTTCAGTTCCCAGCACCAACATTGCAGCAGTAACTCCAAGCAGAGCATGTCTGTAGCTCCAGTTCCAGGGGATCTGACACACTCATATAGACATACATGCAAGCAAAACCCCAATGTACATTAAATAAATAAATAAACCTTTTTTAAAAAGGTAAGATGACAACTTACAGAATGGGAGGGAGTGTTTGTGCTTTGATACTGGTTTAGAACCTGACTATATAAAGAACTCTTACAACTCAACAACAAAAAGGTTATCCAATAAAAATACAGCAATGACCTTGAATGGATATTTTTTTCAAAGAAGATACACAAATAGGCAGTGAGATCATGAAGAAATAGTCAAGCACAGTGCATACTACAGTTTGAGTGTAAAATGTTTCCTATAGGTGCATGTCTCTGACCACTTGGTCCCAGCTCAAGGTGCTGATGGGAGACTGGGGAATCTTTAGGGGGGTAAAGCCTAACTGGAGTAATTGGATTACTGGGGGGGAGGGCAGATTTTAGGGGTTATAATCTGGCCATACTACAATCTAATCTTTGCCTTTCTCTCTTTCCCTCCCTCCATCTTCTGATTGGCCAAGGTATAAGCAAACAGCCTTATACTCCTGCCCCCAGGAACATGGTATGTCTCCCTGTCATGAAGCCGTAAGCTAAAATAAATACTTCTTCCTGAGTTGCTCATTGTCTGGTGTTTTGTCACACAAGGAAAGTGGCAAATCATTTCACATTTGCTGAGGTTGCTAAAGGAGTAATACAACAACTGTAGATGATGGAGGAGAGAAGGAGGTGGAGGAGGAGGAGGAGGAGGAGGAGGAGAAGAAGAAGAAGAGGAAGAGGAGGAGGAGGAGAAGGAGGAGAAGGAGGAGGAGGAGGAGGAGGAGGAGGAGGAGGAGGAGGAGGAGAAGGAGGAGGAGGAGGAGGAGAAGGTGCTTGCAAGGATAGGGAGAAATTGGAATCCTTAGGCACTGCTGGTGAGACTAGAAAGTGTGGTGGCTGATTTGAAAAATAGTTTGGTGGTTTCTTTAAAAAGTTAAACCTCAAATTGTTTGTGATCAATTATATATTCAAGAGAGAAATTACCCACAGTTCTTCTCCTTCTCTTTCCTTTTCTCTTTTTAAAAGGTAGGGTCTCTATGCAGTCTCAGATATCTTGGAATTCTCTATGTACACCAAGCTGGTCTGGAACTCACGGAGATCTACTTGCCTCTGCCTCCAAGTGCTGGGATTAAAGGAGTGTGCCACTACATCTGGTCCACAATTCTGCTTCTAAAGTATGTTCCAAAGAGAAATAAAAGTATTTCCATACCGGAATTTGTAAAAGATTTTTTTATATAAAATAAGACTAGAAACAGCCTGTGTTCATCAGTAGATGAATGGATAAATACAATGTAGTATGTAAACACAATGGAATATTACCTTGCCATAAAAGGGAATGGAGTGCTAACATATGCTGCAGAGTGGGTGACCCTCAGAACCATGTAGAGTTCTAGGAGTGGTGGCGTACACCTTTCATCCTCATTACTCAGGAAACGAAGACAGGAGGATCATAAGTTCAAGGTCAGCTTAGTGAGACCTTGTGTCAGACACACACAAAAAGCTAAGTGAAAGGAACCAGACACAGAATACTACATGTTTTATAATTCTCTCTGTGTGTATGTATGCATGTGTGTGTGTGTGTGTGTGTGTGTGTGTGTGCACGCCTGTGTGAGTTTATGTACATGTAGTCAACAGTCAACTTTGAATGCTGCTCTTTAGGTATTGTCCACATTCCTTTTGTTTTTAAAAGTATTTTTATTTATGTGTGTGTGTGTGTGTGTGTGTGTGTGTGTGTACAAATGTGCTTGCACACCACATGTGTGCTGGTATTTTAGGAGGCCAGAAGAGGGCATCAGATCCCCTTGAACTAAAGTTACAGGTAGTTGTGAACTACTTGAAGTAGGTGCTAGGTACTGAACTGAACTTGAATCCTCTGCAAGAGCACCAAGTGCTCTTAACTGCTGAGCCATCTCTCCAGTCCCTGCCTCCTTATTTGAGACAAGGTCTCTCACTTGCGGAATGTCATAGACTTCTTGGCCAGCAAGCCCCAGATGTCTACCCACCTCCAACTCCCTTGCACTGGAATTACAAGTATACCAAGGTATTTTTGTTTTTGTTTTTGTTTTTTTAAACACAGGGTTCTGGGGATTGAATTCAGGACCTCACAGTTGTATGGGGAGCATTTGATCAACTGAGCTCTCTCACTAACCCTACGATTAATTTCTTTTATATGAAAAAATTCAGAACTGGTAAATCTATAACCCATACAGACAGAAAAGATGTTAGGGAATTGCTAGAAGGGGAGAAAGCAAGAGTGGGTGGTACCTGGAGGTTACAGAATTTTCTGGAGCCACTGAAAAGCTGAAATCTGCACCTGGTTGGCCCTATCTACAGTGTGGTCCCACTGAGACCATGGACTCAGTCTGAGACCCTAAGTGGCCAATGGTGGCTGAGTGGGAAATGGATGGCCTTAGAGAGCTAAGGGCATGATGAGGAGAAGAATGGTCCTTCCCCATCCTCCCTCACCAGCTTCATGTATCCAGCAAGGAGAGCTGACCAGATCCTCTGCAAGGGAAGGGGATAAAGGAAAACTCTCTTCCCATCTGTTGAGAATTAACCTCCGAACCATTTAACCAAACATTGGCTTCTCCTGTCATTTGATAAGGTGCATCCAGCAGAGGGAGATGGGGAAATTGGGAGGTTATTCTTTCAAATTACATCAGTGGGGGTTTGTTCCTGCAGCTGAGTCCAGCCAGAGTCCCGTCTGGGACATCACATCACCAGCAACACACTCAAGGACAGGTTCAAATGCTTTCCTCTGCCTGGGAGTTCAGGCATTCACAGGGATATAAAAAAAAATCAAGAGGGATTTTAAAATAAAGCCCGTACTCTCTGCAGGCTGTCTGCCCTGAGCCAGTGAGGCAGTGAGGGGTGATTATGGAGGAAGGAATGGTTTGTGTCACCGTCACACGGAAATGTCCAATGGCTTTTCTGCACAGACAACACCTCTCTGTCTTCCAGAGACTATGTGCAGACTTCCGGAGCTGTCGGGGACCTCCGAGGCTATCCTGCTTGCCCCAGCCCCCCCTTTAAGTCTAGTTTCTTTGCAGAATGGGCCAGTACAGTCTAGACAGATAGGGACCTTCAGCGCCAGCCAGCCTGCTTCTGCTGGCGTATCAGACTGCTTGCAAGGACACCAGACCCTGCTCAGAAGAGTGGGAGCTCAGTCAGGCCTTAGATGCTGTCATCCAGCCCTTCCTCTTGTCCCTTTTCTGTCCTCCAACTGACAGGAGCAGGGTCCCCTACTGCACTTAGGCCCTTCCCTGGTCCAAACGAGGCCACGGTGCAGAGGTATGGAGTCTGGGACAGTCAGAAGCCTGTCTTGAACACCTTGTGTGACCATGAACCAGTCTTTCTCTGTGGGTCTCAGTTTCCCCATGAGTCAGAGGAACTGGATGAGATGAGGTCCTTTCCAGTCTGCACAGTGGCTCCCCGCCCCCCACTAGATTCCTTTGGGAGGCATGCAGGATTGTGTTTTTCTTGACGCAGACTTTGGTATATGTGTATACATGTTTAGGTATGTGCACTTGTGTGTGCAGGCATGAATACACATGTATGAGTGTACATGTGGAGGCCAGAGGTTCTTGTCAGTTATTTTCCTCAGTTACTTTTCAGCTTTGAAAAAAATTGTGTGTGTGTGTGTGTGTGTATGTGTGTGTGTGTGTGTGTGTGTGTGTGTGTGTGTGTGTGTGTGTGTGTCCATGGCTAGGTGGGCACAGGCCACAGCAACTTGTGGAGAATTAAGAGAAACATTTCAGTGACTCAGTTGTTGCCTTCTGCCTTGTTAAGATGGGGACTCTTGTTTCTGCTGCTGGGCTCTGTTTTCCAGGCTAGCTGACTTACAGGCTTCCCAGTGATTTTCCTGTTTCTCCATCCTGCCTCCTATCTTGCCACAGGAGTGCTGGAATTACAGATGTGTGTCCTCACATCTGGATTTTTATTAAGAAGATATTTATTTTTAAACAGTTATCATATAGGAGTAGTAAAATTATAGAAGCCTAAAGCTTTTATTTTTAATTTTTATTTTATGTGTATGGGTGTTTTGCCCACATAAACATCTGTTTACTAGCGCATGTGTACCTCACGCTCATGGACTCCCTGGAACTGGAGTTACAGATGGTTGTGAGTCACCATGTGGATCCTGGGAATAAGCAAACCTGGGTCCTCTGGAAGAACAGCCAGTGCTCTTCAATGCTGAGCCATCTCTCCAGCCTCAGATTTACTTTTTTTAAATTATGTGTATGTGTGCCTCTGTGTGGATGTCAGAGTTGAAGTAACAGGTGACTGTGAAGCCTCCTGGTGCGGTGCTGGGAACCCATCTTGGATCTTCTGCAAGAACAATGCATGCTTTTAACTGCTGAGCCATGATGGGGGAAGTCCTGTGTATATGTCAATAAAGCACTGTTGGCCAATAGGGAATCAAGATAGGTGGGACGAGGAGTCCAGAGGACTCTGGGTAGGAGAAACACAGGAAGTCAAGATGCAACTGCTATAGGGATACGAAGTCTGGAACTTTGCTCCAGTAAGAGAAATACTTAGATTAACAATTATGGGATAAATACTTAAGTCAGAGCTAGCCAGTAAGAAACAAGCAAGGCCAACAGCTTCATAATTAATATAGCCTCCTGTGTGTTATTTGGGACTGATGCGGCTCTGGAACCAGGCTGGCGGGAAGGCTTCTCTTTACAGAGCCATATCTCCAACACACACACACACACACACACACACACACACACACACTTAGCTATTGGGGGTGGTGTGGGAATCTGAGGATCAAATTTGAGTCATGATTAGTACATTTATCATCCAAACCATCTCCCCAGTTCCTTCTACTTGATTTTTAAAAATTTGTTGATATTTATTTATTTATTTGTTTGTTTATTTTGGTTTTTCAAGACAGGGTTTTTCTGTGGCTTTGGAGTCTGTCCTGGAACTAGCTCTTGTAGACCAGGTTGGTCTCAAACTCACAGAGATCCACTTGCTTCTGCCTCCGGAGTGCTGGGATTAAAGGCGTGCGCCACCACTGCCCAGCGAGATTTATTTATTTTCATTTCATGTGTATGGTTGTCCTGCATGTATGTATGTCTCTGCACCATGTGCATGCAGTACCCTTGGAAGCCAGAAGAGGGCATTGTATTCCCCCTGAACTTGAGTTACATACCATTGTTAGTCACCATGTAGGTACTAGAAATTGAATCACATCCTCTGGAAGAGCAGTCAGTGTCCTTAACCACTGAGACATCTCTCCAGCCCTGATTTTAAAAGACAAGGTCTCTCACCAGACCTGGAACTCACCAATTTGACTATACTGATTGGCCAGCAATCCCTATAGATCCCTCAGTCTCCTCCTACTCAGCATGGGGATTACAAATGCGAGCTGCTGTGCCTGGATTTTAAAGTGGAGACTGGGGATTTGAACTCAGATCCTCATGCTTGCACAGCAATCACTTTACCAGCTGAGCCCTCTCCCCATGTGCCTACTTCTTTTTCTTCCTCCTCCTCCTCCTCCTCCTTCTTTTTCTTCCTCCTCCTCCTCCTCCTCCTCCTCCTCCTCCTCCTCCTCTTCTTCTTCTTCTTCTTCTTCTTCTTCTTCTTTTTTTTTTTTGATAGTATCTCTCTGGGTGGCTCAGACTGGTCTTGAACTTAGTGTCTAAGGCAAGCTGCCTTTAGCTTGAGATCCCCTACCTCCCCCCCCCTAATTGCTGGGAGTATGCGTAGAAATCACTACCCTCGGCTTCGGCATTGACCTTTTTTCTCTTTGGGGAGCAGCTTCCTCGCTCCTCTTAGGGACCTCAAGCCTGTTTGTTAGACCATCGCTTCAGGACTCAACTTTCTGAAATTTCACTGTTTTCCTGAGTTATTTGGTTTCCAGAGCTGGTGAGGTCCCAGACTCCCAGATATTTCTCATTTGTCACTTCTGCCCTGGTTGGGGAAAAAACAATGTCCCTCAACCTCCAGCTTCCTGCCCCCAAGAACTGACTAGAGATCAGACCCAGGCAACTCAGAGTCATGGGGAGTCTTAGTACAGGAAGCAAAGCCAAGGCTTGAGACACTTGATGGTAGGAAGAGGAGGAGCTGGGACTCAGATGGGATCTGTTGGACCCTAAAGCCACGTGTCATAGCATTGTTCTTCCACGTGACCTTGCCATCTGGGTTCTCCGTGGGAATGTCTTGCTCCTGGGAGAGAATTCCGGCTCCCCCGGGACAGGAAAAACTGATGGCAACAAGGACAGAGAAGAACAAATGGGCAGAGAGCATTCAAGTTCAGGTTCACAGTTCCGTAGCTCCACGCGACTCCCCGAGAAGCCCGCACTGAGCTGCACAACAGCTAAAGGGACACAACATGGAGCACCGTTCCCGGCACACGGACTTGACACTGTGCAAGCCCCTCCCACTCTAGGCTTCTTAGCCTGAGATTGCCAGCCTATCTCAGCAAGGGGTTGGCGGCAGGGGGGGGAGGTGGAGGATGGGGGCATGCGGGGGGGGGGTAGACCCTCTCTGACTGCCATGTCCAGAACTCATTTTCTTCTTTGCACTCACAGAATCCCTGGCATCTTGGACCACTCATCATTCCCACCCTGAGTCTTTCATCGCCTCTCCTGGAAGACAGGGCTGCCTCTACTCTCAGCCCCAGCTCGGCCACGTGGAAACTGAGGCTGACCCTTTAGGGTTCAAGTCTGAGAGAGAACTGAGGTGTCTCTGGAGCCTGCTTGTTGATAGTTCTCTTTCTTCTGGCCCTTTGGGGGAGAGTGGGTCTACATGGGCAGCTCAGCAGCCAGCTGTGGCCCAGATGTGGAGACCCCGCTGGTCACAAAGGGGGTGGGCGTGTGGGAACATCTCCCACTTCCTCCCCTGAAGATAAATGGCTCAGGGGCTACTAGAGGTGCCAGAGGCCACAGCTGCCCCAGGGGCTTTCCTGAGTCAGAGCTTTGCTCCAGCCCTAGAAAGAAACAGTTCCTGCCTTGTGAGATGCATGGGCTTAGAAGACAGAATGACAGGCCTGAGTGCCACCCCATCCTCATACCATGGCTCTCTAAATCTTGTATAATCCCCAGGTCCTGTGTGTCCTCAGCGAGTCTATGTAAAGGCATGGATGCTAAAAGTGGGTGACATCTTGCTCTATATTTATTTATTTATGTGTACATGTATATGATGTATGTGCACATATGTATTGCATTCTCACCCATCATTGTAGAGTACATATAAACCATGCCTGTGTTACAGCACACACGTGTCAGTCAGAGGACAACTTCAGGTGTTGGCCCTTGTTTGAGGCAGTCTCTTTGTTGATTATCACTGCGTGTCAGTCAGAATGTCACTGAGCTGGCCCAGGAGCTTCCAAGGACTCTCTCGTCTGCCCCTGACTTTACCATAGAGACACTGGGATTGTAGACATATGCTACAGCTCCCAGACTTACATGGGTTCTGAGGACTGGAACTCAGGTCTTCATGCTTGCATGGTAAGCTATCTCCCCACCTCCTTGGTCTACTTGGCCCAACATTTGTAACCCTTTTCTCTGACCATGGGGTGAGCAGAAACACAAAAACACCAAAAGCAGCATGCAGTACACCTGAGTGCACATACACACACACACACTCACACATATGTGTAAGCACATGCACATATGCATATACCTACCAGGATCAGTCATGAGCTCCCTCCAGACCCTCAAAAGAGGAGGAGAGGAAGCTGAGTGCCAAATATATCATTTCTCTCCAAACAGGCAATGTCCTTTTTGCCCAGAGTGGGATGGGGGTGGTCTGCAGCCATGACTGGCCTCGGGAAGGAGCCCCTCTGGCCCATATTTCACAGACACCCCAGACAGAACTGCTGTCAAAAGCTCTGTCTAATTTCCTCCCTGACTGCCGGCCCGGATCCCCCCACAAAGAAGGGCATTGTGTCCTCCCCAGCACCCTTGGCATCTGCTCCGCAGAGATCCGCTGGGAGACTCGGGGGAGGGGATTTGGGGGATGAAGGCACCGCATCCTGTGCCACAACCCTTAGAAAGGTCACAGATTCTTGAGTTGAAAGAGCTTGGTCCTGCCTGAGGGAGGCTCTATCCTCTATCCTCTCATAGTCCTCTTAGGCACTGCAAGACTCTGACTAGAGCCCTGAAAGGCCTTTAAAACTAACTTAAAAGAGGCTGGGTTCTCCATGTTCTCTCACAAGAGACGTAAGCTTCACACTTACTTCCCACAGCTGCAAGGAGACTCACCCATGTAGCAGGGCATGTTCAAGGTCTCTACCCCACTGGCGAGATCTATTATAAGGTGATTATTTGGGGAAGGCACATGGGATCCCAGAGAGCAGAGCCATGGGAAGACAGAGGGAAGGGAAAGTGGACTGGAGAGAGATGACAGTGACTGAGGGAGCAGCTGACAGACTTTTTGGGAGGACGCTGCTAGTTGGCGTTCTGGGTCTTTAGTCTCTCATTCTTACCAAGGGACATCACTATAGATGCTGACCCTCCCTAGGGCTCACTGGTTGTGGTCTCAACGAGGAGAGGCCAGGAGCAGAGCTCACGCCCACTGAAGGCCCTCTCTGAGCCAGGCGCTGTGCTAGATTCTATAGATGTGACCCTGACATCCCTGGGCCAGCCTGACTCTGCTTCAACTCATCTGTCTGCCTCCATTCGCTGTACCCAGGACTTACAGTCAACACTAGAGAAATGCTGTCATGAAACCAGTGACTCTCATCCTCACATTGTTATAAATACAGTGTGACCTCAACTTCTATAGGTCTAGAGACAGGGAAGCTGAAGCTCAGGGAAGGTAGTTGACTTTATGAGGACCACACAGCTTAATCTGTACAGAGCCTGTGCTGGCCCCTAAGCCTGTCAGTCTGGAGGCTCGTGTGGGTGCGTGCGTGCATGTGTGTGTGTGTGTGTGTGTGTGTGTGTGTGTGTGTGTGTGTGTGTACATGCAAGGTGGGACCCGAGGAGGAAGGCAATGAAGAATTTGGATTTCTCTGCCTACAGTGCAGAATGTGAAAGGAAAATAACCAAAGCCAGCTTGCTCCCCCAGACAGCCACAAGCTCAGACACAAGGCTGCAGCTCTCCAGCCAGGTGCACTGGGTGCTTTAGAAAGGATTTGTGTTCCTGGAAAACTGGGTTTAAATCACCTTTAAGAGCACAAAGAAAACCATCCCTGTAGCCACCAGGGAACCTGCAATGTGATCCAGGAACCCTTCAGAAAACATGGGTTTGCTTCCCTCAAGCATGACATCTGTTTGGTGATAGAAACCAACGTCAGCCAAGAAGAGCTCTGACTCCATGGTGGGTACCCTACTCAGTCCCAGCTCAGCCTGCTGCCTTCCTAGTCACGCTGGAGTTAAGCCCAGCCATGGGCCCCAGCTCTGGGGACAGCCTGGAATTCTGAGCCAGCAACTCCAAGGAGGAAATTAATAAAGACAAGCTCTCGCAGCCAGAACCATGGTGAGAGACGAGTTAGGTCATGTCTCTCTGTGTTCAATCGGATATGACTCCCAACCCTGATGTCACCTTTAAGCTATTAAGCATCACCCTTCCAGATGTGTGGAAATGGTTGACAAGTTTCTTATCAGGCGTTGCCCCTGAGCCTTGTTGGTGGCAGGGGTCAAGCCCTGGAAGCTGATTCTTTGCCAACCATAGGTCAAAGGGAAAAAGTGTTGTCCTAGCTTCAGACAGGAATGGGAAGGTGACAAAGTGATTGGCAGAGATTCTTGGTCCCATGACTACAGCAAGAAAGAGTTCTCCTGGACTGTAGAATCAGGCGGAGTCCTAAGGGCATGGTCTGCCAGATTTGTGATCCCTGAAAGCCTGGACTGTGTCTCATTGTCTAGCTGATCTTCAGATCATAGCTTCTAGTTAGTGGTCTATTTGTCTTGGAGCCAAGAAGCCACACAATAGCACTAATTTAACAGTTTCTTCATCCATCCAGCCACATAGCCACCTATCCATCCATCCATCCATCCACCCACCCACCCACCCACCCATATTGCTGGAGTTTCTTGTCCTAGCCTGGTCCCGCTACCACTTCTGCCCCAAATAAGTACACAAAGACTTAAATATAATTATATATTTATAATATATATATTATAAATATAATAATAATAAATAAATATAATTAAGCTGTTAGCCAATGGCTAGGGCTTCTTATAGGCTATCTCTGTCTTAAATATTAACCCATTTCTATAAATCTATGTATTTCCACGTGGTCTAAGCTTACCGGAGAATGCCCAGATCTGTTACTCCTTTCATGGCTACATGGCATCCCTTTTCTGCACCTCTCTGTCTCTCTCCCCAGCATCCTACTTGTCTCCTAGCCCCGCCTATCTTCCTGCCTCTACTGGACAAACAGTGTTTTATTCATCAACCAATAAGAGAAACACATATACAGAAGGACATCCTATCACATCCATCCATCCATCCATCCATCCATCCATCCATCCATCCATCCATTCCTCTGTCTATTCATCCATTGATTTGTTCATCCATCCAACATCCTATCTGTTCCTCTATCTGTCCATCTGTCCATTCATACACAGTTTTCCCATCTGTCAATCTGTCCATCAATCCATTTTCTACTCATTTATCCATCTGTCTATCCAACCATTCCACTGCTATATTTTGAAGCAGTATGTTTCATGCATCACACCAGTAGCTAGGGATAAAATGGTCAGAGAAATACATTCCCTTCCTTCCAAATAGAAGGACGACAGATTGAAATAGTGACCATAAATGCACAGACACAAGATAGGAAGACACAGATGAAGAGCAGCTACAGATGTCTTAGCAGCATTAGAGGCAAGGGTGTGGGTTTGGGATCATTTTGAGGGTATATAAAAATATGAATAGGTTCGTGGTTTGTGGGAAATGAATTTGAGAAGGGGCATCCAAGGAACAAAGAAACATGTGAGGTGGCCCAGAGAGTATGAAATGATACTGGCCTCACTAGTGACTGGGCAGGAGGGCTTAGCTGGCATAGGATCCTTTGCATGGCTGGAGAGCACATAGCTCTTTTTTTGTTGTTGTTGTTGTTTGTTTTACGAGACAGGGTTTCTCTGTATTGTTTTTGAGGCTGTCAGTCCAGCCCAGCCTCGAATTCACAGAGATCCGCCTGCCTCTGCCTCCCGAGTGCTGGGATTAAAGGCGAGCGCCACCACCGCCCGGCTGCACATAGCTCTTAATGGACAAGATTTCCATGCAAAAGTAGAGATCCAAGCCATGTACCAGGAATTATGTTGATTGTCAACTTGCCGGGATCTGGAATCATCTAGAGAACATAGGGCATGTTTGTGAGTGAGTTTCCAAAGAGGTGAGATGACCCACCCCGAGAGTGGGCAGCACCTTCCAATGGATAGATCAGATATAGAAAGGCAGGGAGGGGGCATGTTGCCTGGCTGAGTGTGTGTCTATGACTGCTGCTGCCATCACCTCCATTTTCCACTGACATCAGTGCAAGACTGGGGCTTTTGTGGACAGGATAGCTTCAGGGTTCTCAGCTTCTCTAGCATATAGAGACCATAGCTAGACTACTCAGTCCCCATTGCACTACTCAATCTGATAAATCCCATTCTCTCTCTCTCTCTCTCTCTCTCTCAATCTCTCTCTTCTTCCCTGAGGCAGGTTCACAAGTAGCCCAGCTGGCCTTAAACTCTTGATGTAACTAAGGCTGGCCTTGAACCCCTGATCCTCCTGCCTCAGCCTCCCAAGTGCTTGGATTACAGGTAAATGCTGCCATACTCAGTGGAAAGTTTTACCAACATGAAGAGCAGTTAGTCCCAGCAACAGTCCACCCTGAATTGATGAGTCAAATGATGGAGAAGGAGAGGCGCAGGGGAGCGTGCAAAAGAACCTGGAGAGCATTTGTGTGATGTGTATGCAAACCTTCATTTCACTGTCAGACTCAATAGACTTAGTCACTGCGGGAATTTTTGAGGAATTACAACTCTCGCACTGAAGGACTGATTATTTCTTCTGTTTCAGAAATGGATGTTGTTGGCTAATGTTGGGCTTTGCCCTCCAACTGAAAAGTAAGTTGGGCCACCTTTACACAATTGCACTTGTTTATTCCTTTATGTATATGTGTGTGTGCACGTGTACCATGGAGCACACGTGAGGTCAGAGGACAACTGGCAGGAGTCAGCTCCCTCTTGCCATGTGGATGGGGACTAAATTCAGATCATCAGACTTGGTGGCAAGGACTTTTACTCGCTGAACCATATCACCGCCCTATTTTGATATAGTTTTAAATTCTTCTCTGTGTTTGTGCAGGTGTGTGCATGTGAACATGTGTGGGCGCCCATACATTTGTGTGCACATGCATGTAGAAACAAGAGGATAACTTCAGGTGTCATTTTCTGGGCACTATTCACTTAAACTTTCAAAGTTTTATTTTATGTGTGTGAGTATTTGCCTGCATGTGTGTATGTGCACCATGTGAGTGCCTAGAACTCAAGGAGGCCAGAGGAGGTGTTGGATCCCTGGTAACTGGAGTTACAGATGGTTGTGAGCCTTATGTGGGCGTTGGAAATCAAATCTGGGTCCTGTGGAAGAGCAGACGGTGTTCTTAACCACTGAACCATCTCTCCCGCCCCACGTTTTTCCTTCTCCAACAAAGTCTCACACTGTCTGGAAAATCACCAAGTAGGACAGCTTGAGTTGTCTCCAGAGAGGAAGAGAGAGAGAGAGAGAGGATGTACATTTGCATGTTGTGCCCATAGAGGATGACCGATCCCCCTGGTGCTGGAGTTACAGGCAGTTGGGCAGTACCTGAGTCTGATGTCTGTGCTGGGAATTGAACTCTGTCCTTTGAAAGAGCACCAAGTGCTCCTAGTCCCTGAGCCATCTCTCCAGCCTAGCACCCACCTTTTGAAGAACCTGTGGGAGGTGCTTTGGTCTAAGTGACTTCTCTCCCTTCTCTTTTTCCTCACAGACACTGTCTGGGTCGTCATTAGATGGGAATCAGCATTACACATGAGAGCCAAGGCTCCAAATTCTATAAAGCAAGAGGCTGGAAACCTTGCATTTTTTTGTTGATTTATTTCTCTGAGAGTTTTCTTACAAAGTTAATTGACCTTGCACAATTAGCTTGATGTAATCCTAGAAAGAAAAAAACAGGAAGTATACTTTATGGGAAAAATGATACATGCTCTAACCTGTTATCCCATTTGACAATCATTTTCCATAGCTTTGTCTTGTGTGTGTGGGGGTAACTGGGATTATTTTTCAACACTCATGATCAAATCTACATGCAAGAAATTAAAATACTTGCTGACCTCCTTCTGTAACATCAGCAGGGATTGGGAGACCCAGCATCTAATACTGAGGCACACAGGGGTCTCTTCCAAGGCTGCTGTTGCCCAAGGCTCTTTGCCCACCAATCCTCGAAGGAGCATCCTTAGAAGTTGGGTTTGAAGTCTGAGCTGCGCATGTGTGTGAACCTGCGAATTCTCACAAAACAGACTTAGGAAACACGCAGGATAGGCCAAGAGGCATCCCATGGAGGAAGAGGGGCTGCTTTCCTGTCCTCATTTGTACTCAGAGTCCTTAGAGAGCACAGGAGGCTGCAGGCTGAAGACTTTCTCCTCCAGAGGTCCACATGTCTAGGTCAGTCCTTGTCCATCAGCTCTTGTGTTATCCTCTGCATCCTTAGATTCAGGGGCTGCTTTCTAGCCTTCAGCTCAATGGTGTGAACATCTGGAGAGAGTTATTCCTTCACAAGTCACCAGCTGGTACCAAGGAAGGAATTCTGCACAAGCCAGGTGGGGGCTAGACCCAGAGGAGACCTTGATGTAGGAGGAGGATGGCAGGAGGTAGCAGCCAAGAGATCCAGAAAAAGAGTATCCTAGATGCTGTGCCTAGATTTCCCTAGACCAGGAGGTTCAGTGACGTTCAAGAGAGTGTGGGAAGCTGAAGCCCCGGGGAAGGGGTTGCAACTTCTGGGGAATTCAAGGTTCCCACATGCTGGGTAATTTCACATCGAAGAGAACATGAGACATGGAGGCTTCTCTGGATTGGTTCAGAAGAGGTGATGGTGGGACTGGGTGGAGGGAGGAGGAAAGGGGTTCAGTCTCTCCTGGGGTTTGGTCTTTGGAGCATCTCACTCTGAAGTTGGAGACGCTGCTGAGTCTCCATCCTCTGGGTCCTGCTCATGAGGGGACACAGGCTGACCCCCCTTCACACGTTTCCACTTCATTCTCCGGTTCTGGAACCACACTTTGACCTGAGGGAGGAAGCAAAGGAGCAGGGTCAGTCCAGGGCCAGGGTGACCCCTCACACGCTGTAACTCAAGTGGGTCCAAGGTCTGGGACCCTCGGGTCAGTCCAGGGCCAGGGTGACCCCTCACACGCTGTAGCTCAAGTGGGTCCAAGGTCTGGGACCCTCGGGTCAGCTCAGGGCCAGGGTGACCCCTCACACGCTGTAACTCAAGTGGGTCCAAGGCCTGGGACCCTCACCTGTTGCTCTCCACCTGCCATGGATCCAGGGAGGGAAGGGAGAACACACAGATCTGCCCAGATGCAGCATTCCTGTGTCCCCAGACATCAGGCGGGGGGGGAGTCTCTGAACATCACTCTGCACTGTCCCTCCTCTTATGTGCCCTGCCAGCTCCTCCACAACAAGCCCCCAGTCTCCCAGCCTCTGCTCCCCAAAGAACTGAGAACAAAACTACCAGCCTCACCCTTCTCCACTGATAAAATCACCTTATAGTTTCTATAGCTCTGATCAACACATTTTTAAGAAAGATCTGACCTTTGTTATCACATGACATTAGGATTGTGATCCTACTGCAGAGATGGAAACTCAGAGGTCACAGGGGCCAGGATGTGGCAGAGGCAGGATTTGAATCTAAACCTTCTGACTCACAACCCAACACCCTTACAGAGCACCTTAGCAACTGGAGACTGCTATTATATGCTGTTATTTCCACTGTTATGACACACAAAAGCAGGTGTGATGCTTCAAGGAAATGCCAAGTCAAGGGTCAGGGAACTTGTCCTCAGTGTCCCAGGACCCAGCTGCATATCTGGGGACTAATTCTGATGCAGACTCTCAGTTCCACTCATTATTACTGCAAATCTGTTCCCTGGAATCTACATTTTACCTTTTTTTAAAATTGGATCTCATGTAGCCCAGGCTGGCCTTGAACCTATGGTCCTCTGACTTCAGCCTCCCCAGCATGCTGGCATTACAGACATATGATACCATGCCCTGTTTGTGATGCGGGATTAAACCTAGGGTTTCCTGCATGCTAGGCAAGCACTCTACCAGTGAGCTACATCCCAAGCCCATCTTTTGATTTCTTTGAAGACAGTTCCTTAGGCTGGCCTCAGCGCCCTGTGTAGCCCACGGTAGCCTTGAGCTCACAATCCTCCTGCCTCTACCTTCCAAGTGCTGGGGTTTACAGGCAGAGGCCACAATACCTGGCTTTCACAATTTCCATTTGAACAATTGCCAGGTGAATCGGAGGCAAATGCTGGTTCAAGTTTGGGGGAAATCAAATCTCAGCTGTTCTAATCCTTGTTCACATGAGAATTACCTGGGAGACCTTTGGAAACCTGGGCTGCCTAAGCTCCATCCCAGACCAATTACAGTCACCTCCGTGGGTGGGACTAAGATAATTCTCCCTGGGATGGTTGATTGTCAGGTACAGCTGTGGTTGAGAACCACTGGCCTGGACAGGAAAGGAAGGGTGTCCAGGCAGGGGCATAGGAAGGGTGTCCAGGCAAGGGCGTGGGAAGGGTGTCCAGGCAGGGGTGTAGGAAGGGTGTCCAGGCAGGGGTGTAGGAAGGGTGTCCAGGCAGGGGTGTCCAGGCAGGGGTGTAGGAAGGGTGTCCAGGCAGGGGTGTCCAGGCAGGGGTGTGGGAAGGCTGTCCAGGCAGGGGTGTAGGAAGGGTGTCCAGGCAGGGGTGTAGGAAGGGTGTCCAGGCAGGGGCATGGGAAGGGTGTCCAGGCAGGGGTGTAGGAAGGGAGGTGATAGACAGCAGTGAAGCTCTGACAAGCAGGGGCCCCCACCTGCCGCTCTGAAAGGTCCAGGTTGACTGCGATCTCGTATCTACGCAGCCTGGTCAGGTAGTTATGGTGGGCGAACTCGGCCTCTAGCTCCCGCAGCTGCTCCTTGGTGAAGGCGGTCCTTTCCTTCCGGGCCTTGCTGCTGCCTTCCGGTTTTCCTCCATTGTCCTGGTTGTCTGTGAAGAGGAGGCCCCAAATGGAGGAGACATGAGTGAGCTGAGGGGACCTCAGTTCCCTTCCATTAGTCCGTTAAACAGCTGGGCAGCATTCTGTGGCCTCTGTCTTTTTTAAAGTGCACCCAGAAGCTGTGGTGTCCCTCGTTCCTTCCAGCATCTTGTCCCCTAAGAAGCTCAAGAAACACTTTTAGTCCCAGTCTCGGGTGCCCTCAGCAACCCCCTCCCCAGATTTCTCCAAGGCACCTGAAACGCTGCTTGACTGTTTGAAGTCTCTGGCACCAGCCTGCTTCCAGGAAGGCCTCTGTAACCTGCGACTAGAGGATCCCTGTACTCCTAGAAAAAACTCTGAAAGTCCCCAGTGATGGAGGTGTGGCTGAGCGGCACCCTGCAGCCTTGCCAGGGCATTCTGGGTACTTGGCATTCTGGCCCTGGGGCCCATGCCTGGTCTGGTCAAGGCACTCAGTGGTGAGACAGGGAAAGGGGAAAGCTGCTGCCTATGGGAACTGCAGCAGCAGTTTTGATTGAAAACTTAGTGAAACAGAAATCATTGTTGCATCAGAAACTCATAGAAGCAGGATGGGAAACTCAGTAACCTTTTTGTCTGTGTGCGCACACATTCATATTTGCGTATGTGCATGTACGCGTACACGTGTGTGCATGGAGGCCAGAGGTCAACATTGGCTGTCTTTCTGTGTCACTCTCTACATTAGGCTTTTGAAAATTATATTTACTTAGTGTGTGTGGCGTGGGGGGAGTCAGAGGACAACTCTTGGGAGTTGGTTCTCTCCATTTGTTGTGGTCCCAGAGGCTGACTCTAGACCATTCTATAAGCGTCCTTACCGCCTGAGCCATCTCACTGGCTCTCTACCTTATTTTTTGAGACAGGGTCCTTTACTGAAACTGGAACTAACCCCAGGGATCCTCCTGCCTCTACCTGTTCAGTCCTAGAATTACAGGAATTCATCACTTTGCCCAAAATTTTTGTTTGTTTATTTTGAGACAGGGTTTCTCTGTATAATGGCTCTGGCTGTCCTGGAACTCACTCTGCAGACCAGACTGACCTCAAACTCACAGAGATCCACCTGTCCCTGCCTCCCGAGTGCTGGGTTAAAGGTGTGGGGGGGGGGGGTGCGGGAGGAGGGGAGGGAGAGGGAACTGGGATTGACATGTGAAGCAAGCTATTTAAAATTAAAATATTAAAAAAGGTGTGCCCAGAATTTTTCTTTCCTATCACGGGTACTGGGACTTAAACTCAGATCCTTGGGCTTGTGCAACAAGTGCTTTATCAGCTGAAGCATCGCCCACCCCAATCCCACAGCAACCTGTTTTGACAAGCCCTCCTGATCATTCCAGTGCAGGGTCAAGGTTATACATCACTGCTTTAACACCAAATTGCTGGAATATTTCCTGGGTCCCAGCAGTACCAATGGGACAGGGAAGCTGGTCACACACATTGGAGTCTGCTCCAGAAGGACAAGTCTGGAGAACCTTCTGGAACTCTTGGGCTTCTGTTATACACAAGGGTTCAATCCTAACCCATCACAGGGCCAGGAAACAGTGTCTGTGCCTGTATTTGCTTCTTCCTCTCCACACTAACCCAACTGAGTGGTCTCAGTATTGATCATGGTTTACAGACCAAACACAAGAACGAATTCACCTAATTGCTAAGTGGGGGAGGACCCAGGTGATTTGATTCATGCACTGTTCCAGTATGAGATAGCTTTGTTCACAGTTCACAAACTGTAAAGTCTGGTGCAGACGGACAGACTGCAGCTAGGATGCAAAGGCCTTCTTATTTCAAGAACTGGCAGCTGGCTGTGCCTCTCCCTTAGCAGCTGTAGTGACAGGCCACAGGCAGGGGACGAGCACATTTGTACAACTAACTAACAACTAACAAAGTTGGACAGTCAACTGCCACAGGAACCCTTTCCTTCCTGGGGAGGATGACATAACATATCAGGCTTTCTCTCCCATGCCTCTTTTTAGTCTTGGAGACCCTGGGTCAGGAAATACATTTTCTGTGAGCTGTGCCCTATCTAATTTCATTGGCACACACCTAGCTGAGGTCCTCGGTCCTCAGAGACTTTGAGCACCTGCAAGTAAGGACGCGGGCCGGATGAGTCAAGCAAGGGAAAGCACCACACCCTCAGCTTCGAAGCCAACTTATGGAGATGGCTGGGGACCCCACTTGAACCCCGAGATCCCGTTTGTAACTCTTGGTCCTGGCTGCTTCCCCTCTCAGGCAACCCGTTTGTACTTTAGTGTTTTGTTTTGTTTTGTTTTGTTTTTTTCTAGCTGTCATCTCCTCATCCGGCTGTCTGGGTTGGGGAGAAAGGCTCAGGAGGGTGGTTGAAAGTCACAGGAATGGGGTGGAGGAGGGTGCTCAACTCCCGATGGGGTCCGCGGTGGACTCCCCCACACCCCATAGGCTAAGGGAGGGGACGAGCCAGCCACCCGCTCTGCCCAGTGGCCAATGGCTCCTAGCCAGGAAAGGTGGGTCCAGACCCCGCCTGGATGCCCGAGCGTGGGCTGGACGGGAAGGACGTGCAGTCCCGGGGCGGGTCCCCTAGGAGTCCTCCCGGCCTTGGCGGCTGCCAGCGCCACTAACCCTCCTGGCGGTGAGCCCGGGAGGGTCGGTCACGCAGCGGATGCGAAGGCCTCCCTGAGCACATCTCAATTGGCTGACTCCAGGAAGCTGGGGAACCTCTGAGATTCAGTGTCCACAAAGTCCTGTCCCAGGGGCCCACGGAGTTTCCCAGCCCCTCCTTGTTGCAGTCGCAGAGAGTGTATGGACCAGGGGAATTTTACTGGGATTCGATCTCAACTGTTTCTTTTCCAAGAAATTGGAGGAAATAAAGCACCTACTTGCAAAGCTAGTTGTTTTGTTTTTTTTAAGACAGAATTTCATGTTTGGGCTGGCCTCATGCTTGAAAAAGGCCATGGAAGATGACCTTGAACCATTCATTTTCCTGCCTTCCCTTCTCAAGTGCTGCGTCTATAGTCCGTGCACCGCCGTGCCTGGCTTGCCAAGGCTATAATCTCAAAATGCAACACAGGAATCTTGGTCTCCATGTCTTCAGGACGACCTGGATAAACTAATGTGTGTGGGAATGACCTAAGTCACAGGGCAAATGTCAAGATATTAATTGTTCCAATGTTTCAGTTCCATGAGGTGCCATTGAAAAAAATCTGGGATGGGATTAATAAAAGCTGGCTTTTTCTAGTCTATTTTTTCAGACAGGGTCAATTCATGATGCCCAGTCTTGTCTCAAAATGGTGATTCTCTTGCTTTAGCCTTCTGAGTGCGGGGATCACAGTGCCACCATGCATGGCTGACGCTGGCACGCTCTTTTCAATCAGAAGGGCCCACTTCCTCAATCCCCATCAAAGTCCCACTGCCAGTGGCTACTCTGATCACCCCCATTTCCTGGCACGGTTGTGTTGATTAGCCGGGATTCTCTGCCAGTACTGTCTCAGCCTGTGACCACTTTTCAGTACCTGGTATATAGATGTTTGTTAATAATTCCTGCGTAGAGGGAAGAAGCATAGAAGAGGCCTGGGAGCTTACCTAGCAGTGGTTAATTGAGAGAAGAGAGATTTGAATCCAGATCCGCCTGACTAAAGCGAAGGTTCTCAACCCTGACCTCAGAGTCTCCATCTTCAGGCTGGATGCCCCCAGGCAGGGCAGGGCCTGGAAACGAGCATAGCCTGTCTCCACTTCTGTGGTTTCTCAGGTCACTACTTTCGGGGTTTCCATCCACACCCACCTTTTCCCAGGCCTGCCTCTGAGTGCACAGCTCCCTACCATACCTCACAGAACAATGCCCTATGCCCCTAAGTCCTGAACACAACCCTCCCTAGAAAGAAGAACTGGGAGAAAGGGAGGGGACCCCATCGAAGCTGGCTGTGGACAGATTGCAATGGAGACAGGCCCTCTCCTGTATCTCACTGTCCAGATTTGGGTTCTGACATCTCAACACAGCCTTCTTCCCACAATGAGGACGCTTGTGTCCCTGATCAATTTCCCAGAGCAGGACAAACTCTTTTCATTATCACAAATAATACGATGGCCAGAAGTAGGAGAAAGAGCTAGGAAATGGACATGGGAATTTGTGTTGTAACAGTATGAAAAAGCCTGCAACATTTTATCAAGACAAGCTGTGTGAGGACTTCCCTGACTCTTCCAGCCTGAGGTGTAGAGTTCGCAGGCTCAGATTCACACAAGTTCAAGGAACTTATGCACCCTGACCATAGAGCCAGTGTTCATTTTTTAAAATGTTATATGTGTGGATGTTTAGCCTGCATGCATTTTTGTGCACCGTGTATGTCTGAAGCTCAGTGAGGCGCGAAGAGGACATGAGATTCCCTGAAACTGGAGTTAGAGGAGGGTGCGAGCCTCCATGAAGATGTTAGGAAACGAGCCCTGGTCCTCTGCTCATAGCCCCTAATCCATCTCTAGCCCCTATGCAGTGTATCTCTGTTGAGAGCCTGCCCTCCCCTGAATATAAAATAATAGGATTAGATGGGATCCTCATTCCAATGAAGAAGTGATGTCAGTGTTCTTGCCCAAGTCATGAACCCAACACCCTCCTCTGCTTCCCCTAATTCCTTTGCTTTTCCTTGCTGGCCTGGGGGAACTGGAGGCCCTTCCAGCCTTAGACACTCTTGTTTAGCCAGTCCCCCTTGCTCCCTTGAGTCACAGCTGGTGTTTTGCTCATTGTTTTGTCCCAAATCCCCCTCTCATCTTTCCATGGCCCTCAGCTCAAAGATCAGAAAACCCCAAGGAGTTTCTCTTCTATGTGCAGAGCTTCTGCCCCTGACCCAGGGGAGGGGAGCAGAAGGGAGTCAGTTGTGTTGGCAGAGGTATCTGAAAACCCTCTGGAGAGCCTGGGTCTTGGCACCTGCAGATACCGGCTTCAAGGAGGAGCATCCTGACCTCAGATGAGACTCCCTGCAGTTCTCTAAGCCTCAGTTTCCTCATTTGCAAAACAAGAATAGCTACACCCATCATGAGCACCAGGCTGCTCAGAAAGCAAAATGAGACTGATGACGTGTTAGCTGGATGATGCTTGGCACACAGTGGAGCCTGTCTGAAAGAACTGGCAGGGGGCATCCTGCTGGATGTGATGTTTGCAAGATGCAGACCTAGAGAAGGTGATCAGAGGGTACCAGATCTGTGTACAAAGGATGCACGCATACATACCTGCCTACCTGCCTTCCGTGTCTCCTTCCCTCCCTCCCTCCCTCCCTCCCTTCCTCCCTCCCTCCTCAAGACAGGGGAAACAGGGCATGGACTGTCCCAGAGCTCACTGTGTATCTCAAACTTTCCTTGCATTTGTGTTGAACCTTCTGCCTCAGCTTCCCAAGAATGGGAAATACAGGCACGGGCTAAGGATGGCTTTCACACATCTGTCTTTGGACCCCTCTTTCCCATTTCCGCAGCTGTGGCCACTATCCGCTGCTATTGCTTCAGCCTTCCAGGGGACCCTGGCACTGTGACAGTAACCATCCACTGTTCAGGACTGTGGAGGGAGGAGGTGAGCACTGCTTACTTCCTCTGTGGTTAGTGAGGAGCCCCCCACCCCGGCAACTGCACAGCCCTCAGACCAAGCAGAACCACAAGGGGACCCTCAGTAGTGCCCAGAGAAATGCAAACAGGATGCGTGTGTGTGATTGTGGTTCCCACGACAGGCTTTTACATCAGCCTGGGGAGATCATTTCAGAAGTAGCTGTCAGACCTGGCACTGTTTCCTGAAGTCAGGAGACGACCTTATCGGGGTGACGGAGAGGGTAGACAGACTCAGGGGAGCGTGGCTCTTTGGAGAGCTGTGCCTCTGCTCCCAACTCTACTGCACCATTTCACATAACGTCTAACAGGCCTGGCAGAATATATGCTCTATATTCAAATAGCATTTCCCAGTGAATAAAGAGTCTCTTTCTCCCAGGCAGAAATTTCTTTTGGGCTTTCAAATGGACACCTGGATCACAGAATGGGCAGGAAGAAAACGGGTCTCAGGGATGATCTTATGTCGTTTGCTGATTTTACAGACGAGCAGAGGGATGGCAAGGGGTCTGCCTAGGGACACACAGCAAGTTAGTGGCAGCATGGGGCCCCCGACTCAGGTCTCCTTAATAGGAAGTCATTTACACAGAGGTCAGTCTGCTTCCTGTTATCGTCTCTCACCGGTATTGTTTTGTTACTTTTTCTTTTGTAGTGCTATGCTGAGGATAGAACACATTACACACACACACACACACACACACACACACACACACACACACACACACACACGGGAACTGCTTTTCCGTTGAGCCATACCCCAGCCTCTCCTGTTAGTTATTCTGTAAGACAGGAAAGGTACACATGAGCCCATTGAACAGATAGAGAGATTAAGGCCCAGAGACCACATGGCTTGCCTCAGGGGTCAGTTTAAGGTGACAGCCATCAGTCACACTACCTCAGGGAATGACGAGTATAGAGGCTGTACTTCAAGGTATTCTGGGGACAATGTCTGGGTCAGGGTCTAGGTCTGCCTCAGTGGGACTCCCCAGGGAGGAGAGAGGAAATGTCTATTTGGTGTGACACCTTGGCAAGCCCTCCAGAAGAGGGGTCTATGGTTCCCTGAGCTGTCTCGACGCAGATACTTGGCCACACTCCTCGGGTCTGATACCTTCATCCACAGAAGGAGAATGGAAAGTCCCCCAAGGCAGTATGGAATCAGGCAGAGACAGTGAGGGACCAGTTGCATGTCCACATCTGGGAACTGCCTGTCTTCCTGAGCTCAGCTTGACCTTTCCACCAGGTGCTGCACCATCCCAATGACTAGACCCCACCACGGTCCTGCAGGGGCATGAAGAGACATGAAGCCCAGTTTCTAGAGAACAGACCCAGGTCCTCACAAACCAGGTGAGCATTTTGTCACTAAGCTACATCCACAGCCTGGGGAACGGCCTTTGAGATAAACTGGAAAGGCCCAGGCAGTGCTGGGCTTCGTGGTTTTAAGTTTCAGATGTCCTCGTTTGCTGTCACCAAAGGAAGTGTGGGCTTCAGGACCCAGGGCCACTGCCGGCACAGTTTCTTTACACTGAGGACAAAGTAAACAGGAAAACATCACAAAACAGTCAAGGATGGGGTGTCTGGGCCAGAGGCAGAGGAGTGGGAGGGAGGACCAGTGTGGGGGTAAAAAGGGACCTAGGTAGGGTAAGGGGCTGCCTCCAGGGCCTGCAGGGAACATAAGATCTGCTTCTAAATCAGCCCCTTCTCCCTGCACCCAGGGGTCCCTGGTTTATTCAAGCCAGAGTGACAGGCCAGTGAGCAAGGAGCGCCTGGGCTCTACCCAGGCCACGACAGTGGACAGCCCTAAGGCCACCCTATGGCTGACCTTCTCATGGCCTAAGGGTTCTTTAGACCTTCCCATCTTAGTTGTTCGGCAGGATCTGCTGTCTCAGCAGAAACCTACTCTTTCTAGAACTTTGCAGCTGTGCTCTGTCAGGATCAGGTGCAGGATTTGTGCTCAGGTCTCTGAGTTCAGACGGGGTCAAGGCTGAGGGGGGTGAGGAGGGGGGACACACCAAGACAACACAATGACGGGATGCTGTCTGGGTCCTGGTCTGTTTTTCAGAGTTAGAACAAGGAATGACTGTAACTACGGATACCCAGAGGGACACTGGCAATGTACAGAGTTGCTCTCTCCTCCCACACTGGCCACGTAGGGCTCTAAGGCTTCTCCTTGTTGGGAGTTCTGGGTTTGAGATGGAATAAGAGGAGCAGCAAAAGCGACATGTACGCATCCTGCAAAAGTCCTCCTGCTCAGCGCTGCAGTGACCGTTAACCAGTGAGCCCAGGAACCGAGTGGGTCTGGCTGACAGCAGATGGCACTGGCTCTGACCCAGCTCAGGTCACTGTACATGGTCACCCAGGATGCAGCCTGCCTCAGCGGGAGACTGCGAAGAGAAAAAGGTGCTTTGGCTCACCTGACCCCCAGCCCCGTGGAGGGTCCCTCAGCCAGCCCAGCCCACATGTTTATGTACATTGACTCTGGGTTGGTTTTAGGACTGAAGTTTGTTGCTTTGGAAAACATCCTTATAAGTGAGACTTCCAGAGTCCTGACGCATTTCAGACATGTATGACGCAGGATGGACACCTCCATGCCAGGCAGCGTGGCGTGCTCTCAGAGAGAGGGCAAGACAATACAGAGTGAATGACTGAATGAAGGAATGAATGAATGCTAGGCTGCAGTTAAGTAGGCATGGAGAGAGTGCCTTGTGTGTGCAAATGTGTCACCAGGAAGACTTAACAGTGGAATCTGACCTCCTTCTGGCCCTCTAGATCTTTCCATTTGAGGGAAAATGTAGAGTCATAGGCATCCGTGAGCGACTATGGATGCAAGGCCAACTGGGGCTGGCGACATCATGGAGCTAGGAAGATGGCACAGTCCAAGAGTCCAACGAGGGAGGTCAAGAAAAGATTCTTGCCGGGAGTGGTGGCGCACGAGAGAGAGAGAGAGAGAGAGAGAGAGAGAGAGAGAGAGAGAGAGAGAGAGAGAGAGAGAGAGAGAGAGAGAGAGAGAGAGAGAAGTATTCTTGGATGCTCTGGAAGCTCATAGTGGAAGGAAATGACCTCAACCCAATAAAGACCCTACATGGTGAAAAGCTCCCTGCTAGTATTGTACTCAGTGAAAAATCTCAAGCTTCCCCTCCAAGATCAGGAACAAGGTAAACATGCCCATCCATGCCATATCCAGTAAGACAGCACTGGAAGTCTCAGACAGAGCCATCAGGCCATAAAAGAAATGTAAAAGTGAAGCAAGGGGCTGGAGAGATGACACAGCCGTGAAAAGCACTTGTTGCTTTTCAGAGGTCCTGTGTTCAGTTCCCAGCACCCACGTGGTGGTTCACAACTAACTGTAACTCCATATCCAGGGACTCTGATGCCCTCTTCTGGCCTCCACACACACTGCACACACATGGTGCACAGATATACATGCAGACAAAATATCCATACACAAAAAGTAAAAATTTAAAAAAAACAAGCAAGGTAAAATTATCTTGACAGATGCCTCAGCCTTGCATGTAGGAAATGCTAAGGGTCCCACAAGCAAGAACTTAGAATTGATAAATTCATCAAAGTTGCAAAAGAGAATAGTGAAGTCACTGTGTCTAAATATATGAACAACCCATAAAGTAAGTTAAAGTACTGTCATCAAAAATACTTAAGAATAAGATGAACTAAGGAGACCTGAAAGCCACAAGATGTTGCTGGAAGAAATTAAACATGAATAAACAGAAAGACATTGTGTTCACAGACTAGAAGACAATATTGTTAAAATGCCTACACTATGTAGAACACCATAGCAAATTCAATATAAACCCTGTCAAAATCCCAATGACATTTGGGGCCATAAACAAATCTTAAATTCATTTTTTAACACTGCCTTAAAATAATTTAATTTTATTTTTATGTGTTTTGGTGTGAAGGTGTCAGATCTCCTGGAACTGGAGTTACAGACAGTTGTGGACTTCCAGGTGGGTGCTGTGAATTGAACCTGGGTCCTCTGGAAGAGCAGTCAGTGCTCCTAACCTTTGAGCCATCTCTCCAACCCCCAAATCTTAAATTCTTATGAAAATGGAATGTCAAAGGACTCCAAATTGCCGAGATAATCATCAGAAGGAAAGAGGACTGGAAACCTTGGGCCCCCTAATTTCAGAACATATTATAAAGCTAATTTCTCAACTGAAATAAAGACAGATGAGTGGGATAGAGGTGAGGGGCTGGAAGTTAGTCCTCAGTAGGTGGCCAAAGCTACACAATGGGAAGTAATAGACAGCTCTGCAACAAATGGTAAGGGGGAGACTGTACACACTCTCAAGCTCATACATGCACACGCATGCACACGTGCGCGCACGCGCGCACACACACACACAAATGGTGCTGAAATTCCACTAAAGTCACACACATGTTCTCTTAGCACAAATGGCCAGACGACTTGTCCTTCATTTAAATCTCCAGGCTAGCCGGCTGTTGGTGGCACACACATGCACGCCTTTAATCCCAGTAGTCGGGAGGCAGAGGCAGACAAATCACTATGAGTTCAAGGCCAGCCTGGTCTACAGAGAAGGTTCCAGGACAGCCTCCAAAACAATACAGAGAGACCCTGTGTCAAAAAGGGGGGGGGGCTTTTGCTGGATACATTAGACTTGTTCATGGTGCAGGAGTCACAAGTGGAGGTCCCACCGAGATCAGGAAAGAAAGAAGACTCTGAGAGATCACCCTCAGAGGCTGGCCAGTAAGTAAGGATTTATGAGAGTGAACTGAAAAAGGGTACCTCAATTTCTAAGAAAGAAACAAGGTACTGGTATAAGCCTGGTGTATGGAGTGAGTTCCAGGACAGGCAAAAGTAAACAAAGAAACCCTGTCTCATAAAAGGAAAAAAATAAAAGAAATAGAGTAATAGTAATAAATAAATAAATAAACCATGTAAAGATGGAATATACTCAGAGAGTCTAGATACTGTATATTATTGTGTTGTCTTTGAATTGTTTGACTGCTGAGGAAATAGTAACAAATGCTAAAAGAAATGCTGCTGAATTAATCCAACTTATATATTTTGAAAATGCTTTGACTTCTAGATTTAAGTAAAAGGACAGGTTACTTGGGAAAAGAATTTCTGCTTTTGTTTCCACAGAAAATGAAAAGCTGTGGATTTCTTCCAGACTAATATGGTTTGATGAAGCAAGACCCCCTGAAGCAGTGGCCCAGGTGATCCAACATTCAAATGCAGACCACTACAGCCAGGATTTCTGTGTTTTTAGGATCCCCATGGTATTTCAACACCCCCAAACAGCAGGAAGCAGTTTTGGAGAGAACGACACCCACATTCCCAAATATTGAAAAGCTTCTGTAAGGCAAAGGGCACTGTCATTAGGACAAAAGAGCAGCCTACAGATTGGAAAATGAGCTTCACTAAACCCACATTTGACAGAGGGCTAATTTAAAAAATATGTAAAGAACTCAAGAAACTAGACATCAACAAACCAAATGATCCAATAAAAAATGGGGTACAGATATAAACAGAAAATTCTCAACAGAACAATCTCAAACAACTGAGAAACACTTAAAGAAATGTTCGGCATCCTTAGCTGCCAGGGAAATGCAAATCAAAATGACTTTGACATTCCATCTTACAGAGTGACTGAGGTCAAAAACACAAGTGACACCTCATCCTGACGAGGATGTGGAACAAAGGGAACACTCCTCCATTGCTGGTGGAAGTGCAAACTTGTGCATCCACTTTGGAAACCAATATGACAGAATCTCAGAAAATTGGGAATTGATCTCCTCAAGACCCAGCTATACCACTCCTGAGCATATCCAAAGGATGCTCCATCACACCACAAGGACACTTGCTCAGTTATGTTCATGAAGCTTTATTCATAATAACCAGAAACTGGAAACGACCTAAATGTCCCTTAACTGAAGAATGAATAAAGAAAATATAGTACATTTACACAATAGCAGATTGCTCAGCTACTAAAACAAATGTCACAAAACTTGCAGGCAAATGGATGGAACTAGAAAAAAGATCATCCCACGTGAGATAACTCAGACCCAGAAAGACAAACATGGTATATACTCACTCACAAGTGAATATTAACTATAAAGTAAAGGATAACTATGCTATAATCCACAGACCCATAGGAGCTAGGTAACAAAGAGGGTTCAGTCAGGACACATGAATCTCCCTGGCAAGGGGGAAATAGAATAGACATCTCAAGGGGATGGATAGGGTAGGGTGGGGGATGGGAACAGGTGGGATCAGGTGGGGGGAGGATGGAGGGAGGGAGTACTAGAAAAGGCAATGAAATGATTCCTAATGATATTCTGCTATACTCATAGAATGGTGCCTAGCACAATCAGAGAGACTTTATCCAGCACCTGATGGAAACAGATGCAGACCCAAACAAACGTTAGGTGGAGCTTGGGGAATCCTGTAGAAGAGGAGGAGAAAGAATTATAGGTGCCAAAGGGGTCAAGGACATCACAAGAAAACCCACAGAATCAACTAACCTGGGCTCATAGGGGCTCACAGAGACTGAAGTGACAACCGGGGAGCCTGCATGGGACTGACCTAGACACTCTGCATTTATGTTACAGTTGTATAGCTTGGTCTTCTTGTGGGACTCCTACTAGTGGGAGCAGGGCTGACTCTTTTGCCTGCTTTTGGGACCCTTTATTCCTGTGGGGTTGCCTCATCCAACCTTAATACAAGGGGAGGTGTCTAGTCTTACTGCAACCTGATATGCCATGTTTGATATCCATTAGAGAATGGAGAGAAATGGAGGCGTCGATGTGGGGGACAGAAGGGAGGGGGGAGGGGCTGAAAGGAGAAGGGGGGAGGAAACTGTAGTCAGGACATAAAAATAATTTTAAAATGACTACAGAAAAAAAAAAAAGCCGGGCGTTGGTGGCGCACGCCTTTAATCCCAGCACTCGGGAGGCAGAGGCAGGCGGATCTCTGTGAGTTCGAGGCCAGCCTGGTCTACAGAGCGAGTTCCAGGCCAGCCCCCAAAGCCACAGAGAAACCCTGTCTCAAAAAAAAAAAACTAAAAAATGACTACAGTGGGAGAAAAATGGTGCTGAGGCCTTACCCTACATCAAATAAAAATGAACAAGATGGGTAAAGACCTAAATGCAACTCCTAGAAATATAAAATTCCTTGGAGGAAGGTGAGGGCAAATCTTTAAGACTTTGCATTTGGCCAAGTCTTCTTTGATATAACCCTCAAAACATAGGCTACAAAAGCAAAACAAAAAATAACAAAAACCCCGGTGCTGTGGAAAAATCCTTGTATACTGTGAAGATGTGGGGCTCACATTGGTTTAATAAAAAGACAACTGGCCAGTATCTAGGCAGGAAGAGGTTAGACAGGAGAGCCAGACTGAGAGAGAGAACGATGGGAGTAAGAAGGGTGACGTGGCCAGCCAGATGCAGGGGAAACAGGACATGTGCAAAATGAGGTAACAAGCCACGAGCCACGTGATAGAAAGTAAAGGAATAAAAATGGGTTAAGAAGCTAGCTAGTAACAAGCCTAAGCCATTGGCTGAGCATTTATAATCAATAAGTTTCTGTATGGCTATTTGAGAGCTGACTAGTGGGACAGAAAAGTCCACCTATAAAACACGGTGGAGGGGGGAGACCTCAGGAGATGGTAGCATTTGTTGCCAAGCCTGAAGACCCGAGTCCCACATGGTCAAGGAGAGACCTGACTCCAGCAGGTTGTCCTCCAGCTCCCGCACCCATTCTGTGACATGCCTGTGCCCCCACCCCCACCCCATGCATAGGGAAGGAGGTTTGCAATCAAAGGAAACCAAAAAGTGTTGACTAAGATGTGTAGAGACTGGAATGCCCATGATGCATATTGAGGGGACTGCAAAATGGCACACTTGCAATGGCAAAAAGACTGAAGGTCCTCAGAAAATTAAACACGGGGCTGGAGAGACAGACGGCTCAGCAATTAGGAGTACTTGCTGAGCAGCCATGGGGACTGAGGTCTGGACCCCAGCAGCCAGATAACAAGCTGAGCATCTTGCAAATGCCTGGAACTCTAGGTCTGAGGGAACTGAACCCCCTCTTCTGGCCACCCAACACACAGGTACATGACCAGGTGTGCACTCACAGACACATGTGCACAAATCTTTTTTTTAACTGAATATGGAATAACCATATGACTCAACAGTCTGCTTGAGGATGTACATCTGAAATGAAAAAAAAAAAAGCAGTGAAAACACAGGGTCAAAGAGATACATGTACACATTTCCTGAGGCATATTCACAATTGCCTAGGGATGGAAGAAGCCTAAATATCTACCAACAGGTGAACAGGTAGGGAGTTGTGGCAAAAACATACAACGGAATACTACTCAGTCTTAAAAGGAAGAAACCCGGGCATGTGCTACAGTGTCAACGAAACCTTGAAGACTGACCACTTCAGGAAGTAAGGACCTCATAGGAGTCCCAGCCTCAGAGTGGAGTAAGACAGTAACAAAAAAGACAATTGCTT
This sequence comes from Mesocricetus auratus, assembly GCF_017639785.1. Classification (NCBI taxonomy): domain Eukaryota; kingdom Metazoa; phylum Chordata; class Mammalia; order Rodentia; family Cricetidae; genus Mesocricetus; species Mesocricetus auratus. Next base: position 80,682,319 of record NW_024429191.1, on the reverse strand, counting down.
CCTGAGTTCATGTATGAGGTACCTATAACTTCCAAATTCTTACTGGGAGGCGGGCAGTGGCCAGGAGTTTGGGGGATCTGATCAAAGAGAAGCTTCATTTTGCAAGATGAAACAATTCTGGAAATCAGTCCTACAATAGTGGATCTGTGGTTGGCTGCTGTAAAAGGTCATTTCAAAATCATAAAGATGCAAAATTTTCTGTTGTGTTTTGGGCACAAGAATTAAAAAGACTTTCAAAACACTGTCAATGTTAAGAAATCTCAGTCAAGTCTTCTTACAAAGTTGCAAGCAACAGCTGGGAAATAGGCTCAGGTTCTAAACCACATTACAATCTAAAGCTTCCCTGTTTGTTTTGAGACAGCTCTCTCGCTCTCTCTGTGTAGCTCAGGCTAGCCTCAACTTTGCCATCCTCCTATCCCAAGCCCGTTGGAATTTCAGGTGTGGCCACCAAGCTCGGCAAAGTTGAAGCTTCCTGACTATGATATTGATTGTTATCATAGTCACTGATACGATGCTGTGTATACAGTCACAGGCACGGGTTTTAAACAGGGAGAAAACATGATCAAAGAGGCTTGCTTTTGAGCTGGGCATTAAAATATGCAAACTGGGGGACGGGAAACATCAGGGCAAAAGAGCCAAGTCAGGGAGGATACATGGTGAGGCCAGCACAAGGTGTGGCTCTGTAGGAAGGGAGGAGGAGGAGGAGGAGGAGGAAGAAGAGGAGGAGAGGGGAGGGGGTAAGGGAGAAAGAAGACAGAGGAGGAAAGAGGAGGGAACAGAGAGAGGAGAGAGAGAGAGAGAGAGAGAGAGAGAGAGAGAGAGAGAGAGAGAGACAGAGACAGAGAGAGACAGAGAGAGACAGAGACAGAGACAGAGACAGAGACAGAGACAGAGACAGAGACAGAGACAGAATAATGAAGGTTGGAGGGGGCAGGCAGGCAGGAGCTGCAGGACCAGGCGCTGAAGGAAGCTGAGGTGCTGAGGCTAACACAGGCACTGCCTGTGGCACTTGGACTCAGGGCGCCTAGTGCTGCTCCCAGGCAGCAGGCAGAGAGGCAGCCTCTCTGGTCACATGCAACCTTCCCTTGAACCCCGTCAGGAAGTCACCAAGAAATCCCTCATTCCCATAAATTAAAGACGATTACAGTAGAATCCTGACAGTTTAGGGGAAAACAGCAGTGGCTTCGCAGCTGTCCCTGCCAGTAGAGATCTTTAGCACCCCAGGCCAGGGCTGGGGGTAAGAAAGATAAGACTGCACTGCGGGTCTCTCGAGACATCTTAGGGTGGGGGAGGGGCACGTGGCTTTCCTGGTCGTCTTCTACGGAGTCAGCCTCCGCTTCCGAGGGGAGAAGGAAGAGGGGGGAGGTGCTGGTGATGGAGAAAGGCGCAGAGTCCCTGTCTGGAGCCTCCTGGGCCAGCGAGTGTGAGACACAATTTAACACCCGACCTTACCCTTACCGCCACAGCTCTAACTGAAGCGCTGATGACTACCGGAGTTTAGAACTAAAAGATTGCAAGAAATTCATATGTCCCACCAACCCAGGAATCTCCTGCCTCCTCCTCCTAGGCGGTGGGATACCAGGCATTCACGATGACATCTTATTTATGGAGGTATTGAGGATCAAACATTCAGGCATGCTCCTGTACTCTACCCACTGAGCTCCCCCCCTTTCCCTTCCCCCCACCTCATCCCCTCCCCCCAACCCTGTATTCTAAAGCAGTGGCTCTCAACCTTCCTAATGCTGTCACTCCTTAATACAGTTCCTCATGTCGTGGTGACCCCCCAACCCTAAAATTATTTTCATTGCTATTTCCTAACTGTAATTTTGTTACTATTAAGAATTGTGATGTAAATCTCTGTGTTTTCCGAAGAAAAGGGTTGTTGACACCCCAACGTAGTCGCGACCCACAGGTTGAGAACCATTGTTCTAAAGGCTTAAATTCAGGAAATATGGACTTGATACCAGGCACAGCGGCCATGGGGCTTTCATTATGCACCAGAAGCAATGTGAATTTTTCAGATCACTGCACTTAACCTTCCTAGCTGCTCTAGGTGTTAAGTAACATTGTTACAGTCCCATTTCTCAGCTCCGGAAGTAGAGGCTGCAAGAAGTTAACAGCTTGGCTGAAGTTGCAATGACCCTACCCTTCCAGCTGTCTGACGATGAAGCACAATGGTCAAGGCTAGCCAACTTCCCTGGACTGGCTCATGGGGACTTGAATGGGGCACCCAGAACCCCAACAATTAAGATAAAGAATGTTTGAGTACATTGGGAAGTAGAGACAGAAGCGTCAAGAAGTTCAGGGCTAGCCTGGGTACATAATGAGTTTGAGGCCAACCTGGCCTACTGGAGACCCTGTCTCAAATAAACAAAACAAAACCAACAAGAATCCAAATTAAATATCTGGATATGTGGCTCAGCGGCAGAACCCATGCCAGACACGGACCAGGCTCTAGGTTGTGTCCCCAGGCCTGGTACCGTAATCTATGACGAACAACAAAAAGCATTAATTAGAGGATCTGGGATGACTTCAGATCCTGGGGTAACTGGGGGCTTTTCTGTGGGTTTGTCTCTTTTGAAATTTCCAGGTTCTGCAGGCAGTTATGAGCCTTTCCTGTGACACCCCCACCCCCACCCTCCACCTCCCAACCCCCCACCCCCCCTCTACCCCCCCCCATGAGGCCCTTAGGAAGCTGACCCTTCTGCCTCCTCCTTCCTCTGCAGTTAAATTCCAGCGGCAGACACAAGCACCTGGGCAATAAAGATTTCCCCGCTGACCAGCCACATAGGATGGAGGGAGAGTCAGCTCACTCCTGCTGTCTGTTTCCACTGCTGTTCTGGAAGAGCCCCAAGTGAGAGGACCCAGAGCCCCCCACGAATGGCGATCTTTCCAGGTCAGAGGCTGACTTTCCGGTGAGCCATGCGCATGCTCACTCTCTAAAGCCCTGCTATTGGCTTCCTGCCAGAGGGGAAGATGGTCCACGGGGTTTTGCTGAGACTTCGATGGAGCCCGGAAATATCCCAGCTCCTTTCCCCACACCCTTGGCCCTCAGTCTACTGGAAAGAGGCTGGATGCTGTAAGATGCCAACAGACCCGGAGGAGGAAGAGTGGCCGGCGCTACCCAGGCGAGGCTGTAGCCCTAGGTTGACTGGCAGCTCTGTCCAAAAGATGGACCTCAGCCGAGGGAGTCAGAATGGTTGATCCCACCTGCTAGGTTTAGCCACTGGGGTTCTAAAGGATCCCCTCTCCTTAGGCACGAGGATGAGCTCTGGTCATCCCCACCCACTGTCAGGACATCCAGAAGGAGCTTCAAGCCTCGGGAGCAGAAACCATGTGAGGGCTGGGCAAGAAATCTCCCGAAGGTGTGCAGTTTGGAGTTTAGAGCCCAGGAACTCGATTCACTTCTTAGACGACCAAATCTGGCTTGTCTGATTTCCCAGACGAGAGGCTTTCACCTCCGAAACAGAAAGGTCTAGGTTGACCTGGACTTTAAGATCTTCCTGCCTCAGTCTGCTGAGTCCTGGGGATATAGGTCTTGTGCCACCAAACTCTGTCTCCCTTTTCACAGTGTGGAGTGGAGATGCCAACAAAACCTGCAGTCCCCATTTTGCAAACTTGTGGGACTCAAAAACAAACTAGCAAAACCAAAACCGAAAAACTACTACCCATAGCTCCCACCGCTTGGAACTTCCTTCCTTCACGCTCCCCTCCCCATCCCCTCAGAGCACAGCCTCCCCTTCCTCTCAGCTTGAGCTCTCCAGAGACAAGAAGTATTTTCTAGGAGCTAGTGGTCAGGCAAAAGGTGGATACTCCAGATATGTCCACTAGGCCCAGGGGCTTACGAAGGGAAACCCAGCAAGTTCTCCTTTGTGCCTCCCTGATCTGATGAGGCCCAGAGTGTTTCTTTGTGCGGTCAAATCACGGGGCATTCCCCATCAGGGGTAGAAGAGTGTTGGGGACGGGCTGTGTGCTTTCTGGGAAAGGTGGGAGAGGAGGCAGGGGACCAGACAAAAGGTGACTAGGGGGTGGGTGGTCTTTATGGGAAGATGAGAACCTAGGGAGGAGAGAAAGGCTTCATCTCCCACCTCTGGGGTGTCAGCCCTCAGAAGCCATCTTCTTCAATACTCCCTGCCATGGCTGGCCTTGACACTTGCCTCCACCTGCCTCTCTGATTTTCCCAAGGCTGATGTGGTCCCCAAAGAGAACTCCTTGCAGCACAGACTTCGCTGAGGCCTCACCAGACCTTGTCAAGGTGAGCTGTCTGCTAGGTGTAGGCACCACCTCTGTGGTGATCCCTCTGGGCAGTTTGCCCCAAACCACACACACTCTCCCCCTCATCTCTTCCATCCCCGACACAGACCTGTGTTGCTCCTCTGCCTCTGGGCTCCTGATATAGGGACCTGGGTCTCAGTGGACACCCAGACCCAGCCTCAGTCCTAACCCCCAAGCCTCAGTCCTGGCTGAATGATAAACTTCAGTTATGGCTCTGGGACCATTTGGAAGCTACTAGAGTCTGGTCGTGGCGAGTCAGAGGCAGCCTAGCTCCATCCCATGTTTCCTCCAAATCCTCCCTGATCCCATATGCCGTTTTCTCGCACACATTCTCTGCAGAGACCCAGAAATACCGGAGGAGAAAAAGACCATCCTTATTACCAGAGAATTCTAGAACTCCTACAATATAATCCTTCTCCTATACTTCAGAAAGTTAGACAACGCTTTTTGACGTTTAGAGAGTAAGGGCCCCTAGGCTCTGAGAGGGCAAACAGCTTGCCCAGGGAGGCACAGTAAAGGAATGGGTAAGTCCTTCTCACCACCTACCTGATCGTTCTTTTTTCCTTCTCGAGGATTTCTTCTCCGGCTCACTGGCAGTGCTCCCAAGTACCATGTAGTCCTCGCCGGATCCTCCCGTGCCCTCCACCAGGCCTGGGCTGCCGGCCCCCATCTCTCTGGCGCTCCCAGCTGGGCCTGGGTTGAGCCTTTGCCCAGCTTCAGAGATGGGGAAGTGCCAGTCAGGGGTCTGTGGGAAGGCAGGATGTTGCTCATTGAAGATGCGCTCGGCCCGGGGCAGGCTGTGTGGAGTAGCGGCCAGGCAGGAAGCAGAGAAGTCGGGGTATGCTGCTGTCGCTGGGAAATCTGATTTTTGGTGGAAGGAAAACGGGGTTGGTGGATAATGGGACAGCCCTGAAGCGCTGCTACCTTCCGAGTGGGTGTTTCGGAGGCAGCCCCAGACCGGGGCTGGGGGGTGGGGGTTCCGCGCACAGCTGTTGGCCACCGGATCCATCTGCTGTCGCTGCTGGCCTCTCAGTCCGTTCAAAGGTGTTGCACTGCACTTTTTCTATTCAAAGTTTTGTAATAAAAAAAAAACTAGAACTAAACAGAAGAGGAAAATGTTGAATGGAAAATTTACCCTAGGAACCAAAACAAAAATTTTGCCTCCAAGTCCACAAACTCGTGGCCAGTAACACGCATGTGCATGCCCACACCTGTCTCCCTTTTCCCTGACACACGCTGCCTATCGGGGTCCCTTGTGCATGTATCTGGTGCCTATGGCACTAAACATTTTGACTGTCCTACCCCGGGACCCTGAGTGAATGCCTGCAGAGGTCCGGACCCGGTTGCCCAGACACACTTTTAAATCCTGCGGTGGGGAGAGAGTGACAAATTTCTGAAGTGAAATGTGAGAGTGGAGAGGGAGGGGTCAACCCACTTACACACAGTCCCCTCCAACCAAAACGGAGCAGGCAACATTATCATCAGAAACCTTATACCCAC